>NC_061802.1:47605700-48206809 GCF_021462225.1 Girardinichthys multiradiatus | reverse complement strand
CAAGAAGAAACCTCCAGAACTAGGTGAGCGGCAGGTGGCCGCTCACACTGAGAAATTTAAGTGACATGCGGTGGTCAAAAATAACACCAAGGTTTTTTACTTTGTTACCAGAGGTCAATTAAGCACGCCACATTAATTGATTGACTAGGCAGCTTATGCTTGTTTTTACTGAACAGTAATTTAGCCATTATATTACTGATTGTAATTCAGACCAAGAAGCCTTTTGGTTTCTGTCCTTTTATAGAATGGGACAGGAAGGATGGTGTAACGTAAGGTAAGTTTATTTATATAGCGCTTTTCAGTAACAAGACATTCAAAGCGCTGTACATGAGGAAGAACAATTACAATACAATCACAGAGAGAAAAAACACAGGAAAACAAATCAAATGACACTTACAATCCTTGGGAGTAATAATAATTAATCCTTCCAAGTTTACTGGTAGAAATTGGTTCCAATCCACTCTTAATAATAAAGCATCTTATGCTAAAAGAAGATGATAATATTGATAGTCTCATCATTCCACTGAATTCTAACCAGGGAAGCTGAGTCACTGGTACAAAACACCTTTAGTCCACATTTTCATGTGCTAATAATACATTTTTACTGGTACTGAAGTTGAACTAAGTAATAACAGTCCATTGTAGTCTAATTAAGAAAGCTGGGTCATTGGTGTAAGAGCAGCTCAAATCCAAATTACTAATAAAATTTGGTTTTTGCTAGTGGAGAAATCTGAAAATCTATGAAAAGTAATGAAATCACATTTAGGTAAAGTAAGATGGGAAGAAAAAAAAATCCTTCTTAGCAGAATAGAGTGAAATAGTACAAAAAACCTGAGCAGGGGTAAGCAACACATAAGTAAAGATTCAGCAAGGGTACGGTGGAATCTTGAGGGTGCGATTTCAAGCCTTATAAATGGGGTTGGGACCATCAGTTGTGTTGTGCAGGAGGTGGATACAGTACACAGCTGATAGTCATACTGAATACACTGTTAGAATTTATATCATGGCAAGAAAAAAGCAGCTATGTAAAGAAAAACGAGTGGTCATCATTACTTTAAGAAATGAAGGTCAGTCAGTCCGAACAATTGGGAAAACTTTGAAAGTGTCCCCAAGTGCAGACGCAAAAACCATCAAGCGCTACAAAGAAACTGGCTCACATGAGGACCGCCCCAGGAAAGGAAGAGCATGAGTCACCTCTGCTGCGTCACCAGCCTCAGAAATCGTAGGTTAACAGCAGCTCAGATTAGAGAACAGGTCAATGCCACACAGAGTTCTAGCAGCAGACACATCGCTAGAATGGATGTTAAGAGGAGACTGTGAATCAGGCCTTCATGGTAAAATAGCTGCTAGGAAACCACTGCTGAGGACAGGCAACAAGCAGAAGAGACTTGTTTGGGCTAAAGAACACAAGGAATGGACATTAGACCAGTGGAAATCTGTGCTTTGGTCTGATGAGTCCAAGTTTTAGATCTTTGGATCCAACCACCGTGTCTTTGTGCGGCGCAGAAGAGGTGAACAGATGGACTCTACATGCCTGGTTCCCACTGTGAAACATGGAGGAGGAGGCGTGATGGTGTGGGGGTGCTTTGCTGGTGACACTGTTGGGGATTTATTCAAAATTGAAGGCATACTGAACCAGCATGGCTACCACAGCATCTTGCAGCGGCATGCTATTCCATCCGGTTTGCGTTTAGTTGGACCATCATTTATTTTTCAACAGGACAATGACCCCAAACACACCTCCAGGCTGTGTAAGGGCTATTTCACCAAGAAGGAGAGTGATGGGGTGCTGCGCCAGATGACCTGGCCTCCACAGTCACCGGACCTGAACCCAATCAAGATGGTTTGGGGTGAGCTGGACGGCAGAGTGAAGGCAAAAGGGCCAACAAGTGCTAAGCATCTCTGGAAACTCCTTCAAGACTGTTGGAAAACCATTTCAGGTGACTACCTCTTGAAGCTCATCAACAGAATGCCAAGAGTGTGCGGAGCAGTAATCAAAGCCAAAGGTCGCTACTTTGAAGAACCTAGAATATGACATATTTTCAGTTGTTTCACACTTTTTTTGTTCAGTATATAATTCCACATGTGTTAATTCATAGTTTTGATGGCTTCAGTGTGAAGCTACAATATTCATAGTCATGAAAATAAAGAAAACTCTTTGAATGAGAAGGTGTGTCCAAACCTTTGGTCTGGTCTGTACTGTACATATACAGGTCCTTCTCAAAACATTAGCATATTGTGATAAAGTTAATTATTTTCCATAATGTCATGATGAAAATTTAACATTCATATATTTTAGATTCATTGCACACTAACTGAAATATTTCAGGTCTTTTATTGTCTTAATACGGATGATTTTGGCATACAGTTCATGAAAACCCAAAATTCCTATCTCACAAAATTAGCATATCATTAAAAGGGTCTCTAAACGAGCTATGAACCTAATCATCTAAATCAACGAGTTAACTCTAAACACCTGCAAAAGATTCCTGAGGCCTTTAAAACTCCCAGCCTGGTTCATCACTCAAAACCCCAATCGTGGGTAAGACTGCCGACCTGACTGCTGTCCAGAAGGCCACTATTGACACCCTCAAGCAAGAGGGTAAGACACAGAAAGAAATTTCTGAACGAATAGGCTGTTCCCAGAGTGCTGTATCAAGGCACCTCAGTGGGAAGTCTGAAGGGAAGGAAAAAGTGTGGCAGAAAACGCTGCACAACGAGAAGAGGTGACCGGACCCTGAGGAAGATTGTGGAGAAGGGCCGATTCCAGACCTTGGGGGACCTGCGGAAGCAGTGGACTGAGTCTGGAGTAGAAACATCCAGAGCCACCATGCACAGGCGTGTGCAGGAAATGGTCTACAGGTGCCATATTCCCCAGACCTGGGCTACAGAGAAGCAGCACTGGACTGTTGCTCAGTGGTCCAAAGTACTTTTTTCGGATGAAAGCAAATTCTGCATGTCATTTGGAAATCAAGGTGCCAGAGTCTGGAGGAAGACTGGGGAGAAGGAAATGCCAAAATGCCAGAAGTCCAGTGTCAAGTACCCACAGTCAGTGATGGTCTGGGGTGCCGTGTCAGCTGCTGGTGTTGGTCCACTGTGTTTTATCAAGGGCAGGGTCAATGCAGCTAGCTATCAGGAGATTTTGGAGCACTTCATGCTTCCATCTGCTGAAAAGCTTTATGGAGATGAAGATTTCATTTTTCAGCATGACCTGGCACCTGCTCACAGTGCCAAAACCACTGGTAAATGGTTTACTGACTATGGTATCACTGTGCTCAATTGGCCTGCCAACTCTCCTGACCTGAACCCCAATGGAGAATCTGTGGGATATTGTGAAGAGAACGTTGAGAGACTGAAGACCCAACACTCTGGATGAGCTAAAGGCCGCTATCGAAGCATCCTGGGCCTCCATAAGACCTCAGCAGTGCCACAGGCTGATTGCCTCCATGCCACGCCACATTGAAGCAGTCATTTCTGCAAAAGGATTCCCGACCAAGTATTGAGTGCATAACTGTACATGATTATTTGAAGGTTGATGTTTTTTGTATTAAAAACACTTTTCTTTTATTGGTCGGATGAAATATGCTAATTTTGTGAGATAGGAATTTTGGGTTTTCATGAACTGTATGCCACAATCATCCGTATTAAGACAATGAAAGACCTGAAATATTTCAGTTAGTGTGCAATGAATCTAAAATATATGAATGTTAAATTTTCATCATTACATTATAGAAAATAATTAACTTTATCACAATATGCTAATTTTTTGAGAAGGACCTGTACATCAACAAGACAGTGCAAGCACTGTCACAAGAATGTTATTTATTTTTCATTCATACGCTTCATTGTCTTTCCATTAATACCTGGTGGGTGTCGAGGTAGGAAAACTTCACTGGCCGTCCGTTAACTCTTACATTACTCCTCACCTCTCATCAACTCTTTTATTTGGCACCCCAAAGGACAATACTCAGTCAGAGATCAGTTGTAGTTTCCACAAGTTTATTAAAACCAATCTGAATTCAGAGAGGGAGACACCACACTTATACGGGTACCTGGAAACCTCTGTGTGCTGTCTCACTGGGCTCTGTGTTACATTACCCCACGCTGCTATGCAGTACACATACACAATCATTCTGTCTGTGGATGTCTCCCCAGCAACAGTATCAAAGAAACAGAAATACATTTCATCATTTAATCAAAGAATTGTTTCCCACATGTCTTCAGGAATCTTCAGGGAGAGGAGTACCATGCCTCCCCAATACACTGCCGGCTTCTCACGATACAGACAGAAAACACCTGCAAGCTTTAACCTTGAATAATAAACACTCATTGTGTAAAAACTGGACTCTATAATACTAGAGGCTACTGTTATGTTTTTTCTAACTATCATAACTAAAAACTAATGAAAATCAATCTATAAACAACAAAGTCCCAAATATATCTTAGTCTTAGCTACTAATAATAAGGCCTTTATATTTCCACATGGGCCAGTCTCATCTCAAAATGCCTAGGCCAATTGTTTTTGTCCCAGTCAAGCCCTGGCAGGAACAGCATACATATCCACAGGATAACAGAGGGGGAAGAAAGTGACAACTTGCAGAAGCACCGCGAGGAGCCCCCTAGGACCCTATAGGGACTTTCCTATCTACTTTGGAGGTAGACTTACACTCCATTTATGGAATGTAAGTCACATCTATTATTTGTTATGATTTCACATAGGTTGTTCTTTTGTTTTGCAGACCCATGTTGGGTTTTTTTCTATTAGTGACCGGTGTAAAACAACAATACAAGGTATATACCCTCAGTGTTAATGGTTTACATAACCCCATTAAAATAGGCAAAGCTCATGCTGAAATGAAAAAAAAAACAGGACAATTTTTTGACAAGAAACACATCTTTCTACTGAGCTTGAAAAACTGCAAAATGAGGTTTAACATTTTGTTCTATTTGTCTATAAAAGGCAATCCCAGAGGAGTAGCCATTTTATTGTCTATTAATGTAAATTTTCAGCTGTCCTGACAAGTCAAAGATAAAGAAGGACGTTACATACTGGTTAAAGGGTACATTGATCATAGGGAAGTCACTCTATTCAAAGTGTGGAGCACCTGGGAATGTAAAACGTCTGATTAGAAGAATTTTTGACATGATTGCAACAGAATTATCTGGAATATTGATATGCGAGGGAGATTTGAACACTAACTGAAATCCTTTCCCAGACTCTTCCAGCAAAATTAAAAATTCTCAATCAGTAACAATACATTGAGAATTCTTGAAAATTCTCAATCAGTAACAATACATTCCCCCAGTGGGCCCACCACCTGCAGGGGGAACCGTGAGGGACCGGTGCAAAGAGGATTGGGTGGCGGACGAAGGTGGAGACCTCAGCAGCCCGATCCCCGGATGCTTAGGCTGGCTCTAGGGACGTGGAATGTCACCTCGCTGGGGGGGAAGGAGCCTGAGCTTGTGCGGGAGGTCGAGAGATATCGACTAGAAATAGTCGGGCTTGCCTCCACGCACAGCGTGGGCTCTGGAACCCATCTCCTTGAGAGGGGTTGGACTCTGTTCTACTCTGGAGTGGCCCACGGGGAGAGGCGGTGGGCTGGTGTGGGTTTGCTTGTTGCCCCCCAGCTCAGCCGTCTCGTGTTGGGGTTTACCCCAGTGGATGAGAGGGTCGTATCCCTGCGCCTTCGGGTTGGGGAGAGGTCTCTGACTATCATTTCAGCCTACGGGCCGAGTGGCAGTGCGGTGTACCCGGCCTTCTTGGCGTCTCTGTCGGGGGTGCTGGATAGTGCCCCTCCCGCGGACTCCATTATTCTGCTGGGGACTTCAACGCCCACGTGGGGAACGACAGTGACACCTGGAGATGCGTGATCGAGAGGAATGGCCTCCCCGATCTGAATCCGAGTGGTGTTTTGTTATTGGACTTCTGTGCTAGTCACGGTTTGTCCATAACGAACACCATGTTCAAACATAAGGGTGTCCATCAGTGGACTTGGCACCAGGACACCCTAGGCAGGAGGTCGATGATCGACTTTGTTGTCGTATCATCAGATCTTCGGCCGCATGTTTTGGACACTTGGGTGAAGAGAGGGGCTGAGCTGTCCACTGATCATCACCTGGTGGTGAGTTGGATCCGCTGGAGGAGGAGAAAGCCAGTCAGACTTGGCAGGCCCAAGCGCATAGTGAGGGTCTGCTGGGAACGTCTGGCGGAGCCCTCGGCCAGGGATGTATTCAACTCCCACCTCCGGGAGAGCTTCGACCAGATCCCGGGGGATGTTGGAGACATAGAGTCCGAGTGGACCATGTTCTACGCTGTGGCCGTAAGGTCTGCGGTGCCTGTCGCGGCGGCAATCCCAGAACCCGGTGGTGGACACCGGCAGTAAGGGATGCTGTTAAGCTGAAGAAGGACTCCTATCGGCTGTGGTTGGCTTGTGGGACTCCTGAGGCGTCTGACGGGTACCGTGAGGCCAAGCGTGCTGCGGCCCGGGCTGTGGCAGAGGCAAAAACACGGGCCTGGGAGGAGTTCGGTGAGGCCATGGAGAAGGACTACCGGTTGGCCTCGAAGCGATTCTGGCAAACCGTCCGTCGCCTCAGGAGGGGGAAGCAGTGCTTCGCCAACACTGTTTATAGTGGGGGCGGGAGACTGCTGACCTCGACTGAGGACATTATCGGGCGGTGGAAGGAGTACTTTGAGGATCTCCTCAATCCTGCCATCACGCATTCCGTGGTGGAAACAGAGGCTGGGGACTCGGGGTCGGACTCTTTCATCACCCAGGCTGAAGTCACCAAGGTGGTTAAAAAGCTCCGCGGTGGCAAGGCTTCGGGGGTGGATGAGATCCGCCCTGAGTACCTCAAGTCTCTGGATGTTGTAGGGCTGTCATGGTTGACACGTCTCTTCAACATTGCGTGGCGGTCGGGGACAGTGCCTCTGGACTGGCAGACTGGGGTGGTGGTCCCCCTTCATAAGAAGGAGGTGTGTTCCAACTACAGGGGGATCACACTCCTCAGCCTCCCTGGTAAGGCCTACGCCAGGGTATTGGAGAGGAGAGTCCGACCGATAGTTGAACCTCGGCTTCAGGAGGAGCAGTGTGGTTTTCGTCCCGGCCGTGGAACACTGGACCAGCTCTATACCCTCTACAGGGTGCTCGAGGGTTCATGGGAGTTTGCCCAACCGGTTCACATGTGTTTTGTGGACCTGGAGAAGGCATTCGACTGTGTCCCTCGTGATGCCCTGTGGGGGGTGCTCCAGGAGTATGGAATCGGGGGCCCTTTACTAGGGGCCATCCGGTCTCTGTACGAGCGGAGCAGGAGTTTGGTCCGCATTGCCGGCACTAAGTCGGACCTGTTCCCGGTGCATGTTGGACTCCGGCAGGGCTGCCCTTTGTCACCGGTCCTGTTCATAACTTTTATGGACAGGATTTCTAGACGCAGCCAAGGGCCGGAGGAGGTCGGGTTTGGGGACCAGTGGATTTCGTCTCTTCTTTTTGCAGATGACGTGGTTCTGCTGGCCCCCTCTAGCCAAGACCTACAGCATGCGCTGTGGCGGTTCGCAGCCGAGTGTGAAGCGGCTGGGATGAGGATCAGCTCCTCCAAGTCCGAGGCCATGGTACTCGACCGGAAAAGGGTGGCTTGTCCTCTTCAGGTTGGAGGGGAGTTCCTGCCTCAAGTGGAGGAGTTTAAGTATCTCGGGGTCTTGTTCACGAGTGAGGGAAGAATGGAGCGGGAGATCGACAGACGGATCGGTGCGGCTGCCACAGTAATGGGGTCGCTGTGCCGGTCCATTGTGGTGAAGAGAGAGCTGAGCCGAAAAGCAAAGCTCTCAATTTACTGGTCGGTGTACGTTCCTACCCTCACTTATGGCCATGAACTTTGGGTCATGACCGAAAGAATGAGATCCCGGATACAAGCGGCTGAAATGAGCTTCCTCCGTAGGGTGGCCGGGCACTCCCTTAGAGATAGGGTGAGGAGCTCGGCCATCCGGGAGGGGCTCGGAGTAGAGCCGCTGCTCCTCCACATCGAGAGGAGCCAGTTGAGGTGGCTCGGACATCTATACCGGATGCCTCCTGGACGCCTTCCTTGGGAGGTGTTCCAGGCACGTCCCACCGGGAGGAGGCCCAGTGAGCAGATAAATTGCTCACTCTCTTTGCAGATGTCAGAGCTAACAGCAAGGCTGTTTTAAAAGACAGAATTTTAAGCGGAGCCTGATCTAAGGGCTCAAATGGGGCTTAAACCAGTGCGCGCAAGACAAGTGCTAAATCCCACTAGGGACTAGGGGGCATGACACGGGTCTGTGTCTACGTACACCCCGCAGAAAACGCTTCATCAGCAGGTGGTTAAAAACCGTTCTGTCACCAAAACCCTCATGGAAATAGTTGCAGCATAAGTTTTAATGGTGCTGAAAGCTAGATTTCTGTGCATCAGCTGCTGGAGGAATGACAGCACGCAGCCTAATGGACATGAAAAGGGCTCAACGTCTTTCTCTGCGCACCAGCGCTGAAAAGCTGTGGTAGAGGCGGCTCGTGCGCCCTGAATCGTGCGGGAGACCCAGCCTCTCTACGCGCTCCCGTTCAGCGGCCAGACCCAGAGATGCTGACCTAACTCTGGGACGCTCCTGATCGCCCCTCCTGCCTGGAGGTGTACATCCTCTCTCCACGGCAGCTGCCATGGGCGACCTGACACCAGCTGCTGCAGGCTCGGAAACCATGGCGCGCTTTTGCGCTTGGGCACTACGAGAATCACTGAGAGCTGTTCCTCTCAGACTCGATCCAGGAGCCGCGGAACTACAGAAAAAGCGTAAAGGAATGTTTTCAGCCACGGGCTGTGAACAAAGGCGTCCACTCCTAACGATGGATCCTCCCGTGGGCTCAGTGAGAACCACAACTGGCATTGTGCATTCTCCAGTGTGGCGAAAAGATCCACTGCTGCTTTCCCAAATCTGCTCCAGATCTAAACAATCAGCTCAGGGTGGAGACTCCAGTCCCCGGGACGAGGACCACCTCTGGACATGATGTCCGCTCCTCTGTTCAGGACGCCGGGGATGTACACTGCTCTGATGGAGAGCAGGTTCATGCGCGCCCAGCACAGCAGCCGCCTGGAAATGTTTAGGAGCTGAGCCGAGCGCACACCTCCCTGGCGATTTATGTAGGCTGCTGCCACTCTGTTGTCTGTGTGGATCAGAACATGCTGATCCCGCAGCAGAGGAGCAAAGTGCTGTGTCACCTTCCACACTGTGAGATGCTCCAACACGTTTATGTGGAGAGACATGTGGTCTGGCCACTTTGCTCCCACTGCCTGAGACTGAGACATTCCTCCCCATCCTGACAGGGATGCGTCTGTGAACACTGAGACGTGTGATGCCGGTCTGCTGAGGGGAACTCCCTCTGACAGGATGCGGGGATTTCCCCAGTGGGCCAGGTCGGGTCCCACTGAAGGAGGGACTGAGATCATCCACCTTTTCTGACGCACAGGATCTATGCGCAGGCGGATGAACCATCTCTGAAGACGTCTCATATGAAGCAGACCCAGCGGGACAACCACGTGAGCCGCTGACATCATTCCCAGTAATCGCATAAGTGACAGAGCTGTCACTAAGCTGTGGGGTTTGACACGGAGGAGAAGCGCTGACAGCGCGTCTGCTCTCGGCTGTGAGATCTGGGCTCTCATTGTGGCTGAGTTTAACTCCACCTCCAGATAAACGATCATCCAGGATGGGAAAACAGAGCTTTTCTGCCAGTTTATGGAAAACCCCAGGACTGTCAGATGTGCGGCCAGAGCATTTGTCTGTACCGCTGCTTCCTCTCTGGACCGAACCAGCAAAAGCAGGTCGTCCAGATAAAAGAGGATCCTCATCCCTGCCGAGAGCAGCGGCTGCAACGCCGTCTCCACACATTTGGAGAACGTGCGTGGAGCGAGAGAGTAACCGAACGGCAGGCGGTTGTATTGATATGAGATCCCCTGATAAGCAAAACGCAGATATTTGCGGTGTTTCAGGATGATGGGGATGTGAAAATAAGCATCCTTCAGATCTGTGGAGGTGAACCAGTCGTTCTGGTGAACGTTCTCCATCACCTGTCTGACTGTCAGCATGTGGAAACGTCTCTCCATGATCGCTTTGTTGAACAGAGACAGATCGAGAATCGGTCTCATTCCTCCTGTTTTCTTGGGAACCAGAAAATATCGAGAATAAAACCCCGTGTTTTCCTCTCCGCGAGGAACCCTGGAAATGACGTTTTTTATCAGGTGTTCCTGCAGTTCTGACATTAGGGCGGAGCTCTGCTCCGGGGAGGAAAGGACTGTCTTCAAAATCCCTCTGAACGGTGGGGGTTGTGAGAGGAACTGCAGCGTGTAACCTCTGCTGCTTAGTCTGTCCATCCACCCGTCCAGGGAACATACACGCCGCCACTCTGAGTGATGCTCTGAAAGCGGGCGCGAATTTATCTGTGGTGCTCATGAATACGAGCCAGGCTAGAGCCCCTACCGCCGTTACTCGAATCGGATTCTGATCGGAGGTAACCAGTGGGGGGCTCGGATTGAAAGGGATGTAAACCAGCCTCACCAGGGGAATATTTGCCCGGGCTCGCAGCTTGGTGTTGAGTGGTGGCATCACTGGTGCGTCGCTTCGTAGGGAGCTGCTGTTGTGCATCCTGTGATCTCACCCGCTGACAGCTGGGGAGGACAGGAGGGAGAAAGCAGCGAACGCAGCTCTACCGGAGCAGTGGCCATTGAGTGTCTCAGCAGAGACACTCCATGGAGGCTATGGAGTGTCTCTGCTGATGCCACTGATCACGGTGACCCCGCCAGCGGCGGGTGGTATGGAAGGAACGGACGCTGGAGCAACTAAGAGACCCATGTCTCCTGACCTGTTCAAGCTCCTCTTGAGAAGTCTGCATCTGCCCCAGCACAGACTGGAAATGAGGACCGTACAGCCCATCCGGACTGATCGGTCCCTGCAGTAACTCTCTTTCAAAGTAATCTTTGAAGCTTTGAGCTTGGACTGGTGAAGCATCTGCCTGTGCGTCCTCCGTCCGGAGGAAGGGAGCGGAGATATCAGCTGTCTCCGGGGCGGAATCGTCCGATTCCCGCCCAGCATCAAAGATGCCCAATGCCTCATCGAGGGAGCATCGGTCCTCTACGGGGAATTCCCCTTCTAGCGGGGAGAAAATGGCTAGCCGCCGTTGCTCTCCTCCGGAGGAAGACGCCTGCAAGAAGGGCAGGTGGACTGCGGGGTCAGGCCAGGGTTAGGGTTAATTAAAATTGTTCCTTCTTTTATGAACCTGTTCTCTTTTATCGCCATTTTTTCAGCCCTTCATTCCGCTTCTGGAGAAATGTGGCCTGCCAAAAGTAATACAAAAATAATAAAATAAACATTTTTCAACACAGTCTTTTGTTCTCCACCGAGCATGTGAGACATTAGTGCAGTTCTTACTATTTAACACTTTCTGAGAGGAAAGGGTGTTAAGTTGTGGTATTTAAAATATAGCGTAGAATCTCATCCTGGACCGTATCAGTACTAATATTACAGGCATTAATAACTGTATACATATGGTATGTATGTCTCACCTTCAGGAAAACTGTATCCTTATTTAATTAATTTAGTTTATATAATATTACATGTGTAATTCAGAAAAATAAAATAGTTAACCAATCAATGGTCCACCTGTGATTAATTGCTATGATTTATTTCTTAATTATGCTGCATCTTTAAACCCAGAGCTGCATGTTTAGAATCAGCACAGAAGATATGAAAGAGAAGATGGAGGCTGACTTTTACATTTCTACGTCTTACTGGAACCAGGAGATATTTTCCTGGTTTATTGAGCAACACTTTTTTCTGTCTACATGTAGAACTGGACTACCATGTGCGCAGTTAAACCTCGTCGCCAGTGTGATAAAGGGAGAGTCGAGAAAGGAAACAACTGCTGCTCTGAGCTCAACTGAAATTCTTTATTGATGTTGAGCACCATCAGTCTTATACACACTTCTCCAACTTTTGCAGTCTCCCCACTGTACTGCTCATAACTGTTGGGACCCCTATCTAGTCCTTATTGCTGTCCCCATTGATGCCGGACTATAACTGAATTAAGTTACAGAAACTTTAACATAAAGCATTCAACCTATAACATCTTTATTTAATGTATAGCCCATTAACTGAACTAATTGATCTAATGTAAAAAACTGCTAATATATACATTTGTATACATAAGTATATGCATGTACTTATTAATATAGCTACATCTAGTCTGTCTTCAGTGAATTAATTTGAAAATTAGGATGTTGTGTTCGTTCTGTTTCCTGATGGTGTGGTATGATTCATGCATATGACTCAGGCCATGATCTGGCATCCAGCAAAAATAGACTCTGGTCAAATTAGATGGCTTTCGCAGCACTTGTGCTCTGCCATCTGATGAAAGCTGACTTTCTTCTCCTGACTCAACTGCATCTCTCTCTGATAGTGACTGAAATATATCTAATAAATATTAGATTCTTTGCTGTTGTTTAGTTAAATTTATGTCAATGTATCTCAACAACAGTTCATTAAAGTGGCATGAATTGTTTTTAAGACATTTTACTAATGTTTCCTTTTTTATAAATGTAATTAGATTTATCATAAAAGTTTGATGTCACAGGCACTTTAAGGACTGACTCAGCACCCAAGCCAATGACCAGTGGTTGGTGCCCGTTCTTACTATCGACTACATCTAGTTTGGTTAGCTGCAGTGTGCTGATGTCCTGGAATACCTGTCCCTTAAAAAAGCATCTCAGTAGACTCTGAAAAATAAATGGAAATGAGTTGCATCCATATTTATAAAAAATATGAAGGCTTAAATAACATCACATTATAATTACAAGTTTAATTCATTTCTTTAAATGGGTAGCTAAACCCCAAATAATCTTTTTTGCATATAAACTGTATAAACTGGGCCTTAAGTAAATGGTAAATGGACTGAACTTATATAGCTTTTCCAGTCATACAGACCGCTCAAAGCGCTTTACACTAGAGCCACATTCACCCAATTGCACTCACTAACACTCACACATTCATACACTGATACGCATGTTAGGTTTATGATTATTGATTGATTAATCTTGATCAATAATTATAATTACAAATTATAATCTGACAAAATCAATTTCTTAACCAAAAATCCTCATTTATGACTCGAGACCAGAGATGTTTCTGGTGTTGTAATTGTGGCTCAACGCCTCTGACAATTACCGTTAAATACTCCGTAATAATTAATAACTATTGCCGGAGATGTCACTGTTTAATCGACCGTTTCTGCCGAAACGTGTGGAACTTGAACCTTATTTTGACTGACACATCACTTTTTTCACACAATGAAACACAAAACGCTCTCTCTTTATCTATGTGAATATTTATTAATTTTCACCTACTCAACATGCAAAATTCTACAAACACAGGGGTAACACATCTAAATAAGCAAAATCAACAAACGGTAGTGGGTATGTATTGAGTCAACCAGCAGTTTATGGCACTACAGACAAAGGAAAATGGGAATATGAGTGGTGGTGTGGTGGCGAGTGGTGGGGGTTGGAGCGCAGCTCCGACTGTCCTTATGGTCTTCTGATCATAAAACTTCCCCCTAACTCCTGAACACAAAGGATTCTAACTTTTGGCGGCAAGCTAGCACAGTGAGATTGAAGACAAAGGGAAATGGAGAATTTTACCATGAGGTCGTTTTAACAGTCCAGTCTTGCAATGCACCCGCGTTGACTCTCAGATAGTAAAAACACAAACAGCTCTGGGAACGCGGCAGATCCCGACATCAACATAACGCATCAAAGTTTCAATAAGCAAGGTTACATGCACATATTATTCAGAACACATGAGATCCTAACCAGCGATTCTGATCGCTTCTACAACCTCTGACCCTGCCCAGGCCTTCTAATAAAGAAATAAAAGATAAAATAAAATAAATTGGGTTTTACTTGGTGTCGTCTTCTTCCTGAGCGAGGGAATTCAAGCGAGGAAAAGTGGGGTAAGTTAATTGTGCGTCCACAATCAACTTCAGGGGAAGCGGTCAGTCTTCGTCCTTTGGTCTTCTTGACAAAAAGGAAAAATATGATCTGACCATCAAAGTCGACTTGGAAATGAAACACGGTAGCGGTTCGTCTCTCCGAAACTCCGTGTTCTCAGTTACGTGTTAACTCACGTCTTCGATCGGCAAAGTGAAATCTCTGGCCTTCTTAGTCCAAAAACCTCAGTTATGAATTGTTCGTTGTCCAACGAGAGAGAATGAATGAAACTCTGCAAAGAGCTCTTCTCTTAAAGTGGTGCACTTCAGTCACTAGACTGGTTTTCTAGCGGAAGGCAAGTTTTCAAACATGAGCGCCTTCCTATATAGCGCCCTGTGACGTCAGACTTGGGACGCCCAGTCATATCAGTCGCAATGCTCGATGGGATATGTAGGAGCGGGCTGTCCTGGGTGCAAAATGGCCGATGCCATTGGAGGGGCACAGTGACGTCCAACAACGTGCAGATAATCCAATACTCAGCAAACAAGTGGTCCAACATTCCCCCCTAGGTTCAAAGGGTGAGATGAATCGCAGTCTTTGAAGCTACTGGGACCATTCTGTCCTTTGCTGAACAATCAGTGATCCGTGGCGAAGCAGAACAAAACAAAACTTTCTCTGTGTTCCTCAAAACCTACGACTGGGCAGGATAGAGGTTAGCCTGGGCAGGACTAAACTCTGACTAAACTCATACCTTTCTACATTGTTCAATGAGAAAAATACAGGACAATACATCCATGTCATCATTACATTATTTGGTCATCAGCTTTGGTAATCCTGAGACAAAATGAAACAATAAAAGATATCGTACATATATATGTATATATAAAAATAAAAAAGAACAAAACAAAATCATGGTTCATAGCTTATTCGTCCAACTTCTATTAGGCACTGGACCCTGGCTGTGTCATTGGCAAAGGCGGTGCTATGAACCGTGGGGGAATGAATGTGAGGGAATCAATCCTGACCTGTAAACGCTTAACCTGTCTGTATGCGGTGAGTAATCTTAAAAAAACGAATGGTTAAACCAGGTTTAGGCTTAAACCATTAGCTCTTCCGGATGATGATGGGTTTTAATATGACTCCTGTCTCTAAACTATCTAGATGTGGAAAGAGGGAGAAAAGAATAAATTAATTGCCGTACTTAGGCTATAAGCCAGGTGTGTTTGTGGAGGTTGCAAGGTGTCTGCTGTGGTGGACTTAGGATTTCTCTACTAAGTTCAGCAGAACTAGGTCAATGGGTATCTGTGCCTCGGTGGGACTGTCTACAGATGAACCAACCTCCTTTAACAAGATTTTGCATGAAATGTCTGGCAGCGTGTGTCCATTACATCATTCTTAATCACTTTTGTGAGGTCTGCTGTGCGTGCAGAGTGTTATGGAAAATTATCGTGCCAACTTACGGTTTAAGACTGTGTCCTAGAAGGTAGTTATATGTTTAACTGTTTCTGTTGAAGAAAGTTGTTAGTGATTAGTGCATGCTAGCGTGAGTTCATGAAACATACACCTATTTAACTAGTCCTACGCACTAGTCTCTCCTTTCCCGGACATTGAGATAAGCTCTGTTCTTGGGGAGGAGAGTTCGATGTAGTACTTCATCTGGTTCAGCCAAAGTGCAGCAGCTGGGATGATGGTGTCAACCTTTTCTGACGAGCATCCAACCCACTTGATGAAGCTGCATGTCGCAGTTAGGAGGAATTTGTTACCTCCTGTTAATTTTGGAGCTGGTTCGACCCAGTTAGTCTGAAGGTGGAACCAAGGTAATGTAACCCCCCTTCACTGAAGCGGAGGTTGACTGGTTGGCTGGGATGGCTGAAACTGGCGGCATGTTAAACATCCTTTGATGTAGACCTGGGTGTCGTGAGACGTTGGAGGCCAGCGCACCATCTGCTGGAGGGTGTGGAGTGTGGCTTTGTAGCTCCTATGGCACCCTACAGGAGAGTAATGGGCGTCAGATAACGTGACCCCCCTTTGGTCTGTTGGAACAATGTCCACAGCATGGGAGAGCTGTTTGATGCTAATCTGCACACTGGCTGTCTTGAGGAGAGGGCGGAGCCCGTCCACTAAAAGGAGTGTGTGGCTGTGTTGTGCCTCAGATACAAAGGTCTTTTTGGCACAAACGGTCATACAGCTCTCTAATGGTTGATGGATGTCCCAGCCAGAATGCTAGTAGCACTTCTGGTATGAACATGGTTTCCAGGTGTACACCTTCCACCACTTTGGGGTTGTAAGTGTCCACACCTGGGTTCTTTAAAGAGCCAAGCAATGCATGACTGCATCTGGCAGGAGTTTCCTGGATGGCTGGGTGCAGCTGTGTCTCAGAGGTGCACATGACCGGCTCTGATGAGGGCCTGAGAGGTTCTTCGGGCTTCTCTAAGCTGGTGATCTGGTTGGCCACCTCCGCCTGGACCCAGAGTTGGTCCTGGTGGCAGTCAATGAGTGGGGCCAGCCTGTCCAGCAGGTCCTGGCCACCAAGAAAAAGGTCTTTGTTTAATGTGCACATATAGATGGGGTGCACCAGAGCCGTGTCTTCGGGTGTAATGTCCAGCTCCACCCAATTAGTGATGCAAGATCGGTTTTGGGTGCGGCTGGTGATACTTACATCACGAACTTCAGCCTGAAGTGGTTTACTGAGGGAGAGCATGGCTCTACTCGCCTCCTCAAACGAGACCGAGAACATCAGGCTGATCTCTGATCCTGTTTTAAAATGGAACCTCAGTTTGACATGTCCTCCTATACTGGTGAGATAGTATAGGTAACCTATATGTTCATTATGGTTCGGTTTACCTAAGAACCTTGGAGCAATGGTTTGTGGTGTTTCTCCTGGAGAAGTCCCAAGGGGTTCTTGGAGTTTCCCAGGTTTGTCTCCCCATCCGATCAGGTAGACTCTGATGGCTGTGGAGACTGGGTCCACGCCTAGTCATGCTGACGGGAAGTTTGGGTCTGGTTTAACTAGGTCGGCTTCCTGTTTCAAGGGTTGTGGGGGCGTGGTGGCCTGACGCACCGCTTCCGTCACCATCTTACGCAAGGCCTCCTCCATCTCTTTCCCCATAATTCCTTCTGCGTGTCGGTTCCACCCTTTTCCATCAGGTTTACCTTTAGGTTAAGCTGCACATTTGGCACACCCAGATTACATGTTGCCCTTCCAGTTGGATGTTTTTGTCACAGCACACATGGCAAATGGTGTGCTGTTCCAGAAAAAAGGGGGAATAAGAACAGTGCTAATGTATATAAGTGTAATGTTGGATAATATGGAACAAAGACATCATGAGTGCACCCGACACGCAGCAGGGATGGCTAAAATAATCCAAAAAAACAGCTCATGTAGTGATGCAACATCCTCTTAACATATTGACATCACATGGTGTGGTGGCCTTTGTGATCCCTCAGGCTTTCACACTCTCACCATTGAGACAACAGAGGCTGAGTAAGGTGCTAGAGGCCCCACACATCACATACACACATGAAGGAATAAACATGGCAGATAGAATAATTACCGGTACACCACATGTCTGCGCAGAAAAAGCGGAGTTCAATGAAAAAATCAGACCAGATTTACAAAGTACATCCCTAACAGATGCCCGAAACCTGTACACAGACGGGTGCTGCTTCAGACATGACACAGAAGGACTTAAGGCAGGATACGCGGTGGTGGAAGACACAGGGACAGATTTTGTCACAGTACAGGCAGAGGAACTGACAGACGTACAATCAGCGCAGAGAGCAGAAGTTTTGGCAGTAATAGCTGCTCTGGAACTAGGAGCAGGACAGAAGGTTAACATCTACACAGATTCCGCATACGCTACAGGAGCAGTACATGTAGAACTCAAACAGTGGCTGAGGACAGGATCAGAACTGCAGGACAAAAACCCATTAAACATGAACAGGAAATGAGAAAGTTGGCTGAAGCTTTGTTGCTCCCTCAAGAAGTAGCCGTCATTAAATGCAAAGAACATGACAGCAGTAACACCAGAGTAGCACAAGAGAACCAGGCAGCTAAACAATGTGCAGGATATCAGCCCAGGCACATAATGCTGTGTTCAGAAGCAGGGTGGACACCAGAACCCACCCTGGAAGAAGTAATGAAATTACAAAAGGGGGCCTCTCCCGAGGAAAAATCAGTTTGGAAGGCCCGAGGGGGCTCAGAGGATCACAGTGGTCTCTGGAGAAGCCCAGACGGACGTCCCATCTTGCCACCAGGTCTTACCAAAGTAGCCCTTAGAAGAAGCACACAGAGTAGGACATGTGGGAAAAATCTCAAACACTGGTGGCACCCTTTTTTGAAACCAATGGCAGTGCATTGGATTAATTCATGTGAGATGTGCAGGCAGTTCAATGTTAGACCAACCTTGAAGCCAGCACCTTCAAAGTTCCCAGTAGACCCATTAGCAGGAATAGAGGTTATCATTGATTATACAGACATGACTGAGAGAGTAAATGGGTTCAGATATCTGTTGGTGTGTGTGGATGCATTTACTGGATGGCCGGAGGCATGGCCTACAAAAAAGGAAGACAGTAAATCTGTGGTGAAGTGTTTGATAAATCATTATATCCATAGACACGGTTTTCCAGCTAAAATAAGGTCTGACAACGGAACACATTTCAAAAATGAGGAACTCAAGGAAGTGGAAAGATTCCTGGGACTGAAACACTCATTTGGTACTGTGTACCATCCACAGTCACAGGGGAAGGTTGAAAGAATGAATCAAACCCTTAAAACCAAATTGGTTAAAATCTGTGCACAGACCAAAATGAATTGGGTTACTGCCTTACCATTAGCTCTGATGTCTGTACGGAGTTCTATAAATCAGAAACATGGTTTGACCCCACATGAGCTGCAAACAGGGAGGCCATTTCCAGGCCCCCAAACAAGGTTACCGTTTCTCACTGAGTGTGAACAATCTATGTCTCATCGTGATTATTACAGATCTCTCCACAGTCTTGTTATAGCTTTCTCCAAACAGATCCCAGCAGAACCAGAGACCAGGGTCGGAACCACCACCTCGGAAGCCGAGTGGGTCCTCCTGAAAGTCATCAAAAGAAAGTGGTCAGAGCCAAGGTGGACCCGTCCATTTCAGGTCACAGAGAGGACAACCCATGCAGTCAGGCTGAAGGGCAAAGGTGACACTTGGTATCACTGGAGCCAGTGTGCAGGAGCAAAACTACCTCTACAATCCCTTTCTCAGGTCCAGGAAGATCTGAGCGAAAACACAGGAAACGATAATCTCACTTCTCCCACCCAAGAAGGGGCAGAGTAATCCCCGGGTGAGAGAAATTAGCCCAGGGTCAGTCTGCCCTGAGAGCTGAAGACAGAAGAAGAACAGCAGAAGAAGAGGCGGAAGTGATTGAGTTTCCCTCTCACTAGTAGTGGTAGAGCTACCCTCCCACCCCAGAAGACACTGTTTGGCGAACATTTTATATTTTATACTACATTTTGATTTTTCTGTAACTTTTTCAGGTTATGATTTAACCTTATATGTTTATGTTTTAAGTTTCATAAGTTTTAAGAAAAATGAGTACCCAAAGCAAGGGAACTAGACTCTCTAGGAGTTTCATCATAGGTGGAGTGTTTCTCTCAGTATTCATTGTTACGTTTATCTCAGGGTATTTTTGTGAACTTCCATTCCAGACATGTTCTGAAAACCACTCCGGTAAGGTGTCCAAAAGGTCTAGGGTAACTCCATCCAAGGACGTATGCGTTAAATATTATGGGGGATTAGAACTAAATTACATGTTAGGGGCAACTACCACTTTTCAGTTTGACCTGTGTGAAGTCATAGATTGTAGTAAAAATCCAACAGCATGGAGAGGATATGACGTATATCTCTGTGCTGGTCCTTCCCTACACATTGACTGTTACGAAGGCAGGGCATACGATTTTATGATGTGCCCTAACATATGTCAGCATTGGGGTTTGGCTGTAGTGTACACAGGAAGGTGGTCCCCGCAGTTCGAACATGGATATGGTTTGGTAGAACGAGGAAAACAAGTTAGTTTGGTAAGACAGGCATTAACCCATGACACAGAGAGGGGGAGTAAATCCTCTCCTGCTATCTCTAAAAGCTTTACAGGGCAGGCTGCAGCCAGACTCACATTATGGAAATAAAGTAATCTACTTCTACCATAGGTGTAGAGGTATCAGGAACAGACCCTAAGGCAATAATAAAAGTTAATTTGAATAAAGAAACTCCTCAGGTGCAGGCCACCAGGGCTCCTGCTGTCCCAGAACCACCGGTCCCACAAGGAGGGGTAGTAAAAGTAGACTACTCCACCTTGCAACCTTTAGAAATAATACAGATGGCCACAGGTTATGCAGAGGATAATCTTTGGTTGCAGTGGATGGCCCAAACTGCGAAGGAACAAAGTAGGTCTGACTGCATTGCATGTGCATCTGCAAGACCACACTTAACCACTGACCCAGCCCCTTTGTATCCGGAAGATGCTTGGGGGTACAGTTGCATGTTACAACTAACTAAAGAAGCCACCCCAGCCAACTGTACCACGCTAGCTAGCATCTTTCCACCCATCCCAAACAATATCAAGACAGGACCATTCACTCCCCAGAGGCTGAATGGGACATATTCTTGTTTTAATTTCACCTCAAACACCCCAAAGGTGAATGTAGGACAAATTCCCTCGGACTGGTGTAATACCACCACATCTGCGAAAGTGATAGGACTTTGGGCACGATCAGGATTATATTACTACTGCGGAGGACATAGAGTTCTCACTAATATACCAAATAACACCATAGGAGTATGTGCAGTGGTCAGATTGCAGGCCCCGTTGATTTTAATTGGCCCTAATATTACTTCTGTGACATATCAACAAAATAAGGCACTGGCACTCACTCGTAGGAGGAGAAGACATATTATGAAAAGAAGCGCTCCAACCACTTTTGACTTGAGTCATGGTTCCCCCACCTATATAGATGCAATTGGAGTTCCGCGAGGAGTCCCGAATGAGTATAAACTTGCGGACCAAATATCAGCTGGATTTGAAAACATCCCTATTATAGCTGCCTTGTTCCCAGTAACGCCCAACAAAAACGTAGACTGCATTAATTATATTCATTATAATGTTTTGCGCCTAGCCAATCTAACGCGAGACGCTGTAGAAGGTTTATCTGAACAATTGGCCCCAACTTCCCTCATGGCAGTACAAAATAGGATGGCATTGGATATGTTGTTAGCTGAAAAAGGGGGTGTGTGTGCCATGTTTGGAGATATGTGTTGTACTTTTATTCCCAATAACACTGCACCGGATGGTTCAGTGTCAAAGGCTTTAGAGGGACTTAAGACCCTCTTCGCCACCATGCATGAACATTCTGGAATTGATAATCCCCTGGAGGAGTGGATGACAGGCATGTTTGGACACCGGAAGGGTTTGATAATGTCTAGGATGATTTCTATTGCAGTATTTGTAGCGATAATGGTGACCTGTGGATGTTGTTGTGTACCATGCATTCGTTCTCTGATGGTGCGCCTCATCACCTCCACAATTGAGGGGAGGGCTCCAAAGACAACGATGCCACTGTTGCAAATTGACCATAACCAGGATGAGGACTCAGAGTGTGAATTCATGGATGCATAATAAGATGGATGCAAGTTTTCTTAATGATTTTCTCATTTTACAAGTGGTACTAAGGTGGCCGGGGGGTGCAAAACACTTTTACAAGTACCGAAACAAATTTACATTTCAGAAAACGAATTTACATTTCAGAAAACAAATTTACATTTCAGAAAACACTTACATTTCAGAAAACAAATTTACATTTCAGAAAACAATTTAACAAGATGTGAAACAAATGTACATTTCAGAAAACAAATTTACATTTCAGAAAACAATTTAACAAGATGTGAAACAAATGTACATTTCAGAAAACAAATTTACATTTCAGAAAACAATTTAACAAGATGTGAAACAAATTTACATTTTGGAAAACAAATTTACATTTCAGAAAACACTTTTACATTTCAGAAAACAAATTTACATTTCAGAAAACACTTTTACATTTGAGAAAATCAACCGGAAATGGAATGTACCAACGCCGAGGCTGACCCGGAAGTCAGCCTCAGGGGCTGCATCCTTCGAAGGCCGTATTTGTAGGCCGATTACGTTACAGCGCGGCGACGAAGGCTGTCCCCATTCATGAATCATGACTCCCTCAAATGCGGCTGACAAATTCGTCCTTATTTTGCCCGATTTGAAGGATGGGTCGTGAGGATCCTTCGCGGCCCATCATTTCCCATCATTCATTGCAGGTCGAAGCGGATTGGTCAAGCAGGGGAAGCCATGACGGACCATAGCAGCAAACGTTGTGAGTAAATTGTGGAAAATTACACTTTCTCTGACACAAATGAACTTCTACAATGTTTTTAGTGCGGGAATATAACTATGTAGACGTGAAATATCTGCTTGATTTATCTAGACATCGCTTAATTTCAAACGTGCTCCGACGTGTTCGGAGTTTTCCGTTCCCGGCGTAGTAACCGGCTCGCCTCGCCAGCCCTACCGGCGGTGAGGCTCCCGCTGGCAGTCATCACAGTGAACGTTTAACACAAGTGATTTCTAACAGTTTATGTTATTATTTTAATTGTTACTGAAAATCGATTTAACATTTCAGGTTATATTAAAGTTAACCAGAATAAATGGACAGTTTTATGTAATCCAACTGTATCGCTGGAGAGTGTGATTGAGAATAAATAAGCTTTTCAATATGAATTTTTAATGAAGAAATGTGCTACATGTTTTAAAAGTTTATTTATAATTCAGTTAGCATTATAATTTCTGATTCCAGGTACACCCGACTAGGAATACACCTCCAAATGTAAGTGAATCTCAGTAAAGAAGTGAAAAGTTTGAAAGAGCTTGTTTTAGACATTTGCATAGAAATATTTTAATATTTTCTTCAAATTAAGACAAATGTGAAATTAAAAAAGGCTTTATTTTTGCTCTGATATTAAGCAAGATGTTTTTTTTTTGGTATTTTTATATTTTTATTTTTTAGGTACAAAGGAGCAGACGGGCCAGTTTATTAAGCTCAGGGGTGAAAACCACCACCTTTTTACTAGAGTTAAAAACTCAGCCACCGTGGCTTGGAGGTACAATAATTCAATTCAATTCAAAGATACTTTATTGATCCCCGAGGGGAAATTAGAATTCCAGTACAACCCATCCAAACATACATCATGACACAAGACAAGACAATGGGGGGACGGGTCACCGAGGCTTTGCTGCCAACTCACAGGCGCTGCCCTTGCTAGATGAGAAAAGAGGCCACATTGGGTAAGTAGAGGAAAAAAAAAATCATATTTAACACTTTATCCTTAGCAGGATACAGTTTGAGATTGCAAAAAACCTCAGCACAAAGAAGCAACAAATTTACAAAACAACATCATGCCAGGAACGGTGAAGGTGGTGTGAGGGGTGCATATGTTTATCTTGAGCATGTGTGTGTGTGCAAGTGAGTGTGTGCAAGTAAGTCCATGAAGCACTGTCACAGAGGCCATTGTCCTTGATGGTTCGTTGGAATGTACATCAACCGGCCACAAAGTTCTGAGCAGGTCCACAGATGTCCTCAGGGACGGGAGGGGGCAGAGGGAGCAGAGCGTCATGTTTACATAACTTCCAGGAGAAGTTGAAGATAGCCAGCCATCAAGGCCGCGCAGGGAAGCCAGATTCAGAAAAACAATAATTATTTGGGTTAGGCTGACTCTTAATTTTCCGTTAGCCTTGAGAGTCTCACTGGTGCTTCTCAAAGGCGAATCAAAATAGACAAATTCCTGGTTTTCTGCCAGATCCGAGCAAACAACTTTCTCCAAGATTTATACCATTTCACCCTGAGTCCAGGAACCGCAACCCGCTTGTGATCCTGTATAAGGATCACATCCAGTCTGCGATTCAGCTCACGTAACATCTCAGTCTGAGTGTTGATCGCTCTGAAGATCCCATCACACATGCCAGGCAGCCTTACAATGGCCAGAACAGCTGCTGACATTCTCCGAATTTCTCGATATGCCAGGTAACCGCTGACTCCAAAAAGCAGAAATCCTGATATCCAACATCCAATTATATACACATCTTCCACATCCTCGACTGACATTATCGACAGACACACAATCCTCCACTTCTGCCAGGAGTCCATCGTGTATCCGGAGAAAAATGTCCCGTCCGGGCAAGTGGGCTCTCCCAACCCCTGTCTTCTCGTCGAGAAAATTTGATCAATTGCATTGAGAGACCAGCTGACCAAATCCTTATTTTGGAAGAATTTGGAAGATATGCAAAAAGAGGCTCCAAAAAAAAAGACAAGACACAGAGCTGAAGCAGGGCAGATATGGGAGGGCTGCGGGAGACAGAGAAAAAGCGTCCACCTCCACCGAGAGCAGGAAAAAAAAATGTTAAATTGATTTTCAGTAACAATTAAAATAATAACATAAACTGTTAGAAATCACTTGTGTTAAATGTTCACTGTGATGACTGCCAGTGGGAGCTTAGTGCCAATAGTCCGGTCAGATCTCTACCAGGCTAGCTCACCTCACCGCCGGTAGGGCTGGCGAGGCGAGCCAGTTACTACGCTGGGAACGGAAAACTCCGAACACGTCGGAGCACGTTTGAAATTAAGCGATGTCTAGATAAATCAAGCAGATATTTCACGTCTACATAGTTATATTCCCGCACTAAAAACATTGTAGAAGTTAATTTGTGTCACTGAAAGTGTAATTTTGCACAATTTACTCACATCTTTTGCTGCTATGGTCCGTCATGGCTTCCCCTGCTTGACTAATCCAATGTTTTCTGAAATGTAAATTTGTTTTCTGAAATGTAAATTTGTTTTCTGAAATGTAAAATGTTTTCTGAAATGTAAATTTGTTTTCTGAAATGTAAAATGTTTTCTGAAATGTAAATTTGTTTTCTGAAATGTAAATTTGTTTTCTGAAATGTAAAAGTGTTTTCTGAAATGTAAATTTGTTTTCTGAAATGTAAATTTGTTTTCTGAAATGTAAAATGTTTTCTGAAATGTAAATTTGTTTTCTGAAATGTAAATTTGTTTTCTGAAATGTAAATTTGTTTTCTGAAATGTAAATTTGTTTTCTGAAATGTAAGTGTTTTCTGAAATGTAAATTTGTTTTCTGAAATGTAAAATGTTTTCTGAAATGTAAATTTGTTTTCTGAAATGTAAAATGTTTTCTGAAATGTAAATTTGTTTTCTGAAATGTAAATTTGTTTTCTGAAATGTAAATTTGTTTTCTGAAATGTAAATTTGATTTCTGAAATGTAAGTGTTTTCTGAAATGTAAATTTGTTTTCTGAAATGTAAATTTGTTTTCTGAAATGTAAGTGTTTTCTGAAATGTAAATTTGTTTTCTGAAATGTAAATTTGTTTTCTGAAATGTAAAAGTGTTTTCTGAAATGTAAATTTGTTTTCTGAAATGTAAATTTGTTTTCTGAAATGTAAAAGTGTTTTCTGAAATGTAAATTTGTTTTCTGAAATGTAAATTTGTTTTCTGAAATGTAAGTGTTTTCTGAAATGTAAATTTGTTTTCTGAAATGTAAATTTGTTTTCTGAAATGTAAAATGTTTTCTGAAATGTAAATTTGTTTTCTGAAATGTAAAATGTTTTCTGAAATGTAAATTTGTTTTCTGAAATGTAAATTTGTTTTTTGAAATGTAAATTTGTTTTCTGAAATGTAAATTTGTTTTCTGAAATGTAAATTTGTTTTCTGAAATGTAAGTGTTTTCTGAAATGTAAATTTGTTTTCTGAAATGTAAATTTGTTTTCTGAAATGTAAGTGTTTTCTGAAATGTAAATTTGTTTTCTGAAATGTAAATTTGTTTTCTGAAATGTAAAATGTTTTCTGAAATGTAAATTTGTTTTCTGAAATGTAAATTTGTTTTCTGAAATGTAAAAGTGTTTTCTGAAATGTAAATTTGTTTTCTGAAATGTAAATTTGTTTTCTGAAATGTAAAATGTTTTCTGAAATGTAAATTTGTTTTCTGAAATGTAAATTTGTTTTCTGAAATGTAAATTTGTTTTCTGAAATGTAAATTTGTTTTCTGAAATGTAAGTGTTTTCTGAAATGTAAGTGTTTTCTGAAATGTAAATTTGTTTTCTGAAATGTAAGTGTTTTCTGAAATGTAAATTTGTTTTCTGAAATGTAAATTTGTTTTCTGAAATGTAAATTTGTTTTCTGAAATGTAAATTTGTTTTCTGAAATGTAAAATTGTTTTCTGAAATGCAAATTTGTTTTCTGAAATGTAAATTTGTTTTCTGAAATGTAAGTGTTTTCTGAAATGTAAATTTGTTTTCTGAAATGTAAATTTGTTTTCTGAAATGTAAATTTGTTTCGGTACTTGTGTGTTTTGCACCACCCGGCCACCGTATGGTACAGTAATATTTTTACTTATTTCTACTTATTCTTAGAAGTACTTGGTTGAAGGACATTTTAGAGTGTGAACTCTTATGAGAGTTCAAAAGGGGGGTTGTAGAATATAAACTATCTATGTGTGTAACTGGAATGTGCTGATAGAGGTCATAAATTGGTGAAGGACAGGAGAGCAGCGGATAGGGAGTGAAGGAGACGATAAGATGAGCCTGCTGGAAGTAATAATGGGAAGCACTCCTTATTTGGACATAAGGAACTGTTATGTTGTACAACTAAGTGATATGATATATGTAAAAAAGGAAATGTACACCCCCTGGAGACCTAATAAAACGAGCTGGAAGTGGAGAGAGGGCAGAGTTGTTGCTCGCAGGTGTTGGCTGGGGCATCTCTCTCCCTCTGCGCAGAGGCGAACTTAAGCTGATTGTACTTTGTGTTTATTTCACTCTTTTGAAACCTGTGCCCAAAACAACGGACCTGGGGAAGCAGAGATGGCTTCGACATGGGTTAAGGCTACAGTTTTGTGACGTTAAATACTGCTCTCAATTGAGATAGTTCCCAGAAATACATTCGAAGGTTGTGTATGTGTGATTGCATTTATGTGATAAATGTAATAGGATGTAGCCTAATATGCCATACTCTGCGTGTATGTCCCTAATATGCTTTTAGTATGTTGTCCCGGTGGAAAGAGCTGAATAGAAAAAGGGAGCACCAGTCTCGAGCTACATCACATCTTCCTGTCTATGCTTAACCTATACAAGACAAGAGAGAGATGGTAAATATGTTCAGAAGGCCAAACGTGCAGGGAAATCCAACAACAACAAAGATCCTGAGGTGTGGAGAAGTGTAGGATGGATGGAGAGTATGGTTTTTCAAGGTTCCTGAATTCCATTTAAAATGCAGTCACTGGGTTCAGTCTCAAGAAGGCGGTAATGCAACAGGCTGGATGCAGTCCGCCTTAAAAACATATGAAGAAGACGACGAAGAAGAAAAAGAAGGAAGAGAAACAAAACAGGACCGCGATGGAGCCCGATCGTTTAGAAAAACAATGTTTCCACGCTGTCAGAAAACATTTTGCCGTGTTGGGGACTGAAGCTGTTCTTGGTAAGACTGCTACTAATCAGAGTAAAACCTACCAAAACTAACTAACGCTCGAACGACACTAAGGTTGGCATTTTATTAGCATGTGTTAGCCCAGCATTTTGGGTAGTTAATCTAAACAAATTATTTAGAACGTAGTTTGTGATTTGTGAAACTTTAACAAAGTACTTGTGATACAAACTGCTGGGATGTTCTTCTTTTGCGGAAATAAATTTAAATGTTAAGTGTCAGTTTTTGACTGTATTAATCACATTCATGTAAATATTTCTGTAACATAACCTGATTCTGTATTGAGTAAACATAAGAAAAGGAGCTTATGCCAGTGAAATAATCTATGTGACTCCTCCCAGGGAATATCTGAGATATGTGCAGGGTTTTCCATATGCATATGTGAGTATTGTCTTAGCACTTGCACTAAAATATGCAAATATATCTGCACAGTGTCTACAGTGTCAGTTAGAATAAAAGTCTGGATCAATTAGCGTTGAATGAATCTAATAAATGGAATTTGCCCACAACTGTTTAACTGTGACTCTTAATTAATTAATTAATAGTAATTCAGACTTTATTAATCTCACAATGGAAAAATGATCTTCTGCATTTAACCCATCCCTGTGGGAGCAGTGGGCTGCCATCATGTGGCATCCTGGGAGCATTTAGTCTTGCTCAGGGACCCAGAGTGGCAGGCTGTGGAAGTTGAACCAGGGTGCTTGTGGCCTCTCCGGGATGCAAATGCCCTGCTCTCTAACCACTAGGCCACCACTCCCCCATGCCTTTCGTTGGGGGAGCCTTTCCATGCCTCAACAAATACAAAAAAAAAAAACCTACTTCTTTAAACACAAGAATAAATAAAATAAATACCCTTAAAAATAAATATCTCATCATATGGTTTCAGCAGTTAAGTAGAAAGATAGCCCAAATTTATTGTCAATTTTATGTTTTTGTAAGGCTACTACAGACTTGATTTCAGTTAGGTGAATTAGTAAAACTCCTGTTTTTGTTAAGCAGAGCTTTGCTGCAGTCAGGTCTCTATCAGACGCCCGTCAGTTTCAAACCTTATTCCGCACCATGGCCTGAGTCCAGATCCGGAGCGGAGTATGTCTTTTGAGAATGGCTGCTGTGGAGCCTTTCCTTAACTCTCCCAACATCCAGCATGTTTTCATAATGCACAGAGGCTTAAAGCTCAGGAGACAGTGGAGCTGTAACATGTTCAGCCTTCCTATAGTCTGCTGAAGGCTTTCTATATATTTAATATTACCAGCCAAATCACGTGTTTCTGTACAAAATACAATTTCCCTTCAGAACGCCTTTTCCATCTTCTTGCATCATAATAAATTTGTTAAAAGTTGGATTTTTGAGATTCCAATCTGTATGTTGTACTTAATTTATACCAACAGAGTTTTGATTGTCATAAAGGGGCCTTCACATATTATTGCCCTCTTGTTCAACATTTTGAATATGTTTGTTTATGGTCTTGATCTCTGTCTTGTATAATGGACTTTCAAATCTAATATTTCATAATTCTACTTTCATTGTATGACAAAACTCAGACATTATGCTCATTCAATGTCAAACAATCTCCAGAAAGGGTCAAATATTTATATTAAATCCCAGAATATGAGGCCTAATTCATTAAATACACTCCAATTTTCAGCCACAGTTTTACAAAGATCTTAATATCTTTATTACTTTATATGCTTACAAGGGCCCATGGTTTCTCAGCAAAATCCAGCGCAAGAATGTAAGAAAATAATACCATATTGTTCAATTATTACGCTACAAATTTGCCTTGAACTGCTTCAGGTCTAGGGTGCCTGGTGAAATATATGAACAGATATATAGGATTGCATTAGAAGGAGCACCTAGTGTTACATTATGCCCAATTAGGCAAACGTTTGCTATTTTGCATCCTAAATACCTAAATGTATATCTATTTAAGGTGATATCTTTAAATTAACAATATTTGCTTAATCTATGGTTTTCTTGGTAGCAATTATACAAATAATGCAATATTTCGTTAATTGTAAATAACGTGTGTCCTTTTTCAGGATAAACTGTCTACAGTGACGTACATATAAAAAAATGTAGGAATTAAACCTTTTTACATTTTTTAAATGTAGATTAAAGGTTTCACAGATTGTAAACTGTTTTAGAAATTTGTGTTCACTGTAGAACAGTTTAGGTTAGGGTAAACCATTCTAAGTATTTTAAATGTTGAGATCTAGATTCCTTAAAAGCTGGGAAAATAGTCCTTTACTTTGGTGTTGTTGTGTCTGAAAGACATACTGCTTCAACTTCTGAAACGCACTTTGACTCTGCCACTGATGCCCACACCTCAGACCGAATTTAATGGACAAGGATGGTGGTGTGAATGTTTTGAAAATATGATGAAAAGGGCAGAGAGTAAAAGAGCGGGAAATGTGGGTTAAACTTATCAAATTAAATCATCAAATTTTCAAAAACATTGCTGCAATTGTCTGTTTTTCTAATATGTTGCAACCCTATCCTAAAAGTCTCAAGCTATTGACCTTGTGACTTCATATTTATTTATCATTCTTGTTGCAGCCCTCATCCATAGGTACAGGCAAGTGTTTGCTAGTGTGATGTAATATTTGATGTGATCTTCTCTGTAGTGGTGTCAGTGTTTGTCATCTTCTCTCTTTGTTAAAACATAGATCTTCCAACGCCTCTCATTAAGGATCTCCTGCCTCATCTGACAGTGTGCCAGCTGGATGAGGTCCAGCCGGCTCTCAATAGAAGAGGTATGGACTCTGTTTATGTTGTCGGTTCTGCTCACAGTGGCAAAAGAGATGGGCTCAGTCTTGTGCCAGTTCATTCTTAAAGGGGACCTATTAAGTGAAATTCATTTTTTGATCATTTTTTAAACTTCCATTTGGGTCTCTAATGCTTCTACAAACATACCAAACGCAAAAAAAAAATCATTCAGCCATTTTTAGGCTATTAATGAATGATTTTCTTTTTTTTTTGCTACAAAACGCACGGTTTCAAAAGCTGTGTAATTGTGACGTCACAATTACACTGGCACTTAGCAACGTTACTTGATTCCTGCCCCTGACTAGCAACTAAAGCTCAGCTCCACCGTCTTAATTTTTAGTAGAGGATCACGTCTCTCGACAGCTGGTTTTACCTTACACATGCTTTACAATGGCTACCCTCAAAGGCAGATGCTCTGTTGTTGGCCTGGCCTGCACTTGTATAGTGCTATAGTCCCCAGAGACCCCAAAGAGTTTTACACTACAATCAGTCATCCTCCCATTCATACACACATTCACACACTGACAGTGGTAAGCTGCAATGTAGCCACAGCTGCACACTGAGAGAAGCATAAAGACACTTGTGTGTGTGTGTGTGTGTGTGTGTATATATATATATATATGTGTGTTAACATATATATACAGTATATATATGTATGTATGTGTGTATATATCTATATATATAAAGTATTCGGCCCCCTTGAACCTTTCAACCTTTAGCCACATTTCAGGCTTCAAACATAAAGATATAAAATTCAAATTTTTTGTGAAGAATCAACAAGTGGGACACAATCGTGAAGTGGAATGAAATTTATAGGATGTGTCAAACTTTTTTAACAAATAAAAAACTGAAAAGTGGGGTGTACAATATTATTCGGCCCCCTTGCGTTAATACTGTGTAACGCCACCCTTTGCTGCAGTTACAGCTGCAAGTCGCTTGGGGTTTGTCTCTCAGTTTTGTACATCAAGAGACTGAAATTCTTGCCCATTTTTCCTTGCAAAACAGCTGGAGCTCAGTGAGGTTGGCTGGAGAGCGTTCGTGAACAGCAGTCTTCAGCTCTTTCCACAGATTCTCGATTGGATTTAGGTCTGGACTTTGACTTGGCCAATCCAACACCTGGATACGTTTATTTGTGAACCATTCCATTGTAGATTTGGCTTTATGTTTTGGATCATTGTCTTGTTGGAAGATAAATCTCCGTCTCAGGTCTCTTGCAGACTCCAACAGGTTTTCTTCCAGAATGGTCCTGTATTTGGCCCCATCCATCTTCCCATCAATTTTGACCATCTTCCCTGTCCCTGCTGACGAAAAGCAGGCCCAAACCATGATGCTGCCACCACCATGTTTGACAGTGGGGATGGTGTGCTCAGGGAGATGAGCTGTATTGCTTTTACGCCATATGACATATCGTTTTGCATTGTGGCCAAACAGTTTGATTTTGGTTTCATCTGACCAGAGAACCTTCTTCCACATGTTTGGTGTGTCTCCCAGGTGGCTTGTGGCAAACTTTATAGGAGACGTTTTATAGATATCTTTGAGAAATGGCTTTCTTCTTGCCACTCTTCCATAAAGGTCAGATTTGTGCAGAGTACGACTGATTGTTGTCCTATGGACAGACTCTCCCACCTCAGCTGTAGATCTCTGCAGTTCATCCAAAGTGATCATGGGCCTCTTGGCTGCATCTCTGATCATTTTCTCCTTGTTCGAGATTAAAGTTTAGAGGGACGGCCGGGTCTTGGTAGATTTACAGTGGTCTGATACTCCTTCCATTTCAATATGATTGCTTGCACGGTGCTCCTTGGGATGTTTAAAGCTTGGGAAATCTTTTTGTATCCACATCCGGCTTTAAAATTCTCCACAACAGTATCTCAGACCTACCTGGTGTGTTCCTTGGTCTTCATGATGCTCTCTACGCTTTGAACAGAACCCTGAGACTATCACAGAGCAGGTGCATTTATACTGAGACTTGATTACACACAGGTGGATTCTATTTATCATCATCACTCATTTCGGGACAACATTGGATCATTCAGAGATCTTCACTGAACTTCTGAAGTGAGTTTGCTGCACTGAAAGTAAAGAGGCCGAATAATATTGCACGCCACACTTTTCAGTTTCTTTATTTGTTAAAAAAGTTTGACAAATCCAATAAATTTCATTCCACTTTACAATTGTATCCCACTTGTTGATTCTTGACAAAAAAATTAGAATTTTATATCTTTGTGTTTGAAGCCTGAAATGTGGCAAAAGGTTGACAAGTTCAAGGGGGGCGAATACTTTCGCAAGGCACTGTAGCTGCTTTATATATATATATATATATATATATATATATATATATATACAGTACAGACCAAATGTTTGGACACACCCTCTCATTCAAAGAGTTTTCTTTATTTACATGACTATGAATATTGTAGCTTCACACTGAAGGCATCAAAACTATGAATTATCACGTGGAATTATATACTGAACAAAAAAGTGTGAAACAACTGAAAATATGTCTTATATTCTAGGTTCTTCAAAGTAGCCACCTTTTGCTTTGATTACTGCTCCGCACACTCTTGGCATTCTGTTGATGAGCTTCAAGAGGTAGTCACCTGAAAAGGTTTTCCAACAGTCTTGAAGGAGTTCCCAGAGATGCTTAGCACTTGTTGGCCCTTTTGCCTTCACTCTGCGGTCCAGCTCACCCCAAACCATCTCGATTGTTTTCAGATCCGGTGACTGTGGAGGCCAGGTCATCTGGCACAGCACCCCATCACTCTCCTTCTTGGTCAAATAGCGCTTACACAGCCTGGAGGTGTGTTTGGGGTCATTGTCCTGTTGAAAAATAAATGATGGTCCAACTAAACGCAAACCGGATGGAATAGCATGCCGGTGCAAGATGCTGTGGTAGCCATGCTGGTTCAGTATGCCTTCAATTTTTAATAAATCCCCAACAGTGTCACCAGCAAAGCACCCCCACACCATCACACCTCCTCCTCCATGCTTCATGGTGGGAACCAGGCATGTAGAGTCCATCCATTCACCTCATCTGCGACGCACAAAGACACGGTGGTTGGATCCAAAGATCTCAAACTTGGACTCATCAGACCAAAGCACAGATTTCCACTGGTCTAATGTCCATTCCTTGTGTTCTTTAGCCCAAACAAATCTCTTCTGCTTGTTGCCCGTCCTCAGCAGTGGTTTCCTAGCAGCTATTTTACTATGAAGGCCTGATTCACACAGTCTCCTCTTAACAGTTGTTCTAGAGATGTGTCTGCTGCTAGAACTCTGTGTGGCATTGACCTGTTCTTTAATCTGAGCTGCTGTTAACCTGCGATTTCTGTGGCTGGTGACTCGGATGAACTTATCGTCCACAGCAGAGGTGACTCATGGTCTTCCTTTCCTGGGGCGGTCCTCATGTGAGCCAGTTTCTTTGTAGCGCTTGATGGTTTTTGCGTCTGCACTTGGGGAGACTTTCAAAGTTTTCCCAATTGTTCGGACTGACTGACCTTAATTTCTTAAAGTAATGATGGCCACTCGTTTTTCTTTACTTAGCTGCTTTTTTCTTGCCATAATACAAATTCTACCAGTCTATTCAGTAGGACTATCAGCTGTTTACCGTATCCACGTCCTGCACAACACAACTGATGGTCCCAACCCCATTTATAAGGCTTGAAATCCCACTTATTAAATCTGACAGGATACACCTGTGAAGTGGAAACCATTTCAGGTGACTACCTCTTGAAGCTCATCAACAGAATGCCAAGAGTGTGCGCAGCAGTAATCAAAGCCAAAGGTCGCTACTTTGAAGAACCTAGAATATGACATATTTTCAGTTGTTTCACACTTTTTTTGTTCGGTATATAATTTTACATGATAATTCATAGTTTTGATGCCTTCCGTGTGAAGCTACAATATTCATAGTCATGTAAATAAAGACAACTCTTTGAATGAGAAGGTGTGTCCAAACACACACGGGTTGGACAATGAAGGTTCAATTTGCAGGGTAAGAGCACAGTTTTGCTCAAAATATTGAAATGCACACAACATTATGGGTGACATACCAGAGTTCAAAAGAGGACAAATTGTTGGTGCACGTCTTGCTGGCACATCTGTGACCAAGACAGCAAGTCTTTGTGATGTATCAAGAGCCACGGTATCCAGGGTAATGTCAGCATACCACCAAGAAGGACTAACCACATCCAACAGGATTAACTGTGGACGCAAGAGGAAGCTGCCTGAAAGAGATGTTCGGGTGCTAACCTGGATTGTATCCAAAAAACATAAAACCACGGCTGCCCAAATCACGGCAGAATTAAATGTGCACCTCAACTCTCCTGTTTCCACCAGAACTGTCCGTCAGGAGCTCCACAAGGTCAATATACACGGCCGGGCTGCTATAGCCAAACCTTTGGTCACTCATGCCAATGCCAAACGTCGCTTTCAATGGTGCAAGGAGCGCAAATCTTGGGCTGTGGACAATGTGAAACATGTATTGTTCTCTGATGAGTCCACCTTTACTGTTTTCCCCACATCTGGGAGAGTTACGGTGTGGAGAAGCCCCAAAGAAGCGTACCACCCAGACTGTTGCATGCCCAGAGTGAAGCATGGGGGTGGATCAGTGATGGTTTGGGCTGCCATATCATGGCATTCCCTTGGCCCAATACTTGTGCTAGATGGGCGCATCACTGCCAAGGACTACCAAACCATTCTTGAGGACCATGTGCATCCAATGGTTCAAACATTGTATCCTGAAGGCGGTGCCATGTATCAGGAGAACAATGCACCAATGCACACAGCAAGACTGGTGAAAGATTGGTTTGATGAACATGAAAGTGAAGTTGAACATCTCCCATGGCCTGCACAGTCACCAGATCTAAATATTATTGAGCCACTTTGGGGTGTTTTGGAGGAGCGAGTCAGGAAACGTTTTCCTCCACCAGTATCACGTAGTGACCTGGCCACTATCCTGCAAGAAGAATGGCTCAAAATCCCTCTGACCACTGTGCAAGACTTGTATATGTCATTCCCAAGACGAATTGACGCTGTATTCAGAATCAGCTTTATTGCCAAGTTCGTACATACAAACAAGGAATTTGACTTCGGTACACTTTGCTCTGTGGTTTTGTTTTTGTATTACAGAATATACATATTTACAATGTACAATATACACATATATAATAAAAAGGTGCATTTGCAACATCTGTATGCTGTTGTTTTGTACTCTATTGAATGTTCAACAGAGAAACAGCCTGGGGGAAGAGACTGTCTCTGTGGCGTCTGGTTTTAGTGAACAGTGCTCTGTAGCGGCGGCCTGAAGGTAAAACTCTGAACAGTTTATGTGCAGGGTGTGTGGGGTCTGCAGAGATTTTAGCAGCTCTTTTCCTGACCCTAGACCTGTATAAGTCCTGGATGGAGGGAAGGTCAGCCCTGATTTTTCTCTCTGCATTCCTGATTATTCGTTGCAGTCTGGACTTGTCCTGTTTTGTGGATGAGCCAAACCACACTGAGATGGATGAAGACAAGACAGACTGAATGATGGCAGTGTAGAAGATGGCCAGCAGCTCCTGTGGAAGGTTGAACTTCTTGAGTTGCCTCAGAAAGTATAGTCTTTGCTGGGCCTTCTTTCGAACAGTGTCTATGTGTGAAGACCATCTCAGGTCCTCAGAGATGGTGGTTCCTAGGAACCTGAAGTGGTCCACAGCTAACACGGTGTTGTTGAGGATGGTGAGGGCGGTGTATGGGGGTGGTGTTCTCCGAAAGTCCACCACCATTTCCACAGTCTTGAGTGGATTCAGTTCAAGGTAGTTCTGACCGCACCAGTGTACCCGCCGATCCAACTGCTGTCTGTATGCAGACTCATCTCCGTCCTGGATCAGTCCAATAACAGTGGTGTCATCTGCAAACTTAAGGAGTTTCAAGGACCAGTCCGCTGAGGTGCAGTCATTTGTGTACAGAGAGAAAAGGAGTGGGGATAGAACACACCCCTGGGGGGCACCAGTACTTATTGATCTGGATCGGGAGAAGATTCTCCCCAATCTCACCTGCTGCTGTTGGTCCGTCAGGAAGCTGTTGATCCACTGAAAGGTGGAGGCTGGGACATTGAGCTGGGTGAGCTTCTGGTGGAGGATGTCTGGTATGATGGTGTTGAAGGCCGAGCTGAAGTCTACTAACAGGATCCTGTTGTACGTCCCTGGGTGGTCGAGGTGTTGCAGGATGAAGTGTAGACCTAATTTAACAGCATCATCTGCCGACCTGTTTGCTCAGTAAGCAAATTGCAGGGGGCCTGTGATGTCTTTCAGGTGCTTCAACACCAGCCGCTCAAAGGATTTCATGAGCACAGACGTCAGGGCTACAGGCCTGTTATCATTTAATCCTAGGATGGTGGGTTTCTTGGGAACCGGGATGATGGTGGATCGTTTGAGGCAGGAGGGGACCTCACATTTCTCCAGTGATTTGTTGAAGATCCTTGTGAAGATCGGAGCAAGTTGATGTGCGCAGGCTTTCAGGCATGATGGGGAGACGTTATCAGGTCCTCCAGCTTTCTTTGTTTTCATGCGCTGAAAGAGCCTGTTTACATCTTCCTCAGAGGTCTTTAGTGCAGGCAGAGGATCTGAAGGTAGGGGGTTGGTAGCTTTATGGGAAGAACTTGTTCCTGAATGGGATGTGGAGGAGATGATTTGAGGTGTGAATGGCTTCTTGTCATGTCTGCTGTAGAAGCCATTCAGACGGTTGGCCAGGAGACAACTCTGTTCAGGATGAGTGGGGGGGGAGCTCCTATAGGCAGTCAGGTTTCTCAGACCAGTCCATACAGCTGAAGCATCACCAGTAGAAAGGCTGTTCTTCAGCTTTTCACTGTAGCTTCTCTTGGCTGCTTTGATCTCCTTTGTAAGTGTGTTCCTGGCCTGCCTGTACCGCGCCCAATCTCCACTGCTGTGAGCTTCTTCCTTTTCCCTGCGTAGATTCCTGAGGTATGGAGTAAATCATGGCTTGTTGTTCCCAAAGGTGCAGAAGGTCTTGGTCTGCACACACATGTCCTCACAGAAACTGATGTATGATGTCACCACAGCAGTTAGTTGGTTTAGGTCAGTGGCTGAAGCTTCAAAAACAGTCCAGTCTGTGCATTCAAAGCAGGCCTGTAGCATCTGCTTTGATTCCTCAGTCCACTTCTTAACAGTGTGAACCTTGGGTTTGGAAGCTCTTAGTCTCTGTCATTAGGTTTGGATGAAGTGGATTAGATAATGATCCGAAAAACCCAGAGCAGCCCTGGTAACAGCATGATATGAGTCCTTTAAAGCTGTGTAACAATGGTCCAGTGTGTTTTGGTGTCTGGTGGGACACTTAATATGCTGTCTGTATTTGGGGAGTTCATGGGAGAGGTTTGCTCTGTTAAAATCTCCCAGTATTATGATGAAAGAGTCCGTGTATTTTTTCTCCAGGTCTGTAATCAGCTCAGCGAGATGTTTTTCCACGGCAGAGGTACAGCCATGCGGTGGAAAATATGAGCCGATTATTATAAACGAGGAAAACTCTCTCGGTGAATAAAACGGTTTACAGATTATGGAAAATGACTCCAGATCCGGCCGCAAAAGGAGGCCCTACACCATACTAATAAATCATTTTGGTCTAAAACTAGATGTTTCAGTTTCATTGTCCAATCCCCGTACATATAAATACTCCTGTGTGTGTATATATATATATATGTATATAAACTGCTCAAAGTAAATCAAAACTTCGGTGAAATCAAACTATCCACTTAGGAAGCAACACTGATTGACAATCAATTTCACATGCTGTTGTACAAATAGAATAGACAACAGGGGGAAATCTTTGGCGATTAGCAAGACACACTCAATAAAGGAGTGGTTCTGCAGGTGGGGACCAAAGACCACTTCTCAGTACCTATGCTTTCTGGCTGATGTTTTGGTCACTTTTGAATGTTGGTGGTGCTTTCACACTCATGGTAGCATGAGACAGACTCTACAACCCACACACGTGGCTCAGGTAGTGCAGCTCATCCAGGATGGCACATCAATGCGAGCTGTGTCTGTCAGCATAGTGTCCAGAGCCTGGAGACGCTACCAGGAGACAGGCCAGTATACCAGGAGATGTGGAGGAGGCCGTAGGAGGGCAGCAACCCAGCAGCAGGACCGCTACCTCCAGCAGACCACAAATGTGCATGTGTCTGCACAAACTGTTAGAAACCGACTCCATGAGGATGGTATGAGGGCCCGATGTCCACAAATGGGGGTTGTGCTCAGAGAACACCGGGATTGGCAAATTCCCCACTGACGCCCTGTGCTCTTCACAGATGAAAGCAGGTTCACACTGAGCACATGTGACAAACGTGACAGAGTCTGGAGACACCGTGGAGAGTGGTCTGCTGCTTGCAACATCCTTCAGCATGACTCGTTTGGCAGTGGGTCAGTAATAGTGTGGTAGCCGGACAGCCATTAGGTACCGAGATTAGATCCTCAGACCCCTTGTGAGACCATATGCTGGTGCTGTTGGCCCTGGGTTCCTCCTAAAGCAGGACAATGCTAGACCCCATGTGGCTGGAGTGTGTCAGCAGTTTTGCAAGATGAAGACGTTGAAGCTATGGACTGGCCCGACCGTTCCCCAGACCTGAATCCGATTGAGCACATCTGGGACATCATGTCTCGCTCCATCCACCAACGTCACGTTGCACCACAGACTGTCTAGGAGGTGGCGGATGATTTAGTCCAGGTCTGGGAGGAGATCCCTCAGGAGACCATCCACCGTCTCATCAGGAGCATGCCCAGGCGTTGTAGGGAGGTCATACAGGCACGTGGAGGCCACACACAATACTGAGTCTCATTTTGACTTGTTTGACTGTTTGACTTGTGTGATTTTGATGTCAGCACATTCAACTTTGTACAGAACAAAGTATTCAACGAGAATATTTCATTCATTCAGATCTAGGATGTGTTATTTGAGTGTTCCCTTTATTTTTTTGAGCAGTGTGTGTGTATATATATATATATATATATATATATATGTATATATATATATATAATATATATATATATATATGCTTGCGTTTGTATTCACAGCCTTTGCCATGAAGCTCAGAATTCTACTGAGTTGCATACTGTGTCCACTGATCATCCTTGAGATGTTTCAATAACTTAAATGGAGTCCACCTGTGGTAGAGTTTGTTGATTAAACATGATTAGGAAATGCACACACCTGTCTATATAAGGTCCCACAGTTGAACACCAAGCATGAAGTCAAAGAAACTGTTTTTAGACGTCCTGGCCAGGAATGTAGGAAGGCACAAATCTTGAGAAGGGTACAGAAAAATCTCTGCTGCTTTGAAGGTCCCAATGAGCACAGTGGCTTCCATCATTCATCAATGGAAGAAGTTTAGAACCACCAGGACTCCTCTTAGAGCTGGCCAGCTGTCTAAACTGAGAAATCAGGGGAGAAGGGCCCAAATCAGGGAGGTCACTAAGAACTCCAGGGTCATTCTGTCAGAGCTCCAGTGTTCCTCTGTTGAGTGAGGAGAACCTTCCAGAAAGACAACCATCTCTGCAGCAATCCACCAATCAGGCCTGTTTGTTAGAGTGGCCAGATGAAGCTCCTCCTTAACAAAAGGCACATGGCAGCCCATTTGCAGTTTGCCAATGGCACCTAAAGGACTCTCAGACCATGAGAAACAAATTTCTCTGGTCTGATGAGACAAAGATTGAACTCTTTGGTGTGAATGCCAGGCGCAAACCAGGCACTGCTCATCACAAGGCCAATGCCATCCCTACAGTGAAGCATGGTGGTGGCAGCATCATGCTATAGGGATGTTTTTCAGCAACAGGAACTGGCAGACTTGCTGGGATAGAGGGAAAGATGAATGGCACTTCCTGCATGAAAACCTGCTCCAGAACACTCTTGACCTCAGACTGGTGCGGTGGTTCATTTTTCAGCAGGACAATGACCCAAAGTCCATGACCAAGATCCCAAAGGAGTGGCTTCAGAACCACTCTGTGAATGCCCTGGAGTGGCCAAGCCAGAGTTCAGACTGGGATCCAATTGAACCTCTCTGGAGAGATCAGAAAATGTCTGTGCACAGATGTCTCCCATCCAACCTGATGGAGATGTACTGCAAAGAAGAATGGATCAAACTGCCTAAAGATAGGTGTGCAAAGCTTGTGGCATCATATTCAAAAAGACTTGAGGCTGTAATTGCTGCCAAAGGTGGATCAACAAAGGCTGTGAATACTTATGTAAATGTAATTTCTTAGTTTTCTACTTTTAATACAGTTGCAACATTTTCAAAAATTATTTTTTCACATCGTCATAAAATGGAGTATTGTTTGTAGAATTCTGATGAAGGAGATTAAATTGATACCATTTGGAATAAGGCTGTAACATAAATAATTGTGGAAATAGTGAGCACTGTCAATACTTTCTGGATGCACTCTAGGTCCTCAAGAAGCTGAACTGTCTCTGCTGTGTGTGTAGGCACCTGTCAGACACCCCTCAGATACCCGTCAGACACTGAGCACACTCCTTGAGGGGAAATGCTATTGCTTTTTCTCCATGAAATATCCAGAGTTGCCTATAAGAACGCAGTATAAGCCTTTCATTCTCCTCCAAACTAAACACCGTTAAATGAGATGAGTTGTAATCGCTTCACGTTCCACACTTCAAAAACTGCATCGTTCAGTTCAAAGTTCGCAATAATGTGAGCTCAACTCTTAAACAGGTTCTTGATGGGAAGTACAATCTCATATCAAATTGATAATTTTGTTACATGATTTGTGGGGCTAATTCAGTTTGTGCTTTCGTTCCAAAAGATCACCGCTTTGATGGGATTGACATTATCTTGCATGTTTCTGGTTCAACACAATTCTGTATTTAAAAAAATAAAACATACTTTCAGGTCTTATGTAGTTCTTTTATTATAATGTTTATGATTTTGGTTTTTGTTCTACTGTTTATATGCTTTTGTAGCATTTCAACATTTCATCTGAAAGGTAAAGGGCATAATAAATAAATGGCATTATTCTAGATAAAATATATCAGCCATTAGCTAGCCTCTGCATCAGTTGCCGGGGAATGGAATCAGAGGTTTTGGAACACAGAAACATCTGAAACATGAGGGGCCGTGGCCCCTGAAGGCTGGAAGTATAAACTGCTTGTACCTTTACAGCCTCACAAACAAATATTGCCCTGAGTATAACGCTTGCCCATTTTAAAAAAGGCTACTTCAAAACAATTCAAGTCCCTATTGTTATCTATTACTGACACTACAACACAACTGGGTCCAGAATTGCCAGGTACTAAAATGCCAAGTGATGAACCTGGAGGTTGCTTTGGATTTTTAGTTTGGTACATTCCCTCATTCTGAGCAAGCAAAGAGGAATGACTCTCTTTAAACAAAAAGAAGACTTCAACAGAGCCAGAACCCAGTGCATCGGCCATGAGATGACAGGAAAGAAATAAAAGAAGCAGTGGGCCAGCAGTACTTTCTCTGAAAACAAAAACAAAGTCAATGACAGCGACATCTGCAAATGCAGCTAAGTTTCTAACTACACACACAAATTACTAAACATGGCCAATGTGCTGCTAAACAGCACATTGGTTGCTCATCATTAAATACTGAAACATAAAACACAGCATAAATATGACTTATGCTATGAGGCTGATTATATATCCCTGCTCTCATAGAGCCAACTGAAAAGTAGTTTGAAAGGTGTGTACCTTTTTAAGGAGTCATGTAATGTTTTATTGAATCAACACATTGCTTTTTGTATGTTTGTAAAGGTTTGTTGCCCTCTCCCCATTTTCCCATCTAAGTGTTTTAGCACTTTCAGGCTACTAGTGTAAATAGGAAATTATTCTCAATGTTTTGCCTGGTGAAATAAAGATTGAATAATAAAGCAAAAATAACATCAGTTGTTAGGATTTTTAAACATCATCACTTGGAGTTTATCCTTATCACAGGTTATCTAATTACTGTCCTAGAATTGTTTTCCCTAGTAAAATGTAAATGTGATAAAACCACACACATCCATTTTGTTGAGTCTTTATTCAGATTTATGTTGTTCCTTTTTAGGATTATCTACATATTCTGGATGGTTTGAAATCCTTCAGGATTTGGTTGGCCCTAGCCGTGTAAGTGTACCGCCTTCTGGCAACGTTTTTGACATTGTAAACATATAAATGTGAATCTTAACAGATGTGGTTTCTCTCTTTTGTTATATTTCAGGCATTAGACTTCAGGACCGAAGAGGAGGCCAAACATGAAGTCATGTTGAGGCTTTTTACATCTGTATTCTACAGACTGAGAAACAGCTATGTCTTAAAAAACAGTATACATTTAAATACCAACTCTTTCTTAACTGCTGCAGCCAAAAGTGTTCACCATTTTATACTCATTCCATGTATCCATCAGGCCCTTCAAGCTTTAACTTGGGATCAGCAGCCTCTCCTAGCACTGTTAGAGAAGCACATAAGAAGTGTTCATGTCAATCACTTCTTGAGTCTAACAGAGAACAAAACTCAAGGTGCACTATATGTCCTCCATCGCCTGCTAGACCATGGGGTCACTACAAACCTTGTTGTAAGTATCGATTGTCCCCTGGCCCTGGCCTGGCTCCTGCATGGACGTGGATCCCAGTATGTAAACCTGGAGCTGAAAAAACTAATGTGCTGGGGTTCACAAACCTTGTCGCCCAGTGAAGATGCAGTCAGGTGCAGTCCAGGTGATGAATCCACACCTTCAGACAATCTGAGTGATCATGTTTCTCCATGCAAACGGGCCAAGTTGTACTCTGAGTCTCTGGAGGAGGAGGAGGACAAATCTGGAGTATCGAGTGTTGCTGTAGACCCTCACGTTCTCTGTCATACCTTTAATCCATGTGCTGGTCCCTCAGCTGGAACTTGCACATTTGGGCAGATTACCCATCTGGAGATCAGAACCTGTGGACCAGATTCTCTCAACGGCCTGGGTTTTACCTTGCCGACATTTTTCTGCCTTCAGTCTTTGACTCTTCACAGCAAATGTAAGTTTACCTGGAATCTGCCAATATGTTTGGGCTTGTGTACAGGATTCTTCCTAGTATTGGAGTTAAATTCATGGCACAAATTTAAAGGCTTTAGTTTTTAGACTTTTAGCAAAGGCATCGTAAAAACAAATGTGTATGTTTTATTCTATTTAAGGTGTACCAACACACAGCATATTCAATAAAGTCACTTTGCCAAAAAAAAACAGCCAAAAGAGAATAGGTGTGTGTGACAAACTGATTCCATTATTGCTACTTCCACAGTCAGGAAGAGGAAAAGCTGTGGTCAAATCTGTTAATGCAGGAGTTCTGGCAGTTTGCTAGTTGACAGCATACAGAAGAAAGAAGTGGTGCTGCCCAGTAATCAGTCAAGTGTGTCAGGCCACCATTTTCACACCATTTGAAGTCCATCATTCTGAAGTGGTAAATAGGATTCACAAGTGGAAAACATTTGAGACGGTTGCCTGTTACCATATTAAATGGTAAAGTTCATATTACGGCAGTTGGAGAAAGACCGAACGAGTATGAATTGTTTTGAAAGGTTGTCAAGAGAAAGCCTCTTCTCCCAAACAAATATATGGCCATATGGCAGCACAAGTTAGGTTTGCATCTGCACCACAGGGCATTTATGAACAATGTTGCTTTGCAGCAAGAAGGTTCCCAGCCTGGGGATTTTCTCCATGGTTTTTGCACGTTCTCCTCATGCATATTCGAGGATTCCCTGGGTACTCAGACTTCCTCCAACAGTCCAAAAACATGATTGTTGGTGAAATGTTCTCAGAATGGCACTGATGTGTTTTGTTCCAGTGGTGACCTGTCCAGGGTGTACCTGACTTCTCACCCAGGCAATAATAGAGATAGGCAGCCTCAATTGCCCACCCCTGGAACCGTGGAATGTTAGTCTAATTATCTATAATTATTCTGGAACAACAGATGAGACCAAAGTAGAGCTGGTGGGTCATAATGCACAGCACCATGTTTGGCAAAAACCAAACCCCAGCATATCAGGACAAGCATCTTCATCATGACTGGTAGGCTGATAAAATGTTCTTGTTTTGCAGACACAGGCTTATACAGCCTGTTGAATCATGTGGTATGCTTGAGCTCTGAAGCACATCTTTTTTTTGGCTTCATTTTTGTAACATAATGACATTATGGAATCTATTGTGTGATTTCAAACATTTTAAGGTTAGATTTAAAGAAGACCAGACAGATCATTTTATCATGTTCTGAACTGTAAAACCCCAAAACAAAAAAAATTAACGGCTGTATATATTAGTAGTTCTTAAGTGTATATGGTTCTGTTCCAGAAAAACAAACATGTAACCGAATAAATGATTGCCCACCCACTCCAAACATCAATTAGCAGCCTTTCAAAGCCAAGTTTTTTCTTGGTTTTGAAAGAGAAGGTTCCGTCTTATTTTTTCTCCTTTCAGCCACAGTCTTATTCACTGAGAGGTGTAGTGAAAAGTAGAAATGGTCTCCTTTAAAAGCCTAATGGCAGATGATTATTTCACTCTTCTGACATGTACTACCTGTCCATAATGACCAAATAAATACCTTGATGGAAACAGTGGGCCCTAATGGCATCGGTCTATGTTAGCTAAACTGGTATTTACATGGGGAATTTTAGGAAAGCTTTTCTCTATTGAATAAAAACCCAAATTCTTTTAGGTGTTTCATTTTAATGCAAAATAAATGTGTTAACCTGTTACCTGTGTTATCATAAACCCTTCAGTTGATGGGAATGAAAAGCTTTACTCCACCCCTCCACTAGAGAATAAATAATAGATGAAATATCTGCTTTGTTGTGTAGCCATCTTCAGGGAGTCAGATGTGCTGGACTTTGCTGGAGCCCTGAAGCAGCTTTCTGACAGCTCCTGCAGCAGCCTTGTTCATCTGAACATTGGCCTCTTGCCTCACATTGGACTCATGAAGACCCTTCTGAATGCAAGCCCCAGGTTGACATCCTTATATGTAGAATTCCAGACGGTAATGTGGGGTCCGCAATTTAATCTGGATCATCTTGGGACTGCTGAGCCAGACATTTCAGGTGCAGTGAGCAAAATTTGAAATGTATGGCTTCTGTTAAACCCTTACCTAAATCATGTAATGATGATTTAGGTACGTTGCTCCACATTTTGATCAAAATGTCGAGCACTGGTTCTTATTTTATCCTAAATATATCTGAAGTGATCTTTTTGCAAAGAGCAGAATCTTTTCCAGTTTACTGCTAATTATTTAAAGATTAGTCTAATCCCAGTTCTCTCTGACCTGTTTTCAGCAGAGCTTCCTCTGGAAAAGCTAACTGTTAAAGTAACCCAGCTCCAAACGGATCCTCACTTCCTGACATCTGTCCTGAGACGGTGCCCATATCTCACTTCACTTCACATAGCAGGAATGAGACTACCCACTGGGTCCAGTCAAAGCCATCTCCTCAGCACTCTCTCAGGTAAAGAGAGTTTGAGTTTTTAGGTACTTTCTGCTTCAGATGCTCTGCTTGTTACTCTGATTGTCTATAAATGAAATTAACCTTAGTTGCATATCTCCGATTAAGACATCCACCTATCGTGGCATAACTTTATTTTTATTGAAAAATCATGATAGACCAAACCCCCACCCCACCCAACCTCAAAAGAAAGGGTGAAATGCATATAAGGATTCATGTAAATATGATGCATATAAGCCGTCACATCATAAGATGTCACTCTTAACATTTGCTCAAAATACTTTCATTGAAAACGTTTCTATACAAAAACAAAACCCCAACTTCCCCAGAGGAGAGATCCATCAATGGGGTAAAAAACCCCAGAAAATAACTGCTTGACTAAGTGTAGAAGACAACTGAACTTCTCTTGTTGCTTGAAGACGTTTTGCCTCTCATCTACAAGGAATTGAATAAACATCTTCAAACAACAAAAGAAAATGTGGTTTCTCTCTTCCAGTTGCTGTGTTTCTGAGCACATAGGATTGTCATGTTCTGGATTACTGGGAATCTACACTGGACTAATTTATACATATGCTGCTTGGGACTTGATGAGGGTCCACATTTACATTTAAGAAAGTTTTGCCATTTGTTCTGGCCAGTTCCGAAGGCTGCTAAGCAGGATGTACCACTATGATCATGTGCTGAAGCAAAGCAGATCATCAATCTCATGTGAAATCAAATTATAGTGCTGCAATAACATCACTGAGTTACAGGGTAAAATGTCATGGAAGGTGCCTAAGATTGTTTTAAGTTTTACATGCTGATTCTGAATAGAACAATAAACCTGTTCATGACTGAAACTAGGCATGATGTCTGAAACCAGAGTACAGGTCCTTCTCAAAATATTAGCATATTGTGATAAAGTTCATTATTTTCCATAATGTCATGATAAAAATTTAACATTCATATATTTTAGATTCATTGCACACTAACTGAAATATTTCAGGTCTTTTATTGTCTTAATACGGATGATTTTGGCATACAGCTCATGAAAACCCAAAATTCCTATCTCCCAAAATTAGCATATCATTAAAAGGGTCTCTAAACGAGCTATGAACCTAATCATCTGAATCAACGAGTTAACTCTAAACACCTGCAAAAGATTCCTGAGGCCTTTAAAACTCCCAGCCTGGTTCATCACTCAAAACCCCGATCATGGGTAAGACTGCCGACCTGAATGCTGTCCAGAAGGCCACTATTGACACCCTCAAGCAAGAGGGTAAGACACAGAAAGACATTTCTGAACGAATAGGCTGTTCCCAGAGTGCTGTATCAAGGCACCTCAGTGGGAAGTCTGTGGGAAGGAAAAAGTGTGGCAGAAAACGCTGCACAACGAGAAGAGGTGACCGGACCCTGAGGAAGATTGTGGAGAAGGGCCGATTCCAGACCTTGGGGGACCTGCGGAAGCAGTGGACTGAGTCTGGAGTAGAAACATCCAGAGCCACCGTGCACAGGTGTGTACAGGAAATGGGCTACAGGTGCCGCATTCCCCAGACCTGGGCTACAGAGAAGCAGCACTGGACTGTTGCTCAGTGGTCCAAAGTACTTTTTTCGGATGAAAGCAAATTCTGCATGTCATTCGGAAATCAAGGTGCCAGAGTCTAGAGGAAGACTGGGGAGAAGGAAATGCCAAAATGCTAGAAGTCCAGTGTCAAGTACCCACAGTCAGTGATGGTCTGGGGTGCCGTGTCAGCTGCTGGTGTTGGTCCACTGTGTTTTATCAAGGGCAGGGTCAATGCAGCTAGCTATCAGGAGATTTTGGAACACTTCATGCTTCCATCTGCTTTATGGAGATGAAGATTTCATTTTTCAGCACGACCTGGCACCTGCTCACAGTACCAAAACCACTGGTAAATGGTTTACTGACCATGGTATCACTGTGCTCAATTGGCCTGCCAACTCTCCTGACCTGAACCCCATAGAGAATCTGTGGGATATTGTGAAGAGAACGTTGAGAGACTCAAGATCCAACACTCTGGATGAGCTAAAGGCCGCTATCGAAGCATCCTGGGCCTCCATAAGACCTCAGCAGTGCCACAGGCTGATTGCCTCCATGCCACGCCGCATTGAAGCAGTCATTTCTGCCAAATGGATTCCCGACCAAGTATTGAGTGCATAACTGTACATGATTATTTGAAGGTTGACGTTTTTTGTATTAAAAACACTTTTCTTTTATTGGTCGGATGAAATATGCTAATTTTGGGAGATAGGAATTTTGGGTTTTCATGAGCTGTATGCCAAAATCATTCTTATTAAGACAATGAAAGACCTGAAATATTTCAGTTAGTCTGCAATGAATCTAAAATATATGAATGTTAAATTTTCATCATGACATTATGGAAAATAATGAACTTTATCACAATATGCTAATATTTTGAGAAGGACCTTTATGTCTGGGCTTGAGCCTGGAGGAAGAGTGGAGAGGCACAGAATCCATGTTGCTTGAAGTTCTGTCTGAAGTTTCCACATTCAGTAATTGTTTGGGGTACCATGTTATCTGCTGGTGTTGGACCACTGTGTTTTCTTAAGTCCACAGTCAACACAGCCATCTACCAGGAAATTTTAGAGCACTTCATGCTTCCTTCTGCTGACAAGCTTTATGGAGATGATGATTTTATTTTCCAGGAGGGCTTTGTACCTGCCCACACTGCCAAAGGTACCAAAACTGGATCAATGACCATGGTGTTACTGTGCTTGATTGGCCAACAAACAGGCTTGAATTGAACCCCATAAAGAATCCGTGGAGTAGTGACAAGATGAAAGACACCAGACCCAACAATGCAGATGACCTCAAGTTATCAAAGCAACCTCAGCAGAACTACAGACTGATAGCCCTCATGACATGCCACACTAATGCAATAATTCTTGTAAAAGAAGCCCCAACAAATATTAAGGGCACAGAAATCTTTAGAAGTCTGACATTTCTGTTTAAAATATCCCTTTTAATTTAATATTTTTTAATATTTTTTTGCAGCACTTGAGCACTTTATTTTTCATTTTTCGACAGTAGGCAGACAAGAAAGAGTGGCAGAGAGAGGGGGAGATATTCAGCAAAGGTCGCCGGGAAAGAACCCGGGAAGGCTGCATCGAGGACTATAGCCTCTATATATGGTCGCGCGCTTAACTCCTACACCACCAGCGCCGCATCCTAAAATATCCCTTTTCATTGATCTTATGTAATATTCTCATTTTCTGAGAGACATAATTCTAGGTTTTCATTATTCAATTCAATTCAAAAATACTTTATTAATCCCAAAGGGAAATTAAATGTTGTTATAGCTCATATTATGAAGGTTTCCTCAAAGAGCCGTTGTAGATGCTGATGGCTGGGGGCAGGAAGGATCTCCTGTAGCGCTCCGTCTTACAGCAGATCTGAAGAAGCCTCTGATTGAAGACACTCTGTTGTTGTAGGACAGTCTCATGAAGAGGATGCTCAGGTTTCTCCATAATGTTCTTCATTTTATGAAGAATCCTTCTTTCCACAATGATCTCCAGAGGAGTCCCCAGAACAGAACCAGCCTTTTTTATCAGCTTGTTGAGCTTTTTTAAGTCCCTGGCTCTGATGCTGCTTCCCCAGCAGATGATGGCAGAAGAGATCAAACTCTCCACAACAGACTTATAGAAGATATGGGGTGGATCAGAAATGGACAAGAAGATGAGTACAGGAAGGTGGTGGACCGCTTTGTGGCATGGTGTGGAAACAATCATCTCATTTTGAACGTGACTAAAACAAAGGAGATTCATGGCAATGCATCATAACAAATGTCCAAAACTATTAAGTATTAAGAAAAATTTTCTAAGCTACACAGCATCCAACACCGGAGTGGACAGTGCATATGTTTATCTTGAGCATGTGTGTGTGTGCAAGTGAGTGTGTGCAAGTAAGTCCACGAAGCACTGTCCCAGAGACCATTGTCCTTGATGGTACGTTGAAATATTCATCAACCAGCCACAAAGTTCTGAGCAGGTCCACAGATGTCCCCAGGGAAGGGAGGGGGCCGACGGAGCAGAGCGTCATGTTTACATAACTTCCAGGAGAACTTGAAGATAGCCAGCCATCAAGGCCGTACGGGGAGCCAGATTCAGAAAAACAATATTTATTTGGGTTAGGCTGACTCTTAATTTTCTGTCAGCCTTTAGAGTCTCGCTGGTGCTTCTCAAAGGCGAATCCAAACAGCCAAATTCCTGGACTTTCGCCAGATCCGAGCGAACAACCTTCTCCAAGATTTATCCCATTTCAACCCTGAAACAGGGAGTTCTGCCTCCCTGTCCGATTAAGCCATGTTAGAAAGTGTAGAAATTGTAGGAATTTGTCACCAGAAAAATAGGGAATTAGTATGCTCGACTATGAAACCACGGACAGTGAGTCTGGCTGCTCACAGTATGCCCGACTATGTTCTGTCCTTAAGACACAACAATAAGTACTTACATTTCTGTCATCTGCAGATTTGCCACAAACAGTAGGGACTGAATTTTTGTTCAGTCTAAGTCTTTCTGCAAATCCTGACATGTCCCGAGTTCTGAAAGCAGTCCGTGGTGAAGTGATTTGCGAAAACTAGTTCTCTCTTCGGCAATGTGAATTTGGCTTCAAAAATAAAATGAAGCCATGAATCTCTGTTATCCGACAGTGGGAGAATGTGCATGGACACATGTCGGTCTTTGCAGCCAACAACATCTGCCTTTAAATGTAGCCAGTGTAAAGCGCGTGTAAAGTAAAACTGGCAAGACGTGATCCTTTACTGAAAATCAAGTGGGTGGAGCTCTGCTTCAGTTGCTTACTCTGGTAATTTTGCTAAGTACCAGTGTAATTATGATGTCACAATTCCACAGCTTTTGAAACCGTTCATTCGCTAGAAAATATAAAACAATTTATAGCCAAAAAACAGCTGAATGTTTTTTTTTTTTTTTGGCGTTTGGACTGTTTGTAGAAATATTAGAGACCCAGATGGAAATATAAAAACAATCAAAAAGTGAATTTAGAATTTTTCAGGTCCCCTTTAAAGTTATTTTAAAATATTTTTGTTGCTAAATAATTTCATATGTGTTCATTCACAGTTTGATGCCTTCAATAAGAATCTACATAAAATGTAAGTAGTCACAAATATAAAGAAAACCATTAAATGAGAAAGGGTTTCTAAAACTTTTGACCGGTAGTGCATGTGTAATAAAACTATTTGTTTTACTTTCTGAAATTAATGACAAAAAAATATTCAAGGATTTTACAATATTCTAATCTTTTGAAATGTACCCGTAGATTCATTTCCAAGCAACCCAATCTTGGATGAATGGATGGATATAAAAAAAAAACAACTATGTGGAGCAACTGCGGTTGTCAATATCAAAATAAAATCTGCATGAAAGTACGACTTAAATGTTTGGGATCCAGCTCTTTGGTAGATTTAGTGGTACTTTGTGCCTGGAAAATGAAAAGTGGTTCACAGAGCCCACTTGTCCAGATCTCAGCTTACTCTTATCAATGCAAAAGTAATGGGGCCACTTGTTTTGGATATGCCCTAGTGTGGAAGCATTAGAGGAGCTTTTCTACTAACTAATAACTAACTAATAAATCTAATAATGCTCTCTATTGTACTTTGGTTGAGGAAGGGAATAATATTACTTATGTTAAGTGTTGTATGAAGACTTTTTAAATCATAAAACTGTTGCTCTATTTCAAATCAAAGTGACACTTCTGACAAGATTTGAGGTCCTTTCTAAAATATTTGTCACATCTTCACTCAGGGACAGTCCTCTGGCTATAATGTCATTGATCACATAGATTATCCATATTTAACTATGTAACAACCCCCCTGCCCTAACCCACTGCCACACACACACACACACACTTTCTGTTGAGCTTCTTTGGGTTTGGGTAGCTCCTTGACTTATGCTTAGTATCATAATTTTACAGCAAGGTCAAAAACCTTTCAAAAACACTTTGAATTGTCTTAAATATCAGTGTGAAATTGTGTCATGTGACAGTTTAAATCATTGTAAGATTGTTTAGGAATCCCTTTATGTATTTTTACCACCTTTCTTGTTTCTTTTATAGTTTCGACCAAAATTATTCATACCCCTGGCAGACTTCAGTTTAAAGTAATCTTTTAATTTGACTAACATGTTTCTGTAGAGTAATATTAATGTTTTGGTGTGGTGCGGCCAGGGCCTCGACTTAAATCTGATAGAAAATCTCTGTAGGTAGAAAGACTAGGGTGATGCTTACCATCACCCTAGTCTTTCTACCTACCAACCTTCCAACCTTCTTTAAGGTTGGAAGGCCACTTTTGAAACTTGCAAAGAACTACTTAGCTATTAGAATAAGGAATTGCTGAAATGCCAATAAAGATTTTCCACTGATAATTGAAAAGTGCTTAAATAATTTTTGACATGAAATACTAGTTTTTAAAAATAAAAGATAAATACAAACAGTTTTTTTTTTTCTCGACTGATCCTCTTTTTACATTGTTTTTATCTTTTAGTCATTTGCTACCAGGAACAAAGTTCTTGGTTGACTAACTATAATTTTAAACCTAAATATGCTAGGTGTTTAAATAATTGTACTACTACTGTCGACTTGTTTATACTACAACTAATCTTTGTGGTTTTTGAACACTTCTTGTTAAAACAGTACAGGCCATATTCAAAGACACAAAGAGGGTGGTGGATCTGTCTGAAATCAAACTGAAAACATTTGACTGTTGTCAGAGCACTGTTGTCTCTCATATATGTTCACCTTTCAGAGTCCAATCGCTGTTTAAAGGCTCTAAACTTAGAGGATATAAAACTGTGTGACTGTCTCCCTGACATCCTGAAACTGCTGAGAGGCTGCATGTTGGAAGGTAAACAAAGGAGAGAATAAATGTAATAGCTTGCACAAGTCAGTATCTGCTGAGGAATTTCTGGGTGTATGCTTATTCTTTTTAAAATGTAGCTATCACGTGCAGGAAAAATCCAAGCACAATCAGTCAGCACAAGGTCAGATTTTAATCCAATCACGGTAATCCCCTACTGCTGATTTTCTTCCTCTCAGAACTGTACTTCATTGACTGTCGTCTCCTTGAGAGGTGTATTAACCCCAAAAAAAGTCTTCTGGAGCTGGTGGCTGTTTTAAAGATACCTTCACTTCACACTCTGAGTCTAGCACAGAATCGGCTTGGTAAGCATTCTTCATGATTTTTCTAAATAGGTTGTAGTTCAGCGCTGTGTTTATTACACTATTTTCTTTTACCGTGTCCTGTCCGGCAGAGTAGCGCTCGGAATTGTTGTCTGAGTGCCAAGAAAAAGCCCAACAGATTTACTTTCACAAGTGGAGCATTACAGCTAACGCTTTAAAGCTCTGCTTGATATTTATAAAATAAACTTTATTAGAAACTGCTTTGGGATTATTTCAATTGTTATGGAAACGAAGACGGAAACAAAAAGGAAAAAACAAGAAGCACGAAAGAGAAAAAGAGGGGGCAAAAAGGAAAAAAAGTAGAGAAGGAAAAAAGAATAGAGGAGAGAAAGAAGGATGAAGAGATTTCAAGATAACACCCTGATTGCTTCTACACCCGCAGAAAAGTTAAAATTACCAGCTTTTTTTACTGAAACGTGCACGGTACTTGTCATTGCAAGATGTATTTGGTGGTAAATGCGGCTCAATATAATACATTTGTGTATCTGTTAACACCTGAATCTAAACACCTGTGGGTCTGAATGTGAGCGCTCTTGTGTATACAAGTTTTCTCCATAAAAATATGCAACAGTGAGTGTGAGGAGCCACAGACCTACCCCCCTGGACCCGGGACAGGTACGGAAGAGATCCGAGCCACAGATATCCAAAGGACCCCCAGAGAACAGGAACCTACAGGAGAACCTCCGCCGGGACTACCGCAACTCCCCCACCCCAGAGAAGAGCAGGGGAGAGTCCCAGGAAAACCACCTAGCAGCCATAGTGCAGAAACCCCACTGAGCTGCAGCAACAAGCCCACAGGCCCCGCCGGCCGCCATATACGCCCGAGTAGATCCTGCCATGGACCCAGAGACCCCGGGACATATCGCTCCCCAAGCAGAGGCCCTACAGAGCCCAGGGGTTCAGGCCCCGGCAAGCAGCCACCGGGAGTGAGCCAGCACACACCAAAGCACCCAGCCCGGATACCGAGAACCACAATTACACCGGCGGGCAGAGACACCAACCACCGCCACGTAGTGTGGCGGGGAGGGAATAGGCTCCACAATTGATGGGGGCCTAAGCTGATCCAGAAGAGGGAGGAGCCCAAGACACAACCTGACACAAAAAACAGGCACACACAGTCACAATCACACATTCCAACCCTCATGCATACAAGTCCTTCTCAAAATATTAGCATATAGTGATAAAGTTCATTATTTTCCATAATGTCATGATGAAAATTTAACATTCATATATTTTAGATTCATTGCACACTAACTGAAATATTTCAGGTCTTTTATTGTCTTAATACGGATGATTTTGGCATACAGCTCATGAAAACCCAAAATTCCTATCTCACAAAATTAGCATATTTCATCCGACCAATAAAAGAAAAGTGTTTTTAATACAAAAAACGTCAACCTTCAAATAATCATGTACAGTTATGCACTCAATACTTGGTCGGGAATCCTTTGGCAGAAATGACTGCTTCAATGCGGTGTGGCATGGAGGCAATCAGCCTGTGGCACTGCTGAGGTCTTATGGAGGCCCAGGATGCTTCGATAGCGGCCTTTAGCTCATCCAGAGTGTTGGGTCTTGAGTCTCTCAACGTTCTCTTCACAATATCCCACAGATTCTCTATGGGGTTCAGGTCAGGAGAGTTGGCAGGCCAATTGAGCACAGTGATACCATGGTCAGTAAACCATTTACCAGTGGTTTTGGCACTGTGAGCAGGTGCCAGGTCATGCTGAAAAATGAAATCTTCATCTCCATAAAGCTTTTCAGCAGATGGAAGCATGAAGTGCTCCAAAATCTCCTGATAGCTAGCTGCATTGACCCTGCCCTTGATAAAACACAGTGGACCAACACCAGCAGCTGACACGGTACCCCAGACCATCACTGACTGTGGGTACTTGACACTGGACTTCTGGCATTTTGGCATTTCCTTCTCCCCAGTCTTCCTCCAGACTCTGGCACCTTGATTTCCGAATGACATGCAGAATTTGCTTTCATCCGAAAAAAGTACTTTGGACCACTGAGCAACAGTCCAGTGCTGCTTCTCTGTAGCCCAGGTCAGGCGCTTCTGCCGCTGTTTCTGGTTCAAACGTGGCTTGACCTGGGGAATGCGGCACCTGTAGCCCATCCGTATTAAGACAATAAAAGACCTGAAATATTTCAGTTAGTGTGCAATGAATCTAAAATATATGAATGTTAAATTTTCATCATTACATTATGGAAAATAATGAACTTTATCACAATATGCTAATATTTTGAGAAGGACCTGTACACATAAAAACACACAGAACCGCACAGCCAATGTAAAGACACACATCAGTGGATGTCGTACACTCACTCACACTCCCCATACATACTATATACTCCCAGGTCCAGATGCGATACCCCGTAGGGACAGCCAGCCCCCGGACCCAGGAGGTGCTCCCCTTCCCTCCGGAGGTGGAGACAGGCAGACCGCCCCAGCACCAGAACCTGGTCTGGGCTAACCTGGGCTCGTGCCTGAACCTGAGCGACCCCAGCTTGTTAAACAGTTAACCCCAGCCCCCGCCCACAGGCGCAACAGATCACTGAGCACCACGCCCACAACAAAACCCCTGTACCCACACCAAGACGGGACAAACTCACTCGGCAAGAGGTCCCTGGCCATCGGCACGCACTCTGGGCCGTCGGCCCCAACCACGCCCCCCGCAACCACACAGACACACCACATCACTGCCACTGCAACAGGCAGCAATGTGGTGTGTCTGCCCAGGTATAAACATTATCCAGCTCAGCTCTAACATTGCCACTCAGCCGATGTGACCCCACATCCAAGAAGAGGACACATCCCCCACCCCACACGCTGCAGCCACCCACCTTCTAGCCCGCCGCCTCGATCCCCTCCTCCCAGATGCAACAGCCAGCAGAGCAGCACACTGCCAAGCCCACCCAACCTTTTGGCCAACACCAGCCCATCAGTCTGTGAGAGGGAACCATGTACCACCCCGGTAACCAGGCCGAGCAGGCCAACCGCTACTGGCCAAGCACATCCCACCAGCAGCCCCAGTGCAGGCACAAGACATGCTCCACCGCCCCACCCACCCGACCGCCAACCGTAGCCCTTTGCCCGGCCAGGGGCAAGAAACAGAAAGAAACATTGAAGGAAGCCACCACAGCACGCGGAGGACCGGGCACCCCGCCAACCCTGCAACCCAAACCCTGGAGGTGCCCCAGGATGCCGGCCATCCACCCTCCCATAAGGCACACCTCGCCGCACCAAACAGGCTGGCCAGCCCCTCGACCAAAGCAAAGCCACATCTCAATCAACACTGCACACCGCTCAGCCAAATGGTAAATGGACTGAATTTATATAGCGCCTTTCCAGTCATACAGACCGCTCAAAGCGCTTTACACTAGAGCCACATTCACCCAATCGCACTCACTAACGCTCACACATTCATACACCGATACGCAGATCGGTAGGCAACTTGAGGTTAAGTGCCTTGCCCAGGGGCACATCGACATACAGCAGGAGGAAGCTGGAATCGAACCCACAACCTTCCGATTGCAACTACTCTTCCTACTGAGCCACAGTCGCCTCAAAACCCCCGCGGCAGAGCCCGGTGCCCTCCAACCGACGGACCGGGCACTGAAGCCAGGGACCGAGATCCAAGGCAATCCAAACGATGAGAGGGCCGAAAAGCCAGCCCCAGCACCAGACAACCCCCAAGAGCCGAACCCCAACCCCAGCCCAGACCCCAATCAGACCCCCCCCCAACACCCCCAGAACCCTCAATGTCTATATGCAACTAAACCAATAAAATATACTCCCTCTTGAGTGTCTCAGTTGAGTGTCTCAGTTGTATAATAAAATTGGGGCCCAAGCTGCCATGGGACCACAGAGATGGAAAGCCCTTGTGGCACTCCAATGACTACCCCAAGGCCCTACATGAGTGGTAGTGTGATCTTATTTTTTCATTCTGCTTGGTAGTTTAGTGGGATTGTTCTAGTGTAGCAAATAGTTTGTTCATTAAAAAATGTTTGACTTTGAGTTGACTTATGTTTGTTAATATATTCTTGTATTTTAAGAAATTGTGTGAATTTATTACATGTGTGTGCAGAGTTTTGCTGTTCAGTAAGGACAGCGCTTTCACAATTGCCCTAACAAAACCGCCTTATTGGGCTGGTATTCACTGGACAACACTTAACAGTCCAAAATATTATTTAATATAAAATTATTAATATAAAATAATATATTCATAATAATCACAACATAATTGGCATCCTGGACAGGCATTATTTTGAACAGCTTACACTGTACACATATGAGAACAAATATACCACAACTGCACATTATTGATGCACCGTGTGTTGGCCTCAAAATCACTGATAATTAATGAAATAATAGGTGTCTCAACATCAGAGTTCTAACATCAGACTTCACTGCTTACAGTACAGACCAAAGGTTTGGACACACCTTCTCATTCAAAGAGTTTTTATTTTCATGACTATGAATATTGTAGCTTCTCACTGAAGGCATCAGAACTATGAATTAACACATGTGGAATTATATACTGAACAAAAAAGTGTGAAACAACTGAAAATATGTGTTATATTCTAGGTTCTTCAAAGTAGCCACCTTTTGCTTTGATTACTGCTATGCACACTCTTGGCATACTGTTGATGAGCTTCAAGAGGTATTCTCACTATTAACATTTTCATGACATTCAAATGTAGGGCCCTAGGTGTGAGTGCAGTCAATGGCATCAAGAGGGAGTGTATTTTATTAACCTAACCTCTGCGGGAGGTGTGCCGTGCAGGAGGGTGGGTGACCATCATCCTGGGGCACCTCCGGGGTGTGGGGTTGGCGGGGTGCCTATTCCTCCGCGTGCTGTGGTGGCCTTCCTCCAATGCTTCCTTCTGTGGCTCTTACCCCTGGCCGGGCGCAGGGCTACTGTTGGCGGTCGGGTGGGTGGGGCAGTCTTGTGCCTGCACTGGAGTGACTGGTGGGATGTGCTTGGCCTGGAGCCGTTGGCCTGCTCGGCCCGGTTACCCGGCATGTGGATGTTTCCTTCTCACAGACTGAAGGGCATGTGGGGTGGGGTTGTTGTGTCCTCTTCTTGGATATGGGGTCACAGGCATTTGAATCGGCTGAGTGGCGATAATGGTGTTGAGCTGGTTAATGTTTCTCCCTGGGTTATGTTGCAGTGGTGGTGATGTGGTGTTGTTTGTGTGGTTGCGGGGGGCGTGGTGGGGGACACCGGCCCTGGGTGCTTTCTGGTGGCCGGGGACCTCTTGCTAGGTGAGTTTGTCCCATCTTGGTGTGGGTCAGGGGTTCTGTTGTGGGCGCAGTGCTCAGTGATGTCTGCCCTTTTGCGCCTGTGGGCGGAGGCCGGGGTGGTATTGCACCGGGCCCTTGCCTTGCCATCGCAGTGCGCTTTGTGGTGGGGGCAGGATGTGGCAGGGGCGGGCTGTGTCGGTTTGTCTATATCGGCTTTTCAGAGATCGAGCTCACCTCTGGGGTATTCCCCTGTGGGGTGGGGATTCATGGCGTTTGGGTTTGGTGACGTGTTCGATATCTGTGTCCCGGTTGGGGGTGACCCTGTGGGGAAATTCATGTGCATCCTGTGGCGTCTCTGGTTGACGGGATCGTTTGGACCAGGTAGACCCCACCCTCTCCGGATGGGAGTGGGGGCTGGAGTCACTCGGGTTCGGCAGTGCCGGCACTGGTCTGGGCTGGGGCTGTCTGCCTGTCTCCATCCCTTGAGGGAAGGGGACCACCTCTCGAGTCCTGTGTCTGGGGCTAAGTGCTTTGTTGTGTGCTGGCTGCTTGTCAGGGCCTGGACCCCTGGGCTCTGTCGGGCCTCTGCTTGGGGAGTGATGTGTCCCAGGGTCTTGGGCCTGTGGGTCCATGGCTGGATCTGCTCAGGTGTAGACGGCTGCAGCTCAGTGGGGTTTCTGCACTATGGCTGCTGGGCGGTTCCCCTGGGATTCTCCCCTGCTTTTCTCTGGGGGGGGGCTGTGGTAGTTCCGGCAATGGTTCTCCTGGGTTCCTGTGCTCTGGGGATCCTTTGGATGTCTATGGCTCGGATCTCCTCTGTATCTGTCTCAGGTCTAGGGGGAGCAGCTCTGTGGCTCCTCACATTTGCTATTGCATATTTTTATGGAGAAACCTTGTATAGACAAGAGCGCTCACACTCAGACCCACAGGTGTTTAGATTTAGATATTAACAGATACACAAATGTTCTATATTGAGCCGCATTTACCACTAAATACATCTTGCATTCATAAGTACCACTCAGACAACAATTCTAAGCGCTACTCTGCCGAACAGGACACGGTTATAAAAAAAAGAATGAAAGAATAAGTAAGACCAACTATGTACAATATGAACAAGTGAATCAAAAATCATTACAAGCCATGGCCAATAAAGTGATGCAACATTAACATTCAATGTTACTTAAGTTTAAGAACAAAGGATTAGATCATTATCAGACAATGCTGTAACAATCTTTAAAGAATCTGTTCCACTTTTGATTTCCTCATTATCACAGAAAAACACAGTGGAGGGCACTTATTTTGTTTCTTCCCCTTCACAAATTGATTCTTTTGTTCATAGTGTTACTTCATTATAGTGTGGTGCACTAGACAATGAAGGCCCTTGAAAAAGAAGGTAATTATGTGTACTTTAAAGCACAATGATAGAAAATTGGAGAGAAAATGGCGCTCTACACACCTAGAGGATTCCTATTTAATCTGGAAAAATAGCATACTGTTGTATAAAAAGACACTTCACCAAGCTAGAACAGCTTATTTCTCATCATTAATAGAAGAGAACAAGAATAATCCTAGGTTTCTCTTTAGTACAGTTGCTAAACTTACACAGAGTCATAGCTCTGTTGAGCCACCCATTCCCTTAGCTCTCAGCAGTCATGACTTTATGGGATTCTTCTTAAATACAATTGATTCTATTAAAAAGAAAATCTTTGACATACTCCCGAAGACGATTACTTCATCCTCAGCAAGTGAGACAACATTGGAAGTAACTGTAGAACCTGATTTGTGTTTGGACTATTTTGATCCTGTGGAGCTTCCTCAGTTATCAAAAATATTAGCTTAATCTAAACCTTCAACTTGTATGTTAGACCCAATCCCAGCCAAATTATTTAAGGAAGGGTTCCCTCTGATTACCAGCCCCATTTTAGATATGATTAATCTATCCTTAGTAAATGGACATGTATCACACGTTTTTAAGGTAGCTGTAATTAGACCTTTACTTAAGAAACCTTCACTTGATCAAAATGGCCTGAAAAATTACAGACCTTTATCCAATCTTCCATTCTTATCTAAAATTCTTGAGAAAATAGTTACTAATCAAATGTGTGAGTATTTACACAGCAATGACCTGTTTGAAGAGTTTCAGTCAGGTTTCAGAGCTCATCATAGCACTGAAACAGCCCTGCTAAAAGTCACTAATGATATTCTTATGGCCTCAGATATGGACTTGTGTCTGTACTTGTTCTGTTAGATCTTAGTGCTGCATTTGATACAGTCGATCACAATATTCTCTTAGAAAGGCTGGAATATGCTGTAGGGATCAGGGGAACAGCGCTAGGCTGGTTTAAATCTTATCTGTATGATGGATTCCAGTTTGTTCATGTAAATGATAAATCATCTTTAAACTCCAGGGTTAATTGTGGAGTTCTACAGGGTTCAGTACTTGGGGTAATTCTCTTTACTATATATATGCTTCCAATAGGTCAAATTATCAGGCAGCATAGGATAAATTTTCACTGTTACGTTGATGATACTCAGCTTTACTTATCCATGAATCCTGATGAGCCCAACCAGTTAGATAGACTACAAGCATCTCTTGAAGACATAAAAACTTGGATGACTTTAAATTTTTTGCTTCTAAATTCAGACAAGACAGAAGTTGTCGTCTTTGGACCGGAGTCTTTGAAAAAGAAACTGCTTAGTCAATCACTTAACCTGGATGGCATTAAATTGACCTCCGATAATAATGTAAAAAACCTTGGTGTTATTTTTGACTAGGACATGTCATTTAAATCCCATATTAAACAGGTTTCTAGGATTTCCTTCTTTCACCTCCGGAACATTGCCAAAATTAGAAATATATCCAGGAGTGACGCTGAAAAACTAGTCAATGCATTTGTTACTTCAAGGCTGAACTGTTGTAATTCTTTACTATCAGGATGTCCACAAAATGTAGTTAAAGGCCTTCAGCTGATTCAAAAAGCTGCAGCAAGAGTTCTGATGAAAATTAAAAAGAGAGATCATATTTCCCCTACTTTAGCTTCCCTTCACTGGGTCCCTGTTAAATCCAGAATAGAATTTAAAATGATCCTCCTCACATATAAAGCCCTTAATGATCTAGCTCCATCATACATCAGAGATCTGATTTGTCCATATATTCCTAACAGAGCAATTTGTTCTCAGACTGCAGGTTTACTGGTGGTTCCTAGAGTCTCTAGAAGTAGAATGGGAGGCAGATCCTTTAGTTATCAGGCTCCTCTCCTGTGGAACCGGCTCCCAGTTTTAGTCCGTGAGGCAGACACCCTGTCTACTTTTAAGGCTTGGCTTAAAACTTTCCTTTTTGATAAAGCTTATAGTTAGCTCAGGATAACCTAAGCCACTCTATCTCTGTAGTCATGCTGCTATAGGCTTAGGCTGCTGGAGGACATAATGCCCACTTTCACTCTCTTCACTACATTCTCACATTACTCTCCAATTTTGCATTATTTGTTGTTATTTCAGGTTTTAACTTTATGTTCTCTGTCTTTTCTCTTCCTAGAAGCTACACCTGGCTTGACTCTGTGTCTACCTGTGACACCTTTCTGGAGAGGGCATTGTCCAAGCTTCTGCTGGCAACAACTCAATGCTCACCCTCTACCGATGATCCACATGGCCGTTTTTCAGTGTTTAACTCTGTCTCTCCCCTAGACATGGCTACTGGCTGAGCTTCTACTGTAACTAATTATATGTGCTCTTTTTCAGACTCTAACCTTGAAAACTGGCTCAGAGTTTATCTGTTCTTTCTTTCTAGATGAAACAACTAAAGGAGCTACATCCATTAACATTTACTTTTCCTTCCCATAGAATGTACGTATTATCCAATTTGAATAAATAACTGAATCTGACTGTACTGTTCAATGATTAGGATTAATTGGAATGTTTGTACCTGACTTTGTGAAGTGCCTTGAGACATGTGTTGTGAATTGGCGCTATATAAATAAACTGAATTGAATTATCTGGAAGAATCTGGAAATTAAGTTAGTCTTGGAACTAACTTCACAGTATTTGATATACCTTCAAACCATCATTCATAATTGCAGTAGCTGTACAACAACAGCACGTTGCAGGAACTTCAGTGGGGGTAGCCCTCGCTACCTGGACATGCAGGAAAGCTTGCTATGATGTGGCGTTCCCAATACCTTCTTTACCAGGCTGTGGGGGGAAATCCGCTTCAATTAGGGCTGCTTCTGGAGGACTCAGAAGAAAAGTCAAGCCACGCTTGTCTTATTACACTATTTTTTATGAATGAATGCTGGATACACAAACGGCAAAATCATTACTTAACTTTGTTGCATACGATCAGCGTGATCGTAGTCACTTTTGGATTCAAGGATTCTTTGAAGAAGAAGCCTTACTTGCCCGGAGTTTCAAGGCTTTCAGCTGACGCGTGGACTGGTCCCTCCCTATCCACTGTCCGCAGCCGAAATGAGGCTGAACAGATGGAGAGAGGTGTCTTAAGATCAAAGATTCCAGCTCTGACTCCTCTTCCTGGGCGGTGTTAGGAATAGGTTAATGTGATGTTGAAAGGTGCAGAGATTCATACTGGCCTTTGTCTATGTATAGTTCACAGTCAAAATTCATCCATGTTTCACTTCATGTTCATCCATGTTTATCCATGGCTGGTTCCCAGCACACTTGACAATAAAGGGTTATTTTAATTGAATAATCAGATTCCAAGTCAGGTACATTCATTCCAATTAATCCTAACTATCAGACAATGCAGTCAAATTCAGTTTATCACTCAAATTGGTTAAAAAGTTTTTCTAAGAAAATCCAGCAGAAGGCGTCGAGTCAGTGACTTGCAGTATTCACTCCTCCTGGTTGAGCATGTAGCGACAGTGGACAGTCACTTGCATTGTGTCGTTGACTTTGCAGCAATCCCTCATACTGAGCATGCATGTAGCGACAGTGGAGAGGAAAAACTCCCTTTTAACTGGAAGAAACCTCGAGCAGAACCAGAACGAGGCTCAGTGTGAGCGGCTATCTGCCACGACTGACTGGGGGTTTGAGAGAACAGAGCAGGTACATAAAATAACACAGAAGCACTGATCCAGGAGTACTTTCTATCTTGAAGAAAAGTAAAAAGAATAATGGCGGTAGTAGCTCTCCTGCAATGGCTTATAAAAGTATTCATGCCCCTTGAACGTTTCCACATATTGTCACATTACGACCACAAATATATTTTATTGAAATTCTATGTGAAAGACCAACACAAAGTGGTATACAATTGTGAAGTGGAACAAAAATTTTATGTGATTTTTTTATTTTTATTTACAAATACAATACTAAAAAGGGCATTGTGCAAAAGTATTCAGCACCTCTAAGTCAATACATTGTTGAACCACCTTTAGCTGCAATTACAGGTGCATGTCTTTTATGGTATGTCTCTACCAGCTTTGCACATGTAGTTACTGTAATTTTTTCTCATTCTTCTTTGCAAAATAGGTCAAACTCAGCCAGATTAGATGGAGAGCCTTTGTGAACAGCAGTTTTCAGATCTTGCCACAGATTCTCGATTGGGTTTAGGTCTGGAATTTGACTCGGCTATTCTAACACAAGAATATGTTTTGTATTAAACCATTGCATTGTAGACCTGGCTTTATGTTTAGGGTCGTTGTCCTGATGGAAGGTGAACCTCAGCCCCAGTCTCAAGTGTTTTGCAGACTCCAACAGTTTTCTTCTTCAAAGATGTATTTGGCTCCATTCATCTTCCCAACTCTGATCATCTTCCCTGTCCCTGCTGAAGGGAAGCCCCCCGAGAGCATGATGCTGCCACCACCATATTTGACAGTGGGAATGGTGTGTTCAGAGTGATGTGCAGTGTCAGTTCTCTGCCACACATAGTGTTTTGCATTTTGACCAAAACATTCCATTTTGGTCTCGTCTGACCAAAGCACCTTCTTCCACATGTTTGCTGTGTCTGCAAACGGAACTTCTTATGGTTTTCTTTTAACAATAGCTTTCTTCTTGCCATTCTTCCATAAAGACCACATTTGTGCAGTGCACGACTTATAGTTGTCCTGTGGGCATATTCCCCTACCTGAGCTGTGGATCTCTGCAGTTCATCCAGAGTCACCATGGGCCTCTTGACTGCATCTCTGATCAGTGCTCTCCTTGTTCGGCCTGTAAGTTTAGGAGGACGGCCTTGTCTTGGTAGGTTTCCAGTTGTGCCATACTCTTTCCGTTTCCGGATGATGGATTGAACAGTGGTCCATGAGATGTTCAAAGCTAGGTAAATATTTTATAGCCTAAGCCTGCTTTAAACATCTCCACAACTTTATCCCTGACCTGTCTGGTGTGTTCCTTGGACTTCATGATGCTCTTTGCTCCCCAACATTCTCTTAACCAACCTCTGAGGCCATCACAGAGCAGCTGTATTTGTACAGAGATTAGAATACACAAAGGTGGATGTTTTGAGCAAGGCCAATTGAGTCTAAGGTATCATTAAAGGATATATATAGGCTATCACTTTCATTGTCAGCACTATAATAACATTGTCTGTATGTAACACTAAATCAGATAAGAAGTCTGTAAACTGATCTGAAAGTTGAGAATTAGGGCCTGGTGGATCCTACAAGACAACAAACAAGTGGTTTTAGTGCTTTGTAAATTGGATGAGGAAAACTAAGGCTTAAATATTCAAAAGAGTTGTAGCTATTAATTGGTCTGGGACTAATCAATAAATCTGACTAAAAGATGGTTGCTACTCCTCCTCGCTCAGTATTTTGAAGTATGAAAATTTAAGTAATTAGTACCCAATTATACCATTCAGTTAAATTCAATTTTTATTTATATAGTGCCATATCACAACACGTCATCTCAAGACACTATAAAGTCAATTTAATCCAATCATACAGATTTCAAGTAAGGTACATACATTGCAATTAATCCTAACCATGAAACAGTGCAGTCAAATTCAGTTTATTCTTCAAATTGGTTAAAAGTTTTTCTATCTAAGTAAACCCAGCATATTGCATCGAGTCATTGACTTGTAGCATTCGCTCCTCCTGGATGAGCATGTAGCGACAGTGGAGAGGAAAAACTCCCTTTTAACAGGAAGAAACCTCCAGCAGAACCAGGCTCAGTGTGAGCGGCTATCTGCCATGACGGACTGGGGGTTTGCGAGAACAGAGCAGAGACATATAGTTAGTCATAGTAAATGCTCAGATCCTTCAGTTATCAGGCTCATCTCCTGTGGAACCAGCTCCCAGTTTTAGTCCGTGAGGCAGACACCCTGTCTACTTTTAAGGCTAGGCTTAAAATTTTCCTTTTTGATAAAGCTTAGAGTGGCTTAGGTTATATTGAGCTATCTCTGTAGCTATGCTGCTATAGGCTTAGGCTGCTGGAGGACATAATGAAGACTTTCACTCTCTTCGCTACATTCTCATACTACTCTCCAGTTTTGCATTATTTTCTGTTATTTCAGCTTTTTTTCTCTTTCTAGAAGCTACATCTGACCTGGCTCTGTGTTTAGCTGTGGCACCTTCTAGCATAATCATACTTGAAACTTGCACTAACATAATCCTCTTGCTGCGAACAGGTTTCTGTGAGACAAACTAAATCTGATTGTCACAAATCAAGTCATTGATTTGTTTTATTTTTCTGTTCTGTTGGAATTGTTTATTTTCAATGAAAGTTTCATGGTTTGCTCCTTTTAGATTAGTTTTTGATCTATAAAAGTTTCACTATGGGCAAGACCCTGTCTCATTGGGGGAAGAGATAGTGGTTTGTGGTGTGTTTGAAGGGAATTAGAATTTTTTTTATTGACATTTTCACCCAGTCTAATTTTTCTTCCTGTGTCAACAGCTAGGAATGTGTGCGTGCTGGCAGAATTGTTCTCAGGATCGTCACAGAGCTCACTGAAGCAACTGGACATCAAGTAAGAACAAGATGTTTTCAAGTCTGATGTCAAAGAGAACATAATCTAATCATAATCTGTCACTAAATCTTTCTTTTTACATTTTTTTTTCTATGAATTTCACTTCTTTTTCCATTCATTTTTCTTCATTATTAAGGTCAAAAGTCAGGGTCTTGTGGTGTTTTCTGGGTATAAAGAACACACCTTACACCAGAACATTACAGATGACTGTCATACTTCAACCCTGGAAGGTTTAATTAGAAACTGTGATGTCTGAAAACAGGGCAACAGCACCTCAGAGTGGTGCTGGTAGGGTGCTGCTGTTGTGGGTTGATACTGTATAATTAATATTAAATTTAAAAAAAGGCTTGAAAAAAATTAAATTAAAAAAAGGCTTAAAACTTTCCATTTTGATAAAGCTTATAGTTAGAGTGGCTTAGGGATGGCAGATCCTTTAGTTATCAGGCTCCTCTCCTGTGGAACCAGCTCTAAGCTTTAGTCCGTGAGGCAGACACCCTGTCTACTTTTAAGGCTAGGCTTAAAACTTTCCTTTTTGATAAAGCTTATAGTTAGCTCAGGATAACCTAAGCCACTCTATCTCTGTGGCTTAGGTTATCCTGAGCTATCTCTGTAGTTATGCTGCTATAGGTTTAGGCTGCTGGAGGACATAATGACCACTTTCATTCTCTCTACTACATTCTCATACTACTCTCCAATTTTGTGTTATTTGCTGTTATTTCAGCTTTTAACTCTATGTTCTCTCTGTTTTTTTCTCTTCTTAGAAGCTACATCTGACCTGGCTCTGTTTTTAGCTGTGACTTGGCTGTAAAACAACATTTTCAATCGGTTGCTAAAACCTGTCATTAAAAACCATCAAAAAATGTTGAGTTCTAAAAATAACTGGCTCACATACAGATCTGTAAACATCAACCAGGAAATGCTTCACTTAATCAAGGAAACTTGACTAGTTTTGCATTATACAGTTACTTTTTTAATTTAAATCATTCTAATCTTAAAAAAATTTTAAAAATATTAAACTAGCTAAAACCCTGAGAATGTCACATAGAACATGATTCATTCATGATTCATCTGATGTTCCCTTAGATTTTCATATCCCCAGAGCCATGTTCACATTTTAAAACAGTGTTGATGTTATTAATGAACCTTATATTTAAGATTCAGAATGTGAATAAAATTCTTACTCTATAAGCAAGTTCACTCATTTGTTCAGTGTTTTTTACCTTATAAGCCACATTGTTTTTTCTGTCTTACATAAAATTAGACATGCATTAGCCTCTATATATGTTTCCAAAGTATCTGGAAGGATTGCCTTTTAGCTGTATGATCTGGGTCAAACATTTTATGTAGCCTTCCACAAGCTTACTATGTGGTTTTAACTGCGTTTGGACTTAGTAGTTTTAAAAGACCAAACATCTTTGGATTATTATTTCAACTGGTGTCACTTTTCTTAAACAGGTCTAATTTTATTCGGCCTGCTGATCTGCTGGAGTTTGCTGAGAGACTGAGGGATCTTCAGCCCCCACACAGACTGACCCTTGACCTGAGGAAGAACCCGGGAGACCGAGACCCAGATATATGGAACACTGCACTGCAGACGCTTCAACCTTTCAGCCTTGTGCTGGTTGAAGGATGGAAATCCAATGACACAATGGTGGATCACATCAGCAATATGTAAAAGAAAACAATACAGAGCATCACATGGTTCCCACTGTGTGTACAGCAAGGTTATTGTTTTTTTTATGTCCTTTTGTGGAAGTGAGTGTAGACTGCTCTGTGCACATCCTTGTAAAACTGAAGCTAACCTTTTGGATGGCGCTTTCTGGCAATTGTGGCAGTTCTTTGACTTTTATGTTTGAATTGTATCACTTTGAATGTCCTGTGTGTACAGTGTGTCTCTCTCAGAGAGATAGGAACCAGCTCCCTCATGACACTGCAAGGATACGTGGATATAAACAGTGGATCAATTTGTATCATTTCATTTGTTTTCTTGGATCCAGATGTGATGATGCAAGAAAAAAACACAGATAAGTCCACATCAATTTGACATATGAATGTTTATTTATTAAACCAAAATCTGTTACACCTCCAGACTCGTCTCTGACACGGTGTGTGCTTGTGTGTGACAGTGGACATGTACAACTGTGAGACTGACAATGAGCATTGACACAACTACCAATTCATTGTAAGTACGAACTATGTAGAAAAAAAGCATCCAAAACATAGATTAAAAAGATCTTTGTCTTTTTTTAAGTTTGTTTAAAGCTAGTTATTAAAGATCTGTTTAATTATGAATTCTCCTTGTTTTTTTTTGTCATATAAAAAAAATCAATTGAAGACAAGTGTGACCCTGTGGAAAGGCTAATTTAATGATTTGCTTAGTCAACAACCAAACCATCTGTTACATTGAAAAAAGCAAAACACACCAAACATTCATACAGCCACAACGTATAAGTTCACTGGCTTCCATCACTAAACAAATGTATCCAGACTGATCTTCATAGAGCAAAGGCTTATCCAACCATTGAAAACATCCCAAACCCATTTAGCAATATAGCACATCATGTTTTAGGCCAAACTGTCAAAATAACAAGATGATACATTTGTAGAAATGAGACAAGTGTGACAGAATACAGTACAGGCACATCTCCAGTACATGTCTTTGACTTAAGGGAGATCATCTGAACTGTACACACCATGAACCCTAAGGAAGGTTGTTTTCTTCGAATTCTGTTTAGTGTGAGGAGCTACATACTTCTGAACCTCTACTGACTTTTAGGAAATGCATTTAAATTATGTCTTGTAGACCTCTATCAATGTGAGGAGCATTTACATTTAGCAGAGAGTAACAGCTTTTAACTCTGCTAATACACAACTACACAGTTTGATCACTGAATTCCATTTCGTAGTTACTCTTGGATCCTACTCATGTCTGCACCCATCTATTCCTCCTGGCCCTTGGGTTTATTTCAATTCCCAAGGAGTAGCTATTAAAATTCTCCCTTTCTATAAGCCGAATCAACATCAGTTTTTCCTTTTATGCATTGATGTGTATTGTGAGAGGATCCATATAAGAACGTTTTCTAATTTGCAAACATCATCAGTTTAGTGTCTCATTTGATGTGTGTAAGGAAAGTTGACTTCAATATGTAATGTATCAGATTCCATCAAATTACAGACATAGTGATCATTGTGACAACTGGATATTTGTAATGGAGAAATTAGTTTGATGTGTGTCCCTGAAAAAATAAAATCTGAATGGCTAGATGGCTCTGATAATTGTACAGCAAGATTCAACCAGCACTGTCAATGTGTATCCATCCTGTCATGGTGAGAATTACACAATCCTATACACACACAATACACAACATACACAATTAAGTCTACAATACAGCATGTCAAAGGCATTAGGAAAACCAGAAATAAATATAAATAAATTAAACCATTTATAAAAGTATTGGTTAAAAACAAATTCTGTTAAATATAAAAAATATTTTCAACAAATACACTGAGACAAAGACTGAATGGATGTATGAGACGTCTTCTAAACAGACAAATGAACTCATTCATACAATGACAAATCACTAGTGAGCCGAAAGGCCTGTCTGGGCTGAGTGGAAGTGTTAGACTGATTCTCTTTGGGCTCTTGTGTCTCAGTTCCAGCGTAAGCAGTTAGGAGGTACCAAAGCAGCCAGAAGCGTTCAAGAGGGGGTCACTGGCAGTGCTGTTGTCATTGCTCCTCCGTGGATCTGTGGTTCCCGGGTTGCAGAGAGCTGATCGACAGTCAAAGTTGATGGACAGTACCATATTTTGTCAGAGTCAATAGACATTAAAAATTTTATTCAGATATCCTAATACTTTAGAACATTACAAGGCTCTATGACGTCTTACAACCATGTGCCATGGACCAAAGTAAAAGCCACCATTTCACCTTCCAGCATTAGCACTAGAACAGCCCATACAGATGAACTAAAACCACAGATCAGCAGTTTACTGCAAAAAACATGGACACAGTAACTCAGATGTTGTCCATCCATTCTGATTGTGTGCAGATAACCACTGGACACTAACACTGCTGCTTTTTGTCCTGTAGGTCTCACTGATCATACTAAGATGTAGTTCTGCTAACTTTGATGACATATCTACTGGTCCATTTAGGCACAATGAAGATGAACTGAGTCAGGAAGATAAAACTAGAGGCTGCTCAGCTACAAGCAAAGGCGAGCACCTGCTTGGTCCTGGCCACATGGCCAATTAATCAGTTACAACCAACTGCTTGACCTTGGGAGGGGAGCAAGTCAAATAAGTTTTAGAAGTAAAATGTAATGCAATTCTGACATTTTGACCAAAAGTGAAAGACCAAAGATGAAATTATAAAGGATTCATATTTGTTTGAATCAGGCTTTTAAACCATTTCAAACCATTTAAAGGAATTAAACTAAGGACGTCAGCCCTAAACCATGTGGATAAAGCTGTTTTTCCAGTGAAGTGTGAGACATTAGTGGAATGTCTGATAAACATGTGTTAGTTCATTTATCTCACTGATGAACACTTCTTTACATCAGATGGCAATACAGCAGACTTGTAAAACCTTTATGGAAGTGTGCATTTGGCAGTGCATGTCTATTTAAGCCAGGCAGCAGAGAGTGAAAATAACTTAATACAAATGTACAATTAACCAGAGAGGTCTGCAGATATGCTAGATAAATTCGTGTAGTGATGAGATCCCTGCAAATATTTTCAAGCTGAATGTGTGTGGTGTAATAATGGATGTGAAGGCACACACAGTACTGTTATGTTCAGAAAACCCCAACTAAGAATTCACAGAAATAGAAAAACAGCTAGTTCAAATCAAAATGCAAAGCAGCCAAACTCAAATCAAGGCAGTTTTTGCTGTGACAAAGTAAACATGAATTTGTTTACTTTGTCACAGCAGCAACAGTTTGAATATAAGGTGTCCCTGTGCTGTGAGAGAATGCAGGGGCCCATGATGGAGCAGGTTAAAGGGAGCACAAGGGAGGCTGCAGATCAGTGAATGGCTGTAATTGTGAAGAGAGGGGCTATAAGATCCCATCCATGAAGCTGGTGTCTAGTCGCTGGATGAGCACCCGGATGAAGGACATCTCTTTGCGGGTGTTTTCAAAGATCACCCTGGGTTCATCTGACTGGCAACGTAGACAGTTGGGAGCCATGACCATGGCCAAGTTGTTTACATCCATCTTGGTAATCGCTACATTGGCAGGTTGGGCAAACACCTAAACACAAAAGTACAATAAAGAATAATTTTAGAATTTAAACATCCCAGATCTTTTCTCAAGTAAAACAACTTAGATCCATCCTTAAAATAATCTGTGAATATTTTTTTGGAAACGTTTGCTGCTACTAAAAAAATCTTTGTCGTAGTTTTGTTTAACGTAAAGCAGAAGGGTAATAAAAAATAGCATTTAAGAAATGTCAGACTAACACAACTACAAGATGATTTTTATTTTATCAGTTTGCAGTGAATGCTGCAAGTCAATGACTGGATACAATCTGCTGGGTTTCCTGTTGTTCAGGAACATGGCAGCTGGTGGTGACCGCAGGATGGCAGGTACTGCGACCTCAAATTCCCAAATACACACTGGGAAGCCGCCAAAGTTATTAAGGAACAGTGGACTGTATGTTGAGTCACAGTCTTGTTGTGTGAGAAAGGCAGATCTACATAATATCAAGCTGTTTGTGCATTTGGCTTGTCTAAAACTGAACAAATTGTGCAAGTCCTAACAAACTGCATTCTTTAATTTCTGTGTTTGTCCGAGTCTTGGCTGAAACCATCAATCCCTAATAGTGTTATTCATGTCCCAGGATATAATGTTTCCAGATGTGACCGTAAACATAGTAAAGGGGGTGGGGTTATGGTCCACATTAAGGACAGTTTTCAGTGTTCCCAAATTGAAGTGGTTGGAGAGACTCTTAAATATCTGGGACTGACCATAAGATTGTCTCCTGAAATGTCATTCACAATTATTGTACTATATAGGCCCCCTTCAGCTAAAGATGTGTCTTTTGGCCATCTCTCTAATGATCTAAAAAAATGTAACGCTAAAGAGGTTATTTTGATGGGAGACTACAACATAAATTGGTTGGGCAAACAAAATAGGAAAAAACTAAAAGAAATTACTGAGAAGTTTAATTACACACAAATAATAAAAAATGCAACTCGAATTACAAAGTCATCACAAATGCTTATAGATTTAATTTTTACAAATAAGGCTGACAGAATTGCAAAAGTGTACAACTTAATAACAGGTCTATCTGACCATAATTTAACGTTAGTGATTAGAAGAATGTCAAAAGTACATTACAGAAATTTAATCAGACAACATTACACACACATACACACACACACACACACACACACTGTGTTGCTGTAATTCAGCAAAATAACATGAAACACAACTAGTTACTCTCCCTTTGCTTTTAACTGGGGTATTTAGCAGCGAGCAGACAGACATTAAACGTAGCGGTGCTCCTTTTAAAGGCTGGCCGTTCACAAAAGCCTCGAGCTCCGAGGGGAGAGAAGCAAAGAGCTTTGAGGCTCCAGCATAGCAGAACAGTTCAGAAACAATTTGGAATGAGGGAAAAAAAGCTAAATTTATGTTTTAGACGGCTTATTGATAGCGGATATGATCTTCTTTGTGTGCTTGTGAGTTTTTGCAGCGGTAACTGGTTCTGGATGACGGCTTCATAGCAGACAGCCGTTCTTCTCTCTTCCCTGTACCGCGTACCGGCACAAGATCTTTTAGTGGGACGCAGTACCGGACCGTACCGGCCCACTTTCACCCCTGATTGTATCTGAAATGAAATATTTAGGAGTCTACCCAGATATGACCCTGGGGTTCAAAAAACAGATAATAAAAATAAGTGATTCAGTCAAATATAACATCTTTACTCTCAGACACATAAGAAACTGCCTAACACTTGAAGCATTTTTCAATGCTATGATTGTTTCTCACATCATTGATTGCATTTCTTGTTGGTCTCAGGCTAATGGGACCACACTGAAATCACTTCGATCTCACTATAACCAAGACCTTAAGGTGTAAGACCAAAAAACACTTCATTATCACCATTGTAACATCCTTACCAAATACAATTTACTAAGTTTCAATAGTTTAGTTCAATACTTAAATATACGAATGATTTTCAAAATTGTTAATAAAATTGCCCTCCCCCTCATTAAAGGAATTCATTCAACTATATTCCGATCAAGCAACCGGGATAACTAGGTCCATTTCATGCAAAAACTGTGTTGTCCAAAAACGTTGTTCTACGTTTGCATAATCAGCTTTTTCATTTAAATCCATCAAACAATGGAATCATCTTCCAGACAGTTTGAAGTTATGTGTAGATCTGCAAACATTTTCTCAAAACCTAAAAAAACACATTAATAATAATCAACTGTGTCAACATCAGTCCTAATGTTGTGTATCTTTTATTCCTTATTATCTACTGTTGATCTATTTGTGCCTAGTATTTGTTGTGTTTATTAATTTAGGCTAATTAACCTTTTTAGGTAATGTGTTTTGTAATTGTATAAGAATTGCAAAGTACGTATTTTAATGAGAGAATGATAATTTTCTGTATTGGGAATTGTTTTATTGTGCACCCTTGCCCAGGAATTGCAGATGGAATGCAGCTTTAGCTAAATCTGGTTCAAAGCACCTCTTCTCATTGTGAAATTAAGGTTTTTGTCCATAGTCCTTGACAAATAATTAATAAACTAAACTACACTAAACTTAGATACAAAACCTTCCAGCCAATCTGAATAATGAACTAAATTTGACTACATTGTTTCATAACTAGGATTAAATTGGAATGGATGTAGCTTACTTTGAATATGTCTGATTTTAACTGAATTAACTTTTTTTTTTTAAATTGGCACTATATAAATAAACTGAATTGAATTGAACTCCCAAACTTTTATAAATATCAACTGATATGTAGATTTGTACAAACATCAAAAGCTGTTTTAAAAGCACCCGGCTGTCAGTGCTTCTCTGACAGCCGGGTGGAAATGTGTCTAAATTAATAGATCTTCAATTCTCCTATTTGGAACAACTCAGGATTCCTGCAAAATAAATGACTCTTAACACGGAGCAATAAAGGAATAAATCATTTAGAGGGCATATTTGATGGAAAGATTTTATGAATGTTTTAGGAATTCATATGGCATTGATAAAAATACATTCTTTACATATCACCAACTAAAATCTATTAACCAGTCCAAATGTACAATTAAACATATAAACTTAGAACTTCCTGTAGTAATATGGCTTCCTTAAACCTTAACCCCCAAAGTTATTCTCATAAACTTACATAAAACTCTTAGAAATAGATTTAACAATCTCACTTCCTATCAGTAAATGGGACGTTGATCTCTCTACCAGTACAGATTTTACAGGTTTTGAAAGTAAAATGTACACAAACGCTTTTATAATGGCTCAAAATGCCAACCTTCAGTTTATCACAAAATCCTCATACTGTAGAACACACTATAGAGGACAAAGTCCATATGGTTTTCGCACTAACACATATCCACATTGCATAGTAGATTTACCTGACGACTATCCACATGCTCTCTGGTACTGTCCTCCTGTCCATGCCATATGTGACCTATAAACATGCCTGTAGTACACAGTCACAGTTTGCTCCTCACTTTGTCTTCTTTGTGACATCACAAATGCTGATTTGGAAACAAATAAATGCCACACAGTTCTTTTAATGTTTGTGATTGCAAAAAACAATATTTGAGAACTGTAAGAATAAAGAGAGTTTAAATCGTATGTATTTTGAAAATGTGTTATCAGATTATGTTTCTACGAGGAGAATGTCTGCTTGTCAGAAAATCTAACTTTATTGGCCTCATCTCACCACTATGAACTTCTTTCAAAATTTGGTGTATTTGTTTTTAGGCACTATTGACCTTTATTTTTTCAACAGTGAGCTGACAGAGAGAGTGGGGAGAACATGCAGTAAACATCAATGGGCCAAGACTTGAACCCACAACAGCCTGCGTCAAGGACTAATGTTTCTGTTCGTTGGTCGCATGCTTTATCCCTGGGCTACCACTGTGCCCAATATTTTGTGTATTTTGACCAAACAATACGTTTTCACAACTGCTAAACTGTTAGTACACTGGTTTTGAAAAAACAAATAAACACATCTATTACAAGGAAACTGAAGTAACTGAAAACCTGCCAAATGTCTCCAATAGGGGCTAACAGGAGGAAAAGAGCTAGGTTTTTTCAATGCCCTCTTTTTAAAAAAGTAAGCAATGAAGAGAACTACAGCTAGGATACAATGAGGATCTTTTTTGAAGAGATTGTAAATGAAATTGACAGCATATCGTATCCATAAATATATACACACTATATTGCCAAAGTATTGGGTCACAGCACCAAATCAAAGAATTATGGTGTTCCAAATACTTCCATGGCTGCAGGTGTAAAAAGTTCGGTGTGGAGAAACTTGACTGGACTTCACAGAGTGCTGTCCTCAACCTTCTTGAAAACCTTTGGGATAATTTAGAGCATAGGCTACAGTTTTTTTTTTTTTTTAACACACTCCTAAACCTTGTGGAAGAAATGTACAGATTAGTTAAAGTTGCCAATGCTGACAATGGTGGGTCCATCAACAAGCTGGAGGTTGTGGATTAAGAATAGGATGTCATCAAAGTTCATGTACATGTAAAAGTAGACAGACAAATACTTTTGGCAATATAATGTAGCTGTTAGCCAGCCAGTTAAGAGCTCATCACTGCTTTTTTCCTACTAATTCAGCTCGGTATCCCTTGCCGCTGTCCATTCCTGCTTAATGCTCATTTTGAAGATGACACATTATATCTGATAGGGGAGTTCTATAATGTTTGTCTGCTGAATAGCAAGTAAACTAAAAATGTTTTTTACAGATGGTAATCCAAAAAAAATCATAACCCCTACATACAGATCACAGTGGTAGCATCATAGGTTTTTACCATCTGTTATATAACGTGTATGACCATCCGGCTAAAAATGAGGTTTAAATGTGTTTTTGACATATTTATCTTTAACCAAACTTGTTCAAATTTTTGATATCTGTTTATTTTGTTTGTTAAAATTCATTTATATGTGTTTTGTGGTAAAACAAATAGTTGTGAGAAGACCTTTAAAGGGTATCTGTTTTGATTTACAGGCATAGATTCATGCTGTAGATTCATGCTGGTAAACCTTGACTGTTCACCAAATGGTTAAAGGGAGTCCCCTGTAAGAGGGAAAATACATGTCAACATGTCTAGGAGAGAATTACAACAGGTTTCACCTCATTTCTCTCTCCAGTGAGTCTGGGTCCCATGATAATCACCTTGAAAGCTGTTGAAGCTGTCATAAGGAGAACTTGTGCTATGTCTAGGCAAAATGATTTGCAGTACTACTTAGCACATGTCCAGTGCTGTAAAAAAATATTTTCTCTGCAAGATATTAATAATATCGATTTGAAGTGACAATCATCGGTCTCTGTCTTGGTAAAAAATTATTTTTCTACAACACTTACCTGTCCCATGGGTTGTTAATGGGTACTTACACTTCAGATATAAGCGGGAAGTAACCACCTAAACGATCCTTGCATTCTCATATTTACTGTACAAAGGCTCGATAGAAATACCACGTGGAGTCCTGGAGTAGGATTTGAATCAATCTTGTTTTGGTGGTCTACCATTAAAAAGAATATGGATTGGATAAACTAGCTATGTTGTAATCATCAGAGGTAAGTTAACTTTAAAGTACACGGATTTAGGGTGTGGCAGAACAACTGGAACAAAACTAGCCTCACCTCCTGATAAAATGGGATTGCCCTGGACAAGTTGTTGGTAGAGAAAGGTGGAGTCTGCAGGATGTTTGGAGATATGTGTTGCAGTTTATGTCATAGTTTTATGGATTGTTTTGACCCACATGCAGAAAGCAATCAGGAGACCGATGAAGTTTTACAAGAGGTTTTATTTTACAGTGAGCAGGTAAAGGGAAGTGGAGCTGGAGCCGGAAGACAACTGCAAGGTAAGTAGACACGGTAAGAATATATAAAGTCTAAGATGGTGAATGTAACAAAATAACAAAATCTGTCTTACTAGGGAGTGGAGTTTGATCTGCCAGGAGGGGGTGAGACAACAATGGAACTGCACACTGAGATGAACGGAGCTGGTAGGTACTTGGACTCCCTTTGAGGTACTCTGAGGTTCGGCTGATGATTTTAATGTGTGGGAGGGTGGACAGGGTTCCCTTGTGGTGGTCCGTAGTTGTTCCAGGAAAGGCACTGTCGGAATAGCTGCCAGCCAGTAACTTAGGAAGCAAAGTGTTGGCAATCCAGGTATAATCCACGTGGTTAGGAAATCCTTCTCCAGTGACAAAAACATCCAAGTTGATGAGGATTCTTCAAAGACAAGGTCAGGCATAGGAATCCAGTCTGCAAAGAGCAAATACAAAATTACCCAAAAGGATAAAGACAAGCTTAGGCAAACTGTGGCTTGAGTCAATACCACTGAGGGCAACACTCTGGCGCTGAACTGCTGGCGGCCTTCATCTTAAGTACCCTCCAGGGATGATTAGGGAATATGGGACACCTGCCACCACTCCTCACAAACCCAGAGCCACCTAGATACCAAGCACAGTGCAACAACAACAAGACAACATATAGATCCTAACAGTTTAACTCCAAACAAGTTAGGGTTGCATACCTGAAAGGTATGCAATTACCAGCTGTATGTTTTGCTTTTCATTTTTATGGTTTAGTTTAGCCATTTTTATTTGTTTTTTACCTTTTAGAATTTGTTTTCTTTATATCTTTGAATCTGGAAAATTACTTTTTTGATAATAAGTTGTTTAGAAAATAAATATGATTCCACACATAGACATTTGAAGAGAGTGACAGTGTAGTTTAGATAGCTATTAGAAAGGGACCAGCCACCTGAGGATGCCTGAGGATCAGGACATCAGAATGTTCAAAAACCATTGTTATCTGAAGGCATGATGGTTTTTTCACACTCAACTGGAGTTTTGTAATAAACTCATTTTGAGTTTGAGCTTTTAAACCAGTTCATTTCAATTATCTTCTCTTCTCTTCCATAAAAAAAGAACAAACCAGACACTATACTTTATAAGTAAAAGTAAAATGAAATGGCATTAGTTTTTTGTCAGGTGTCCCAGTGGAATGTAAATGTTTGAATTATCATAGCTCCCGGTTTATCCCTGTCTGATCAGAAAAGGATCAGATGATTGATACAAAAGTTAAACCAAATCTTCATAGCAATGCATCACTGTGAGTGTCTTACCTGTAGGAAGCGAATTAGGTAGCAAAGTACCAGCTTGTTGATGTGTGGCAAGCCCAATACCACATTGACAGCAGCCTCTGGGTTGTCATAGCTACTGATACACTCCTCGTAGAACTCGTGAGGGATCAGCGGATCTTCCAGCTCCCGGTACCAGAGTTTCAGCAAAGAAGCTGGACACAAACCCGACAACACAGAGCAACTATTACAAGATAGAACATTTAATAAATGCCCCATTGATCTTTGTATCTCTGCATCATCTTTGGCAACAGAAGACATTTACACAGATAAAATACTCAAGTGGCCAGATAACGTAATATCTATATGGTTCTTTAAAATCAATTTCTCTAACTCTTAGAGTGTTTCTTTTAGCACACTGAGCTCTGTTCCTAATGTTTATGAATCTGTTCTTGCATTGGAAATGTGTGATAAATTTCATTTATTTTTCCTTTCCCTTAATAAACATATTAAATTAAACTCTTGATTCCAGAATACTGTATACAATAAGTGAAAACCCTGGTAAAAAACGTTTTTTAAGTATTTCAAACTATAAACTGTGTTGGTATTGTAGTAAAAAATTGAAAAAGAAAAAAAAAAAGACAACAATATTTCAGCTCTTTTTGCCATGCTTTGATCATTTCTCGGCCTTGAGCTTATTACTGTTTAATGTAACATTCTGAGCTGTGGAAACTTGCAATACTTTGGAGGTTGCATCAATAAAACAGCTTCTTTGCACCATGTTTTTTTCTGTCTGTGTTCAAACCCCCGTTGATTCTGCTTGAGGTTTCTTCCTGTTAAAAGGGAGAAATTCTTTCCCACTGTCATCATAGGTTGCAAAATCCATGAATCAATGGAACTTTGTGGGCTTTAACTTTTCACCAACTTGCATTATATGATGAACTGACTTTGACTTGACTGCACTATAGTTAGGATCAAACTAGAATGTGTAATTGGATCTGAAAGTGAGTTGGATCAATTTTGTCTCTCGAACTGCTCAATTCTTTATAGGACAGGTTCACTTCCTAGGTCCTAGAGCTGGTTGCCCCTCTGGGGTATCTGTACCTGGACTTTGGAAAACTGAGTGTGTATAAGTGAGTGTACGGCATCCATTCTTTTGTGTCTTTACGTTGTTTTGGGGATGTGAAAGTTTGTATGTATACACATGATGGTAGAAGCAATTGATTGTGACTGTGTGGGCCTGCTTTTCTGTCAGGTTTGGTCTTGGGCTTCCCCGTCTCCTAGATCATCTTAGGCCCGGCATCAAATGTGGGGCCTATCCCCCCACGTCACAAGGGTGTGGGGGCCCTTGGATGTCTGTCTCTGATCTCCTCCATGTCTGCCTTGGGTCCTGGGGGGGAAGATCTGTCGCTCCGTACACTACTGAATATTCTTATGGACAAACATTACATACACAAGAGTGCTCACATATACATTCAAAGGTGTTTAACCCTGTGGGTTTTTTTACTCTCTTTTTCTGCAGGTGTAGAAGCAGTCTTCTAGGGTGTTATCTTGTATTCTCATTATCCTTCTTTCTCTTCTCTATTCTTATATTCTTCCCTCCCTTATAACTTTTTCCCCACCTTTCTTTTTTGTTTTCCTTTCGTTTCTGTCTCCGCATCCATTGCATTGAAATATTGCCAAAGCAATTTCTACTAATGTTTTATGTATTATGGCAATTGCTGTAATGCTCCACTTGTGAAAGTAAATCTGTTTGGCTTCTTCTTGGCAATCAGACAGCAATTCTGTGAGTTACTCTGCCAGACAGGAGACGTTAAAAAAATACTTTGCTCAGAGAATATTGTCCCTTCGACATGACCACAAAGTTGCTGCAGATTTGTTGGCTGATCATCCATAATGAGAAGATTCCATTTCAAAATGTCGCAAAGGTGTTCTATTGTGTTGAGATCTAGTGACAGTGGACACCATTAGAGCACAGTGAACTCATGTTCAACAAACCAGTTTCAGATTATTTGAACTTAGTGACATGGTGCATTATCCTGTTGGAAGTCGCCATGACAAGATGTGTGTGTGGTCATAAAGGGATGGACATTGTCAACAACAATATTCAAATATTGTTGTTTTAGCTTCCCTTCAATGGATCCCTGTTAAATCTAGAAAATTATTTAAAATTCACTTTGTCAAATTTTAAGTTTTTAATAATCAAGATCTATTATACATTAGAGATCTGTTTCATCGCTCTCAGACTTTACTGGTGGTTCCTAGACTCTCTAAGAGAACAATGGGAGGCAGATACTTTAGTTATCAGGCTCCTCTCGGAACCAGCTCTCAGTTTTAGTCCGTGAGGCAGACACCCTGTCTACTTTTAAGGCTAGGCTTAAAACTTTCCTTTTTGGGGCCTGCCATAGCAAATGTCCGGGTTCACCCCTAGATGTGTGCTATTACTTTTATTGGCATTTGAAGTTACAATATTGACGTAATTAAAGAAAAACCATTCCCCAAAACTCACTTTCACGCAATTAGCCATTAGTGACAAAATTCCTTTCCATCGCCAAACTAAGTGTACGACCTGCTGTTTAAAATCAGAGCCACAGTCATATACTTGTCAGATACTGAATATATAAGCTCTTCCAAGTTGGTCTCCACAGTTTCAGTCATTAGGACTTAAAAAATAAAAGCTTACATTTCCTTTAGTTATAATCACTATTTTAAGCAGATAAAATAATATATTGGGAATTTAGCAATGGAAGCAGGTTTCATACAACTTATTTAACTAACCCGGAACTGAAAGCACAGCTATGCTGGACTTTCAAAATAAGACAAAACACACTCTACAAAGTAAAAGCCTTTACATTTTAAACTACAGATTATTGCTGGACTGGCCTTCACACTAATACTTGAGTTCATCCAGTGTTGGAAGTGGGACAATGTTGGCCCTCTAAAATAAGGTTACTGAAACTTTCAAAATAAAAGCCTTATTCATCCATATGTATAATTGATTTTTAAGCTGATAATATCATACATGAAGATAATAGAATAGCAGTCAGGTTCTATATACTCAATGGAACTAGACCAGAACTGAAAGGACAACTATACTGGAGTTTCAAAATTAGATCTAGACATCCTCTACAAAATAAAAGCCTTCATATTTTAATCAGCGACGATTGAAGCATTGGCCTTAGCACTACTGCTGGGAGTCAGTGATGGAAATGGGTCTACTTGTCATGATTCCAGCCCTTCAGCTCTACCTTGACTGTGCTGATTACTCATTGCCTTCACCTGCACTGGGCTGCTCCTATTTAAACAGCTGCTCGTCACCAGCTCAGTGCGAGATCGTCTGTTGCCTCTGTCACAGCTTTCAAGCCTTGATTCATGTTTCAAGAGAGTTTTTTTGGTTATCTGATCCTGCCTGTTTTTTGACCACAGATTTCTGCCAAGTCCTACAGCTGTTCGGAAAAGTTCTGACCTCCCGTTGCTGAAACCTGCCTGTCTTTGACTGTCTCTGGATTACTGGACTACCCCTGCCTGAAACCCTCCAGTGCTTTACCTTGGTTTGTCTCACGTCTCTGCATCTGGTTGGTGAAAATATTCTCTGTCCCCTGTTTGTTCCCGGAACCCCTAAGACCTCCTGTTGTCCACTTCCCCTTCCTTCCCGGCTGGATTTCAGTTCCCTGTGAAACCTCCATTCCTGTCCTTCCAGTCTGACCACTTCCTTTGGAACCCCATCTACCCAATTATTCTTTTTATAATAAATCTTTTGGTTAACCGTTCTCTTGTCTGGCTGCGTTTTGGGTTCTGGCTGATTTGCTTCATCGTTACACTACTTTATCCTTTCAAAATAAAATGTACTAATATTTGCTAAATAAACTGCCTTAGCCTGCCTTAGTTCGGCCTGCCCTAGCAATAAAGGGAGAGCAGTGAATGGGTTTGCTTCACTGCCTCCAATGCCATTGCAAAGAGTTACTTATTATTATTATCCACGTCTAAACTGGATTGTTTATATGGTAAATTTATTGGGGACTGCCATGGCAATGCAAGGAGGCATGGAATGCCATTGCAAAGCAATGACATTACAGGTGAAACAAGAACAGGTCTAGGTGGATATCATTACCTTCTACCCTCAAACCTGATGCGACCCAAGCCTAACTCAGCCACAGTTTGGCTCTGGTCCGAGAACCTCGCACCAAGATGCAGGCCTTGTCTAAATTTCTTCTGAAATTTTCTAGTTGATAAATCTTATAGTAAAAGGGGCTTATTCTGAGCTATCACTGTAGTTATGGTGCTGTAGGCCTAGGCTGCTGGAGGACATAATGATTACTTTGCCTCAATCTGCTACATTCTACTACTCTCCTTTTGCATTATTTGCTGTTATTTTAGCTTTTAACTATATGTTTATGACCATCGGCTGAGCGAGCTACTGCTGCCAACAACATAATGGCCCTGTATAGATGATAAACTTGGCCCTGTCTTTCAGTGTTTAACTCCTATTAATAGCTATTGGGTGAGCTTTCACTGCGACTAACTATATATGCTCTCTTTCATCTTTGAGATCTGACAACTGCCTCATAGCTAATTTGATTATTTGTGTTTCTCTCCTAGGTGAAGCCACTAAAGGAACTAATACTGCCTTTAATGTTTTACTTTTCCTAAACATAGAAAGTGCTTCTGTGTCATGGCAGATGGCTGTTCACACCTGAGCCTGGGTCTGCTGGAGGTTTCTTCATGTGAAAGGGGAGGTTTTCCTTTCCACTGTCTCTGTATGCATGCTCAGTATGAGGGATTGCTGCATGGACAACGACACAATGCAAATGACTGTCCACTGTTGCTACATACTCATCCAGGAGGAGTGAATGCTGTTTACTTAGAATGCTCTGTATTACAAAAATTTGCAGTTAGAATATCAAGCACTTTCAAGGACTTTATTCATATATCAAGTACTTTCCCCACCTTGAAAACTGATGTAATTGACTACACATACATTGCTGAATTTACCATCAGAGGATGGATTGTTTTTTTTAAACAGGAAGCATTCAACATCCAGTGATGGTGATGGACTACCGCACCACAGACTGAATAGGCCATGTAGAAAATAGCAGCAGCTCATGTCCTGTCCTTGAGTTAAAGTACCATCTTGGTTGGGCCTTCTTCTGAACACCGTATATGTCTGAGGACCATCTCAGGTCCTGCAAAAAGGGTGGTTCCTAGGAACAGGAAGAGACCCACAGCAGACACAGTGTTGTTGAGGACAGTGAGGGGAGGCAGTGCAGGGGGTGTTGTCTGGAAGTCTACCGTCATCTCCACAGTCTTGAGCGGGTAAAGCTCCAGGCGGTTCAGATCACACCAATGGACCAGCAGATCCACCTCCTGTCTTTATGCAAACTGGTCAATGTCCTAGATAACAATGGTTACATCTGCAAACTTCAAGAGCTTCACAGACGGTTGCCATGAGGTGCGGGCATTTGTGTTCAGAGAAAAGAGGAGTGGAAAGAAAACCCACCTCTGGGGTGGAAAAACCAGCAGCACCACTTCTGGTTTTTCCTCCTACAAGACCCAGCACTGGTGCTGTTGGGTCTTGTGGGAGGAAAAAATTATCCACAGACAGGTGGAGGCTGACACTGTGAGCTGGGTGAGCTTCTCGGTGAGGCGACTGTGGCTCAGTAGGAAGAGTGGTCGTCTTGCAATCGGAAGGTTGTGGGTTCAATTCCAGCTTCCTCCTGCTGTATGTTGATGTGCCCCTGGGCAAGGCACTTAACCTCAAGTTGCCTACTGATCTGCGTATCGGTGGGTGAATGTGGCTCTAGTGTAAAGCGCTTTGAGCGGTCTGCACTATATAAATTCAGTCCATTTACTATTTCTGGTGGAGGACGTCTCTGTTGATGGTATTAAAGGCAGAGCTGAAGTCCACAAACAAGATCTTGGCATATGTCCCCGGGTGGTCAAGGTGTTGCAGGATGAAAACACTGGCCACAACCAACAAGGAGGTCTCCCTCAGTCAATAAAAAGGTTCACATCTCATAAAAACAACTCCAGGTGAGGACTACATGTCATGCAATACAGCCTTTTGTGAGGCAGAGGGTGGTAGATCTGCGGAAGTCCAAGCTCCATGTGCTATGATGAAAAAAGTCGTCGAGAGTGGACATTTGCCAGGTGGATGCAGAGCATGCAGTTCCCAATGGCATAGTTTGACGGGCGTGCCTGCGTGTTTCCCTCCTGTGCGTCTTCGGTAAAACCCACTGCCACTGATGTGCTACCAACCAGAATCTCAGAAAACCAGAGAAAACTGCTCAGAGATGAATGATTTATGTTTAGGAGTTGCTCTATAGTAAAAGTACATTGGAAATGCACAAAAAAGTACGATTGAGTGTAGTACCGCGGTGGCCATCCTATGTGTCATTTTGCAGAGGTTCACACAGTCTGTGTTCAAGAGCACCTCTGTAGGTTCTTAGTTAATGAAGCCATAAACTTGATGCTCTCCTCTTTTTTCTTGATGGCAAAAATCCCGAAACTGAGTCCTCTCGATTAGGTTAAACTGTTTACTTAAAAAATAAGAACAATGCAGACATAATTTATTCACAAAATAATAAATTGTAAAAGAGTGAGAGCAGAAATACAAATGAGGTAGTACAAGTGAAGTAAAAAAACTGTGTGGCTCCACTCCAAGTGCTCGACTCGCTTCATATAAATATGCAAATTTTACAAGATAGCTTTAGTACACTCCATTATCCCAAATCCTTACAAGTAAGAATGTTTAATCTTTTAACTTATCATCCTGTATACATATTTTAAGTTGTAAATAGTCTTTTTGTCTTAATAAACATTAACCACCGTAAAAAATATAAACTTAAATTACCCTCCACATCTGAATAAATTTCAATTTAGGCTCCAACAACCTCTACATGTTGTAGGAGCAACTCTAACTCATGTTCAATAAAGTTTGTTTTCTGGATGGGCAGTGAGTCACACATGCAGGGCATATTTACATCTGAGGGTGTTTCAAAGTCGGATTCAGAGAGATGTAAACCATGTATCTCTTCCAGTTTCTCCTCAAAACACCCTGCGGCCTGAACGAGTTGTTTTCCTTCTGCTTGTGGATTCAGAAGTCATATAACTGGCCTTACAAAAGCCACAGTCTATAACTTTTTGGAAGGACCTTGATTGACTTGTTCAGATGACCAAATGCATGTCACTTAGGTATTATAAAAAAGGACACATGGAACAATTTTTTGGCTCGCTCATCAAAACATTATAAAAAACATCTATGTGGATATATGGCATGTGTTCACCTGGGATGTGTGGGTCTTCCAGTCCTGTGGGAATTTTCCATTGATCAACTTGCAGCTTTAGGGCATTGACTTCATCTATGTCTCCAGGTACCCTAGAGGTCAAAGGCAGGTTGCAATTAGGCAGAGATTATTAGTGGGATGATTTTTTATAGAATGTAAAAGCAGGCCCATACAGTACAGAATGTACTTGTTACTCACAATCCTTAAAAACAACTTAAAAAGTTTTTACTGTTAATATTTGCCATCTAAACTGACTACTATGAATAAAATCCAGTCAAGCAAGTAACAGGGAAATAACCAAACAACAGCCTTTGTAGCCAGCTGTTTAATGCAAAATACTTTGGTACAAAACTGCCATAACATCAGATATATCAGAACATACAAGAGCAAACCTGCACAATGTACATAATGTAAAGCACAGCAGCTCTGATCTTCACCATCTCATCTAATCTGCTCTTCATTATATCATTTGTTTTTCTGTTTAATTAATAACTGTAATAGTAAACAGATGAACCATTTATTTTATAAAATACATTTGTACAATAATCTAGTTGGTCCCAGTAAATGACTGCTAACACTGAGCAAGATTTTGCTGGAGGCTTCTTCCTGTTAAAAGGCAGACTTTCTTTCCACTGTCACCACATGTATGCTCAGTATGAGGATTTGCTGCAAGGATAACAACTTAGCTAAAAAACGATTTATAAACGATTTATAAATCTGTATAATAAACTGAACTTCAATGCTATGTGTTATATCTGAAATGTATGTTAATCGACCTTAAATCTGTATGTATGAGTGGACTGAGCTGACTATATATTTCTCTACACAAATTGTTTCTGTTTGTTTTGTGAGGTGCCTTGAGATTTACTGTGAATCTGCTAAATTAAATGGTTAGGCCCAAAGGACAACCTGAAGTTAGAATCTGGTTTGAGCCTTTCAATCTGGCAAATGAGTCAGTCTTAGAGGCTAAAACAAAATCACACTACAAATCGTAAGCTAACTTAAACTGGTAAGAACAGAGCTCTTTGGTAAATGTTATTCAGTGAAATATGGAAAAATGTTGGAGAGGTCAGCATGCCCCTTCGATAATTTGCAGAATGTAATTAAGAATCTCTGAAAAAATAAAAGTGAAAAATGTAAGTATTTATCTATCCACCTCCTCTGAATCAGATGATTGGCGTGTTTTCGTAGGGAGGTTCATAGTCTACACATTTGACTGACGTTTAAGGTAACAGCAGGTTTAGTGATATGTTTGTATCTACTCCTTTAGTGGGGGTTTAACCTCCTAATCGAAATTTTACCAAACATTTACCCTACATGTATGAACACAGACAACAGAATGTATAATTGGTTTATACACCACAACTTGTTATTTCTATTTCATTCAGAGGGGTCCTCGCATTAACTAGGGTGGTCCAACCCCGTTCTTGTAATTTGCCCCAGGGTCAAACATCATAACCAGTTATATTTGAGAGAGCAGAGTCTTTACTATTCTCTGATTTATATGCACATGTTATCTCAGCCATTCCTTTTAAACACAGACTTAGGACCTGTTTGGTTCCTTTATACACAAACCTGGCTCTGAAATGTTAATAAATACTATCAAAGAAATTCAATAATGTTACAAAACCAAACAGCACCCATATATTTTTTCAGTAGCAGAGTTCTAGAAATGACTTATTGTCGCACCATTTGAGTCACAGCTGACCTAACTAAAAGATGATCCTCAATGAACATTGGTCCAAATATTCAGCACCTTTGAAGCTTCTGTCCTCTGTGTTCCTTTTCTTTTCTTCTATGCATTGCTCACCTGAAAATACCCTCTGTTTGGTCTCCATTGAGACCCAGAACCTCTTCAGAAAGACGAGTCTGGACCCAGGGCAGCTGGCGGTCTGGATATCGCTCCTTCTGAAGTGCCATTACCTCTTCTAATGAAGAGCCAAACATGGATGGACTAAAAATGGCATTCCTTGCATGATGGATTTCTTCAAGAGAGGGCTTTTGCAGCCCCTGATGAGACACACAAAACACTTTAGATTTTTATGGCACAACACCCGCCATGTGTTTAGACCTGTGGTCTAAACACAGGGCTAATTTAACCACAAAGCAAAATGTTTATTGAATTGTGGATTTGTAAATTTACAATGCAAAGAAATGAACTACTGGAAACACAGATATGGTAAAGGTTAAGCGTGACTTCATCTCAGAGTAGATCTTCTACTATCTGCTAGGTAATGCTAACTGAGGCTCAATAGGAATGACTTTCCCTCCATCCTGGAGTTGTATAGGTCTAGGGTCAGTAAAAGCGCAGCTAACATCTCTGCAGATCCCAAACACCCTGCAAACAAACTGTTTGGGCTTTTACCTGCAGGTCGATGCTACAGACCACTGAGCAAGGCACTTAACCCTTAGTTTCTTGCAGATCTGTGTATTAGTGTATGATGAGAGTGTGTGTCTAAGTGCTGCAGTGTGAATTTTGGTCTTGTGTAAAGCACTTTGAGTGGTCTTTATTACTAGAAAAGAGTTTTTGAGTTTAGCCCATTTACCGCATCAAAGTTTGGAACTAAAGTTATCAAACGTTTGCTGGGAAAAAGTGATTTCTACACAGGAAACAATAAGTGATTATAAAAGGTATTTAAAAATGTATTTCTATCTTAGTATGGCAATAGGTTGTATGGCTGGGGCAGGTTTCTGTTGTCAAAGCCTCACAAATACTGTTCGTGAAAAACAAAGGAACACAAATTAACAAAGAAAAGGCTATGTTGGGACACCAATGACAATAAGCAGTGCAAATGTATTGCTTAACAGCACCAAATATCTGCATTTATTCATATTTTAAAAAATATTAACATTTTCCGTGGCTTTTGTAAAGCCTGAGTTAAAAAAAAAGTAAAAGTAACAATCCTCACAATAGGTGTTGGGGGGCATGAAAACATCATCATCAAGAGCTTAGTATCACAATTGAAATTTTTATGATGGCAACAGAAATTTCACAATAACGATACACGATAAGATAATTGGCCATCTACTACATTTTCAGGAAAAAGTATATATCTGATAAAAAGGGAAATTAATGTAAGCAGTAAACAATTAGATGCTGGATCAACAAAAGCCAAAACAGGGGTGTATTCTGCTAAGGTTGCCAATCTAAAACAAGCTATTTAATACCTGGTAAGTGTCAGAGTCTGAGTGTGTGTGTGTGTGTGTGTGTGTGTGTGTGTGTTTGGTGCTCTTGTCTACATAACCATTCAGTGTTTCACAGTTGGTGCTGGAGCTCTCAGGTGCGCTGGATGACAGGTGTCTCCTATCTGCTGATTGCTTGGAGGAGTACTTAAGCGGGAGGCTGCCAGCACTTCGATGACAGAGTGTTTGCCTTAGTGGTAACAAGCTCAGCCTTTACTGATTTGTTTTTGCTTCGTTCATGAAGTTCAAGTAACTTTGTATTTTGTTTCCATGCAGGATTTTACCTGAGTCTTTGTTTACCTTGCTGAGTTCTGACTTCGTTCCAGAGTTTCTCTGAGCATCTGGATTCTCAACTACTGAGTTAAGGATCTATCTTATTGTGGATTTTTTTCCTCTCTACCGTGTGTACCTCTCGGACACGGACCAAGCTGGCGGCTTCCCATTGTCTCCAACTCCTGGACCCAGGCATCAGCATACCCCGTTCCTTCATCCATATCAAACATCGGCACCTGAGCACCCTCTGGCTGGCATCAAGATCACAACGAAGAAGACAACTGAACAATCTTCCCTCGCAAGTTAAGACTCTGAATCTCTCTCTCCCTGGTGGTTCAAGCTACAACAATTTAGTAAGCCATTTCTCAGATCTAAGTAATCAGTTACTTCATATCAATTGTTTATTCACCAATCCATTATTCTTCCTTCCCGTACAGTTGGTGTTTCCAGTCCTCCCCAGATTACTTTGCTGACAATAATATCCGTAAAAACTTTCTCTTCTGAGTGTTCTCTGTATGTGGGTCAGATCTATACCGAAAATGACAGTAAGCAGGATATGATGGCCATAAATCTGTACAGCAACACAGAGTATGTCCTCCCTGTTTGTGAACTTATCATTACCACAGTATCACCGACTTTTGTATCTCCTGTTTTTTGCCTCTACAAGCCTTTTCAGTTCAGTCCTTTTTAATAACTGGTTAAGCTTTACCTTCTTGGCTCCAGTCAATGCAGCTTTCATCAGTTTCCTGTAGCAGTATTTGGCGTAGCTGCTAATGGCAACTCCTTAAACACAAAAAGACATAGTCGCACCAATTAGATAAACTATATACCTGCAAAAAACGTCTTAAAAAAGATGAAAAATGATTTTGAATGCTCAGCAATGCCCTCTGCTTATCCAAAGATTAAAGGCAGCAATTTGTCTGGTAAATGGGTTGTCAACACACTTATCGTCACAGTGTGAGGAAAATCAGAGATACTCAAACCAAAGTTTTAAGTGACTAGCAGGTAGAACTTTAACCACTTTGAAAAAGCATTGAATGTTCTGTTGTACTGAAACCTGGAGTACCTGGATATCAGTAGCCTTGAAAGCACTAGCAGAACATGCACACTCCACCCAAAGATGCCTTGACATTCAATAATTCCCCATTGGCCTGTAAGTTGTGAGACCAATCCACATTTCTGGAATCTGTTATTAATGCTTGCTGGTGCTTGAAAGATGTGTATAGTTTGCTAAACTTTTGCCTGTGCTATAATGACAGCATTAATATAGGCATGAGACAAAATACCTTATATGCAATACAGGACATATTTATAAATGTGAACTGGATCTTAAACATTTTTCCCAGTAAAATAAAGGTTAAAAAAACCCAAAATGTGGTTCTAGTGTTGGCAACGGGTCAACATCAAAGGCCATATGTTACCCTATAGGGCCAAACAACTGATAACAAATGAAGGTTGATCCCTTTAATAGAAGGATTAACCTAGAAGTTAATAAAATAAGGTATTATGCATTCATGTTTATAGAGGTTTGTATGACACACACAAGACCTCTATGTGGTGAAAGAACAGAGTTGGGTAAATGTGTTTTTGTCAACGTGACTTTCTACTCAGTAGTCAATTTCAATAGGTCAAGTTCAAAGTCTGAATATCGATAGCCAAATGTAGCATGTTAGCTACTAAAGAGGAGGTCTAGATGGAAGCCATCCTCTGACTAGTCATAACAAATAAACATGGACCTTTACTCAGAACAATCTGTTTTGGAGGCTGGAAAGATGTCCTGTCTTAAACAAAATGAGCAAGTGAACATAAAGACACACTGGGAAAGGTTAGAAAATGTGGCACTGAATGTCTATCACTTCTTTACCTTTAGTATCATTAAGTGGATCCATGTGTCTGTAGATGTAACCTTCCAGGTAGGTGTGAAAACGGGGTGTGGGGGGGAAGAAGGCTAGGCAGATGGCCATCAGCTCCCATCCACGCTCCAGACTATCATAGCGAAAGTTCTCTGTAGTTTGACGACACAGCTGGATATAGAGCTCATCACGGAGTCCCTGGTTACTCCAACCTCGCACCACCACCTGAAAGAGAAAGCCAGAAAACTATGTGGTATGGTCAAGGAGTGGCTCTCATTGTCATTTACTTTATTTTTAGCAGTGGTGCTAAAGGATTGTTAGTGTGTGCAACTTCCAGTTACATGTGGGAAATTGCAGGAAAGCATTTTGTTTTGGTAGCTAATCATGTGTGGAGAGCAATACAATTATAGTAAGTTTGCTTTTTCTGGTGGCCACAGTGGGGGTAAATCAGGGATAAATCAGAAGTGTGACACTTTGGCACACATTGTAAGTGGGGCTGCACCTAAAACAACACACGTGTGGTCCATGTTGCATAAACATGTATGACAATGTAGATTCCTTTAAAAAAGAAGATAATTGTTGTGCTGGGCCCTTGATTTGCCAGAGCGCCCTGTATGGTTTAAGGTAGGATGTGGCAGGGGTGCCTGGAGTGGGGCTGTGTGCGGAGCTTGGGCTGTATGGATGTGTTTTCATTGGTTTTTTGGGGGTGGAACTCTCCACTGGTGGTGTGCCCCCTGTGGGGAGGGTATTCAAAGTCTTATTGTTCGGGGGCATGTGTTCGATATCTGTGTCCTGGTTGGGGGTGGCTCTGTGGGGAAATTTATGCTGGGGTTAATGGGGAGTGGGAGGCTCATGCGGTTAAGATCGGAATTTATTGGGAGGTTGGCACTGTTTCGTCCCGGGATGGCTCTGGTTGGTGGGCTCGTTTGGACCGGGTGGACACCTCCTTTGTTCATGGCCCTAACTCTCTGGATGAGGACAGAGGTTGTTGGGGTCTGGGGTCAGAGCAGCGGGTTGGGTTCGAGGCCAGGGTCGTTTGGGTTTGGGTGGTGCCGGCAGTAGTCTAGACTGGGAGCTGTGGAGGAATTAGGCCATAACTGGGACTAAGATCAATCATATTAAATGATGATTGAATGACGGCCAGTTGGCTGAGAAAGAGAGGTCATCACAAAAGGTCTCCCCGCCGAAATCCACAGGAGAAGTGGAACCCCCTGTTATACCCCCCTCCCCCCAAACCCAGACCTAGACCGACCCCCCCGTTAAACCCACCTCACCCCAGACCCGGACCGTACAGAACTCTCCTATCTCCCCACTGAGCCCGCTTTTTGCTTCACTTGAATCTGATAACATGAAAGGAGCTCTTAATATTGGGACCCAAATGGCGCTGAACCAAATGGCTCTAAACCAACATCTTCCAAACGCCGCAGAGCCCCACCACCTCCTAATCTATCTCCTCCTAATCAGGACCTTCAAATCACTTCTCTGTGATACAGTCTGGGCCCCAGTGGTAACTCTATCAGAAATGAGCATGTCCAGGAAAAACTGGGGCCCCTAATAGGAGATAGTTGTAAAATCTCTGTGCTTATATGTGACAGAAAGACCAAAGCCAAAAGGATAAAAGACAGTAATAAACAATCAAAAAAAACAAAAAAACGCCATAAACTGTCAGGTACAACCACACACAGTTAATATCAGCAACTAAGTCATATAAACTGGCTTTATTGAACAATAGATCTCTGTCAGGAAAATCATTTTTAATCAATGGCTTTATTACTGACCACGATCTTGATGTTATGTTTTCAACAGTAACATGGTTACATGAATTTAAAGAAGCACCCATTCTGATGGAATCAACGCCTCCGAACTACAATTTTCTTTGTGCAAGACAGCAAAGAAAAGGTGGAGGGGTGGCCACTTTGTTTAAAGATTTACTAAATTGTAAAATAGTATTTCTGGGCAAATTTGACTCTTTTGAATATTTGGCTCTCCAGGTAAAGAGCCGGGTCCGAACCATGTTCTTGAATATTTACAGGCCTCCTAAGTCCAAAACAATTTTTTTCAGTGATTTTGATGAGCTTTTATCTGTGATATGTGTTGATTATGACTGTTTAATTATTTTGGGAGACTTCAACATTCACATGGACAATCCTGAAGACAGAAATGCAATAGATCTATATGACACTCTTAGAAATTTTGGTTTGAGTCAACATGTTAAACAGCAAACGCACAAACAGGGACATATTTTGGACTTGATCATCACTAAGGGTCAAACATTTCCAAGGTGTTTGTAACTGATGTTGCCCTATCTGACCACTTTTCTGTTATTTTTGAAAGCATCATCTCCAATGGCTCAGTTTGCCAAAGAGACATTATAAGAAAACGCATTTTTAAGGACATTGCTGCTGAAACCTTTAACCAGATTTATTCTTCTACCTCCACTTTGCCCTGTAACGGTGTAGATGAGCTGGTAGATAACTTTCATTCTAAAATCTCTGACATCATTGATTCAATTGCTCCAATTAAAGTGAAAGTCGTTTCTGGGAAGGTTCACTATATTGTCTATAAAGAGAGGCTATACAGATATAACCTACAACTGAAAAATGCAAGGAAATCCTTATTTTCTGAGTTCATCAGCAAAAACATTAACAATGCTCGTGTATTATTTGCCACAGTCAACAGGTAAACAAACTCTCCTGTAGCATCTGAACTGTAGCATCTGAAGTCCACTCTACCAGGCCCTGCAACAAATTTACTAACGTCTTCACTGAAAAAACCCAAAAGAAGTTGGTGTGATTTATGAATGGCATTGATCAGCGCTGGTTGAGTGAAAGGCAGTGTGTTGATCGGTATTTTGTGTAAGCTGGATGTAAACGTTTGAAAAAGTGCATTGCTAGCCATACTGATTGTGTGTGTTGCTTCCAGGGTTCCATTGTTCTGTTTAGAATGATAAACAGATGAACTTCCTGATGCTCCTAGTGTGGTAAGGCGTATTCGTCACTTCATGTTTTGATCTGATTTCTCTCTACTGTGATATCTCTTACTTGTTCTAATACATAAGCACGTCAAAACACATACTTTCTGTTGCTACTTTTAACGTTTGGGGACTCTCTGTGTCTTACACGGTTTTTCTAGTAGTGGTAAGGGGTCACTAGTTTAGCGCTAGCTTTAACTCCACTATGACTACCCGTTCTGCTGTTTCTCTCTCTGAGTCTCCTCCTCTCTCCTGCTCTCTGTGTCAGATGTTCAGTTACTCCTCTGCCTCCTTTAGTGATAATGGTACGAGTAATAAATGTAGCATTTTTGTAGCTTTGGAGGCGAGGGTGTCGAAATTGGAGGCCCGGCTCTGCACTGTTGAAAAACCCCCAGATAGCTGAAGCCCCTCAGCCAGCGTGGAGCCACTAAGGGTAGCTCCCCGTAGCAGTCCTTAAGCAGAGCCCGCACAGCCGGGGCCTCAGGTCGGCTGGGTGACGGTACGTAGAAAGCATAGTCCTAGATCCCAACCCACAGGTCACCACATTCCATCTGCGTTTCTAACAGATTTTACCCGCTCAGCGACACACCCGCTCAGAAGCCAACTCTGATAATTGGCAGCTCCATAGTCAGAAACGTGGCACTAGAGACACCAGCGACCATAGTCAAATGTCTGCCAGGAGCCAGAACGGGCAACATCAAATTCTACCTGAAACTGGTGGCTAAGGATAAGCGTAAATACAGTAAAATTGTTATTCACGCTGGTGGTAATTACACCCGTTACACCCGTTTCCGTCATTCGGAGGTCAACAAAGTTGGTGTCAATTCGGTGTGTAAGTTTGCCAAAACAATGTCGGACTCTGTAATTTTCTCTGGTCTATTTAATCCTTAGTTTTCCTCATCCAAATTGCAAAGCACCAAAACCACTTCTGTTTGTTTTGTACACCACCAGGCCCTTACTCTTAATTTTAGATCAGTATTCACACCTTTTATCTGATTTAGTGTTAAATACAGATAAGGTTATTATAGTGGGGGATTTTAACATTCATGTTGACACTGAAATTGATAGCCTGAATATAACCTTTAATGCTATCTTTAAACTGAATTGGCTTTGCTCAAAACATTAACAAACCTACCCACCTTTGTCTTCATTCTCTGGACCTTGTGCTGACATATGGCATTGAGTTTAAAGACATAACAATATTTTCTCATAACCCTGTCCTGTCTGACCATTCTTTAATAACCTTTGAGTTATTTAACTGAGTTCTCCACACTTGAAGAAAATTTCATTATAGTAGATTATTATCAGACAATGCTGTAATGACCTTTAAAGAAGCTGTTCCATTTTGTATTTCCTCATTATCACAGAAAAACACAGTGAAGGGCAATTATTTCATTTCTTCCCATTTACAAATTGATTTTCTTGTTCATGATCTTACTTCCTCATTGCGTGGTGCATTAGACAATGTAACCCCTTGAAAAGGAAGATAATTATTCATAGGAGGCTGGTTCACTCAATTGGCCTCCAGTAATAAAATAAAAAACCTTGGTCTTATTTTGACTAGTACATGTAATTTAAATACCATATTAAACAGGTTTATAGGATTTCTTTATTTCACCCCTGGAATATTGCCAAAGTTAGAAATATCCTGTCAATGATTTAGGCTGAAAAACTAGTACATGCATTTGTTACTTTAAGGCTTGACTACTCTATTTCCTTACTATCAGGGTGACCACAAAATGCAGTCTTCAGCTGATCCAAAACGCTGTAGCAAGAGTTCTGATGAAAATTAAAAAGAGAAATTTATCACATTTTAGCTTCTCTTCGTTGGCTCCCTGTTAAATCCAGAATAGAATTCAAAATGATCCTTTATGCATATAGTATAAACCCCTCATAATCAAACTCCATCAAACATGAGAAATCTGATTTTTCTATATGTTCCTAACAGATTACTTCCTTCTTACACTGCAGGTTTACTGGGGGTTCCTAGAATCTCTAGAAGTAAAATGGGAGGCAGATCTTTTAGTCATCAGGCTCCTCTCCTGTGGAACCAGCTCCTAGTTTTAGTCTGTGAGGCATACAACTGTCTACTTTTAAGGCTAGGCTTAAAACTTTCCTTTTTGATAAAGCTTATAGTTAGAGTGGCTTAGGTTATCCTGAGCTATCTCTGTACTTATGCTGCTATAGGTTTAGGCTGCTGGACGACATAATAACCACTTGCCCTAACTTAGCTACATTCTCATACCTCTCTCCAATTTTGCAGTATTTGCTCTTATTTCAACTTTTAACTTTATGTTATCGCTCTGTTTTTTCACTTATTATAAGCTACACCAGACCAGGCTCTGTGTTTAGCTGTGACACCTTCCTGGATGGAGGCATCAGCTACGCTACTGCGGCCAACGACTTAATGCTCCCATTCTACAGATGATAAACGTGGCCCTGTCTTTCATTGTTTAACCCTGTCTCTCTCCTAGATGTAGCTATTGACTGAGCTTTTAGTGCGACTAACTGTATGTGCTCTCTTTCACCACCTAGACTTGAAAACTGGCTCAGTTTACCTGTTTAGCTGTTTTGCAAGATGAAGCCACTGAAGAAGCTACTACTGTCTCTACTTTTCTTTAACATAGAAAGTACTCCTGGACCAGTGCTTCTGTGTTCTTTTTGTGTCTCTGCTCTGTTCTTTCAAACCCCCAGTCGGTCGTGGCAGATGGCCACTCACATTGAGCCTGGTTCTGCTGGAGGTTTCTTCCAGTTAAAAGGGAGTTTTCCTTTCCACTGTCGCTAAATGCATGTTTGGTATGAGGGATTGCTGCAAAGTCAAAACCGATCAAAAAACCACAGCCATTGTCACTACATGCTAATCCAGGAGGAGTGAATGCTGCAAGTCATTGATTCGACACAATCTGCTAGGTTTCCTTAGATAGAAAGCTTTTTAACCAATCTGAAGAATAAACTGAACTCAACTGCAACTGATAGCTTTGATCAATTAGGAATGTATTTCCTTGATCTGTCTGTCTGTCTGTCTGTCTGTATGAGTCGATTGCATTAACTTTGTAAACTGCATTGAGACAATGTGTTGTGAATGGTATCGAAATATAATTTTGTATTTATATGTTATTAGGCCTGAGCAGGAAGGCTTGCAAGCAGGAAGGCCTGCAAGGGCCTATTGTAATCGTAAGGATTCTTATTTATTATAATTCCGTTGCCTCTTTGCGGGGCAATTTGGGGACATTGCCATGCACCAAAACTCACAAGATTTTACCCAAAATTGTCCCCCGCGTGAAATTCTTGTTCCTTAATGTCGTTGTCAGTGGACGTGGCCAAACCACTTAGCCACACCCCCAAACATGAGATAGGCCAAACCGTAAGTCGTAGAGATCTGAAATTTGGCACACCGGTAGAGCTCCTCAAACAAAGAAAAAAAAGTATCTTGGGGGTATGCCCTAAAATGCACAGTAAGTCAGCCATTTTGGGTCAAAGGCCAAACTTTTACTCACCTCGAACTTTAACGAACTCCTCCTAGGGATTTTGAGCTATCGGTTTCATGTTTGGTCAATATGCAGTTAAGGCATGGGGGATTAAAAGTTATCAAAATCGTGAGTTTTCGGCCATGTTTAGGGGGTGTGACCAGGGCACGAAAACGGCGTTCGCACCCAAAGTGAAAACATGCAATAACTTTCCCGAAAAAATGCTAAAGCACACCAAAGTTGGCATGAAGTAGGACCTTCGGGTTCCCAACGATCCTATGGGGTCATATGCTGACATTATCAAAGCCATACCCCCGGGAACAGGTAGTCACTTTTTTTACTTGGTAAGGTCACTATCTGCCTGTCTACACTCAATCTGCTTCAAACTGTGTCAGGTGACTGATAACTAGTGGGTCTAACTTTGTTTGAAGCACAGTGACTTTTCATAAAAGGGCGTGGCCGTGGTGGCGCGGCGAAGTTGGACGTCACGCCATGGCCATACGTTTGGCTCTAATTTCCACATACATCATCTGATCTGCACCAAATTCAATGTGATTGATCCTATTCCAGTCCCCAACAGAGATCTGATGACATATTTGGTGGACGTGGCCTAATACGTCCGCAGCGCCCTCTAGAAAATTTAAATAAAATCAGCCCCAAGCCATGCTTTGACCGAGGATTGGGAAATTTGGTACACATATGTAACTGGTTAGGACCTACAAAAAAGTCTCTTGGAGTGTTGGTCCAAACCCAACAGGAAGTCAGCCATTTTGGATTGAAGTTGCCATTTTGACCCTGTTTTGGTTGTTTCTAGCCCGAATATAATATATATAATATAATATTACTTCTCGCCATAAAAGACGAAATTGATATAGCTCCTACAAGGAAAGTCACAGAGACCTGAAACCTTCTGAGATCTGCCTCTGGCCCTGAATAATAGTCACTGATCAGATGCTGACATCATCGAAGCCCCGCCCCCTGAGAACAGGAAGTGTCATGTTTTCCTTTAGAGAGTCAATTTTTGATGTTCTTCACCTAATCAATGTGAAACTGTCCCAAGTAACAGATAACATGATGGTCTAAGACAGTCGCCAGTACTGACTGCTTTAGATGGAGGGTGTGGCTATGATGGCGTGGCGAATTCTGATGTCACGCCACTGCCATACGTTTGGCTCTAAATTACACATGCATGGTCCGATTCACTCCAAAATACATATGGTTGATCTTTGTCAGCCCCCAAACAGCTGTATTGGAATGCATTGAAATTTGGATCAACACCGCCCCCTAGGACACTTCAAGGGCTATATCTCCCTCATACATGATCGGATCCACTTGAAATGTAGAATACATGATGATGAGTTAATGATGTTGACACAGTCAATTGATAACATCATTTTAGCCCTACCCACTAATAAACAAATGAACGCAGCTTCCATCTGGAAGGTCAGATTTACTCCAAGTTTTGAATGCTTCTCGCCAGACCAGAACTCTGCCTGACCGAAGATCATTTAACATGTCGCTCACAGTCCCCCTTAGTGGCGACATTTGGAATTGAACAGTGGCCAAATTGGTGGCGTGCGGCCGACAATGACAAGCTCCCACGGTCGCTGCACAGGCCGAGTTGTGCTGAGGTACGAGGGCCTTCAATGCTGCTTGCAGCTTTAATTTACATTTGGAGCTTTTCCCAAAACTACAACAAGCTGTTTTAGATAAAGGCAATGGAAATTATGGTAAACTACAGTCACCACAAAGCATCTATCTAGAGAAAACATCTGAATGTCATGTCTCAGGTGTATAAACTCCAGACATTGGACAGAGCAGAGATTTTCACTGTACACAAACCTCCAGAGCCAAGCAAAGGGGGTCCGCTTTGGAGCGACGGTCTCCCATAAAAGTCTGAATGAGCTTAAAGATGTCCACAGCCTCCTTCTTTACGGCTCGGTCTGTAGTCACAATCATTGGCTTCTTGATGGGCTCGCTGCTCCATGCCAGCATGTTGGCAATGGAAACCTTTCTCCTAAACAAACCCTGCAGCAGTAAGAAAGGAAACACAAAAACAAGTCAGCCTTTTCTATTAACAACACTGTATGTTACAGTGAAAGTAAATAAAAACAATGTACTTCACTGTTATATTCTTTCACAAGAGACAAGGTTATGAAAATACACTGCAAAATAATACAATGTATACATATAAATCCGAATTGGAGTGTGAAATGAAAAGTTAACAACCAGAATTCAGACATATTTTTGTGTAATGGGTGTACACAAAGGTTTGTTGAGAATTCATGAGTCATTTTTTATTACAGAATTCTTTAAGAAAAAAAGCAGAGATAAAACAGGCTGTAAGCTCAGATATGTATGGCTCAGACACTAAGAGCAGTGGAAGCCTACCACATCTGTTGAACAACATTTTAATGCAGGGAAGCAGTGTCCTTTGTTCTATTTGTGCAGGTCCTAAGCCTGGATAAATGGAAAGGATTTTGTCTGAAAGGGCATCCAGCGTAAAACTTTTGCCAAATCTACCATGCAAAAAAAAAAAAAAAAACATGATCTCCATACTGGATTGGTTGAGGCTTGGGTAACAATTACCAGTGAAAACTGGACTACTGTCAGCAAGGAAGAATAGGAAGAAGGGGAGGACATGTCCGCAGGCAGAGAGAGAAGAGGAAAGGCAAGAGTCTAGGAATGAGAATAGGGACTTTGAATGTTGGGACTATAACAGGAAAAGCTAGAGAGTTGGCAGACATTATGTAGTGGAGGAAGGTGGAGAGGAAGAAGACCATGTGGATGGGTAGCAAGGCCAATAGCTTAGGAGCAGGGTTCAAACTGCTCTACCATGTTGTGGATAGGAAGATAAATTGTGTAGGAATTATCTTGAAGGAGTGTGTAAGGAATGTTCTGGCGTGTCAGATAGTATGATGAGTCTGAAGCTAGAAACTGAAAGTGTGATGTTCAATGCTGTTAGTCGTTATCCATCACAGGTTGGATGCATGTTAGAGCAGAAGGATAAATTCTGGAGCGAGTTAAATTAAGTGATGCAGGATATCACCAGAGGTGAGAGAGTGGTATTTGGTGCAGATGGGCATGCAGGTGCAGGGGACAGAGGTGACAAGGAACTGATGGGCATGTTTGGTATCCAGAACAAGAATGCAGAATTTCAGGTGGTGGTAGACTTTGCAAAAAGGATGGACATGGTTCCAGTGAATACTTTTTTATAAAAAGTGGCTGGAACACAGAGTAACTTACAAGATCGAAAGAAGCACACAAGGGTAATCTGAAGTAATTTAGTGATTGCAAGGTAAAGGTAGGTGAGACTGCTGCCACAAAGCACATGATGGTGGTGTGTAAAATGACTCTGATGGTGAGGAAGATAAAGAGGACAAAGGCAGAACAGAAGACAAAATGGTGGAGGCTGAAAAGGGAATTAAGACAATGGCCTGTATGATAGGTTGGACAGCAAGAAAGGAGAGAAGGATGTATACAGGATGGCGAGGCTGAAAGGCAGAGATGGGAAGGATGTTTAGCAGGTTAGGGTGATTAAGGATCAAGATGCAAATGTGCTGACAGGTGCAACAAGTGTGACAGGAAGACAGTGGGAGTATTTTGAAAAGTTGATGAATGAGGAAAGAGAGAGGGAACAAAGTGCAGAAAATGCAAAGAATAGCAAGGATAAGGCAAGGAAGGCATTGAAAATGATGAAGAGTAGAAAGGTAGTTGGTCCTGATGATATACATGTGGAGGTAAGGACGTGTCTAGGAGAAACAGCAGTAGAGTTTTTGACAAGGCTCTTAAATGAGATCATAGAGAGCGAGAAAACACCTGAGGAATGAAGGAGAAGCATATTGGTTCCAGTTTGCAAGAACAAAGGAGATGTGCAGAGTTGTGGCAACTACATAGGAAGTTGATGAGTCATAGAAAATGATGAATAATGAAGTCATGGGAAAGAATAGTGGAAGCTAAGCTGAGGTCAGAAGTCAGCATATTTTTCCGCAATAAGGTTTCATGCCTTGAAAAAGCATTGCTTTGGGCCCCAGCCATGGATTAAACATGGATGGAACATGGACTGTACACAATCAAGGCTTGAAGGAACCTCTCTGTACATTTAAATAATCACACTAACCTGTGTCTAACCCAGCCAGGAAGAAGAGGAGTCATAGGTGGACTCCCCGTAACATAATTTAGTCTGAACAAAAACAACTTGTTCCAATATGGTGGTCTCAATGGATTCGACTCTCAGCCGAGGTCGGACAGGAGAGGCAACATGTGTGAATGTCTCCTTGTGGGCAAGAAGACAAAACCTTTCAGACATGGATCCACAATGACTACTATTTGACGGTCAGATAACCGCCGATTGAGTGCAACATAGTTAAGTATGATCTGCTGCTCACATATTTCAGCATTCATATGAAAAGGGGACCAAGACAGCCATTGGCTTAACTTCTCTTTCTGAGGCCTACAAAGAAGTAATATGTCTTCCAGAGTGTTACCAGCAAAGACTCTGTCCCTAACAACCTTGAGTGAAGCACTTTCCCCCACGACCTGAAGAAAAGGTTTCAGAACCATGGTTCTGCAAGCTGACGCAGCTCGACCAGCTACTTAAAGTAGCCAACGTCCTTAGTTCTGCCACAATGAGGCTGGGCCGGACCAGGACAACTTCGCTCCTCGACTCGCCGCCATACAACATCTTACTTCAGAATGGTTCATGTAAGAGGTGTTGTTTGGGCGGAGAAAATTTGTTTAGAATGAAATAATCTAAATACAGTTTATTTCATGAACTTTCCTTATATTTGTGTTGAGAAAACTCAGCTATCCAAGTGCTAGCATACTGTCTCTCTAGCTAATGTGAACAGACCTCTCCACTTGAGGCTAGTTATTTGTTCTGTATTGTGTTTTTTTAAAATTTATTTTAAAGTTAAAACAACTTTTATTTAAAAGGTGGTTTTGAGCACAGGTCGTCCATGATGCGCCACCAGTGCTCATGCACACAGGTTCCAGCTGCTAATGCTGGATGCCAGTGCCAGTGATGTCAGATGTGTCCACACAACTCATCACCATCTTATGAGTCGTTCTTTGTCGCTATTTTAGTAGTCCATTACTAAATGTGATAGCTAATTAAACACCATAGAGAATCACATATTCAGAAAGACTGTTGGTTCCCATTACAGATAATATTTCTTTAAATATTATTTGACTAAATAAGGACGGCTAATTACAGAACATTGAAAATGAATTATCCAGAAGGTTGTGTTTAATTCTTTAAAACTTTAAATTATTAAAATAATGTTTCATCTGCTCTTCTGATTTTGCATTGTGAATAGTTCTTTGGAGGTACTCCAATTATTGTTCTTGGTTAGTTCTAAGACTAATCTAACCTCCTTTCCAGGTTTATAAGATAATCCTTGGTTCTCAAACATAGATTACACTGAATAGTAATATTTCATATTGGTATATCATTTTATTGGTAATTTTTATTGATTTCCTTGTTCCTTCATTTGTATATAGTTCATTAGTTAATTTCTTCTAGTATAGAAGTGTTAACTACTTTGAGTTAAATTATGTTTGTTAATAATTTCTTATATGAAATAATTGTGTGAATTCATTACATGTGTGTGCAGAGTTTTGCTTTTCAGTAATACCAAAGCTTGATTCACCCTTTTCTCTATTGTCCTAATACTACGCCATTATTGGGCTGGTATTTACAGTACAACACTTGACAGACCTAATTATTATTTATAAAAGATTAAATAATATACCCATAATAATAATTACAACAATAGCAAAGTACAAGGAAAGTTGAAGGGAGCTGCATTGTGTTTTTGTAGATCTAGAGATAGCAAATGACAGGATACCAAGAGAGGAGCTGTGGTTTTGTATCAGGGAGTCTGGAGTAGAAGAGAGAGATGTTAGAGTGGTGCAGGACATGTATGGGACATGTATGGCAGCCATCTAGACAAAGCCAGACAGACCACAGTTTGTGAGAATGAAGGGTTGTGTGTCTAAACAAGGTACTCAGCAGCTCAGGAGAACCACAGGGGACTGTACTCTCACCATTCCTTTTCACTCTGTACACCGCAGACTTCCAGTACAAGACAAAACCTTGTCACCTACAGAAATATTTGGATGATTCCGCAGTCATGGGATGTATCAGAGATGGACAAGAAGTTGAGTACATGGAGCTGGTGGACCACTTTATGGCATCGTGTGGAAACAATCATCTCATGTTGATCATGAATAAAACAAAAGAGATGATTGTAGATTTTAAGAGAAACGGGAATAAGTCAAACACTATTTCCACCATGGGACAACAGACTGGAGTGGCTGTGAAGCCATTTACACAAAGCAACATAGTGGACTGTACTTCTTGAGGAAGCTTAGGTCCTTCAGTGTTTGCAGCAAGATGCTGCATATCTCCTATAAGTCTGGTGTGGAGAGTGTGATCTTTTCTGCCATCATCTGCTGGGGTAGAAGCATCAGAGCCAGGGACTTAAAAAAGCTCAACAAGCTGATAAAGAAGGCTATCTTTGTTCTGGGGACTCCTCTGGAACCTCTACAGATGACTGTGTAAAGAAGGATTCTTCATAAAATGAACAATGTTATGGAGAACCCTGAGCATCCTCTTCCCCAGACGTTTGTACAACAATAGTGTCTTCAGTCAGAGGCTTCTTCAGATCTGCTGTAAGACAGACCGCTACAGGCCTACTCTCTAACTGTCTTCCTCTGGTGTGTCTGATTACAATGGACCAAGGCCCGACAACAAGACTTCCATAGATGAAAGGAGGCCAAACCTTGGGATGTTAGGCCGCTAGATCAGCCATAAGATGTTCTTCTATTCTTCCTCGCAGCTTCTGGCAGATTATGCACTTGTGGAGATTTGACCCCCCAAATCCACAGTCCATTAGCTCTTTTTTATTTTATCCGTTCTTGCTGCAGCTTCTGTGAGACGCCACCCTGATGTCTCTCGCTCATCGTGATGTACAAGCAGCAGAGAAATGTGACTGCCTTTGACTAGGATTACTGGGGTCCTTTCTTAAAATGGAAGCTGAAAATGTGTCAGTCTGCCTCCAATGCATGATGTTGCATGATAATGAGATTGAAAAACCACTGAAAACGCTTGTACATACTTTATATTTAGTAAACATATTGCCATGTCTATGTAATTATTATTATGTTTCTTCTACGCTAAACATGTCATGGTTTATTGGAGTAATGTCAGACCAATTTGCAGAGCAAAGCGAGGAAGCGGCATGGTGAGTGAAAGTTTTATTTTGAGCTAAGCAATAACTTACAAAATTCTCAGAGAGGGTTACAGGCAGGAAGTACAAACTTGGTAGGAAAACACTAGGGACTGGATAGGTAGCAAGCGATAGGATCCAGTGGCGAGGGTGGACCAATGAACACAGGGGATTAAACACAAGGCAATGAAAAGCAGCTGGTGGAAGAGAGACTGGAGTAACTGAGGGACGGTGACTAATTAACACAGATAAGCATGGAGTGTAGGTAAAATGAAAAACATCAAGGTAAACAGAAACAAGTAAACAATGAGATTGCAAAAAAAAAACATACAAGGAGAAAACAGATCAACAGGAAAATACAAACTAAAACATCTAACCTAGGAATCCAGGGAAGAATGAATTTAAAGAACCTGAATGAACTGAAGTAAAGCAAGTGAAAAATGTGGAAGGGCAGAGAAAGTAAACAGAACACAAACTCAAAACCACAAACGCAGGCAGATCACGACAAGCCAGTGCACAACACATGCAGTTATCATCAATTTACAGAGAAACATGCAATAGGTCTATTAAGAAATATGAGCAAAAAGTTGGAATTGCAATCAGGACAGAAATTCAGGCGTTTCTTTTATGAAGTACCTGTGTATGTTTATTGAAGTGCTTGGATGCCCAGTTTTCAATGTCAGTCTCTGAGGAGGGCTTTCTCAAGCTAAATTCAGTGAAAATGCCACAGCTGGCACTTGGCATCATATTCCTGGCATTTCGACTAGCTTCAAACTGGGCACAGGCTCCGAGATCCTCCGACTGTTAGCAAAAAAAGAGGGAGACAGACAGCATTGTCACTTATTACTGTGCTGTTGTTGCAGAATAATAATCTTGACAAAACGTTTATCTATTATGTAGAGGGAAGTCAGTGCAAATACACAGCTATGCATTATAATGCAAAACTGAATATATCTATTGTATGTAGAGAAGTTAAACCAAAAGTGACAGGAAATTTAAATAATAGAACTCCAAACAGTGAGAAACGTATAGAAAGGCTGGATACCTAAGCCTGACTCTCAGGAAGAGGGGAAAAAATAAGCACCCTGATTAGGATCACAATGAGACATCTTAAGACATCATTTATGACAGTTTCATAAAATCACTTCTAATTTAGAGACAGTTTGTAATACTCTGCAGGTCTATATTAATCTAAGCCTGCAAGATGTGTTAATTGGTAATAGTAACTTGCAGCTTCTCCTCCATTCAAACTTAAAATCAGTGATTGATCAACAGTCCTGGGCAGTTGTGATCACTTTAATCTGTATCTAAGAACTGAAACCATTACAAATATTCATTACTTTACCAGGTAAAATCTCTTACAAAATGTTGAGATGAGAGTGTTCTTTTCTGTGTTTCTGCGGAGACAACGAAACTGGAAGTATGCACTTCCTTCAGTTGAATTTTTCCACAAAGTTGGCCAATTTTATCAACGCATTTGAACATGTAATCCTGAATGGGTAAGGCATAGTACGTCACTTCCTATTTTTGGTGTTGCACTTGTTAGGCTCTCTCAATCTGAATTTTCTTTATTCTGACCACTCTGACCACGTCATCTGCAAAAAGAAGAGACAAAATCCACTGGTCCCCAAACCAGACCCCTCCGGCCCTTGGCTTCGCTTAGAAATCCTGTCCATAAAAGTTATAAACAGGACTGGCTTGACAGCATCCCTTACTGCTGGTATCCACCACCAGGTTCAGGGATTGCAGCATCAACAATAGCTGTGGAGAACATTGTCCACTTGGACTCTACGTCTTCAACCTCCCCTGGAATCTGGTCAAAGCTCTCCCGGAGGTGAGAGATGAATACATCCCTGGCCGAGGGCTCTGCCTGACGTTCCCAGGAGACCCTTACTATACAGTTGGGCCTGCCAAGTCTGTCCGGCTTTCTCCTCTTCCAGCGGATCCAACTCATCACCAGGTGGTGATCAGTGGACAGCTCAGACCCTATCTTCACTCGAGTGTCCAAAACATGCAGCCGAAGGTCTGAAGACATGACAACAAAGTCGATCATTGACCTCCTGCCCAGGGTGTCCTGGTGCCAAGTCCACTGATGAACACCCTTATGCTTGAATAATGGTGTTCCTTACGGGCAATCTGTGACTAGCAGACGTCCGATAATGAAACCCTGTACCCTGATTCAGATCGGTGAAGCCATTCCTCCAAATCACGCCTCTCCAGGTGTCACTCTCGTTTCCCATGTGGGCGTTGATGTCCCCCAGCAGAATAATGGAGTCCCTGGGAGGGGCACTTTACAGCATCCTGACAAGAACACCAAGAAGGCCAGGTACTCTGCACTATCGCTTGGCCCATAGGCCGAAACGACAGCCAGAGACCTGTCCCCAACCCGAAGGCGCAGGGATGCGACCTTTGCATCCACTGGGGTAAACCCCAACACAAACAAACCCACCCCGGTTTGCCGCCTGTCCCCGTGGGCCATTCCAGAGTAGAAGAGAGTCCAGCCCCTTTCGAGGAGATGGCTTCCAGAGCCCACGCTGTGCATGGAGGCGAGCCAGACTATTTCTAGTGGATATCTCTCGACCTCCCGCACAAGCTCAGGCTCCTTCCCCTCCAGCGAGGTAACATTCCACATCCCTAGAGCCAGCCTAAGCATCTGGAAATTGGGCTGCCAAGGTCTGCTCAATCCTTTTTGCACCGGTCCCTCATGTTCCCCCCTGCAGGTGGTAGGCCCACTGGGGGATGCCCCTGTGTCTCTCGTTCGGGCTTGGCCTGGCCAGGTCCTGGTTCCAGGTTGGGACCCCGGCTATATACCCCAGTACATGTAGAAAATTTAGCATTTTTGTAGCTTTGGAGATGAAGGTGTCGGAATTGGAGGCCTGGCTACGTAGCAGTCCTCCAGCAGAGATTGCACAGCCTAGACCTCAAGCTGTTTGGATGACGATACATAGAGAGCATAGTCCTAGTTCCCAGCTCATTGGTCACCACCAACTTGTCCGCATATCTTACAGATCGTCTCCGTTCAGCGGCACACCCTCTGAGAGGCCGAATCTGATAATCAAAAGTCTGTCTGAACAGAAAAATAAAACAATTAAAAGTGGGTTATTGAACATAAGATTGATCGCCTTAAAGACTTGACATGTTAATGACTAGTTAATGACTTGATTTGTAATAATCAGATTGACTTATTTTTTCTCACAGAAACCTGTCTGCAGCAGGAGGATTATGTTACTATAAATGAGTCAACTCCTACTAAATAATTAAATATGGGCGAGGAGGAGTAGTAGTACTAGTAGTAGTAGCCTTTCAGTCTAATCCATTAATAAGTCCCAAACCAATTCATAGCTACGCTCCTTTTGAAAATTTAAACCTTAGTGTTCCTCATCCAAATTGCAAAGCACTAAAACCACTTCTGTTTGTTGATTTGTACTGTCCACCAGGCCCTTATTCTCATTTTTTAGATCAATTCTCAAACTTCTTATCTGATTTACTGTTAGATACAGATAACATCGTTATATTGGTAGATTTTAAAGTTCATGTTGACACAGAAAGTGATAGCCTAAATATAGCCTTTAATGCTATAGACTTAAGTGGCTTTGCTCCAAACATCCGCAAACAAGCCATGTTGGTCTTTATACTCTAGACCTTGTGCTGACATATTGCATTGAAGTTAAAGAAATAACAGCATTTCCTTATAACCCTGTTCTATCTGATCATTTGTAATAACCTTTGAGTTTAATTGAACCAAGTACTCCACACCTGAAAGAAAATTTCATTGTAGTTGATCATTATAAGACAATGCTGCAACAACCTTTAAAGAATCTGTTCCATATTTAATTTCATCATTATCGCAGAAAAACACAGTGAAAGACAAAAATGTTATTTCTTCCCTTTCTTCACAAACTGATAGTCTGTTAATAGTGTTGCTTCCTTGTTGCATAGTGGATTAGACTATATGGTCCCCTTGAAAAAGAAGGCAATTATTCATAGGAAGCTTGTTCCCTGGTTTAATTTAGAGCTGGTTATTTTAAAGCACAATGTGAGAAAAGAGAGGAAATGGTGCTCTACACATCAAGAGGATTCCTACTTAATCTGAAAAAGTATTCTACTGTTGTATAAAAAACACTTTGCCAAGCTAGAACAGCTCATTTCTCATCATTAATAGAAGAGAATAAGAATAATCCTAGGTTTCTCTTTAGTACAGTTGCCAAACTTCCATAGGGTTAGGGTGATATAGTTGTTGAGCCATCCATTCCCATAGCTCTCAGCTATGGGAATGGATGTTTGGAGGTAACTGTAGAAACAGATCTGTGTTTGGACTGTTTTGATCTAGTTGAGCTTTCTGAGTAATCAAAAATATTAGCTTCATCTAAACCTTCAACTTGTATGTTTGACCTAATCCCAACCAGATCCTTTAAGGAAGTGTTCCCTTTCATTACCATCCATTTTAGATATGAATAATTTACCCTTAGTAAATGGGAACCTTTTCCTGATCCAGATGACGTAATACATTACAGATTTATATCCAGTCTTATGTTCTTATCTAGAAATCTTTATAAGTGTCAGGATCTGTCTGTGTTAGGTTTTTGTGTTTGTTTACCTTTCTGCTCAGCCAGGTGCTTTTCTGTTCATTCATGGTTATTAGATTTAATCTGTTTAATTTTTGTTATTTCGTGTGTTTAGTTTTGTTACTTCCTGGGTCCCGGTGTTAGATGCGTTTAGTTTACTTATTTTCTTATAGATCTGGTCCCTCCGTGTTTATTTTCTCAAGAATTGTTTTCTTGTGTTCTGGTCACCTCTCTGCTCTCCATGCTCATCACGTTAATTAATCATTCTCCCTCTGTATTGTTTATGTTTACTGGTCCTCAGCTGTCTCACATTCTCCTGATTAGCTCCTCTCCCAGTTCATTGGTTCACACTCCTCTTCCCTAGTATATAAGTTCTCTGGTTTTCAATGTTCACCACCAGATTGTCTGCATTCGCTGCTGCATACCTCCCTAGTTCCCCGTCTCAGTGTTCTTGCCTGTTACCCTGCCTGTGTACGTAAGTGTTTGTCAACTATTATTAAATCTTGTCAACTCACCATGCGGCTCCCGTCCTCCTGCCTTGCTTTTTATTCCTGCTCAACCACAAAACATGACAAAAAGTAGTTGCTAATCAAGTGTGTGAGCATTTATACAACAGGGATGCAGAGTTTCAGTCAGGGTTAGGGTTTCAAAGCTTATCATACCACTAAAACGACACTGGTAAAAGTCACTTATGATATTTTCATGGCCTCAGATATTGGTGTCTGTACTTGTACCATTAGATGTTAGTGATGCATTTGATCACTATATTCTCTCAGAAAGGCTTGAAGGTGCTGTGGGGTTCAGTGGACCAACACTAGGCTGGTTTAAATATTATTTGTCCAACAGATTCCAATTTGTTATAGTAAATGATAAATCTTCTTCAAACTCGAGGGTTACTTGTGTAGCACCCCAGGTTTCAGAGCCTGGGCCAATTCCCTTTACTATATATTTGCTTCCAATTGGTAAAGTTATCTGGCAGTGTGGAAAAATTTCCAATGTTATGCTGATGATATTCAGCTTTATTATCCATAAATTCTGATGAGTCCAACCGGTTAGATAGACAACAAGCATGTCTAGAAGACATAAAAACTTGGATGACTAACTTTTTGCTTCTAAATTCAGACAAGACTGTTTTTATGTTTGGATGAGAAATTTTGAAGAAGAAACTGCTTCCTCAATTAATGTGGACGGTAATAAATTGGGCTCCAGTAATAAAGTAAAACATCTTGGTGTTGTTTTTGACCAGGGCAGGTCATTTAAATCCCATATTAAACATGTTTCTAGGATTTCCTTCTTTTACCTCTGGAATATTGCCAAAATTCGAACTGTCCTGTCCAGGAGTGATGCTGAAAAACTTGTCCATGCATTTGTTACTTTAAGGCTTGAGTATTGGACTATCGTAATTTTTTAACAGGGTGTCCACAAAATACAGTTAAAAGCCTTCAGCTGATTCAAATCGCTGAGTTCTGATGAATATTAAAACGATAGATCCTGATTCTTCTATTTTAGCTTCCCTTCATTGGCTCTCTGTTAAATCCAAAATAGAATTTAAAATTCCCTTTCTCACATATAAATCAGGGTTTGAACATGTTTCCACTGTAAAATTCAAGCACTTTTCAGGCATTTTCAAGGAAAATATTCAAACATTTCCAGCACCAAATGTTGGAGAAGTCTGTATCTCTGTGTGCCTTTTCTTCAATTAGCTATATAACCAGAGCACACAGAGCCTTTCCTATGTGAAGGGAGCCTATCAATACTCTAAAATACTGTGCAACTTATTAAAATTCTGCAAGTCATAGTATTAATATGAAATGAAGCCCAAAAGACAACAAAGGTAATGCACACATAACGGAACATTGCCAAGCCACAGCTACCCTTTGCATAATAAACCCATTAGCTAAATATTAACTAACCAGTAGTTTGTTTCTCACACTGATTTTATGAAATGGTTTTAAGCCATCCCAACAGTTACTGTTTCAGTTATTTTCTGGGAAAGTAACTGAAACAGTTGATGTAGTCAAACTGTGAGAACGGAACACACATTCCTCTGCAGGGCTTGCTTGCATTAGTATAGATACACAGACACTTAAACAGGAAACATTTGTTGGTAAACAGATAAAGCCTTTGGTGACTAACTGATACCCGGAAGGTTATGGCCAAATCCTTGCATGGGAGGGCCTAGTTGTACGGTATAAAAGTGAAGGAGCCTAAAGATCGGGGCTCTATTCTTGGACTCGGACTTCTGCACACATATCTCCTTGTAAGAAGCCCCAGCGCTGGTAACTGTACCTTTTCTTTAAATTAATAGAAAAAAGTGCTGAAGTCTAGTTAAACTTATCTGTCATTATTAGTGGATTCACAATTGATAAAAAAAGAAAAAGAAAGTAAAGTTCAACAAATGTGTGTTTCCGCCCAGTTACCTTTGCGATATTCCACATAGGTATCACGGAAGACACAAGCAACATAGTCAGCGGCTGCAACAACTAAAGGTAAGGAGATAACCTTTAATACACCCGTTTGTTTTGTTCAAAATCACTAAGACTGTGTTGTTGGTTTCTGAAGTTAATTATTTTTGTTAAAAAATAAAGGGCAGAGAAAAGGTACAGATTAATGGTTATGTTTGTGGATATCTCTGAAAAAAAGTGCGATCTTAAGGGTTGAAACTTCGAAGGGTGTAATTAACCCTTAAAGTTTGTAAGATCTCGGAGAGTTGGTTTAGAGCCCCATCCTTTGGGCTTTTGTGTGACTTGAGAGTGCTCACTCACCCATCACGAAAAGCTGCAGGTCCTTCTTGCATATGTTGCAAGCAACTACCTGAGGGTTTGGTCATCGTTTCAACCATGTTTTCTATCTAGTGTTTTTCAAGCCAGTGGTCATTAAAACGGCAACCGCCTGGCATGCTATTTTCTCCCGCTCACTGGAGACGTGCACAACTAGCAAGACACAGTTATGTGCTTAAAATAGGTCTGCTTCATAGCTATGCCAGAGGGAGCCGCCGGTCCAGCAGCTGGTCTTTTCATCAAGTGATCTCTATACTGCTCACATGCTCTGAGCAGCTGTGAGGCTTTCTGAGACTTGACGACTTTGTTTTTCTTCATAAAACTGTGCAGTTAGAATATCGGGCACTTTGAAGAACTTTATATAGAAATCAAGCACATTCCAAACCTTGAAAATACATTAATATTCAAGCATTTGTATAGCACTTTATCAAGTCCCCAGAGACCCCAATGCGTCTTACACTACAATTAGCCATACACCCATTCACACACTAACAGTGGTAGGCTACACTGTAGCCACAGCTTCCATGGGCAGACTGAAAGAAGTGAGACTGCTATATAATCAGCACCACTGAGCCCTCTGACCACCATCAGCAGGCAAGGAGGGTGAAGTGTCTTACCCAAAGACACAACGACTGAGACTGAAACTAGACACCCACCAGCTCCTAACAGACTACTTCGCTCTCAGACTGCAGGTTTACTGGTAGTATCTAGAGTTTCTAAAAGTAGAATGGGAGGCAGATCTTTGAGCTATTAGACTCCTCTCCTGTGGAACCAACCAATTCCCCTTAGGAATAACAAAACTTGTGAAAATGTCTGGATACAAAACAACCAAAGAATACTAAATGTATCACTGGGTTTCATCGCGTGATCTCACATTTAATTCTTGGAGCAACCCTGGGTGTAGCAGCGGGGCGTAGTGGAGTGCTACCAATGTAAATCAGGATGGTGGCGAAGGGCGGAGTGAAGTGGAGATGGACCCTGTGTAAAACGACTGTGAACCTGGGTGGTACCCTTTGCTCTGACCAATATTTGAGAAGTGTATAAAACCTCTTTTCTCCATAGTTGTGTTGATATGCCCCATCAGGATGTAACACCTTATAAGATTGATGCTCAATAATAAATAGACATCATAGCAATGTCTGATTTTCCTGTTGCAATAATCACGTTGGTTAGGCAGCTTGGGTGTGAATGGTATCCCAACAGGACTATTGATGTAAAGCAAATGCAGATGACTTATTCTGATCCCTTTTTGGTGTACAAAAGGAGAAATGAGATAATTGCTTGTTTGTGTTTTGTATTACCACCAACAGGGACCAATTTGTGAAAGAGACCAAACTCTTTTCTTCCACTATCATGCAGATTAACCAGATCACTATGCTTTCAAGATTTATAACAGAAATGGTTATAAATCTAACAATAACCTACTTGCCTAAATTCTCAAACTGTCTTACAGAAGTACAGCAAACAGTTTAAGTTTTGTTAAATTACCATGTTTACCTATAATGTAGTACATGTGTACTTCTACCATAAAGGTCAACATTGCTCCACCAAATAAAAAACAAAAAGAGAAGGTCCATCAGAATAGTATACCTGTCCCAAAGATTTTTACACTACCGCAAACATAAGATTCAAACACAAAAAGAACACTTGCATTTCTCTGTCTTCCTAACTGTGAAAGCAGCAGTACCTGTGAGGGGTGCAGGTAAGGCTCAGGGGAACCCAGGTTGGTTTGAACAGAGAGACTCTTCTCCAGCAGGGCCTGAGGGAAGCTCAAACGGTCAAAGGTACTACGTTTCCAGCTGTGGCAATCGCCTTGGGCTAGCGCCTCATCCTCACTGAAAGCCCTCACAACTGGTCCTGGCAGTGGAAGAGGCACTGCCCCATCGCTTTCATATCCATCTTTGGAGCCGCTGCATTGGATCACTCCTCCTCCCTGACCAGAGTCCCAACTGCTCCTCTGTTTCATGACCTGCTGGGCTTCCCATGCCAGCCTGGCCTGGGCAAGCATTACCTCTGATCCTGTGCCTGGGAACTCCTCTGTCCCGCAGTGCCCCAGCTCTTGTGGAAGGGATGGCTTGCGGCTCTTACGTTTTCGGTTGCCACTGGGGGAGAAACCACCTGGCCCAGCTGTAGAAGAGGAGGACAGTGAGTGAGTCTGACAAGATGTCCAGGAAATTGAGTCTTCGTACATAAACCTTTGACCTGCCTCTCTCCCCTCCCCACGATAGTCCAAAAGTTGGCGGGGATCTCTAATCAAAGACTGGCTATGCTGCAGAGTATAGGACCCCCCATATGAACCACCAAATCCTCCATTAGTGCCATAACGCTGCAGGCGATCAGCAGTCTTGAAGCGCGGACTGGAAGATGACTGTTCCACATACACTAGCTGCTTGACATATTCCTTTCCTACAGGACTGTACTCCAGGCTCTGAGTTTTTTCTGAACATTTCTGCCTTGTCAGAACCAGTTGTCCATAGGATGACTGGCTCTGCTTAGGGGAGTGGTAGAAGGGGGCTGGAGACTTCCGGGAAGGTGACTTATTTGAACCATAAAGGGAAGAATCTGAAAGGTTCATATCAGTAGGAGGCTCTTCATAGATGGGTAGTTGCTTATAGTCAGATGGTGGCTCCTCATACAGCGGGGGCTCAAAGGCGTAGCGAGGTGATGGAGGCAGGGACTCAGCAGAGGGACGTCGGTGGGTTCCACTACTGCCTAGCTCAGCCCGCTTCAGATATGGAGACTGGTGACGGTCAGAACAGTGAACAGGGGAGCCATTAGGTTCTGAGGGGGCATTTCCTCCGGATGAATGGCGATTTCGCGAGACGTTGCCCCCTCCAGGAGTTGGGGATTCACTGGGTGAGTAGCCATTTCCCTGATGAGCCAAAAAGCTGGGCTCTCTGTCGGTCACCTTGATGAGCATCCGCTCCTTTGTACCAGTATTCCAGCGGAAAGAAGAAGTCCTGAATAGAAGTGAGAAAAACCAATTACACATTTAAATTAAGTTCACAAAAGTCACAATGTCAGTAATTATAAAGAATTTTCCATAATGAGAGAAAGTAAAGTAATATCTTATGTTGAGCAAACAAAGACCTATAAAATAAGAATCAGACATTTTTTAGACATTGAATTTATAACACTGAATTTTTATCCTGTGCAATTATGTATGTGAATTTATGTTTTGTACTTAAAATTTGCCAGCAAAAATTCACCTGCAAGAATTCGCCTGAAAAAATTCACCTGCAGAAATTCACCTGCAAATGTGACTCAAGCCAAATCAAGCAGCACTCGATTGAGTCAAGCGTCTTTTAGCCAATCAGATTACGCTTACGCTATTGCCTTGGGCAGAGGCGAGTCTCTTAACAGTGTACTGGATAGTGGCTTGAAGAAGATCAGTGATGAGATTTTTCTGCCAAAAATATATTATTACAAAACGGCAGGTAATTAACACCCATTTGAGATTTTTTTTTTTTTTTTCATCTAATGGAACTGAATGAAATGTTTGACTGACCTGATGACAGCTAGTGCCCCAACCCTGTCCGCAGATGCTCTTGTTTTGAAGTGACCGGAAGAAGCAGCAACATGGCGGCGGCAAACCCGAGAAGTTCTTCGGTATGTATAGCATATATTATCTTTCAAGTTTTGCTTTTTTGTTGCAGGCGATTTTTTGCAGGCAAATTTCTGCAGCTGAATTTCTGCAGGTGAATTTTTTCAGGTGAATTCTTGCAGGTGAATTTTTGCTGGCAAATTTTAAGTACAAAAAAAATTTACATACATAATTGCACAGGACAAAAAACCAGTGTTATAAATTCAATGTCTAAAAAATGTCTGATTCTAATGAGACTATTTTACTTCCATACAGTGAACAGTCACTTTCATTGACTTTGCAGCAGTTCCTCATACTGAGCATAAATGTAGAGACAGTGGAGAGGAAAACTCCCTTTTAACAGGAAGAAACCTCCGGCAGAACCAGGCTCAGTGTGAGCGGCCATCTGCCATCAATGTTACACTGTGAAAAAAAATGTTAGGTGACTTTGTATACAGTAAACCAAAGGTTTTAACTGTATATTTATACAATATGTCATTCAAGTAGTAAAAATATTTATAGCACATTTTACATTTAAAAACTGTTTTACACAATCCGATTAAAACTACAAAAATACAATAAGAATTAAACATAAAATATAGTTTAATTAAGTCAGTTTCAAGATCCACAGGAAAATTATTAAACGAAAGAATAAATAGGAAAGCTTGTCTGAATAAAGATCTGACTGAGGACTCAGCATTGGTCAGCAGTGTTAGTACTAGTCAGTAATGTTCACAAGAGCTTGAACATCTGAAATGGCAATTGTAAACAATATCCTACACTGAATTCTGAAATAAATATTCTTTTGTTCACACAAATATAAAATATAACAAAAATCTAGAAGAGAAAAACCTTCCCAGGTGGTGATGGCCTTCTGGAATTACTCCAAGAGCATTTCAAAGACAGTCACAGAAGAACCCAGAACATCTTAAGGTTTCACTTGTCTCAGTTAAAGTCAGAATTTGTTTTTCAATAAATAGAAAGAGAGACTAGGCAAAATAGCATCCATGGGAGAGTTCCACTGCCAGAAACACTTCTTCAGGACTTGGACCACTTGCTGTAATTCATAACCATGAACTGTGCTCTCTAGCAGAAAATCTGAAAGGAGAATGTCCGGGAGATCCTTTTTCTGACCTTGCTCAAGATTTCCATCAACATGATAATGGCAAAGTGACCACCAAAAAGTAAACAGTAACAAACAGCAAATCCAAACTGAAGCTCACACTTGTAGTAGAAACTTGTGAGAACCTGTAGCATTCTACCCTGCTGACCATAGAAAATATGATACAGAAATACACACTAAATCAAATGTACATACGTCCATAACGGATATTATTGCTTCTACTAAATCTTGTCTACGTTTTTGCTATGAAAATGAAAGTGATTTTTTTTTTTTCAAACATTTGTTTTTACTTTAATTACATATTTTTATTTGAATGGGTGCTGAATTGCATTCTACTTTTGCCCTAAGTTAGATAATTAAAATGTCATATAGTAATTGTTTTAGCTTTTTCTGCTGGTAATAAGAACCCTGTGCCTTCAAAAATTTTGCTCAGGGATCAAAAGACGCATCAAGCATTTTTCTTAGTACTGTATAGAGTTTCAATATTTTGTTTTGTGACAACCATAGAATTGATCAAAACTAAAATGAAAGTTTTAGAATAAAGTCAAACTCTTCAATCTTATTCAGGTGCTGGGGCTGGAAGAGTGGGCCAGAACTCTTCCACAGTAATGTAAAAGACTCACTGAAACGTTATAGAACTTTGGCACCACAATATGCAGGTCATTTCCTGTCAATACCAGGTTTGGAGGCATTTATGTCTCTCACAGACCATAAACATTCCTGTTCACTTTACTGGTAGTGCTTAGCTTAGGCATAAATTTGGGCTTGGATAGCAGTATGTTTGTCTTGTGTCTCTTTGTTAAGAGAGGGAGCAGAGTTTTTTTTGAAGGATGTACCCTGGCTTGTATTCAACCTGCAGATTATACAATCTAATCCTTGCTTTCATGCTGAACACAGAGGGCTGTCTGTGCCGAGCATGTATAGGACAGCAGGCTTCAGTATAGGGGAAGCCTCAGCAGATGTAGACCCAGGTCAGAGCAAGAAAGGGACATAAACAATATAAAATGTTATTCTAGTACAACCTTCACAAATTATGCATTACAATCAACACTAGAAAAGCAGAAAAGAAAAGATTTGAGAAGAAAAACAGCAACAGCTTAATTCCTTTAGATACAGCAGGGCTGCGCCTCACCAAACCTTCCTCTTAGTAAATAGCCTGATGGTCACTTGAGATGGTGAAGAAGAGATCAACTGGATGGAAAGAGATAAGTGTGAAATTGATTGCTGCATTCACGGTCCTGCAATTCTAAATACTTTCACAGGCAAATCCTGTGGGATACGCCTCAATAGTGGGACTCTGTAAGGGTCTGTGTAGTTGCACATATTACTATGCACACATTAATGTGACAGAGGAAAAAATGGATTAGGCTTCAATGAGCTCTGCTATGAAGTTTAGTTTTTCTCCTCTGTCCATGTCCATCTTAATTTCAACATTTTAGCACAAAACTGCAGGTCCTTCATGCATTTTTTATATCAAAACACATAACTTTGGTTCAACTCATCATTTAGAAGCCATTTTTCTTGCACTCATTGTTTACTCTTCCATGGTGTTTCCTTCTCATGTTTGGATTTTTGTGAAACAAGAAAACAGCCAAAAAGAATGCACACAATGCATATGTAAGGGTATACACCGGACACCCTTAAATATGATCCTGTGTAACACCAGTTGCACAGGATTATGTTTTCTGTATGATTTCTGTATGATTTTTCAGATCATACAGAAACTGCTGACCACGACCACTGGTTGGGGAAAACAAGGGGAGGAGGACTCTGTGTGTACGTAAATGAAGGTTGGTGCACAAACTGTGGTCTGATAAAATGCTACTGCTCTGAGGCTATAGAACTTATGACTGTGAAATGCCAGCCATACTATCTGCCCCGGGAAATTACTGCGGTGTTCATCACCATTGTAGCGCCTTGAGTGTCTCGTTGCTGAAAAGTGCTATATAAATAAACGTACCTTACCTTACCTTACCATTGTTTACATCCCACCGGGTGCTAATGCTAGCACCAAGGGCGTTTTTAGTGTCTCAAAACATTGGGGGCTTTAGCCCAAACCCAAAATATTTAAATTTCCATAAAAATGTATAAGTAATTTAAAGTTAAAATAACATAGATTGTTCCAGTTCTCTGTCTCGACTGGTTTTAGACTAAATATAAATTATTGTGAATCAAACAAAAAAGGTTAACAATAATTTTACTTGGTTTTTATTTTTGTTAGAAGCTGAATGAAGGACAAGGAGAAACAGAGTTTAGAACTGATGAAAAAAAACATTTTGCTGAAACAAATAATGACATACTTTGAGGTATTTAGAAAAAAACCTAATCTGAATTTTTGTTGACAAAACATTTTCTAAAACTCAGAGATATTTACTTTGGGCCACATAAATGTGCTTCTTTTGTCATCTACATAATTTACCTTCTTAAACGTGACACTCTCTTCAAAGTGCTCAACTACTAAGGCTCCAATGTCTTAATTTCTTACATTTCAAAAAAAGGAAACTGGTATAAAGTTGATTTTCTTAAATCTTAGTCAAATGGTAAAATCCTAAAATACATTTATTTTGATTATACCAATAGCTTTCAAAATATTTTATTAAAATTGTTCCTTCTTTTATGAACCTGTTCTCTTTTACCGCCATCTTTTCAGCCCTTCATTCCACTTCTGAAGAAATTTGGCCCCCCAAAAATAATAAATGAAACACAGTCTTTTGTTCAGCACTGAGCATGTGAGACATTAGTGCAGTTCTTACTATTAAACACTTTGAGAGGAAAGGGTGTTAAGTTGTGGTGTTTAAAATATAGCGTAGAGTCTCATCCTGGACCATATCACTACTATTACAATTATTAATAACTGTATACATATGGTATGTATGTCTCAACTTCAGTAAAACTGTATCCTTGTTTAATTAGTTCAGTTTATATAATATTACATGTGTAATTCAGAAAAATAAAATATTTAACTAATTAATGGTCCACCTATGATTAATTGCTATGATTTATTTCTTAATTATACTGCATATTTAAAGCCAGAGCTGTATGTTTAGAATCAGCACAAAAGATATGAAAGAGAATGGGGAGGCTTACTTTTGCACTTTTTACTACATCTTACTGGAACCAGGAGATATTTTCCTGATTTATTAATCAATGTTTTTTTCTGTCTACATGTACAGGTCCTTCTCAAAATATTAGCATATTGTGATAAAGTTCATTATTTTCCATAATGTCATGATGAAAATTTAACATTCATATATTTTAGATTCATTGCACACTAACTGAAATATTTCAGGTCTTTTATTGTCTTAATACGGATGATTTTGGCATACAGCTCATGAAAACCCAAAATTCCTATCTCACAAAATTAGCATATTTCATCCGACCAATAAAAGAAAAGTGTTTTTAATACAAAAAACGTCAACCTTCAAATAATCATGTACAGTTATGCACTCAATACTTGGTCGGGAATCCTGTGGCAGAAATGACTGCTTCAATGCGGCGTGGCATGGAGGCAATCAGCCTGTGGCACTGCTGAGGTCTTATGGAGGCCCAGGATGCTTCGATAGCGGCCTTTAGCTCATCCAGAGAGTTGGGTCTTGAGTCTCTCAACGTTCTCTTCACAATATCCCACAGATTCTCTATGGGGTTCAGGTCAGGAGAGTTGGCAGGCCAATTGAGCACAGTGATACCATGGTCAGTAAACCATTTACCAGTGGTTTTGGTACTGTGAGCAGGTGCCAGGTCGTGCTGAAAAATGAAATCTTCATCTCCATAAAGCTTTTCAGCAGATGGAAGCATGAAGTGCTCCAAAATCTCCTGATAGCTAGCTGCATTGACCCTGCCCTTGATAAAACACAGTGGACCAACACCAGCAGCTGACACGGCACCCCAGACCATCACTGACTGTGGGCATTTCCTTCTCCCCAGTCTTCCTCCAGACTCTGGCACCTTGATTTCCGAATGACATGCAGAATTTGCTTTCATCAAAGTACTTTGGACCACTGAGCAACAGTCCAGTGCTGCTTCTCTGTAGCCCAGGTCAGGCGCTTCTGCCGCTGTTTCTGGTTCAAAAGTGGCTTGAAATGTAGCCCATTTCCTGCACACCCCTGTGCACGGTGGCTCTGGATGTTCCTACTCCGGACCCAGTCCACTGCTTCCGCAGGTCCCCCAAGGTCTGGAATCGGCCCTTCTCCACAATCTTCCTCAGGGTCCGGTCACCTCTTCTCGTTGTGCAGCGTTTTCTGCCACACTTTTTCCTTTCAACAGACTTCCCACTGAGGTGCCTTGATACAGCACTCTGGGAACAGCCTATTCATTCAGAAATTTCTTTCTGTGTCTTACCCTCTTGCTTGAGGGTGTCAATAGTGGCCTTCTGGACAGCAGTCAGGTCGGCAGTCTTACCCATGATTGGGGTTTTGAGTGATGAACCAGGCTGGGAGTTTTAAAGGCCTCAGGAATCTTTTGCAGGTGTTTAGAGTTAACTTGTTCATAGCTCGTTTAGAGACCCTTTTAATGATATGCTAATTTTGTGAGATAGGAATTTTGGATTTTCATGAGCTGTATGCCAAAATCATCCGTATTAAGACAATAAAAGACCTGAAATATTTCAGTTAGTGTGCAATGAATCTAAAATATATGAATGTTAAATTTTCATCATTACATTATGGAAAATAATGAACTTTATCACAATATGCTAATATTTTGAGAAGGACCTGTAGAACCAGGTGCTGCAATGAGATACAATGTGTTAATCTGAAGAACTTTTAATGCGTTTAGCTACGTTAAATGAGCCCTGTTCGAGGCGCTAAGTGTATTTTTCGGGTAATGGACGAGGAAGGTCAACGGCCCTGGAGTGAAATGCCATTTTAGACTTCTCCAGAATGGAGTCCGTCTCTGTCTGTGTGTGTAGTTGCGCATTCGCGGTGCCGCAAGCGCGCAGATAAGTATTTTTTGTCTTCTCCTTTGTACTCATTGTCAGGTTAGGTGCAGTGGGAGGTGATTATATGGAACACAAGTGAAAAAAAACTAAATAAAAATGTGAAGTCCAATAATATTTTGTGTCTGCATCTTTTTAATACTTCTAAATTTCTTCTATCAAAACGTCCGTGGCTATTCAGAAAACATCCAAGCCCAGGTCTAATGCCTGGCTAGCACCATTAGCCTGCTGCAGACAACGGAGGTGTTCTACGTTGTTGCGGGGGACTTTAATCACGTGAAACTGAGGGAGATAACACTCTAGACTGTGTACACTGGTATTAAAACATCTTGCTACCCATCCCCTGGAACAGGAGGAGGAATTTTATTTTTATTTTTTTTCTACGTTCGTAGCTCTACGTTTCCTGAGTTAAGCATAGACGTGTGGTGTCCTTTAAAACATCACACTCTTGACTAAAAGCTGATATAAACCACTTATATGAACACTAAACACAGTTGAAACAACAATAGCTGAATCAGAAAGTAATCATACTTCACAGAATGCTGTCACCACAAATCTTGGTCTCAGCAGACCCCGCGCCCCAGCTTCTACACTCTCAAACAACATATCTGCAGACAGCAGAGACCTGACAGATTCTGAAAATATAAGTTTTGTCACACTCTGCCCAGGGATTACTCAACCAGCAGCAAAATAAGTCCAGAATTATCACCCACGATTGAAAACAATAATCTAAAACCTTTCTTACCTTCGTAATTTGCTCACCCAATTGTATGATACTTTGTTTCGTTTTCATTTTTATTGGGTAACTACATTTCCCAGTGTGCTTTGAAAACGGTCACATTCCTGGGTTTCCAGTTTATGGCGGACTGGGTGGTCGCATTTTCCTAAGCTCTCTAAGAGGTCCCATGATGAAATTTGATTTCTGAAGCAAACCCAATATCACATACTTCAGAACCAGTACTCAGCTTGGAGAATGAAGAAAAGCAACAAATTTTCAGTTCAAAACTAAACTTTCCTTTATTTATTTTACCACAAGGGGACTTAAAGACTCACTTAAAGGAAAAGCTGTTTTTTTGATTTGGACAACAAAGCCAGTTGTACATTTTTACAAGAAACTCTTTCTGATGCATTTGACTTGAAGTTCTGGTCACAATGGGGAGATAAAAATCTCTTTAGTCAGGGGACGAACCGATCGGAGCTGCCATCGGCTGGAGCTGCCTTCTGTTTTCACAGATGTCCTGGCAGGATTTTAATTAAAAAAGCAGATAAGGATGGACATTGGGTAGCCTGTGTTTTGGAAGTTGATAATGTTCCAATAATTTTGCTAAACATTTATGGATATGATAACAACCCAAACAATATAAAGCTGTTACATCAGATAACATCAGTAATTACTCAGTTAAATGCTAAGTTCCAGACTGATCACAATATAGTCGGAGGGGACTTTAATTTGACTCCAGATGAGTAGTTAGATCGATGGCCTTCATTGCTGTTAAGAGAAACCAGATTCTTGAAGAATTTGTTAATAATACGAAATTGACAGATGTTTGGAGAATGTTACATAGTGGAGTCAAACAATTCACCTGGCACAAATCTAATGGTCTAAGCAGATCACGTGATGATTATTGGCTGGTATCTGGTGCAATTCTATATTATGTAAATGAAACAAAGATGGCAAATTGTCCTTTGAGCGATCACTCCATTATCAATTTAAAACTGAAAAAAACAAAATAAAAGTAGCAAACCTAAAGACAATTGGAAATGTAATTCAAAACTGCTTTTAAATTTAGAGTTCTGTCAATCTATTAAAGAATGTATCCTAAAAATAAAAAATGACAATACTATTGAATCACCAATACTTAAATGGGAATACTTGAAATATAGTATTAGAAAGCATTCAATTAAATTTGGAGAAGATTCAAAGAAAAAAATTAAAGCTGAGGAAACAATGGTGGTTCTTGATCTTATGCCACTTTACAGTAAATTAAATTGGAGTGTAGAGGATAAAGAAACTAAAAATAAATTGTAATTTACATTGGATGAGTTGTACATGGATAAGGCAAAAGGTGCCTACATAAGGTCCAGGCCAGGTGGATTGAAGAGGGAGAAAAAAATACTGTCTTCTTTTGCAACTTAGAAAAACATAGACAAAAACATAATTCAATTTAAAGTCTTATGATTGATGGAAGAGAATATTCAGAGCCCAAATGAATTACAGAAGTATTTAAATTCTACAGTCATCTTTACAAATCTTCACACATTGAACAAAAGACTTCTATCCTTTTTCGTTAAAGGTAAAAAAATTCTTCCTGTTATTAATGAAGATTTCAAAAAACCCTGTGATGAAATGTTTAGAATTACGTAATTTGACCGTGCAACAGTAAAGATGGCCTCTGATCGCTCCCCTGGGCCAGACGAATTAACAGCTAATTTTTATAAACATTTATGGGAGGATTTAAAACTCTTGTTGTGTCAGTCTATAGAAGAATACGTTGTCAGAAAGGAACGTATGGAAGCAATGAAACAGGGCATTATAAAACTAATCTCAAAACCAGGGAAGGATAAGAAAAACTTTAATAAATTTAGACCTATTACACTTTTGAACACAGACTATTAGATCCTCACAAGAGCTTTGGCAACGAGATTAAAATCTAGCTTATCCGAACTAATTAGTCCTACACAATCTGGGTTTTTAAAAGGAAGATCCATCCATTAAAACATCCACCTGGTTCAGGACCTCATTGATTATAGTAAGGTAATTAAGCATGATGGTTTTATTTTGGTTTTAGATTTCCACAAAGTATTTGATTCTGTGGGATCAGGCAACAAATTGAGACATTTTGGTTTTCGAAATAGTTCTGATATGATATGATTATTGCAACAAAATATTACGTACATAAATGTCAACATGCAAAATGCTGTCCCTCTTTCCGTGCTCTCAAAAATTACCTTTGAATGCATTATAAAATGTTTGAGAAAGATGCAGAACAATAGTGCCAGAAAATTGTGCGAGATGATACATCTTTTCTAGTTATTTTCCTCTTAAAGTTGTTTATTTTCATTTTACTTGTTTTTATTATTCAATATATACAGGGGTTGGACAATGAAACTGAAACACCTGGTTTTAGACCACAATAATTTATTAGTATGGTGTAGGGCCTCCTTTTGCGGCCAATACAGCATCAATTCGTCTTGGGAATGACATATACAAGTCTTGCACAGAGGTCAGAGGGATTTTAATCAATTCTTCTTGCAGGATAGTGGCCATGTCACCACGTGATACTGGTGGAGGAAAACGTTTCCTGACTCGCTCCTCCAAAACACCCCAAAGTGGCTCAATAATATTTAGATCTGGTGACTGTGCAGGCCATGGGAGATGTTCAACTTCACTTTCATGTTCATCAAACCAATCTTTCACCAGTCTTGCTGTATGTATTGGTGCATTGTCATCCTGATACATGTCACCGCCTTCAGGATACAATGTTTGAACCATTGGATGCACATGGTCCTCAAGAATGGTTCGGTAGTCCTTGGCAGTGACGCCCCCATCTAGCACAAGTATTGGGCCAAGGGAATGGCATGATATGGCAGCCCAAACCATCACTGATGCACCCCCATGCTTCACTCTGGGCATGCAACAGTCTGGGTGGTACGCTTCTTTGGGGCTTCACCACACCATAACTCTCCCGGATGTGGGGAAAACAGTAAAGGTGGACTCATCAGAGAACAATACATGTTTCACATTGTCCACAGCCCAAGATTTGCACTCCTTGTACCATTGAAAGCGACGTTTGGCATTGGCATAAGTGACCAAAGGTTTGGCTATAGCAGCCTGGCAGTGTATATTGACCCTGTGGAGCTCCTGACGGACAGTTCTGGTAGAAACAGGAGAGTTGAGGTGCACATTTAATTCTGCTGTGATTTGGACAGTTGTGGTTTTATATTTTTCGGATATAATCCGGGTTAGCACCCGAACATCCCTTTCAGACAACTTACTCTTGCGTCCACAGTTAATCCTGTTGGATGTGGTTCGTCCTTCTTGGTGGTATGCTGACATTACCCTGGATACAGTGGCTCTTGATACATCACAAAGACTTGCTGTCTTGGTCACAGATGCGCCAGCAAGACGTGCACCAACAATTTGTCCTCTTTTGAACTCTGGTATGTAACCCATAATGTTGTGTGCATTTCAATATTTTGAGCAAAACTGTGCTCTTACCCTGCTAATTGAACCTTCACACTCTGCTCTTACTGGTGCAATGTGCAATCAATGAAGACTGGCTACCAGGCTGGTCCAATTTAGCCATGAAACCTCTCACAATATGTGTTAATATAGGAGATTATACATTTTGGGTACAGGCTCTTATTTTGTTGTATATGAATCTCAGTCGCTGTACTTGTTGAGGTGCATCATGTGACCTTGATTTGTTTTTCTGTGTTTGATTTTCTGTATCATTGTGGTGTTTTTGCCCGTGTACAGCGCTTTGAGTGCCTTGTTGCTGAAAAACGCTATATAAATAAACTTGCCTTGATTTGACTCTTGAATGTACTGCTTGAATCAAAGTAGAAATTTATTATTAATCCAACCTACCTGTATTTACATGTATTTACTGACTAGAAACATTAATAACAGATTGGAGTAAACAAACAAAAAAATACTAAAAACACGTGATCTACTTTTACTTATCTCAGGCTCCCAAAGAATGGGTAAGAGGGAAAAAGAGAAAATCCATCTGTGGCCATAAACCAAGCTGCATACAGTAATGTAAACAGTTCCACCTTGTAGAAACTTCAGTCTCTCTTGTCCAGGGAGTCACAGGCTAGCAGCATGCTCCGGTATCAACCCATAATCTCTCTCTCGATGTTGAAGTGTTGGTACTACGTTCTTTCTGCGTTATCTCTTAAAGTGCAGGTCTTCCAGTCGTAAGCTGTGCGGGCTGATACGATAAGCAACAAAGGGAGAATGGCGAAATCGCCACATCAGAAAGAAAATGTTTTTTCACCAGAATCGCTGGATTATAGCAGACAGACTGATCAACACAAACAGGGTTATCTCCTTTCAATCTCTAGAATTGGTGGTGAGCCTAGACCCACAGATGGTACTTTCTTGTTGATGTTGGGGATTCACATAACACTCCTTCTTCTTCTGACTTGACTATGGCTTCCAACCACAGAAACTCTCTCTGGTTATATCACATCTGCAACAACAGCAAATCAGCATCCAATACACACTGTATCGGACAGTGTCATGCTGACTTACAGTTCTCAAGACTTCACCTAATCTTATCAATATAAAACACATCTCACACAGAATAAAATAGAAAAAATCATCTGAAGTCCAGGACATTAAAAAATAGCAAATTTAAATTGGGCTGCATCAATCATACTTTAATAATCAACTATTCTATCAGTTATTCCCAAGATTAATCGAGTAATCAAACTAAAAAACTGACACATTATGCAGATTTTTCATGTAATTATTAGGCTTATTTTATAAGTGATCGTGATTAATAAAAAGAGGAAATGCAAGTGAATAAACAATTCAATTCATTTTCTTTTAAAAAAATTTAAATCTTATTGCACTTTCCGGTTGACTTAACACCAATACAGCGCTAGCTGTCTCTGTAGTGAAAATGGTCACAAACAAAAAAGTGCATGAAGCGTAATATTGCATTCTAGAGATTTTTTTTAACATCCATAACCATAATGTTTCTTGTAAATAAAACATTTTATTTAAGACCATCTGAGTCCTGACATTTCCTGTGTAAAGATTAATGCAGCTGAGGTAAAGTCACAGGTTTTAGTTAAGACACACCTAGGCTTTTTCCTTTGGTAATTTGGCACCTTCTACAAAATTGGAGATTTCTTGCATTTTTACTTGCAAACCCTAAAAACTTTTTTACATGCCTACATTAGCTTCTTTATAAATATCTTTTTTAAATTATCCACATTTATTTTTCATCCAAATTTTAATGAAACAGTGAGAAACTGCTATGTTTGCAGTTAATGACCACCAGGATTAGCAATTAATCAAGCAATTAATAAAGTTTGGTTTGTCCGAAAAGCACAAATGAACCCTCCTTTTCATCTGCAGAACCAGTAGAATCAAGTTATATTCAACATGCTCACATCAGTCCCACCAATCACGTGGATCCACGTGATCCAATCACGTGGATTATGCTAGGGGAGAGAAAACAACAAACACTAGGAGGCGGTAGAGAGAACAAAACCAACAGGGAGCAAAAAGGAATAAACAAACATGACTACAAAACCCAAAATAGAAACATCTAGACACAAAACCACAAACAAAATCCAAAATGTCGCACCCCGACATGTATAGACTAACAGGGCCTCAACCAGATCACTTTTAAGAACAAATATCGCTTACCTCTTTGAATATTTAGTATGTATTTAGTTTTTTGGACTTACTAATGCTCCCACTGTTTTCAAGTCCCTGGTTAACAATGTTCTTCAGGATTTCCTCAATCAATTCGAGTTTGTTTACCTCGATGACATATCAATCTTATCCAAATCAAAGAACATAAAACACATCTCCTTTTGGTTCTTCAGTGCCTTCTCGTAACTAGGTTATTTGTTAAAGCAGAGAATTGTGCATTTCATATACCATTACTCACTTTCCTTGGTTACATCCTCGAGACCCAGCAGGTGAAGACAAACTCAGAAAAAATTAAATCAGTTCTGAACTGGCCTACTCCATCTACACGCAAACATTTACATATCCTGGGTTTTGCTCATTTCGACCGTAGATTTATCAAAAACTACAGTCAAACTGCAGCTCCACTTACTCCCTTAACTTCACCACAAACAAACTTTTACTGGACCCCTGAAGCCTTCAATTAACTCAAAACTAAGTTTACTAATGCTTCTATTCTTACTCAGCATAACAGTTTATTATAATGATGGATGCCTCTGAGACTGGAGTAAAAGCAGTTCTTCTCCAGATGTCTTCAATGTGAGAGACCATAAGTTACTTGCAGTCAAACTGACTTTTGAAGAATGGTGTTAGTGGCTTGAGGGGGCAGAACACACTATTTACATCTGGACCGACCATAAAAACCTTGCCTTTCTGCAAGTATCCATACAACTTAACTAGTAGCAGTCTCGATGGTCCATCTTCTTTTCACGTTTAAAGTTTATTTCTTACGCTAAAAACACTAAGCCTGATGCCTTTCCAGACACTACTCCCCAGATGAAGAGGCTCCCATTGACACCATTTTGCCCTCCTCTCATATCATCGGTTTCCTTACTTGGGAGATCCGTGACTTGGTGCTTCAAGCGCAACCTTCTGAACCTGACCCTTATACCACGCTTGCCTCATCCATTTGGGCCACACTGATAAGTTTTCCTGCCACCCTGGCATCAGAAGAACCTTCTGTTGGCTGTCCCTCCATAAAGACGTCAATGAGTATAGATTAGTCAGCGCCTGTAATAAAACCCAAAATCAGTGGACTTCTTCAACTCAGTGGTATTATAAGAAAGTGGAAGTGATTGGGAACGACAGCAACTCAGAAACAAAGTGGTAGACCATGTAAACTGACAGAGCTGGAGCAGCGAATGCTGATACTCATAGTTTGCTGAGGTCGCTGACCTTCTGCAGAGTCAACTGCTACAGACCTTCAAACTTCATGTGGCTCAGATTAACTCAAGAACAGTGTGTAGAAAGCTGCATGGAAAGCCATACCAACCACGTGCAATGCAAAGTGTTGGATGCAGTGGTGTAAAGCACACTACCCCTGGACCCTAGAACAGTGGAGGCTTGTTCTCTGGACTGACGAATAGTGCTTCTCCATCTGGCAATCAGATGGACAATTCTGGGTTGGGCGGTTGCCAGGAGAACGGTACTTTGTTGTTCAAAGTGTAAAGTTTGGTGGAGGGGGGATTATGCTGTTGGGTTGTTTTCAAGAAGCTGGAATTGGCCCCTTTGTTCCATTGAAAGGTCCTCTGAATGCTTCAACATACAGGGAGATCTTGGGCAATTCCATGCTCCCAACTTTGTGGGAACAGTTTGGAGATGGCCCCTTCCTCTTTCAACATGACTGTGCACCAGTACACAAAGCAAGGTCCAAAAAGACATGGATGGGGGAGTTTGGTGTGGATGAGCTTGACTGGCCTCCACAGAGTTTTGACTTCAACCTGATAAAACACCTTTGGGATGAATTAGAGCAGAGACTGAGAACCAGGCCTTCTTATCTAACATCAGTCTATGACCTCACAAATATGCTTCTGGAAGAATGGTAAAAAATTCCCATAAACACGCTTCTAAACCTTGTAGACAGCCTTTCCAGAAGAGTTGAAGCTGTTATAGCTGCCAAGAGTGGAGCAATATTTAATATTAAACCCTATAGATTAAGAATGGGATGTCACTTGAGTTCATATGCAAGTCAAGGCAGGTAAGCAAAAACTTTCAGCAATATAGTGTACTTTCCAAACGATGAAGTTGAGTTATTTGCAAAAGTTATATCAGATTTGGAGCACGTAGTGACTCCCTCTGAAGTTAGTGCTGGCTCAGTTGCAGTGCTGTTGGTGTGCTTGATCTTCAGGTTTATCTCGCGTTAAGGTGGCTGTGGGTAGTAAATAGAAAAGTATTAAAAAAGCTCTGTATTAGAGAGCAAGAAGCGAAGAACTGAGGAGAACGGAAATAAACTTAAAAAGTACTCTCCCCAGCACAAGTGTAGATCATTTAGCTGTCAGTGACCAGCAAATGAAAATGTTTCCCTTGGTTCTAATTCTTAATCTATTGTGGTGAAGGTGGCAAAAAAAAAGACAAGCAGGAGCAAGTAGTTGCAGCATGGTTGGGTTATAAAATATGTAGGACATTTCTGTCCTTCAGTGGCCAGGCCAAGGCACATAGTTGCATCTGAGCAGCTTAAACCCTGGTGGTTTAAGCAGCAACAATTTAGTAAGCCATTTCTCAGATCTCATTAGTCATTATTCTACAGTATTCCTTGTTCACCAGTCATTTCTTGGCATTTCCCATTCTCGTTCCTGATTACTTTGCTGACAATAAAAAACACCTTACATTCCGTTCCTACTTCTGAGTGTTTTTCTATACGTGGGTCAAAGCTGTCTCAAACAATGACAAAATTTGAAAATTAAAAAGAATTAACAGAAATGCTTTTTTCATTTTAAAGTCATAGCTGCATATTTTGACTCATACATGAAATTGATCTTTCAAACTGACTGAGACAGATGGTACCGGGGTTCGAACGGGGAAACCCACCGGTTACATGATGAACTCTTACAACCTGAGCCAGAGTTACCTCTACTGATTTGCTCTCTTGGTGTTCTCTCCATGAGCTTCATGATGTGGTCACCTGAAATGGTTTTCCAAAGAGTCTTGAAAGAACTTCCCAGAGGTTCATTGAGAGATGGCCAAAGGTTTTAATTTCAGTCAATATTTATGTTACTATGTATGTTTTAAACTATTTAAATTGATATCACTATGTTACCTATATTGTTACCTATATTTTGAGAATGTGTTTTTTTGAAAAATATTAACTTGAACTAACTAGGCTCTCTCTTTTTCAGTTGCATATAACTGTCTAGAACGGAACGTTTCCCATATTGAACAGATGCAGGACCTGCTGCACAAACTTTCACCATCCGTTTTGCATCTCAACTTTTTTTAATCCTATACAGTTGGGTCTGAACAGCAGCTGGGCATAAACATGTAAGCAGACCAGGAATTGTTAAAGTTCAGTTTTAAGCTATTCAAAGTTTTGAGGCACCCAACAAACTTCATTTGCATTTTACATTTTGCTTTTAAAAAGGAAGCCTGATGGCTGCTGGAATTAAGGATCTTCAAAATCTCTCTGTCCTGCATTGAACAGAGAGGAGCCGTCCACCATTATGTTCCGATCCATCAAGGTGCCATGAAGCAGATGACCTGAGAATGCTCAATGTCTCCATCACCTCCCTCTGAATCCATCAGGGACACACGTCTGAAGCCATGTTTGAATTTCATGAAGTCATGATGTTATTATAATACAAAGTTCATCAGGACTTTTATGAACTGTGGATGTGACTACATGTAATAGATGTGTAAACATGTAGTATTAAAATCGTTTGCAGAATTTCTCACGTTTTTCAGGACTTGACTTTCTTGCTATTAGCTGATGCATGTGAATGTTTTTATGTATACATTATTACATAATACACATTTCTGCGTAACCATAAAGCATTTATTACAATTTTGTATTTTAATGTAATAAACATTCAAACTGTTTGGTATTGGGTGCAGTAAATCTCTAAACTATTAAAATAAGTGCTTTCATTAGGTTTAATAGCTGTTGCTGAAAAAGACCTCAGGCTAAATTGAAATCAGAAGTAGCCTTATGATACCCAAAGGGAAATTCTTAATATTTATTTGTGTGAAAAAAAAGGCAAATTATTATTTCAGTCGGGAAACCAAGCGGTCTAGAACTGCATGTCTGAACGTGCAGGACTGAAACTGCGGTTTCCGGTCTGCAGAGACGTACTATTAGATTTTGTTGCCGTTCCAGTGCAGCTGCAGCTTCCCGTAGCAGCTCTAGTAAAGAGTTGGACATGGTGATTTCCCGCTGTCTCTGAACACAATCTTCGTGCTCTTATTTCGTCTCGGGAGCAATGCACACCACTCCCTAATGTACAAGATGCGTAATGGTGCGGTCTGGGGCAGGTGAAGAACAGTTGCCTTGACCGTCACTCTCCAGCGCCGCTTGGAAATGTGAAGTCAAATTGATTTATGGAACATTTTTTGCGGGCACAGACATGAAAACGAAAAAGCATTTCCTTATATTTTTGTCTTTAGTTGTGTCACACAATGAGCAGTCTTGAAGAAGAAAATGACAGCGCAGTTTGAAAGATCTATTAGTAATTTCATTTATGAATCAAAAAAAGCAGCTATGACTTTAAAATTAAAAAGTATTTCTGTTGATATATTTTAATTTTCAAATTTGACATTTCAAAATGAATTTTGGTCACTTTTTGCTGAGACATCTTTTGAAAAATTAAATGTTTAACGTTATTTTATTTATCATTTTAATTGATTACAAATTGAGCAGTGGCTGCATGGTGGCGCAGTTGGTAGCACTGTTGCCTTGCAGCAAGAAGGTCCTGGGTTCGATTCCTGACCAGGGGTCTTTCTGCATGGAGTTTGCATGTTCTCCCCGTGCATGCATGGGTTCTCACCGGGTACTCCAGCTTCCTCCCACAGTCCAAAAACATGCCTGTTAGGTTAATTGGTCATTCTAAATTGCCCTTAGGTGTATGAATGAGTGTGTGCATGGTTGTTTGTGTGTTGCCCTGTGATGGACTGGCGACTTGTCCAGGGTGTACCCTGCCTCTTGCCCATAGACTGCTGGAGATAGGCACCAGCTCCCCTGTGACCCACTATGGAATAAGCGGTAGAAAATGACTGACTGACAAATTGAGCAGTCCTGGAGAAGAAAATGAAAATGCAGTTTGAATGATTTAATTTTATTTATGAGTAAAAAAATGCAGCTTCACTTTGAAAATGAAAAAGCATTTTATGAATACATTTTAATTTGACTATTGGGACACATTTGCTTCCACAAATATGGTGGGCAAGAAGGGACAAAATCAAATAATTAAAAGATTAACCATTAAATGTTCCATTAAATTTTTAAATGCATGATTAAATATTGTGTCCATTTAAAGAAAAACATTTTAAAGGGAAAATGGAAAACGATTGAAGAAGTCAATACTTGCTACATTAATGATGTTACAAACACTCAGGGTTGCATGGCTTTAAGATCACCAACTAACATATACAGGGGTTGGACAATGAAACTGAAACACCTGGTTTTAGACCACAATAATTTATTAGTATGGTGTAGGGCCTCCTTTTGCGGCCAATACAGCGTCAATTCATCTTGGGAATGACATATACAAGTTCTGCACAGTGGTCAGAGGGATTTTAAGCCATTCTTCTTGCAGGATAGTGGCCAGGTCACTACGTGATACTGGTGGAGGAAAACGTTTCCTGACTCGCTCCTCCAAAACACCCCAAAGTGGCTCAATAATATTTAGATCTGGTGACTGTACAGGCCATGGGAGATGTTCAACTTCACTTTCATGTTCATCAAACCAATCTTTCACCAGTCTTGCTGTGTGTATTGGTGCATTGTCATCCTGATACACGGCACCGCCTTCAGGATACAATGTTTGAACCATTGGATGCACATGGTCCTCAAGAATGGTTCGGTAGTCCTTGGCAGTCCTTGTGCCCATTTAGCACAAGTATTGGGCCAAGGGAATGCCATGATATGGCAGCCCAAACCATCACTGATCCACCCCCATGCATCACTCTGGGCATGCAACAGTCTGGGTGGTACGCTTCTTTGGGGCTTTTCCACACCGTAACTCTCCCGGATGTGGGGAAAACAGTAAAGGTGGACTCATCAGAGAACAATGCATGTTTCACATTGTCCACAGCCCAAGATTTGCACTCCTTGCACCATTGAAAGCGACGTTTGGCATTGGCATGAGTGACCAAAGGTTTGGCTATAGCAGCCCGGCCGTGTATATTGACCCTGTGGAGCTCCCGACGGACAGTTCTGGTGGAAACAGGAGAGTTGAGGTGCACATTTAATTCTGCCGTGATTTGGGCAGCCGTGGTTTTATGTTTTTTGGATACAATCCGGGTTAGCACCCGAACATCCCTTTCAGACAGCTTCCTCTTGCGTCCACAGTTAATCCTGTTGGATGTGGTTCGTCCTTCTTGGTGGTATGCTGACATTACCCTGGATACCGTGGCTCTTGATACATCACAATGACTTGCTGTTTTGGTCACAGATGCGCCAGCAAGACATGCACCAACAATGTTTCCTCTTTTGAACTCTGGTATGTCACCCATAATGTTGTATGCATTTCAATATTTTGAGCAAAACTGTGCTCTTACCCTGCTAATTGAACCTTCACACTCTGCTCTCACTGGTGCAATGTGCAATCAATGAAGACTGGCTACCAGGCTGCTCCAATTTAGCCATGAAACCTCCCACACTAAAATGACAGGTGTTTCAGTTTCATTGTCCAACCCCTGTATGTTCAGATCAGAACCAGAGCACATAACAATGGATGTGACCTGGTGTGATGCTCTGTTTGATGGTAGAGCCAGTGATAATCTAGAATGACGTATCAAACAAGAACGACCTTGCAGAGAAACACTGATGGAAGCACAGCACACGATTGTTTTTTTTTTGCTGCAGAGATTATGTAGTTACCTTGTGTTTAGCAGAGGTCATTTGCAGCTACCAAGAAGCCTTACCTCTCTGCCTCATCTTTGCTGCTCTGTTTTTCACAAAGCTCCTGGTCAAGGGAGGAGGAGGTGCTTCCTTCTCGACTGACCCCACTGTTACGTCCTGGGCTGTTGTCCACAGAACCTCTCCTTTCTCCTCCAGCTGCAGAACGAGGGTTGATGGCATCTGTGTGCTGCTTCAGGGTCTGAAGCTTGGCTAATGGGATGATGTCACATCCTTGAGGCCTGTGCCACACTGTTCGCTGGGTGGATGCATTGTAGTAGTAGAAGCGTGAGGTGTTGGGGTCAAACAGTTCCCACCACTGGTTTTCATCAGTCCGCTTGATGCAAACTCCTTGTGGGGGGTCCCACACACACTCACCTGTCAGTAAGTTGGCGTACATGCGCTCCCTTGTGCGGGGTTCAATGATCTCCACCCACTCCAACCTGCAGAAAGAGAGTTCACAAAGAAGCCTTAGCATATCAGCAGTACTCAGATAAACTAAAAGTGTCACTCCCTTCTGCAACAAAATTTGATGTGTTTTGTAATTTATGTTGAGTCAACACACACAACACTTCTTTTTATTAGTTTTGGTGTCGTTTTTATGCTTAAATAAATTATATTTCAGAGGTTTACCAAAAATTTGATTCCAAATTTGAGGACATATTGTTAACATATTATACTATGATTTGATCGAGGTTTCAAGCTTTAGTGTTTTGATAAGTCAAACCTTCATTTTTTTTGTGATATGTACCACCTTTATCAACCTTGTCCCACTAACAATTATACTGATATTTACCCATCGTGACAAATCTCACCAGTGTTCCCTTTACTAGGACACCAAGAGTATATAACTTGACATTGTGGTTGCAGAAATAAACACATTTTATTGTGGGTAAAAAAATCTTTGAGAAGAGAACTCAAAGAATTTGAGTTCTCTACTCAATGATAAGAGTTTGTTATTCATGACAAACTTGTATGAAGGATGTTACTTGAAAATTAAACAGGTTGGCCTGTCTGTGAAGTGTGTTATTACTAAACCACTGGGTAGTGTTACAAGGAACAAATGCGGTGTTCAGTTATTATTTATTAGTTCAACAGTGTGATGAGGTAATGACTTACATTGATCTCTGTTCATAAATTGTACACAGTTGAGGTTTCCAAAAATATTCAATGAATGATACATTATTTTTACAACATGGCTCAATGTTTGTTATGATCGGTTTCTTACAAGCAGACTGAATGGTTAATTCCTAACTCAGCTAGTGGGGTGAAGTTGGCATTGCTGGTATCAACAAATCAACATCTACTAACACACACAATTTTACTACTGATTAACCTGTGAACATAATTTCTTGCACCCCTTTTTGCTGACTAGAATAATAACATTTCAAGTCACCAAAATGTGTGGAACCTGCAGGAAAATTAGGACTTTCCTGTCTCATCTGTTTTACTTTTAGTTGCTTCCACTTGATAGCATTAGAGAGACCTTTTCTTTCAGCAGGCAATGGTGCTTTGCAATGTATTGCCCCCTGATGCACAACCAGTTTGAGACCATTCAAGAAATAGCTGGAAAAAACACAGAGACAAATCAGATGGAATACTGCCTCCAAATACAAGCTAAATCTTGGTTCCTAATGGTAGGATTATTTAAGATCTAAAGACAAGAACTGATTCCTATTGGACACCCAAGGTTTACTGCTGTGACTCAATGTTCAATTCACTAAGTTAGGTCTTGACGTGCATCTGAATGCCATGACTTAAGCTGTATTGACAGTATAGCTGCAGGCCCCAGGGGTGCATTGGCCAGAGTCCTGAAAGATGATCAAATACCTGCTAAACAAGTCCAAGGTTTTGGGGTTCATCTGAATACTTGCTGTTATGCTTTCCACTAAACAAGTACATAGCAGCAAAAAAAAAAAAAAAACACGAAAATTATTCCATGTTTACATGGCAACTTCTTCACCATTTGGTTTTTCAGCCAGGAGCCAATCACAACACACAGCTAATGCTGAAGTGTTTTAGAGGACTACTCTGTGCTCTAAAACACTCTAAGACATGCAAAGCTAAATCAAGAAAGTATGTTTCATGTGATTCAGTAACAATGAGTAAAATGGTAATTCATTTAGGATTTTTGGATTAATGCAATAAAGGGACAAAGTCAATGCTTAGTGCTTTATTTGTGAGACTTTAATCCATCTCTCATATTCACTACATAGTAGTTTAAAAATTATCTCAACTGACTCATGATCAGCTGATCCTCCAAAAAACTGATGAGGCAGACTGATACATCATATGTTTGACTACCTTTCTAGCTTTCGACCACTTTTAATTTAATTCAGTTTTGTTTATTTACACCTAGTAGACACACTTTCTTATTTAATGCTTCTCTTTATTTTCATGACTATTTACACTGTATGTAGATTCTCACAGAAGGTATCAAAACTTTGAATTAATACATATGGAATTATGTGGCAACCAGAAAAAGTGTGAAATAACTCTAAATATCTTTTACATTTTAGATCCTTCAAGCCACAATGTGCTTTGATGACTGCTTTGCTCTCTTGGCATTCTCTCGCAGAGCTTCACATGGTAGTTACCTGACATGGTTTTTCCAAGGTCTTGAAAGACCTTCCCAGAGGTGCACTAAGAGAAGGTTAAATGTTAATATTTCATCCAACCATAGGGTGACTACTTTAAGGAATCTAAAATATGAAACATATTTTAAGTTCTTTTACAATTTTTTGCTTGCTACATAATTTCATGTGCTCATTCACAGTTTTGATGCCTTCAGTTAGAACGTACAATGTAAATAGTCATGAAAATGATAAAAACTATTAAATAAAAAACTGTGTGTAAAACATTAGACGTGTAGTTTGTATTGCGCCAGTTCACAACAAATATCCCTCAAGGCATTTTAAAAAGAAAAGTCTATTTATCAAATCCATTGCTTCTCCTAGAATTTCAGTCTTGGATGGGGATGGGATAGGGGTGTATAAGTCATAGTTTTCATGTTTTATCAGAATTTCTTACAGCAATGAATCAAAATACAACCCAAATTCCATATACTGTAAATAGATGACAGATAGATGAATAAAGCTAGACAGATAGAGATGAACAGGACAGAGGATGCAGATGATACAGAGGGAAACAAAAAAATGGAAAGATAAACATTTAGATATATACATTGATACATACAGGAATGTTTTTTAATAAATGTTAAATAAATTATATTATGTCTATAATATGATTTTGGGACCCACAGCCATGGATTACAACATGAAGGTCCGGTACAAACTTTTCTGGAACTTTCAAAATAAATGGCATTAACCCACTTCTAGCACAGCCAGGAAAAGGGGGCAAGCGGAGAGACACGCGTGCTAATGTCTCTTTGCAGGCAAACAGACATAACTCTTCAAACTGGATCAAAGAGTGTCATAAGATCACGCGGTCATATGCACTAAGTTAAGTACGATTGAATTGCTGTTTGTGTATCCGGTATTCATTCATGAAAAGGGGTAATTAAGGTACAAGCGTGGCTTGACTTTCTCTCTAAGGTCTACAGAGGCAAACTTTGATTCCAGAGAGTTTCCCAGCAGAAACCCTGTCTCTACGACGCCGAGTGAAGTAGTTTCCCGGTCTGAAGGAAGGACAACGGGACCGCATCACCATGGTTACGGCAGTAACATGCAGTTTGGCCGGCCGACAGAACGAGCTGCCCACCCAACAGCTACGGAGGTTAGCTGAAGCTAACTCTTTTGTTCAAAGCAGATGGTTTCTTTGAACTTTGTCGCCGCACAACTTTTCCTCAGCACGGTTCACATAAGAGGTTAGGTTATGGGCAGAGAGCGATAGAAGTATTTTAGAATGAAATAATCTAAACATTTTTCGTTTTATGAAGTTTGGTTTTGTTTGTGTTGAAACTCAGCTATCTTGGTGCTAGCAGGCTATCTGCTCAGCACCATGTGCTCAGTTTTGTGTTCTGTGCTTTAAAGTTAAGACAAACTTTACTTGAAGGGTGATTTTAAACACAGAAGGTTGGCCATAACGCGCCGTCTGCGCTTATGCATTTTAACCCTTTTTTTTTTGTGGTATTAAAAGTGTGTGTGTTTGATTCTGGTGCGAAGCTATAAGCTTATTTTGTTAGCTTTAACTGCTAACAGGTAAGAACACATGCTTGCCTACTAAGATCATTTACCCAAAAAGGTTGCTAGTTTTCAATCCAATAAAATAACATTTCCCTAAACATTGTTTTGCTAAACTTGATTACTAAGTAAACACCATTAAGCCCCAATTCTCCAGAAAGATTTGGCTCTTTTCCAAAATATTTCCTTAATAATATTTCTTTAAATATTATTTTAGTAAATAAAGGCAGCTAATGAAACACCGTTGAGAATTGGTCATCCAGAAGGTTGGTTTTATTCAGAAAATCACTCTTTAAAATATTATTTTATTAAAACAATATTTTATCTGATCCTTACGATGGCCGGGGGTTGCAAAACACTTCAGAAAACAAATTTATATTTCAGAAAACAATTTAACAAGATGCGAAGCAAATTTAAATTTCAGAAAACAAATGTACATTTCAGAAAACAATTTAACAAGATGTGAAACAATTTTACATTTCAGAAAACAAATTTACATTTCAGAAAACAAATTTACATTTCAGAAAACACTTTTACATTTCAGAAAACAAATTTACATTTCAGAAAACACTTTTACATTTCAGAAAACAAATTAACATTTCAGAAAATCAACCAGAAAGGGAATATACCAACGCTGAGGCTGACCCGGAAGTCAGCCTCAGGGGCTGCATCCTTCGAAGGCCATATTTGTAGGCCAATTACGTTACAGCGCGGCGACGAAGTTTGTCCCAATTCATGAATCATTCCGAGACACCCTCAAATGCGGCCGACAAATGTGTCCTTCTTTTGCCCGATTTGAAGGATGGGTCGTGAGTATCCTTCGCGGCCCATCATTTCCCATCATTCATTGCGGGTCAAAGCGGATTGGTCAAGCAGGGGAAGCCTTGGTGGACCATAGCAGCAAAAGCTGTGAGTAAATTGTGGAAAATTACACTTTCTGTGACACAAATTAACTTCTACAATGTTTTTAGTGCGGGAATATAACTATGTAGACGTGAAATATCTGCTTGATTTATCTATACATCGCTTAATTTCAACGTGCTCCGACGTGTTCGGAGTTTTCCGTTCCCGGCGTAGTAAATGGCTCGCCACGACGGCCCTACCGGCGGTGAGGCGAGCTAAACTTGGAGATATCTGACCGGACTCTGAACAAAACTTAATATTTCTTATGTAGCACCTTATTTTGGTGCCATTCTTTGAAAAACAGTCTGTCCATTCTCTGTGCCCTCTTCTCCTCTGCTTCTCTCTGTGCCCTCATGTCCTCCCTGATCAAATCCATCATTTCTGTCCCTCTTTCTTTTCTGACCCCTTCCTGCTGCCTCACTGTCTTCCTTCTCCGTCTGGTTGCCCACCGCTCCGCTTGGCCCTCGAGTGTCCTTAGGGATGGAGGCAATCAGGACAGGAGGTGCTGTGGAAGACCTTGAAACTGGACAGAAACCGACTGCAAAGAATGTTGTTATTGTACCTCCAAGCCACGGTGGCTGAGTTTTTAACTCCAGTAAAAAGGTGGTGGTTCTCACCCGAGCTTAATAAACTGGCCAGTCTGCTCCTTTGTACCTAAAAAAATATATGAAAATACCAAAAAAAAAAAAAACATCTTGCCTAATATCAGAGCAAAAATAAAGCCTTTTTTAATTTTACATTTGTCCTAATTTGAAGAAAATATTAAAATATTTGTATGCAAATTTCTAAAACAAGCTCTTTCAAACGTGTATTCCTTGTCGGGTTTACCTGGAATCAGAAATTATAATGCTAACTGAATTATAAATAAACTTTTAAAACATATAGCACATTTCTTCATTAAAAAATAATATTGAAAAGCTTATTTATTCGCAATCACATTCTCCAGCGATACAGTTGGATTACATAAAACTGTCCATTTATTCTGGTTAACCTTAATATCACCTGAAATGTTAAATAGATTCTCAGTAACAATTAAAATAATAACATAAACTGTTAGAAATTACTTGTGTTAAACGTTCACTGTGATGACTGCCAGTGGAAGCTCAGTGCTGGGAGTCCGGTCAGATATCTCCAAGTTTAGCTCGCCTCACCGCCGGTAGGGCTGGCGAGGCGAGCCAGTTACTACGCCGGGAACAGAAAACTCGTTTGAAATTAAGCGATGTCTAGATAAATCAAGCAGATATTTCACGTATACATAGTTATATTCCCGCACTAAAAACATTGTAGAAGTTAATTTGTGTCACAGAAAGTGTAATTTTCCACAATTTACTCACAGCTTTTGCTGCTATGGTCCGCCATGGCTCCCCTGCTTGACCAATCCGCTTCGACCCGCAATGAATGACGGGAAATGATGGGCCGCGAAGGATACTCACGACCCATCCTTCAAATCGTGCAAAAGAAGGACACATTTGTCGGCCGCATTTGAGGGAGTCTCGGAATGATTCATGAATTGGGACAGCCTTCGTCGCCGCGCTGTAACGTAATCGGCCTACAAATACGGCCTTCGAAGGATGCAGCCCCTGAGGCTGACTTCTGGGTCAGCCTTGGCGTTGGTACATTCCCTTTCCGGTTGATTTTCTGAAATGTAAATTTGTTTTCTGAAATGTAATTTGTTTTCTGAAATGTAAAAGTGTTTTCTGAAATGAAAATTAGTTTTCTAAAATGTAAATTTGTTTTCTGAAATGTAGATTTGTTTTCTGAAATGTAAATTTGTTTCGCATCTTGTTAAATTGTTTTCTGAAATGTAAATTTGTTTTCTGAAATGTAAATTTGTTTCGCATCTTGTTAAATTGTTTTCTGAAATGTAAATTTGTTTTCTGAAATGTAAGTGTTTTCTGAAATGTAAATGTGTTTTCTGAAATGTAATTTGTTTTCTCAAATGTAAATTAGTTTTCTAAAATGTAAATTTGTTTTCTGAAATGTAGATTTGTTTTCTCAAATGTAAATTTGTTTCGCAGCTTGTTAAATTGTTTTCTGAAATGTAAATTTGTTTTCTGAAATGTAAATTTGTTTTGCATCTTGTTAAATTGTTTTCTGAAATGTAAATTTGTTTTCTGAAATGTAAATTTGTTTCGGTACTTGTAAAAGTGTTTTGCCCCCCCCCGGCCACCGTAGATCTTGCATTGTGAATGGTTGTCTAAAGGTGTACCAATTATTTCCTAAGTTAGTTCCAAGACTAACTTAACTTCATTTCCAGATTGTTCAAGATAATCCTTGGTTCTCAAACATAAACATTGCATGGTAATGTTGCATCACTCTTTTGGTCATGATTTTCAATCATCTTTAATCAACTTGTTTATATTGTACATAGCCCATTAGTCTTCCCTATTCTTTAATTCTGCTTGGTAGTTTAGTTGGATTGTTTTAGCATGGTGAAGAGTTTGTTGATTGAAATATGTTTGACTTTGAGTTGACTTATTTTTGTTAATAAATTCTTGTGTTTTAAGAAATTGTATGAATTCATTCCATGTGTGTGCAGAGTTTTGCTGTCAGAGCTCCTCTCATCCCTTTTGATTTTGTCCTAATACCAATGCCTTATTGGGCTGGTATTCACAGGACAACCCTTAACACACCGAAATATTATTTAATAAAATATTAATATTATATAATATATTCATAATCATAGTCACAACAATGATGTTTATGTTCTTGTTTTTTTTTTCTCAAGCATAGCCAGAGATGTGCTTTATGTGGGATTCCAGTTACCCGACTCTGTTGCGCACTTAAATTATTGTAATTTAATCTGAGTATGCCATTTTGGTAACTTTTACTCATAAAAAATGTAAATAATACAATGATTTGCTAATTCTATTCAACCTGCAATTGAAGCTACTACAAAAACACAATATGTAATATTCAAACTGATAAAAGATTGTTTTTTTGCAAATATTCATTCATTTTGATTTTAATGCTTGCAACACGTTCCAAAAGAGTCATATTTATCACTATGTTACATCACCTTTCCTTTTAACAGCACACAGAAGCATTTGGGAACTGAGGATACTAATTGTTGAAGCTTTGTAGATGAAATTATTTTCCATTCTTGCTTGATGAACAACTTACTACTTACTGTCCTACTTTGTGCTTCATAATGTGCCACACATTTTCAATGGGAGACAGGTTTGAACTGCAGGCAGGCCAGTCTAGTACCTAAGTATGTACTCTTACTACGAAGTCATGCTGTTGTAAGACGTTTAGAATGTGGATTGGCATTATGTTGCCAAAATAAGCAGGGACGTCCTTGAAAATGATTGCTTGGATGGCAGCAGATGTTGCTCCAAAACCTGTTCAGCATTAATGGTGCCTTTATAGATGTGCAAGTTATCCATGACATGGAGACTAACACACCCCCATACCATCACAGATGCTGGCTTTAGAACACGCTGATAACAATTCGGATAGTCCTTTTCCTCTTTGGCATGATGTCCATAATTTCCAAAAACAGTTTGAAATGTGACTGTGACAGTTTTCACAGTTTTCCGCTTTGCATCAGTCCATCTGAGATGAGCATGGAACCAAACAAGCCGGTGGCGTTTCTGGGTGTTGTTGATATTGACATGGTGAGGTGGTGTTTCGCAGGACCAACATGCAACAGGAGCGTAGGAGCCACACGGTGAGTGGAAAACGTTTTAATAACAGAACTGGGAGCATGGGCAGAATGACTGACGAGCAGCAGGTAAACAAACAGGAGGATCCAGTGGTAGGCAATGAAAACCAGAGGGTTTAAATAAAGTGATAGAGTGGAGAAACGACCAATAAACATGAAGAGCTAATAAGGTGAATGTGGAGCAGCTGGTGGAAGGGAGAATGCGACTGGAGGGAGGCTAATAAACATAGGTAAGTGGGAACACAGAGAAGTTCAGGAAAGTAACAAACAGAAAGACAAGAATGAACCAAGAACATAATCTACCATGAATTAACTGAACAGCAACCACAGAACATAAACAGAGAAGTGTAGAAAATCATACAAGTGTCTCTGATTCCTGTGTCCTGAACAACCACTCAGTTGCAAGAGATCTCTGGATTTCAAGTACAAACTGGCAGCTTTCTGGGAGATTCCCCATACTACCTGCAATCGAGACTTGCTCACCCCACCGTGCGATCGTCATCTGGATTTACAGTATTACTGGCCATCTGCAGTCAGTCAACCAGCTTACCTTTGGAGAACTCCAGTCCTCCTAGTTGGCCTTAATGTTCACAGACCTGACTCATTTTCCCCCCGGTGGTTCTCTTCCCTGATCCAAGTAAGCCCATTGAATTCATTATTTCTCAGCAATATTAATCGTCTCATCACTAACCAAACTCTTCCCAATACTCTAGTTTCCAGTTCTCCAGGTTCGTGCTTGAGACTTCAGTAATCCTTTTCACCATCTTTTCAATAAACTTTCTAAACCTTTATCTCCTGGGTGTGTTCTGCATGTGGGCCAAGGCTTTCGCAAACACAATGACAGCAAGAAGGAAAATTAAAAACCTTAACACCTAACACAGGTTATTCATGACACAATATATGGCATGCGCTTTACATGGTAGAGTTTTAACTTTCACTTGTAGCAACAAACCGTGTTAACTGAAAATGGTTTTCTTAAGTGTCTACACTCACTGGCTACTTTATAATGTACACCTTGCTAGTATCGGGTTGGACCCCCTTTTGCTTTCAGAACTGCCTTAATCCTTCATGGCATAGATTCAACAAGGTAACTGGAAACATTCCTCACAGAGTTTGGTCCATACTGACATGATAGCACCACACAGACGCTGCAGATTTGTCGGCTGCACATCCATGATGCGAATCTCCCATTCCACCACATCCCAAAGGTGCTTTATTGGATTGAGATCTGGTGACTGTGGAGGCCATTTGAGTCCAGTGACCTCATTGCCATGTTCAAGAAACCAGTCTGAGATGATTTGTGCTTTATGACATGGCACGTTATCCTGTTGGAAGTAACCATCAGAAGATGGGTACACTGTGGTATACAGAGATGGACATGGTCAGCAACAATACTCAGGTAGGCTGTGGCGTTGACACGATGCTCGATTGGTACTAAGGTTCCGAACAAATTCTGACCCTACCATCCGAATGTCCCAGCAGAAATCAAGACTCTTCGACCTGGCAACGTTTCTCCAGTCTTTCCAGTGAGCCTGTGCGAATTGTAGCCTCAGTTTCCTGTTCTTAGCTGACAGGAGTGGCACCCGGTGTGGTCTTCTGCTGCTGTAGCCCATCCGCCTCAAGGTTCGACGTGTTGTGCGTTCAGAGATGCTCTTCTGCATGCCTTGGATGTAATGAGTGGTTATTTGAGTTACTGTTGCCTTTCTATCAGCTTGAACCAGTCTGGCCATTCTCCTCTGACCTCTGGCATCAACAAAGCATTTGCACCCACAGAACTGCCGCTCACTGGATAGTTTCCCTTTTTCAGAACATTCTCTGTAAACCCTAGAGATGGTAGTGCGTGAAAATCCCAGTAGATCAGCAGTTTCTGAAATTCTCAGACCAGCACGTCAGGCACCAACAACCATGCCACGTTCAAAGTCAATTAAATGACATGTCTTCCCCATTCTGATGCTCTGTTTGAATTGCAGCAAATTGTCTTGACCATGTCTACATGCCTAAATACATTGAGTTGGTGCCATGTGATTGGCTGATTAGAAATTTGAGTTAATGAGCAGTTGGACAGGTGTACCTAATAAAGTGGCTGGTGAGTTTATGTGGTAATATCTGTTACAGAATGATATTGATTTTTTTGCTCCTGTCCCAGCTTTTTTGGAACATGTTGCAAGCATCAAATTAAAAATGAACGAATATTTGCAAAATAAAAAACAATAAACTTTATCAGTTTATTTAATATCTTGTCTTTGTAGAGGTCCTGTTGGTGGGTGGAAGCACCTCTCTTTGGATAATGGTAGGGCAACACGCTGCAATGATAGTGAGAGATACAAAGTAATTCATCCATTTTCTAAACCCTCTTATCCTTGCTGTGCTCACATGGGTAAGGGTGGGGGTTGAGGAGGCTTTGGTGAATATCTCCAGCAGCCAGTGGGTGACAGACAAGGTACACCCTGAACGGTTTACCAGTCCACCACAGTCAAGCATGGGCAAAAGACTGAAAGTCAGTTACATACATTCCATTGTGCTCCTAGTTATCAAACAAAGCATTCAATTTCAGTTTATTATTCAAACTAGTAAAAAAAGAAGAGTTCTGTCTAAGGAAACCCAGTCGATTTTAGGGAGTCACTGACCAGCATTCACTACTGGATGAGCATGTAGTGACAGGGGACAGTCACTTACATTATGTTGTTGACATTGCAGCAATCCCTTATACCAAGCATGCATGCAGTGACAGTTTAAAGAAAAACTTCCCTTTAACAGGCATATAACCATGCAATCAAAATCAGTGTGAGCAACCAGCTGCCAACAAACTGGGAGTAGCTCAATTGGCTTCATCTAGGAGAGAAACACGGCTAAGCAAATAAGCTCTGAGCCAGTTTGAAGCCTATAGGAAGAATGAGAGCCCATACAGTTGTTGCAGTAAAAGCTCAGTCAAGAGCTTAGGAAAAACCTAAGTCCACTCTTTATCAAAAAGGAAAATCTTTAGCCGTGTCTACCTTAGGGACTGAAACTGAGTGCTGTTTCCATTGGAACAACCCACATTCTACTTTTAGAACCTCTAGGAACCACCAGTAAACTTGCAGTCTAAAAGAAGTGCTCTTTTAGGGAGGGAAAGTTAAAACAGGAGAAATATGATCTCTCTTATGAATTTTTACCAGATATCTTGCTGTAGCATTTTGAATAAGCTAGAGGCTTTTAAGTGCATTCCTTGGACTTTTATAATAGCAAAAAATACTCCTGCCTTGAAGTAACACATACATAAACTAGTTTTTCAGCATCACTCCCCGTAAAGGTGAGTACACCCATAAGTGAAAAAGTCCAAATTGAATAGAATAGAAATTTCCTTTACTGTCCCTGTCATAATATGGGTTGTGACAGACTAGGGCTGGGCGATAAATCGATTTTATCGATTAATTTGAATTTGCAATTAATGAAGATTTAATTTTTGGGAAATCTGAATTTTTTTCTGCCGCGCCAGTGAACTCCTCGGGCCTCTGTAGCTTAGTGACGTCGATAGACCTGTCTCTCACAGAAACACCGAAAATGGCATCTAGTAAGGAAGACCTTATTCCCAAAAAAGGCACAACTTCATCAATTATATGGAACTGGTTCGGTTTCGCGACCACGGACTTGGAGCAACACACAGCACGTTGTAAAATCTGTTTAAAGCCTGTTGCTACTAAAGGTGGAAGCACTACGAATTTATTTCAACACTTGAAACAGAAGCACTCAGTGGAGTGGGAGAAATGCTGCTCTCTACAAAAAGCTCAGGACAGCAACAGACCAGAAATCCCTGCCAAGAGACAACCCACCTTAGGGGAATCATTTTCATACAGTGTTCCGTACAAAAAGACTGGGGCCCGATGGAAAGCGATCACGGATGCTGTCGCGTGGTTTATTGCCAGAGATACTGTGCCTATTTGTACAGTGGAAAAGTCTGGCTTCATTCACCTGCTGAAAAATGTAGACGCAAGGTGTGTACTACCTAGCTGGAAATATTTTGCTGAAGTTGCCTTGCCCCACCTGTACAAATGCACACGTGAAAGGATTGCAACAGAGCTGGCGGCGGTAAGTTTTTACTCTGCCATAACAGACTTGTGGAGCCATATATGAGTTTGACTGCGCATTTTGTCGACGATGACTGGGCTCTACGAAGTGTCTGCCTACAAACAGCTTACTTTCCCGATGATCACAAAAGTCAGGTCAATGCCGAGGGGTTAAAAGGACTCCTGGAACCTTTCCGAAGACTGACTCATCTGTATGACAACAGACAGCGGCACCAACATTATTAAAGCTCTGAAAGACATCGGGTGGCGAAACCTCCAGTGCTTTGGACATAAACTACATAATGCCATACGTAAGAATCGAATCTATATATATTTCGCAAATCTTATTTTGTATTTTATATACATGTCATAAAGGACTAGACCAGATTGAACAAAAACACAAACACAAACATCCGACCAAGGTGGGTGGGGGTGCCTCGGAAGGAAGGCCCCCCCGGAGGCCGTCCCCGGCAGATACAGAGTTCGGGAGGCCGGCGACATAGGAGCAGGCGATCAGGAGGCTGGCAACGTAGGAGCAGGCGATCAGGAGGCTGGCAACGTAGGAGCAGGCGATCAGGAGGCTGGAGATGTAGGAGCAGGCGATCAGTAGGCCGGCGACGTAGTAGCAGGTGATTAGGAGGCCGGCGACAAAGGAGCCGGCGATCTGACGGCCGGTAGAGGGACCAGGAGAACCCACGGTGGAGCTCAGAGGCACGGTGCGGAAACCGCTGGAACCTAGGAAAGCGGTGCAGAGACCGCTGGGACCTTCGGCGAGGCCGTGGAGATCTGTGGCGGAGCCGCTGAGGTACAGCAGGCGGAGGAGGTGCATCCTCGCAACCCTCAGGGACAGGAAGTGGAGACAGCTCGTCCACAAACTCCTACGGAATGGGAACCAGGGATGGAGGCAGTTTGTCCTCGGAGCCCTCCAGGACAGGACCGGGAACAGGAGCAGGAAGAGGGAGCAGCCAGTCCACGAGCCCCTCACGGACAGGAACAGAGTGTGAGGGCGGCTCGGCTTGGGACCCCTCCGGAACAGGACCAGGAACAGGATCAGGGTGTGGAGGCGGTTCATTCATGAACCCCTCCGGAACAGGACCAGGAACAGCATCAGGGTGTGGAGGCGGTTCATTCATGAACCCCTCTGGAACAGGACCAGGAACAGCATCAGGGTGTGGAGGCGGTTCATTCATGAACCCTTCTGGAACAGGACCAGGAACAGGATCAGGGTGTGGAGGCGGTTCATTCATGAACCCCTCCGGAGTAAGGTGCAGCGACGATGGCTTCTCAGGAGCGAAGCCATGAGCCGGAAAGTCGCCTCGAGCTTCAGTAGAGAGGCGAGCGGATGAGGGAGCAGGAGGCCTCCTCATAGAAGCGGCGATTTCACCCTGGGCCCTTTGACGTTTGGCCTCGTTGGTGTGGTGGATCTGAGGATCTTGAAAAAAAATGTCCTTCCACGACTCCAGCCAGTCTTGAAGGCTGCCAGCTATTTCCAACCTCCTCCATGGTGAGCTGGGAGAGGTCACAAGGTCAGAAAACAAATTTAGCAGAACCTCACCCCTTTTGAATTCCCTCTCCATTCTCCCTGCTTGGTCCCATTGGCTGATTCCTTCTGTCATAATATGGGTTTGTGACGGACCAATATGCAGTGAAGAACTCCTGAAGCTCGAGGTTTGCAGGTAAGACGAGTCTTTAATGTTCGTGGTAGGAACAGACAGGGTAGCAAACACGCACAAGCAACTAGCGGGGAACAACGGAAACAAACGGGCTTAAATACAAAACTGTACAGCGGGGCTTGGTGTGCAGGGAGACAGAAAACAAAGGACTAGACCAGATAATTGAACAAAAACACAAACTCAAAAACTCAAAACACAAGCCAGTATGACAGTCCCACAGCAGGGAAATTCAGGTGTACAGATTTACACCCGATATACACATCACTAAAAAACTATTTTTTTAAAAGTTATAAGACTATTAACTATAAAAATCAGAAATGAAAACAGGAATCAAAATTAGAATAGACTGTAAACAAAGGCAGAGTCTACATTACAGAAGAGAAATACTGTGCGGTTACCAAAATGGCATATGCAGATCAAATTAAAATAAATTAAGTGTGCAACATAGTTGGGTAACTGGAACTCTATGCCTGAGAAAAGAACAACAGACTATTCACAGAAAATAAAGTGCAACTATCAGCATAGATGTAAACACTTGTTGAGCTTGTTGGGAACAGTGATGGTTATAAAGTCTAACAGTTGCTGCGAGGAAACTCTGTGCACCTAGGGTGCAGCAGTCTGTCACTGGAGGATCTTTCAAGTCCAGTAACAACTTTATTCATGGCATGGGAGACCTTGGCCAGCAGTGATGGTAAATTTGCTACTGTCCATCTCCTACAACCTGCACTGTGTTCAGAGGGTATCCTAGGACAGAGCTGGCTCCTCACTGCTACAGATAGGCTGCTGCTCAAACTAAGTACACCACAGAAGATGGCTGCAGTAGTCCATGACCACCTCCTTAGTTTTCCCCTCATTGATCAAGAGGAGATTACGCTGGCACTAGTCCACAAAGTCCTGTGTCCACTCGTTCTCACCTGTGATGAGGTCGACTATGGCATAGTCATCTGTGAACTTCTGAAAATGGAGGTCACATCAGCTGATGGATAAGTCTGTAGAGTGTGAACAGGAACGCTGCAAGCACTGCTCCCCATGGAGAACGTTGCAAGCACTGTTCCGCATGGGGAACAGTGCTTGCAGCGTTCTCCACGGTGTTTCCCACAGTGTAATCCAATATCTACTCTTGAGCGCTCCAATTTGTCCCCCAAAACTCTAGATTTGATGGTATTAAAAGCATTGGACAAATCAAAGAACATGATCCTCACACTGCTTCCAGGCTTTCCCAGGGGCATGGGCGCGCCGCAACCGTAGGGACATTTTTCACTTTCCCCACAGCACGCCTAGTCTGTTTCCTCTGTATTGCGCTCACTGTATTTGCCCCCTCTCACCTGTTCCTCTCTCCCCTCCCTCTCCTGTTGAAACGTGACAACAGCTGCTGATTGGCCTCCTGCCTTAAGTCCCACCTGTCTTGTGTTTGTTTTATATTCAGTTCATGCTGAGGAAACACCGGCATATATCAAAACAGACATCACTTAAGATTCAAGGGTCTTTAATGTCATTATGTCACCATAATGACATTTTGCTGAGACACAGGTTTAAAAAATCCATATGTAGTGCACACATAAATTAAAAACACTCACAAAATTTAAAAACACTTATACACTTATTATAGCATACTTAGAGATGTTGAAAATGTAAAAACAAGAGAACATACGTACATGGAATATGCCATGTAGTATTTAGTAGTTAATAGTTAATGCTAGTAGTTAATGTGGTTAATAGTTAAAGCTAACATGTTGTTTCTCTGGACGTGCTAACATACGTTTGCCAGAAAAAGCAGTCTCTCGGTCATGTCAGATTCTTGACACTGTCAAGCTTTTAACTGTCATTTTGTCACTTAAGTATAATTAAGATGCAGAAAAGAAAAAGGCAAGAAAATATTGACAAAAGAAGTCAAAAGATATCCTATAATTGATATTACTGTAAAAAGTCATAAGCCTATAAGGTTAAAAAATTTTAAATATTTTTTGGATTAAACTTCTTTGCGTAAAAGCCATAAAGTATTTATATCCTTTTGATTACAGTCACATTATGTGAGAGGTCAACTGAGGTTGAGAATGTTCTGATTCAGCTGATTTACCCAGCTTAAGTCTCCTACAGCCTCAGAGTTTTGTTTGTGACATGAAATTGTTTTCAGGCTCTTCCACATTCCACTTACGTTCTGTTTCAGCTGGTTTTCCATCTTCCTCCAATTGCTGTTTTTCCATTCCTGATCTTTTTCCTCAGTTCCTTCTGCACAGCTCTGAGCTCTCCTTGTTTCCTGGTCTAAAGGCTTTCTTCCTCTGCTTGAGAAGAGCCTTTATTTCACGGTTGATCCAGGGCTTGTTATTGGAGAAACACCATACCTTCATGAGGGACAGTGTTGTCTTTACATAGAAGTGATGCTGTCAATGCCCTCTTCATAAGAAGCACAGAGCTCTTCCCACACAGTGGAGATGAAACAGTCCCTCAGAGCTTCTTCGTTCTACTCAGACCATCTCATTACTGTCCGGTTCACAGCTGGTTTTCTGTGTACAAGGGGTTTATACGCAGGCTGGAGGTGAACCAGATTATTATCTGAGCCCCCCAGGGGAGGGAAGACTGATGAGCCTTAACCCTGCTTCCTGTTAGCATACAATAAGTCCAGTGATTTACTGTATTTCCTCTAATGTTGCAGGTAACATACTGGGTGACAGTGGGGAGAGTGGAGGTAACAGAGACATGATTAAAATCCCCAGATATTAGTAATGCCCATATTGTGCCCAAAGTGTCATTACTCTGTGTGGCCACCGTTATCTTCCACCACTGTCTTATCTCTCTTGGGAATGGAGTTCACTGGAGCTTTACAGGTTGCCACTGGAATTCTCTTCCACTCCTCCATGACAACTTCAAGCAGCTGGTGGATCTTAGAGACCTTGTGTTCCTCCACATATGAGGATGCCTCACAGATGCTCAATAGGGTTTAGTTCTGGAGACATGCTTGGTCAATCCAGGACCCTTTTCTTTAGCAAAGCCGTAGTCATTTAGGAGGTGTGTTGGAGTTGTTATCATGTTGGCATTTGGCCCTGTGGCGCAGTATCTGAAGGGAGTGAATCATGCTTTGCTACAGTATGTCACAGGATATGTTGGCATTCATGGTTCACTAGACTGTGTCAAAGTGTCATGTCTTCAGTGTTGTTCTATGAGAAAATATAACAAAATATTTACAAAACTCTGAGGGATGTACTCACTATTGTTAAAAACTGTATGTCATTACTGTGGAAATGCTCACACACTTGATTAGCAACTATTATTATTTTGACAATAAAGTTTTATAAGGAAATAATATTTCTTGTATATCAACTTTCCCCTTAAGGGGTCACCACAGTGAGTCATCTGTCTCCATCTAACCCGATCTTTTGCATCGTCTATGATGCGTTCCTGTTATGGGTACCAAACCTGCCCACCACTTCTTTATCACCTCTGTTTCCTGCTCCAACATGTCCCTTGAGATTTGCACCAATCACCACTCACTCACCTCTGGGGATATTCTGCATCCCTTAACCTAACTCGTTCCAGAATTTCTCCTTCTCCTATAACATAACGCCCTACTCCTGATGCATAACCACTAACAACACTGAACATCACGCCTTCAGTTAGCTTCTGGCACAAGTTTCACCTCCAGAACATTCCTAACAAACTCCTTCTTCAAGGTACCTCGTACACGATTTCTCTTCCCATCCATGGTGTGGATGGGATGTGACACCTTTTTATAAGCTTTATAAGTCTCTTCAACACACAGTATGTCCACCTTCCTCCTGCATCATGGCAGACAACTCTCCAGCTTTTCCTGTGATGGAAAGTTCCTATTCTCAGTCCTCTTCCCTCTCTGCCTACACACACATCTTCCTCCTCTTCTTCTTTGCTGACCTATAAGCAAGGAAGATTAGATATATGTCTGTAATTATTGTCATCTTGTCAGAGTGAAGGTTTCTTAAGTAAAGGTTTAATCATAGCTACCTTAAAAACTACTGATCTGTTTACTAAGGACAGATTAATCCTATCTAAAATGGGGGCGGTAATCAAAGGGAACACTTCCTTAACTAATTTGGTTGGGATTGGGTCTCACACAAAGGTTGAAGATGTAGTTTGAGCTAATATTTTTGATAATTCAGAAAGCTGAGTTTGGTTAGGAATGTCTAAACATAGATCCGGGTCTACCAAGATGGCAGCCTTGGAGCTTCGCTCTCTCTTTCTTTGTGTATTTTGTGTGTTTTTATGTTTTTCGAGCCACAGTACTGTGGTCTAGGGCCGCAATTCTGTTGGCTCATACAGCAGAGAGGAACTTCTAAACATCAGAATGTCCTCTCTCAGGATTTTTTCACCATCATTCATCCATTCGAGCTTCACCAAATTCCTGGCGAGCGGAGCTGCGGCACTCTGCGGGATACTCTGCCGAAACCGTCGAAGAGGAAAGCGTGCTGGGGCGCTGGTAAAGCTCCGCCAAAAAGGACTTCGAACACCACTGCCTTCAATCCATCTGGCAAATGTCCGCTCTCTAAGCAACAAGATGGACGAGCTGCTTCTCTTCACCGGTAAAAACACGGACCTCCGTGGATCAGCGGTTCTCTGCTTCACCGAGACATGGCTGAGTGAAAACATTCTGGACTGTGCATTGCTGTTGCCGGACTTCCAGCTGCTCAGAGCGGATCGCAGCGTGGAGCTATCGGGGAAGAGGCAAGGAGGCGGAATCTTCTTTTATATAAACAAAGGTTGATGCAGAGACATAAAAGTGCTGGGGAAACATGCAGTCCTGATCTGGAGACATTTTCCATAAACTGTAAATCGTTTTATTTACCGAGACAGTTTTCCTCGTTTATAATAATCGGCTCATATTGTCCACCGCATGGCTGCACTTCTGCCGCTGAAGAACATCTCGCTGAGCTGATTACAGACGTGGAGAAAAAATACCCTGACTCTTTCATCATAATACTGGGAGATCTTAACAGAGCACACCTCTCCAATGAACTCCCCAAATACAGACAGCATATTAAGTGTCCCACCAGAGACAAAAACACACTGGACCATTGTTACACAACTTTAAAGGACTCATATCATGCTGTTACCAGGGCTGCTCTGGGTTTTTCAGATCATTGTCTAATCCACCTCATCCCAACCTACAGACAGAAACTAAGAGCTTCCAAACCTGTGATACACACTGCTAAGAAGTGGACTGAGGAATCAAAGCAGACGCTACAGGCCTGCTTTGAATGCACAGACTGGACTGTTTTTGAAACTTCAGCCACTAACTTAAAAACTTCAGCCACAGACTTAAATCAACTAACTGATGTGGTAACATCATACATCAGTTTCTGTGAGGACGTGTGTGCAGACCAAGACATTCTGCACCTTTGGGAACAACAAGCCATGGTTTACTCCACACCTCATCTGCGCAGGGACAAGGAAGAAGCTCACAGCAATGGAGATTGGGCGCGGTACAGGCAGGCCAGGAACAAACTAACAAAGGAGATCAAACCAGCCAAGAGAAGTTACAGTGAAAAGCTTAAGAACAGCCTTTCTACTGGTGACGCTTCGGCTGTATGGACTGGTCTGAGAAACCTGAATGCCTATAGGAGCCCCCCCTCCCTTCCTGAACAGAATCCTCGCCTGGCTAATCGTCTGAATGGCTTCTACTGCAGACATGACAAGAAGCCATTCACACCTCAAACCATCTCCTCCACATCCCATTCAGGAACAAATTCCTCCCATAAAGTAACCAACCCCCTACCTTCAGATCCCTCTGCCTGCACTAAAGATCTCTGAGGAAGATGTAAACAGGCTCAACACATGAAAACAGAGAAAGCTGGAGTATGGGGTAAGAACGCTGTCAAAAACAATGTGTATGTAAAGACGGAAATGTGTGCATATTAGTCAATAGTTGTGCATAAGTAAAATCCAAAAGAGGTATTGTATATTTTCTCTATAAGAATACAAAATAAAATGTTACAGATTCAAGAAATTTCAAACACAAAGTTCATGTTTACAGTTGTGGTTTATTCTTTATGAATACAATATGCTATAACAGTTTGTGAATACGATTTCTTTTCTATGAGAATACGAATTTACATCAGCGACTTGGTGTCACGTGATCTCAGGCTCAGAATATAGTGGGTGAAGTTATACAATGATGTACAGTAGGTGGCAGTATGCACCCCGGAATTTGTTGCGAACCGCCAGCAGAAGAAAAGAAGAAGAAGCAGCAGCACTAGCGCCAAAAGAACGGAACAATAAACTACGGTACAAAGCTAGGTAATGTTAAAAAGTTTATATATGTCTTAATGTCGTTAATATATGCTCTTGATCTGTCATCTTGGCGCTAGTGCTGCTGCTTCTTCTTCTTCTTCTTCTCTTCTTTTGCTGGCGGTTTGCAACAAATTCAGAGGTGCATACTGCCACCTACTGTACATCATTGTATAACTCCACCCACTATATTCTGAGCCTGAGATCACGTGACACCAAGTCGCTGATGTAAATTCGTATTCTCAAAGAAAATAAATCGTATTCACAAACTGTTATAGCATATTGTATTCATAAAGAATAAACCACAACTGTAAACTTGAACTTTGTGTTTGTAATTTCTTGAAGCGGTAACATTTTATTTTGTATTCTTATAGAGAAAATATACAATATTTTACTTATGCACAACTATTGACTAATATGCACACATTTCTGTCTTTACATACACATTGTTTTTGACAGCGTTCTTACCCCATAGCTGGAGGACCTGATAACATCTCCCCATCATGCCTGAAAGCCTGTGCACATCAACTTGCCCTGGTCTTCACCTGGATCTTCAACAACCCACTGGAGACGTGTGAGGTCCTCTCCTGCTTCAAACAATCCACCCTCATCCCAGTGCCCAAGAAACCCACCATCCTAGGATTAAATGACTACAGGCCTGTAGCCCTGACGTCTGTGGTCATGAAATCCTTTGAACGGCTGGTGTTGAAGCACAGGCCCCTTGCAGTTTGCTTACCGAGCAAACAGGTCGGCAGATGATGCTGTCAACTTAGGTCTACACTTCATCCTGCAACACCTCGACCGTCCAGGGACATACGCCAGCATCCTGTTTGTTGACTTCAGCTCGGCCTTCAACACCATCATACCAGACATCCTCCACTAGAAGCTCACCCAGCTCAACGTTCCGGCCTCCACTTGTCAGTGGATCAACAGCTTCCTGACGGACAGACAGCAGCAGGTGAGACTGGGGAGCATCTGCATTATTTACTGTTATTTCAGCTTTTAACCTTGTTCTCTCTATTCTCTTCCTAGAAGCTACACCTGGCCTGGCTCTGTGTCTACCTGTGACACCTTTCTGGAGAGGGGAATCGTCCGAGCTTCTGCTGGCAACAACTTAATGCTCACCCTCTACCAATGATCCACATAGCCCTGTCTTTTAGTGTTTGACCCTTTCTCTCTCCTAGACATGGCGATTGACTGAGCTTAACTGTAATAAACTCTATGTGCTCTCTTTCAGACTCTAACCTTGAAAACTGGCTCAGAGTTTATCTGTTCTTTCTTTCTTGGTGAAACGACTAAAGGAGCTACAACCAGTAACATTTACTTTTCCTTCCCATAGAAAGTACTCCTGGATCAGTGCTTCTGTGTTCTTTTTGTGTCTCTGCTCTGTTCTCTCAAACCCCAAGTCGGTCGTGGCAGATGGCCGCTCATACTGAGCCTGGTTCAGCTGGAAGTTTCTTCCTGTTAAAAGGGAGTTTTTCCTCTCCGCTGTCGCTACATGCATGCTCAGTATGAGGGATTGCTGCAAAGTCAACGCCAGTGACTGTCCACTGTCTTTACATGCTCATCCGGGAGGAGGGAATGCTGCAAGTCACTGACTGGATGCAATCTGCTGGGTTTCCTTAGATAGAAAAACTTTTTATCCAATTTGAATAAAAAGCTAACTCCGACTGCACTGTTCAATGGTTAGGATTAATTGGAATGTATGTACCTGACTGTTGTGAAGTGCCTTGAGACAACATGTGTTGTGAATTGGCGCTATATAAATAAACTGAATTTAATTGAATCTTCTCCCGCAGCAGATCAACAAGTACTGGTGCCCCCCAGGGGTGTGTTCTATCCCCACTCCTCTTCTCCCTCTATACAAATGACTGCAACTCCTGAAGTTTGCAGACGACACCACTGTCATTGGTCTGATCCAGGGCGGTGATGAGTCTGCATACAGACAGGAGGTGGATCGGCTGATACGCTGGTGTTGTCAGAACTACCTGGAACTCAACCCACTCAAGACTGTCGAAATGGTGGACACCACCACCATACACCCCCTCACCATCCTGAACAACACCATGTCAGCTGTGGACCACTTCAGGTTCCTACGAACCACCATCTCTGAGGACCTGAGATGGTCCTCACACATAGGCAATCTTCGGAAGAAGGCCCAGCAGAGACTGTACTTCCTGAGACAACTCAAGAAGTTCAACCTTTCACAGGAGCTGCTGGTCATCTACACTGCCATCATTCAGTCTGTTCTGTCTTCATCCATCTTAGTGTGGTTTGGTTCATCCACCAAACAGGACAGGTCCAGACTGCAACAAATAATCAGGACTGCAGAGAGAATAATCAGGGCTGACCTTCCCTCCATCCAGGACTTATACAGGTCAAGGGTAAAGAAAAGGATAGCTAGAATCTCTGCAAACCCCACACAACCAGCACACAAACTGTTTAGACTTCTACCTTCAGGTGGCGCAACAGAGCGCTGTCTGCAAAAACCAGCCGGCACAGAGACAGTTTCTTCCCCCAGACTGTTTCTCTGATGAACACTTGACAGGCGCCCATCTAGTACAAGTATTGGGCCAAGGGAATGCCATGATATGGCAGCCCAAACCATCACTGATCCACCCCCATGCTTCACACTGGGCATGCAACAGTCTGGGTAGTACGCTTCCTTGGGGCTTCCCCACACCGTAATTCTCCCGGATGTGGGGAAAACAGAAAAGGTGGACTCCTCAGAGAACAATACATGTTTCACATTCTCCACAGCCCAAGATTTGCACTCTTTGCACCATTGAAACCAACGTTTGGCATTGGCATTAGTGACCAAAGGTTTGGCTATAGCAGCCCGGCCGTGTATATTGACCCTGTGGAGCTCCCGACAGACAGTTCTGGTGGAAACAGGAGAGTTGAGGTGCACATTTAATTCTGCCGTGATTTGGGCAATTGTGGTTTTATGTTTTTTGGATACAATCCGGGTTATCACCCGAACATCCCTTTCAGACAGCTTCCTCTTGCGTCCACAGTTAATCCTGTTGGATGTGGTTCGTCCTTCTTGGTGGTATGCTGACATTACCCTGGATCTTGATACATCACAAAGACTTGCTGTCTTGGTCACAGATGCGCCAGCAAGATGTGCACCAACAATTTGTCCTCTTTTCTGGTACGTCACCCATAATGATGTGTGCATTTCAATATTTTGAGCAAAACTGTGCTCTTACCCTGCTAATTGAACCTTCACACTCTGCTCTTACTGGTGCAATGTGCAATCAATGAAGACTGGCTACCAGGCTGGTCCAATTTAGCCATGAACACTAAAATGACAAGTGTTTCAATTTCATTGTCCAACCTCTGTATATGTAAAGAAAAGAATTTATTGAGAGCAAAGTGTACCGGAGTCAAATTCCTTGTTTGTCTGTACAAACGTGGGAATAAAGCTGATTCTGAAAAGGTTTATTTAAATATTTGGAAGATATATTAAGCTATATTAACCTTTGATTCAGAAGGATGCACTGTAATGCTTGGAGACTGGAACTGCTACATTGATTATACTTTTGACAGAAATGGAGAGGAACCTCACCATCATTCCTCTGTTTTTCTGTCTAACTGTCATGATGTAGAGTTGTTTGGTTTTTGGTTTCGGAGTTTTTCCTTATGTTTTTCACTGTTCAAGTTTTGAAACATGTTTCTGTTTATTTTCCTGGTCATGCTTTTGTTTTGTCGTCTTGTTCCTGTTTTGTCAAGTTTGGTTTTCGGATCTGGTTATGCTTTTGCTTCATGTTTTTCTAGTTTGTGTTCAAGAGTCTCTGTTTTGCTCCAGTCACATTTTGTTCTGTTAATTAAGTTTATCCAGTTCACCTGCTCCATACTAATCTGTCTCCCAGGTCCACCTGGTTTTCATGCCATATATTCACACCTGTTCTGTTAGTCTTCACGGAAACATCTTTCACCCTCATGCTCATGTCTTGTTCTAAAACCAAGTCTTGTTTTTTTTTTGATCATGCCATGCCTGTCTTGCCTGCCCGTTTCTTTTGTTCCTGCCTCCTGTAGTGAGTGAGTTTTCGTTATTAAATCTTTTTTACTTACCATCACGCTGCCTGCTCGTCTGCATTGTGGGGTCCAATTCCAAGTTAACAGTGACAGAACCGTGACACTAACATGCTTAAAAAATCTGATCTGGTTGATTCAATTCAATTCAATTTTATTTACATATAGCACCAATTCACAACACATGTCATCTCAAGGCACTTCACAAATTCAATTCATTCGAATCATACAGATTTTAAGTCAGGTACATACATTCCAATTAATCCTAACTATCAAACACTGCAGTTGGATTCAGTTTATTGTTCAAATTGATTAAGATTTTTTCTATCTAAGTAAACCCAGCAGATTGCATCAAGTCAAGAGCTGGAAAATCTCTGCAGACCCCACACACCCTGCACATAAACTGTTTAGAGTACTACCCCAGGCCGTCGTTACAGAGGACTGTTTACAAACACCAGCCCCCACAGAGAGTTTCTTCCCCCAGGCTGCTTTTCTGAAGAATATTTAATAGAGTATCAAACAACCTCATACTGAAGTTGCAAATCCACCTTTGTATATGTGTATATTGTATATATGTATTTATGGACATAATGATATATGCAGAATATATTTTATAACACAAAAAAGAAACCCACAGAGCAAAGTGTACCGGAGTCAAATTCCTTGTTTGTTGTATGCACGAACTTGGCAATAAAGCTGATTCTGATAGCCGCTTATGCTACATCACTTACCAAAGACCTAGTAATCATGTGTGGGAGGATGCCAATGAGTTTAAAAAAAATATAGTCAGTTTTATTTATAAAGAAATCCATGAACTCATCACTGCTAATAGCTGAGGGAACGAAATTTGGCAACTGTGCTAAAAAGAAACCTCGGATTATTCTTATCAGCCTCTAATAATTATGAAATATATGCTGGTAAAGGTCTTTTTATACGATAGTAGACTATTGTCCTATGGATTTGTAGAGCACCATTTTCTCTCCAATTTTCTAGCATTGTGCTTTAAAGTACGCAGCTCTGAATATCATTGTACAACATTCTGTGCACAAGAGAGATGAAAGAGATAAAAATTTAATTCAACTCAATTCAATTTTATTTATTTAGCGCCAATCCACAACACGTTGTCGCAAGACTCTTTACAAAGTCAATTCAATGATATCATACAGATTTTAACGTCAGGTACATACATTCCAACTGATCCAAACAATCAAACTGCAGTCAGATTCAGTTCATTATTCAAATTGGTTAAAAGGTTTTCCTATCTAAGGAAACTCAGCACACTACTGAAATGCTCTAATACACACTACTGAAACGCTACATGCTCTTACACACACTACTGAAATGCTCTTACACACACTACTGAAATGCTATTACACACACTACTGAAATACTCATACACACTACTGAAATACTCTCATATGCACTACTGAAATGCTTTTACACACACTACTGAAATGCTTGTACACACACTACTGAAATGCTTGTACACACTCTAGTTAAATGCTTTCAAATTATTTCAGTAGAAATGGAAGGCATTTCAATAGAAACGCAAAGCGTTTCAGTAGCAAAGGAGACACGTTGAAATGGGCTAAGTCCTTCTAAGGCAGCACTTACGAGCCGATTAAGTCATAGCAATGCGATGAAGGCTGTTCAAATTCGAAGGCTCCTCCAAAGGGAGCCAACAAATGCTTCCTTCTTTTCCCCAGATATGAAGGATGGCTCCAGTGTATACTTTGTGGCCGACCCAATCCCATGATTCAATGTGGGTCACAGGAAATTGTAGAAACAGAAGTAGAAATGGCAGAGGAGAGAGAAAAGCTGTGAATAAAGTTGTATATATTACGCTTTCTGTGGAACTTATACAAATAATGGCTAGGCTAAAAACATTAACAAACCTACCCACCTTTGTCTTCATTCTCTGGACCTTGTGCTGACAAAAGACATTGAGTGTAAAGAAATAACAATGTTTTCTCATAAACCTGTCCTGACTGACCATTTTTTAATAACCTCTGAGTTTATTTTAACCGAGTACTCCACACCTGAAAGAAAATGTAATTATAGTAGATCATTATCAGACAATGCTGTAACAACCTTTAAAGAATCTGTTCCACTTTAAATTTCCTCATTTTCACAGAAAAAGGAGGAGGGCAATAATTTTGTTTCTTCCCCTTCACAAATTGAATCTCTTGTTCATAGTGTTAGTTCCTCGTTGCGTGGTGCACTAGACAATGCAGTCCCCTTGAAAAAGAAGGTAATTATTCATAGGACACTGGCTCCATGGTTTAAAGCACAATGTTAGAAAATTGGAGAGAAAATGGGGCTCTACATACCTAGAGGATTCCTACTGTTGTATAAGAAGACACTTCGCCAAGCCAGAACAGCTTATTTCTCATCATTAATAGAAGAGAACAAGAATAATCCTAGGTTTCTCTTTAGTACAGTTGCTAAACTTACAAAGAGTCATAGCTCTGTTGAGTCATCCATTCCCTTAGCTTTCAGCAGTCATGACTTTATGGGATTCTTTTTAAATAAAATTGATTCTATTGACATACTCCTGAAGATGATTACTTCATCCTCATGTTAGACCCAATCCCAACCAAATTATTTAAGTAAGTGGTCCCTCTGATTACCAACCCCATTTTAGATATGATTAATCTATCCTTGTATCAAGAGCCACGGTATCCAGGGTAATGTCATCATACCACCAAGAAGGACGAACCACATCCAACAGGATTAACTGTTGATGCAAGAGGAAGCTGTCTGCAAGGGATGTTCGGGTGCTAACCCGGATTGTATCCAAAAAACATAAAACCACGGCTGCCCACATCACGGCAGAATTAAATGTGCACCTCAACTCTCCTGTTTCCACCAGAACTGTCCATCGGGAGATCCACAGGGTCAATATACACGGCCGGGCTGCTATAGCCAAACCTTTGGTCACTCATGCCAATGCCAAACGTCGGTTTCAATGGTGCAAAGAGCGCAAATCTTGGGCTGTGGACAATGTGAAACATGTTTTGTTCTCTGATGAGTCCACCTTTACTGTTTTCCCCACATCCGGGAGAGTTATGGTGTGGAAAAGCCCCAAAGAAGCGTACCACCCAGACTCTTGCATGCCCAGAGTGAAGCATGGGGGTGGATCAGTGATGTTTGGGCAGCCATATCATGGCACTCCCTTGGCCCAATACTTGTGCTAGATGGGCACGTAACTGCCAAGGACTACCAAACCATTCTTGAGGACCATGTGCATCCAATGGTTCAAACATTGTATCCTGAAGGCGGTGGCGTGTATCAGGATGACAGTGCACCAATACACACAGCAAGACTGGTGAAAGATTGGTTTGATGAACATGAAAGTGAAGTTGAACATCTCCCATGCACAGTCACCAGATCTAAATATTATTGAGCCACTTTGGGGTGTTTTGGAGGAGCAAGTCAGGAAACGTTTTCCTCCACCAGTATCACGTAGTGACCTGGCCACTATTCTGCAAGAAGAATGGCTTAAAATCCCTCTGACCACTGTGCAGGACTTGTATATGTCATTCCCAAGACGAATTGACGCTGTATTGGCCGCAAAAGAAGGCCCTACACCATACTAATAAATTATTGTGGTCTAAAACCAGGTGTTTCAGTTTCATTGTCCAACCCCTGTAGAACAACATTTGGGTTAAATGAAGTGAGAAACACTGCACTAAAACATGAAGATCATCTTTGTTCACTATCAGGAATCAGACTGTATTGTGAGCAGAAAAGTAAGACTTTAAGGACAGAACAACCTCTTCTTCAAGAGCATGTTGTGAATGTGACAATTACCAGTAATTGATATTTTTCCTAATACTCCTGTGTTTAGCTAAAAACACAGGTCTGTAGGTCGCGCTTCCCTCAGCTCAGTGTTCATAATTTAAAAATCATAAAAAGACAAAAATGCCATCCAAGGCCAAAACCACTGCTGATCCATAAGATCACAAAGGTTGCAAAACAAAGACCCTGAGATTATTCTCAAGTGAGACAACATTGGAAATAACTGCAGAACCTGATTTGTGTTTGGACTGTTTTGATCCTGTGAAGCTTCCTGAGTTAACAGAAATTTTAGCTTCATCTAAACCTTCAACTTGTATGTTAGACCCAATCCCATTTTAGATATGATTAATTTATCCTTAGTAAATGGATATGTACCACAAGCTTTTAAGGTAGCTGTAATTAAACCTTTACTTAAGAAATCCTTCGCTTGATCAAGATGACTTACAGACCTATATCCAATCTTCCATTCTTATCTAAAATTCTTGAGAAAATAATTGCTAATCAAATGTGTGAGCATTTACACAGCAATGACCTGTTTGAAGAGTTTTAGTCAGGCTTCAGAGCTAATCATAGCACTGAAACAGCTCTGCTGAAAGTCACTAATGATATTCTTATGGCCTCAGATAATGGACTTGTGTCTTTTCTGGTTCTGTTAGATCTCAGTGCTGCATTTGATACAGTTGACCACAATATTCTCTTTAAAAGGCTGGAATATGCTGTAGGGATCAGGGGAACAGCGCTAGGCTGGTTTAAATCTTATCTGTCTGACAGATTCCAGTTTGTTCATGTAAATGATAAATCATCTTTAAACTCCAGGGTTCAGGGTTCAGTACTTGGGCCAATTCTCTTCACTATATATATGCTTCTAATAGGTAAAATTATCAGGCAGCATAGGATAGATTTTCACTGTTACGCTGATGATACTCAGCTTTACTTATCCATAAATCTTGATGAGCCCAACCAGTTAGATAGACTACAAGCATGTCTTGAAGACATAAAAATTTGGATGACTTTAAATTTTCTACTTCTAAATTCAGACAAGAGAGAAGTTGTTGTCTTTGGACTGGAGTCTTTGAAAAAGAAATTGATTAGTCAATCAATTAACCTGGATGGCATTAAATTGACCTCCGATAATAAAGTAAAAAAAACCTTGATGTTATTTTTGACCAGGACATGCCATTAAATCTTATATTAAACAGGTTTCTAGGATTTCCTTCTTTCACCTACATTGCCAAAATTAGAAATATCCTATCCAGGAGTGATGCTGAAAAACTAGTCCATGCATTTGTTACTTCAAGTCTGGACTACTGTAATTCTTTACTATCAGGATGTCCACAAAATCCACAAAAGTTAAAAGCCTTTAGCTGATTCAAAATGCTGCAGCAAGAGTTCTGATGAAAATTAAAAAGAGAGATCATATTTCTCCTATTTAAGCTTCCCTTCACTGGCTCCCTTTTAAATCCAGAATAGAATTTAAAATTCTCCTTCTCTCATATAAAGCCCTTAATGATCTAGCTCCATCATACATCAGAGATCTGACTGTTCCATATATTCCTAACAGAGCACTTCATTCTCAGAATGCAGATTCATTGGTGGTTCCTAGAGTCTCTAGAAGTAAAATGGGAGGCAGATCTTTTAGTTATCAGGCTCCTCTCCTGTGGAACCAGCTCCCAGTTTTAGTCCGTGAGGCAGACACCCTGTCTACTTTTAAAGCTAGGCTTAAAACTTTCCTTTTTGATAAAGCTTATTGTTAGAGTGGCTTAGGTTATCCTGAGCTATCTCTGTAGATATGCTGCTATAGGCTTAGGCTGCTGGAGGACATATTGACCACTTTTACTCTCTTCGCTACATTCTCATACTACTCTCCAATTTTGCATTGTTTGCTGTTATTTCAGCTTTTAACTTGATGTTCTCTCTCTTTTCTCTTCCTAGAAACTTCACCTGGCCTGACTCTACCTGTGTGTGTGTACCTGTAATACCTTTCTGGAGAGGGGCATCGTGCAAGCTTCTGCTGGCAACAACGTGCTGGCTCACCCTCTACCGATGATACACTTGGCCCTGTTTTTCAGAGTTCAACCCTTTCTCTCTCCTAGACATAGCTACTGACTGAGCTTTTCCTGTAACTAATTATACGTGCTCTCTTTCATACTCTAACTTTGAAAACTGGCTCAGAGTTTATCTGTTCTTTCTTTCTAGATGAAACGACTAAAGGAGCTACCTCCATTAACATTTACTTTTCCTTCCCATAGAAAGCACTCTGGGATCAGTGCTTCTGTGTTCTTTTTGTGTCTCTGCTCTGTTCTCTCAAACCCCAAGTCGGTCGTGGCAGATGGCCGCTCACACTGAGCCTGTTTCTGCTGAAGGTTTCTTCCTGTTAAAAGGGAGTTTTTCCTCTCCACTGTCGCTACATGCATGCTCAGTATGAGGGATTTCTTCAAGTCTCTGACTCGATGCAATCTGCTGGGTTTCCTTAGATAGAAAAACTTTTTTATCAAATTTGAATAAATGACTGAATCTGACTGCACTGTTCAATGGTTAGGATTAATTGGAATGTATGTACCTGACTTTGCGAAGTGCCTTGAGATGACGTGTTGTGAATTGGCGCTATATAATTAAAACTGAAATGAATTGAATTGAATATATATGTACGTACAAATAATGGGTGAATGACTGATTGTTTCATGCACACACCTTTTTTGTTTTACTGAAGCTATTTATTCATTTACTTTTCATGATTATTGTAACAGAACACTCAAGCAGCAATCTGTTTTTTTTAGCTTATTTGCTCTGTTAGTCCAATTATTCTATTTTGGAAAAAAAAAAAAAGGTGGCGCAGTTGGTAGCACTGTTGCCTTGCTGCGAGAAGGTCCTGGGTTCGATTCCCGGCAGGGGGTCTTTCTGCATGGAGTTAGCATGTTCTCCCTGTGCATGCGTGGGTTCTCACCGGGTTTGATCATTTTTCTTATTTGATGACGAGAAGCGATGGCTTGTAGAAGCAATTCAGAAGATACAGGTCCTTCTCAAAAAATTAGCATATTGTGATAAAGTTCATTATTTTCTATAATGTAATGATGAAAATGTAATATTCATATATTTTAGATTCATTGCACATTAACTGAAATATTTCAGGTCCTTTATTGTCTTAATACGGATGATTTTGGCATACAGCTCATGAAAACCTAAAATTCCTATCTCACAAAATTAGCATATTTCATCCGACCAATAAAAGAAAAGTGTTTTTAATACAAAAAACGTCAACCTTCAAATGATCATGTACAGTTATGCACTCAATACTTGGTCGGGAATCCTTTTGCAGAAATGACTGCTTCAATGCAGCGTGGCATGGAGGCAATCAGCCTGTGGCACTGCTGAGGTCTTATGGAGGCCCAGGATGCTTCGATAGCGGCCTTTAGCTCATCCAGAGTGTTGGGTCTTGAGTCTCTCAACGTTCTCTTCACAATATCCCACAGATTCTCTATGGGGTTCAGGTCAGGAGAGTTGGCAGGCCAATTGAGCACAGTGATACCATGGTCAGTAAACCATTTACCAGTGGTTTTGGCACTGTGAGCAGGTGCCAGGTCGTGCTGAAAAATGAAATCTTCATCTCCATAAAGCTTTTCAGCAGATGGAAGCATGAAGTGCTCCACAATCTCCTGATAGCTAGCTGCATTGACCCTGCCCTTGATAAAACACAGTGGACCAACACCAGCAGCTGACACGGCACCCCAGACCATCACTGACTGTGGGTACTTGACACTGGACTTCTGGCATTTTGGCATTTCCTTCTCCCTAGTCTTCCTCCAGACTCTGGCACCTTGATTTCCGAATGACATGCAGAATTTGCTTTCATCCGAAAAAAGTACTTTGGACCACTGAGCAACAGTCCAGTGCTGCTTCTCTGTAGCCCAGGTCTGGGGAATGCAGCACCTGTAGCCCATTTCCTGCACACGCCTGTGCACGGTGGCTCTGGATGTTTCTACTCCAGACTCAGTCCACTGCTTCCGCAGGTCCCCCAAGGTCTGGAATCGGCCCTTCTCCACAATCTTCCTCAGGGTCCGGTCACCTCTTCTCGTTGTGCATCCTTTTCTGCCACACTTTTTCCTTCCCACAGACTTCCCACTGAGGTGCCTTGATACAGCACTCTGGGAACAGCCAATTCGTTCAGAAATTTCTTTCTGTGTCTTACCCTCTTGCTGGAGGGTGTCAATAGTGGCCTTCTGGACAACAGTCAGGTCGGCAGTCTTTACCCATGATTGGGGTTTTGAGTGATGAACCAGGCTGGGAGTTTTAAAGGCCTCAGGAATCTTTTGCAGGTGTTTAGAGTTAACTCGTTGATTCAGATGATTAGGTTCATAGCTCATTTAGAGACCCTTTTAACGATATGCTAATTTTGTGAGATAGGAATTTTGGGTTTTCATGAGCTGTATGCCAAAATCATCCGTATTAAGACAATAAAAGACCTGAAATATTTCAGTTAGTGTGCAATGAATCTAAAATATATGAATGTTAAATTTTCATTATTACATTATGGAAAATAATGAACTTTATCACAATATGCTAATTTCTTGAGAAGGACCTGTACAGTCAGTGAGCTCGGAGACTGCCGCGGTGCTATGATGGCCAAGTCTTTTATCAGCGCGCGCGGTCACACTCACCTCTCTGCCATTTTCCCGCCGGCTCCTAAAATTCCTCAACAAAAAAGGCCCTCCATATTGCTGAAATTGCGGTACCCGCAGTCACCGAATTACTTCTCCCAGACTAGTGTCAGGGCAACGGCGGTAACTATGCAACATCCATCTGTTACTTTCAAAGTAAAAGCTTCTTTAATTAAACATCTCCAAAGCCCCGACACCAGTTTGTTATAGAATTCAAAATTAAAATTTTTTGGCATATTTGATTAAAATTCAGGGCTGCACGGTGGTGAAGTTGGTAGCACTGTTGCCTTGCAGCAAGAAGGTCCTGGGTTCGATTCCCGGCCAGGGGTCTTTCTGCATGGAGTTTGCATGTTCTCCCCGCGCATGCGTGGGTTCTCACCGGGTACTCCGGCTTCCTCCCACAGTCCAAAGTCTTGCCTGTTAGGTTAATTGGTAGCTCTAAATTGCCCTTAGTTGTATGAATGAGTGTGTGCATGGTTGTTTGTGTGTTGCCCTGCGATGGACTGGCGACCTGTCCAGGGTGTACCCCGCCTCTCGCCCATAGGCTGCTGGAGATAGGCACCAGCTCCCCCGTGACCCACTATGGAATAAGCGGTAGAAACTGACTGACTGGAAAAAAAAGGGTGAAAACTGAAAATGCTTTTTTGTTTTTTCCCCGATTTATCAATTAATTGAAAGAATAATCGATTATTAAAATAAACATTAGTTGCAGCCCTATTTCACTGAAAAAAAAACTTAATTGCTTGATCTTGGATTATCATATCTAATTTCTTATCCCCAACCCAATCCATTTATTAGCCTGCACCGGGGCTGTTGCTGCTGTGGTCTTTGCAGAGCTTCCCAGATCTGCTAAGATAATAGGACCTCTTCACACTCACACACTAAAAATAGCAGTAGCTGCACTGGGCTTACACAGAAATGACAGCCTCCCACCAGGAGCACAGGGAAACAGATTCATTAAGAGTGAGTGTGTCTAAATATCTGTTTATGGGGAAGAAATGTTTCTCATAGCCTTTCATACCTTTGCCTACCAGCTGCTAGAGATCGGGAGCAGATGGATGGATCGATCTGTAACTCCACATCTTTACAAAAGATAACTTGAGTCTGGGCCTGAGAAAAAAATCTTCCTTTCACTGTGCGGTTTATTAAAGCACCGAGGTTGCATAGACAAAGGTTACAGTTAAGAGCTCTAAGGCTCTAAAAGAGGTATTCACAATTTTGGCCAGGGGATTTGAAGTGGGGGAGGGCAAGAGCAGAACTCCATTATAAATGCTGGCAATTTGCTGGCTTTAGTTCTGACTTCATTTGTGTAAGCACACCCCTTGTCATTGTCACATAACCATCTTGAGTAGTGGGAAATAAATGAAAGAGGTGAAACTTCCATCCATCCTTCTATGCTGCATCTGTGCTGGGTCACAGGGGGCTAGTGATCATCTCCACTGTTCAATAGCTGAGATTGGGGGTATACAATGGACAGGACATCCTGTCTAGTTTCCATAAAATGCTAACATTCTGAACCAAAATGTTTAAAAACTCAAAAAACATCATATTAGTAAAAGTGTTTTATGTTCCTACATCTTGCCAAACATGTTGATTACATTTAGGCTTAATTGATATTCATTAAACATATCACTTGCACCCAAACAGCTGCATAACCTTCTTAATTGTTCCTCATTCAAGAACGTTTAAACGTTCCTCAGCCTACTGTAATTCGCTGATGTCATTTTTCAATGAGAAAATTCTGTCCATCCACAAACACCTTGACCCAAACTCAACAGCCAGCATCTCTGTTGAACTTTCACCCCCTCCAACCCCTTGTTGGTCTTCTCCCTTTCCTCTGCTGCTAAAATCTCGGACATTATTTGTCATTTGCCAGTCTAAGCCCTCTTCCTGCCAGCTCGATCCCTTCCCCACAGTCCTCGTTAATCCTGTCTCTCCTCTCTGCTCCCCATCATTAGTGACATCATCCACTCCTCTCTGTCTTCCGGTATTGTCCCACAGCCTTTAAATCTGCAGCCATTTCTCCCACATCATCACAAAAACCAGGTCTTGACCACTGCAATTTCAGTAATCTCTGTCCTATCTGTAGTAGAGGCTGACATTTTTTCGGGAGTCCCATGGGTCACGGGATTCCCACGGGAAACCCGCGGGACGGGAGACAGCATCAGTAAAGATCCCGTGATTGGGACGGTACAAGATAAAAAATGTACGGGAGCAGACGGGAGCGGGAGCTATCCAATAGGAGGAAAAATAAACTAGGATCAATTGTCTTTGGAAATGTAAACTGAGACTTTGTTATAAACTTTAAGAAAAAAAAACTTGGATCGACGCCGCCATTGTGTAGTTTTTTTCCAAGAAGCCTATGCTATAATGTGAGTCAAACGAACTACACGACCCACAAGCCAACAGTGCTTCTGCTCGGTGTTTTCCACCTGCGTTCAGGATGGAGGGAACAAACGCAGGTGGAGAACTGGACGTGGTAAAATTGGATTTGTAACGTAAAGTCAGAAATAAGGACTTATCTATTAAACTCATAGAGCTGACAGGAAAGTCGCAAATATGACCGAACTTCAGGAGAGTTGAATGTAGCGGTGTTAACATGCAGTCTGCTGCTTGTAAAACGTGTTTAGTTGTAATCAAGTTCACCAGTGATTAAGGGACACTTGTAAAACAGATTCTGGATTAAATCAGCCCTGCATCTCTTCATTCATCAAACCAAAAGTACCATCATGTGTCAAGTCTCATCTGACCAACAAAATTGCTGCATGTGCTCTAAAGATTTAAGAGGTAAGGTACGGAAGCCCGTGAGGGGACATGGGGAAATGTATTACTTTTGCGTCTCCACGCAATACTTTTGTGTTTGGCATTTTGGAGCAACAGCACAGATGATAAACTGCTCATAAAACAAACAGCACTGATGTCATTGATATGGTTTATTTGTCATATGCAGGTTAACACGCAGTAAACAATGTGATAAAATGCTTAGGATAAGAAGAACCGTTCAAATCACGATAAAAACAAAAACACTAATGGCGTACAAAAAAAAAAGTACACATCATGCAGCAGTAATAAGGAAATAGTGTCACAGATGTGGTTTCGTGCAGTTTTATGGTCCAGAGTTCAGTAGTTTGTTTGACAGCTTGTGGATAAAAACTGTCTTTTAGTCTGATTGAAGATAATTTTATTTAATGCTGATTTCAAAATAAAACTCAATAAATCTCAAAACGGGTGTAGTGTTTGTTTCAATTTTGCAGTTATCTGGTTTGGAAACTATCCCACAAAGTATTGCGAAATAACGCAAAGACTATTGCGTGGGGACACAAAAGAGAAAAAATTCCCCATGTCCCATCGCGGACCTCGTAGAAAGGCTTCATCAAGGGAAGATATTAAATAAATATGTTGTGAAATAGAAACAAATTGAATGTACCATTAAATGTACAATTTATTTAATACATCATTAAATATTAAGTGTACCACTAATTACGTCATGTCGTCTTTAAAATTATACTTAATTATTCAGTGGCATATTTAATTGCATTGTAGTCCATTTCATGATATAACGGTACATTTATTGTTTCTAATGATGTATTAAATAAATAAATGGTACCTTTAATTTAATGGCACATTTAATGTTACATTTCTTTCATGTTACATTTACTTCACTTATGGGACATTCACAACATTTATTTATTTAATGATGATTTTATTGTATTAATTTTGTCCAGTTTGACCCTCCATTCTTGATGCCTGTATAGGAGGTCATGTCAGAATTTAAATCAGGTGTTCTGGAGCAGAAACACATCTAAAACTTGCAGAGAAGGGGTCCCTGAGGACCAGGGCTGTGAACCATTGAGGTACAGTTTCTAAATTGTGAAGGTAATGCCTTTTTGGCCTTTTGTTCAACAAGTACAGTTCTCTTGCTAGGTGCCTTTTTCTTTCGTTTCAGCAACTTGAAACATAAAAGTAATGTCATTGTTCAAAGGAAACAGTCACCTAATAAATAAGTAAAATACAACTATGTACATTTTGTTTATTCAACTAAGATAGGCATGGTCTGTTTCCTTGTTTAATATTTTATTATTTCTTCATTATTATTCTTTTTACTTTAACTGGCCTTTACTACAGCTAAAAACAGGGACCTAACTGGTCCTTCAAAGAAAGAAATTGCCAAAAGACTAAATGAAGAAAACAAAAATGGGAGTGGCACAGGAGTGGGAGTCGTTCTGAATGGGAGCGGGACGGGAGTGGGAGTCAATTTACCAGGAGTGGGACGGGACAGAATTTTTTTCGTTATGCTGGCCTGGGATTGGGATGGGACAAGACATTTTTCTGTGGGAGCGGGATGGGACAGGAGAGAAAATCCACTCCCGTGTCACCCTCTAATCTGTACCCTACCCTTCATTTCCAAAGAACTGGATGGCTTCACTCATATCTATAAAATAATTGCTTATTTGAAAAATTTTAATGCCGTTGTCGCCCCCACCATAGCACCATAACTGCACTCTTAAAAATTACAAATGATCTTCTCCTCACTGCTGACTCCGGTCTTCTATCCATCCTCATTCTTCTTGATCTGAGTTTGGCCTTTGATACCATCGGTCACTCCATCCATCTTAACAGACTAACCTCAATTGCTATTTCTAGTACTCGCTTTGATTGGTTCAAATCATATCTCTCTGGACGTGGTCAGTTCATTTAACTTCAGTCTTTCCATTCCCATTTCTCCCGTCTCTACAGGTGTGCCCCAAGGTTCTATCCTTGGGCCCCAATTCCTAAATTGGATTCCTTTCTTTTTCAATTTAACAACTCTCTGCTTTCCCCCTCTACTCAGGTTAAGAGCCTGGTTGTCATGCTTGACAGCAGACTTTCCCTCACTTCTCACATCAACAGTCACTCATTCTGCTTATTTTCACCTTCACAACACCAATCGGCTCTGCCTCACCCTCACAGCTCAATCTAATACCATTCTTGTCCACAGTCTTGTGATATCCCGGATCTACTACTGTAGCTCCCTCCTTTCTTGTCTCCCCAATAAATCCCTTCACAAGATGCAGATAGTCCAGAACTCAGCTGCCTGGGCCATCATCCAAACTCCCTTCTACAATCATATCTGTCCTGTCCTGAAGCAGCTTCGCTGGCTCCTTATTAAATCTTGTATTATTTTCAAAATTCTTCTTCCCACTTTCAAGGCCATCCACCATCTTGCCCCTCCATATCTGTTCTACATGTCTCCATCCCCTCCCGTTCTCTCAGATCAGCCTCCTCCCTCCTCCTCTCTGCACCCTCTGCTCGCCTCACCACCATGGGTGCAGGGTCTCTGGCCCTTGACTAAGGAACACTCTACTCCCTGTCTACAAAACATCACCTCTCTCTCACTGTGCAAAACTGGTCTGAAAACCCATCCCTTTAGATTAGCCGATCTTTCTTAACTCTACTCACAAGTATTTTCCATTTTGATCTTTAATTTGCTTTTACTTTATGGATGTTTGATTTTATTGTCTGTTGGCAAATTTTTGTAAAGTGTCCTTGAATGTCCTGAAAGGCGTTTATAAATAAAATGCATTACTATTAATATTATTAAATAGCAACCTTATAAACAACCAACTATTAACTAGAACATTCCCTGCTCTCCTTTCATTGCTGTGGCAGCCCCCTACTAAGGAATCTTAAAGCTTTATTTTGAAAATATCAATAAGCTTTATTTTGAAAGAATAAAGTAGACCCATTTCCATCACCAAGTCCCAGTAGTAGTATTAAGACCAATGTTGCAATAAATCCATTCACAAGATTTATTGCTGTGTAAAATTTGAAGGCTGTAATTTTGTAGAGTATGTTTTTATTTAATTGAAAATGTAGGCTTTTATTTTGAAAGTTTCATTAAGCGTTATTTCAAAGATCCAATATAGTACCATTTTGAAAGCTGGATGAGTTCCAACAGTAGTGTTAAGCACAGTGTTGCAAGTATCTGCTGTTAAAAAAAAATCAAGGCTTTTATTTTGAAGAGTGGGTCTAGTTTTTATTTTGAAAGTCCAGCGTGGTTGTCTTGTGGGACTGCTTCAGGTCTATTAGTAATATGGAACCTAATTGCTATTGTAAAACCATTGTATATGATATTATCAGCTTTAAAAAGTAACTATGGAAGATGGAGGCTTTTATTTTGAAAGTTTCAGAAAGCCTTATTTAGAAAGGATAAAGTAGTCCCATTTCCATCATTGATTGAGGCGCAGCAGTATTGTTAAGACCAATGCTGCTATTATCTGCTGTCTGAAATTTGAAGGCTTTTATTTTGTAGAGTATGTTTAGGTCTTATTTTGAAAGCCCAGCAGTGTCTTTTCAGGTCTGGGTTAGTTCCATTAGTTATATAAAACCTGCTTCCTATGCAAAATTCCCAGTGTACTATTTTATCAGCTTTAAAAATAAATAGCAACTATAGCAAACATAAGCTTTTCTTTTGAAAGTTCTAATGACTAAAACTGTGAGGCTCTGTTGTAGACCCACTTGGAAGAGCTTATATATTCATTATCTGACAAGTATATGACTGTGGCTCTGATTTTAAACAGCAGCTGGTACACTTAGCTTGAAAGCATGACTCATAAATTCTGTTTTCCAGTGCTGGTTGGAGCTCCTTTAGTATTTAGGATCAATATAAATCCTCATTTTGCTGTAAGATGGGTTAAAACTGTAGGAGTGAATCTGTACAGTATCTGTCAGTTTGACCTTGAAGAGCCAGGTTGAGACTTTCTCCTCTGTCAGCAGAGGCAGAGTTCTGATGCTGTTGTGATGGCCCCTCAGCTGTCAGCACGCGCATGTCTGTGTGTGTGAGAGTGTGTGAAGCTGCACTTGATTGTGTCCCCCTGAGTCTGCATACCTTAGAGTCTCAACAAGAGGTCTGAACAAATCGGCGATGTACAAAAATCGTACATGATATTTGAAAGGTTTTCGAACTGTGGGCAACAGCCGTCCCTTGCCCCTGATTGTGGACATTTTCATAGCTCTTCTTTATTTACAGTATAAGATAGGACAATGGAAATAAATTTGGTCACTTATGGATTCCTGCTCAAACTGTTACTGAAAATGCACAAGAAAAGGCTTCAGAATTTGTTGACTCTTGGCGATCGAGAGGGGTTTCACAGGAACCCGTGAGGCGTAGAGCGATTACAAGGAGATTGTTTGAAAGCAGAAACCCGGTCCTACAAACCAACATTTCACTGAAAAAAAAAAAAACGGCTAGTAAACTGACATCTCCACTGTAGCAATGTGATTGTCCAACAAACTTTGTGGCGCTTGAAGTCTAAATTTAGAGAAACCGTAGCAGGTATCAACATACCTTTAACACTTCTGAAAAGATGACGGAATTGTCTACAAACTGAAAGTTAAATTGTGTTTCTAGGTGAAAATATGACACAACAAAGGCTCAAAACAAGTGACATTTTGATAAATACAATGGGGAGAACAAGTAATTGATACACTGTCGATTTTGCAGGTTTTCCCACTTGGAAAGCATGTAGAAGTCTTTAATTTTTATCATAGATACTCTTCAACTGTGTGACAGAATCTAAAATAAAAATCCAGAAAATCACATTGTGTGATTTTTAAGTAATTAATTGGCATTTTATTGCATGACATTAGTATTTGATCACCTAACAACCAGTAGAAACCGGCCTATTATTTCTTCTTTAAGAAGCCCTCCTGTGGGGAATTTCATGTTGGGGTTCATTGGGGGTTGGGGGCTCATGGGGTTGGGATCGGAATTCATTGGGGGTTAGGACTATTTTATTCTGTGGCCGCTCTGGTTGGTGGGCTAGTTTGGACCATGTAGACCCTTCTTTTGTACATGGCCCTCTCCAGATGAGGATGGGGGTCATTGGGGACTGGGGTCGGGGTGGGCGGTTGGGGTCCGGGCCGGGGTCGCTCAGGTTCAGGCACGGGCTTGGGCTAGCCTGGACCAGGTTCAGGTGCTGGGGCGGTCTGCCTGTCTCCACCCCCAGAGGGAAGGGGACCACCTCCTGGGTCCGGGGGCTGGTTATCCCTATGGGGTAGGGGCACCTGGACCTGGAAGTATAGAGTATGTATGGGGAGTGTGAGTGAGTGTATGAAGTCCATTGTTGTTTGTCTTTACGTTGGGTGTTTGGGTGTGTTTTTTTGTGTGTATGCATGAGGGTGGGAATGTGTGATTGTGACTGTGTTTGCCTCTTTTTTGTGTCAGGCTGGGTCTTGGGCTGCTCCCTCTCCTGGATCAGTTTAGGCCCCCCCATCACATGGGGGCCTATTTCCTACCCTCATACCACTGCCACCTTTTCCAGTGGCACGATTTGGCCAGCCCGGAACAGCTCCGCACGGCTCTGAACGTTGTGTGTTGCATTTCCACAGAGCTGCTTTTGCTCCGCTAAAGGGGAACACTTCCTGCAGGCGCGGCTCAAGCCAGTGCATGTCCAGGCCCGTCTGAAGTTTGCCAATGACCATCTGGATGATCCAGAGGAATGGGAGAAGGTAATGTGGTCTGATGAGACAAAAATATAGCTTTTTGGTCTAAACTCCACTCGCTGTGTGTGGAGGAACAAAAAGGATGAGTACAACCACAAGAACACCATCCCTACTGTGAAGCATGGAGGTGGAAACATCAATCTTTGGGATGCTTTTCTGCAAAGGGGACAGGACGACTGCATCGTATTGAGGGGAGGAGGGATGGGGCCATGTATCGGGAGATCTTAGCCAACGACAACCTTCCCTCAGTACGGATATTGACGATGGGTCGTGGCTGGGTCTTCCAGCATGACAACAACCCAAAGCACACAGTCAGGGCAAGTAAGGAGTACCTCTGTAAGAAGCATCTCAAGGTCCTGGAGTGGCCTAGCCAGTCTCCAAACCTGAACCCAATCGAAAATCTTTGGAGGGAGCTGAAAGTCCGTATTGCCCAGTGACAGCCCCGTAACCTGAAGGATCTGGAGAAGATCTGTATGGAGGAGTGGTCCAAAATCCCTGCTGTAGTGTGTACGAACCTTGTCAAAAATAACTGACAATATCTAATATCAATAATTGCAAACAATGTTTCTGTACCAAATATTAAGTTTTTTTTCCTGACGTATCAAATACTTATGTCATGCAATACATGCTAATTAATTACTTAAAAATCACACAATGTGATTTTCTGGAGTTTTGTTTTAGATTCCGTCACTCAGTTGAAGATACAGATTAAATACTTCTTGCAAAATACTTGTTCCTCCCCACTCTATCTTGTGGGGGCCGCATTAATAAATAATGAAATAAAGTTCATATATAGAGTCCAGTTTGGAAGTGGATAGTAGTAGGTGTCCCATGCAGACCGCAATGACCATCATTCTGCAGGCTTCAGTGCCTATCGTCAGTCTGGATATTGGTACATTGAACTTTTTCATTGGGATTTTAGTCTGCTCTGCAGAATCTGTGTGTGTGTGTGTGTATGGTGGCAGTTGTTACTGCAGACTCTTGAAGATGAAAGACCTGCAGGGAGTTGTCTCCTAGCAACCATGGCTTCTGCTGCTCTGTTGCCCTTGGGTACTGCACATAGTTTGTTCAGCAGGTAGATATATGCCAATGAGAATAGTAGCATAAATCATCTCTCAGTGTCTCTCACATAAACATCATGCATGGTCTTATAGCTGCACCACTGTGGTGAAACTTCACAAATAAAGAGTTTTAATTAAAACTCAGGTTTGAGCGGACTACTAACAACTGCAAAAAACAGTGACATCCAGGTTACATAATCAGAAGCTTGAATACTGGAGTGACAGCCCAGGCCTTTCTGCATCAAGTTTGGACATTTTATCCAATACTGTCACACTTTCAGTTTTTTCGCATTTTGTTACGCTAGAATTAAAAACCCTATAAAAATATATTCTTGCCATTGTGTGACTGACTAATGCAAAGTAGTGCATGACTAAATAGGAAGGTTTTCAAAATATTGTTCAGAAATAAAAATCTAAAAGTGTGGCATGTACTTGCCTCGTTAACTCTGGACCCTTAAATAAAAAAAGTGCAACCCCTTGCCTTCAGGAGTCCCCCAATTTGGATTCTGAATCCACTTGTGTCAAGCAATCTTTAAACAACTCACAGAGTGAGAGCAGAGACAGAGACATTGGTTGGAGTTTATGGGAAGATGGATGCAGCTAAATACAGGACGATCCTGGAAGAACCTGTTAGAGGCTGCAGAAGATTTAAGGCTCGAGTGAAGGCTTACACAAACAGGCAAAACTATGATGGAATGGTTTAGATCATGTGTTAGTATGGCCCAGTCAAAGCACAGACCTAAATTCAATTGAGAATCTGTGGACTTAATGTTCAAAGATATTTTCCATCTAATCTAAATGTGCTTGAACTGTGCTTATTCATCTAATCCAAGCTTTAGCTAAATTTTCAGTTGAAAGATATGAATAGAAGGTAGAGAAAAGCCCAAAAAGACCTGCAGCTGGAACTGAAGAGAAAGAAGTTCTTACAAAGAATTACCTGAAGGGGGTCAATATCAATGCATGTTTTCATTTTTTATCGGAAACAATTTTGAAAACCGTTAATTATTTTCTTTCCGGTTCAACAAGTAGCTACAACATCCATCCATCCATCCATCCATCCATCACACTTGAGTGTGCAGGGTTGTGGGTGGGCGGTATCTTTCTCCAGTGGTTTTTGGCACCCTAATCTGCTCAGCAGTCAATCACAGGGCAACAGACAGTGACAAAAAAAATTAAAAGAAAATTATATTGATAAAAATGATATATAAGAATGACAAAACACTCCTGGTGTTTGAATTATATTAATTTCCCTTATTAAATGGAAAAATGGGTCTTTGATTGTAATTGCGGGGTGCTGGCTGTGTGCTTATTCACCAAATCAAACCCATCTCCCCAGTTACTCATCTCACCTTCAGTTAAAAGCTGACCTGGGCAGCCTCACCTAACATGGGCAAAACAGACAGATCTGCTACACAGACTTAATTTATTTCATTTTTATTTTACACATGTTATGCAGGATCTGTTGTTCTGTTATATCATAACATTAATATTCTAATTGTAATACCACTACTACTAATAATAATACATTTCATTTAAAGGTGTCCAGTATTGTGCATGAACGCGTTTATGAGCTATGGTTGACTTTTTGCTGGTTTCACAGTTTTCTGCATCTTACTTGGACGATGTCATCACCATCCAGATCTGGAAGGTGCCTGTCTTTCACCTGTGACATGGTCTCCACCGGATCCAAGTTGAGGACTGACAGTGAACCCAGTCAAGTGCACTGTGGCACAGCATTAAATGGAGTACCTTGGCCACATTGTTGGTCGGGGGTTGGTCAGACCTCGAGTGGTGAAGCAGGATGCTATCCACTCTTAAATTGTGCCTACCACAACGAAGAAAGCCCAGGCTTTTATGGGAGTGAAGGGATTATATGGGTAACAAATCCCCAAACTTTGCCAACAGACCTGTGGTACTGACTGACCTCATGAGAACATCGCTGTCAAACAAAGTGGGATGGACAGAGAACTGTCAAAGAGCTTTTCGGGGACCTGAAGAGTGTCAACTCAGCATGGGTGTCATGTCTTTCTACTATGCCAGAGGTTTCTGGAATTACAGACTTGGAAATAAATGGCTGAGAAAGAGTGTTTGGAAATGAAGTGGGCCGAAGACAGCCTTGGACAACATTTTGTCCAAGAGACTGACAATAGTGCCTAGCAGTGGCTAAAACAAATAAAATATTCCAATACACGTCTCACAAATTGGTACGCAGCATTATGATTTTATTGTACAAAACTGATCAGGAAAGTCTTGCCTAGAAGTGAACTGTCTTTATGGGTTCATGAGGGCTGAGTACTATACTCAAGGAGAGAGCATGTTGAATGATCACACTGTGTGATGACCCCAGACTGACTGAAAATCACAGCTGAGCCAAATCACCTGAATATAACAGTGGTATAAAAAATAAGTTTTAAATTGTGGAGGGGGTGGAGGGGTTTGAGTGCTCAAATGATCCTAGAGGCTATGTTGTCTGGGGCCTAAATGCCCCTGGTAGGGTCTCCCATGGCAAACAGGCTCTAGGTAATGGGTCAGACAAAGAGTGGTTCAAGAATCCCTCATGAAGAACAAAATATCGAGGCACGTGACGTTGCCCGGTACGGCGGAGCCGGGGTCCCACCCTGGAACCAGGCCTGGGGTCGGGACTCGTCGGAGAGCGCCTGGTGGCCGGGTTGCTCCTCGCGGGACCTGGCCGGGCCAAGCTTGAACGAGAGACGCGAGGCCATCCCCCAGTGGGCCCACCACCTGCAGGGGGAACCGTGAGGGACCGATGCAAAGATGATTGGGTGGCGGACGAAGGTGGAGACCTCAGCGGCCCAATCACTGGATGCTTAGGCTGGCTCTAGGGACGTGAAATGTCACCACGCTGGGGGGGAAGGAGCCTGAGCTTGTGCGGGAGGTCGAGAGATATCGACTAGAAATAGTCGGGCTCGCCTCCACGCAGTGTGGGCTCTGGAACCCATCTCCTTGAGATGGGTTGGACTCTCTTCTGCTCTGGAGTGGCCCACGAGGAGAGGTGGCGGGTTGGTGTGGGTTTGCTTGTTGCCCCCCAGCTCAGCCGTCTCGTGTTGGGGTTTACCCCAGTGGATGAGAGGGTCGTATCCCTGCGCCTTCAGGTTGGGGAGAAGTCTCTGACTATCATTTCATCCTACGGGCCGAGTGGTAGTGCAGAGTACCCGGCCTTCTTGGCGTCCCTGTCGGGGGTGCTGGATAGTGCCCCTCCCAGGGACTCCATTATTCTGCTGGGGGACTTCAATGCCCACGTGGGGAACGACAGTGACACCTGGAGTGGCGTGATCGGGTGGAATGGCCTCCCCGATCTGAATCCGAGTGGTGTTTTGTTATTGGACTTCTGTGCTAGTCACGGATTGTCCATAACGAACACCATGTTCAAACATAAGGGTGTCCATCAGTGCACTTGGCACCAGGACACCCTAGGCAGGAGGACGATGATCGACTTTGTTGTCGTATCATCAGACCTTCGGCCGCATGTTTTGGACACTCAGGTGAAGAGAGGGGCTGAGCTGTCCACTGATCACCACCTGGTGGTGAGTTGGATCCGCTGGAGGAGGAGAAAGCCGGACAGACTTGCATAGTGAGGGTCTGCTGAGAACGCCTGGCGGAGCCCTCGGCCAGGGATGTATTCAACTCCCACCTCCGGGACAGCTTCGACCAGATCCCGGGGGATGTTGGAGACATAGAGTCCGAGTGGACCATGTTCTCCGCATCTATTGTCAATGCTGCTGCCCGTAGCTGCGGCTGTAAGGTCTGCGGTGCCTGTCGCAGCGGCAATCCCAGAACCCGGTGGTGGACACCGGCAGTAAGGGATGCTGTCAAGCTGAAGAAGGAGTCCTATCGGCTGTGGTTAGCTTGTGGGACTCCTGAGGCGGCTGACGGGTACCGTGAGGCCAAGCGTGCTGCGGCCCGGGCTGTGGCAGAGGCAAAAACTCGGGCCTGGGAGGAGTTTGGTGAGGCCATGGAGAAGGACTACCGGTTGGCCTCGAAGCGATTCTGGCAAACCGTCCGGCGCCTCAGGAGGGGGAAGCAGTGCTTCGCCAACACTGTTTATAGTGGGGGCGGGAGACTGCTGACCTCGACTGAGGACATTATCGGGCGGTGGAAGGAGTACTTCGAGGATCTCCTCAATCCTGCCATCACGCATTCCGTGGTGGAAACAGAGGCTGAGGACTCAGGGTTGGACTCTTTCATCACCCAGGCTGAAGTCACCGAGGTGGTTAAAAAGCTCCGCGGTGGCAAGGCTTCGGGGGTGGATGAGTACCTCAAGTCTCTGGATGTTGTCTGGATGCTGTTATGGTTGACACGCCTCTTCAACATTGCGTGGTGGTCGAGGACAGTGCCTCTGGACTGGCAGACTGGGGAGGGTGTGTTCCAACTACAGGGGGATCACACTCCTCAGCCTCCCTGGTAAGGCCTACGTCAGGGTATTGGAGAGGAGAGTCCGACCGATAGTCGAACCTCGGCTTCAGGAGGAGCAGTGTGGTTTTCGTCCAGGCCGTGGAACACTGGACCAGCTCTATACCCTCTACGGGGTGCTCGAGGGTTCATGGAAGTTTGCCCAACCGGTTCACATGTGTTTTGTGGACCTGGAGAAGGCATTCGACTGTGTCCCTCGTGATGCCCTGTGGGGGGTGCTCCAGGAGTATGGAATCAGGGGCCCTTTATTAGGGGCCATCCGGTCCCTGTACGAGCGGAGCAGGAGTTTGGTCCGCATTGCCGGCACTAAGTCGGACCTGTTCCCGGTGCATGTTGGACTCCGGCAGGGCTGCCCTTTGTCACCAGTCCTGTTCATAACTTTTATGGACAGGATTTCTAGACGCAGCCAAGGGCCGGAGGGGGTCTGGTTTGGGGACCAGTGGATTTCGTCTCTTTTATTTGCGGATGACGTGGTCCTGCTGGCCCCCTCTAGCCAAGACCTACAGCATGCGCTGTGGCGGTTCGCAGCCGAGTGTGAAGCGGCTGGGATGAGGATCAGCTCCTCCAAGTCCGAGGCCATGGTACTCGACCGGAAAAGGGTGGCTTGTCCTCTTCAGGTTGGAGGGGAGTTCCTGCCTCAAGTGGAGGAGTTTAAGTATCTCGGGGTCTTGTTCACGAGTGAGGGAAGAATGGAGCGGGAGATCGACAGACGGATCGGTGCGGCTGCCGCAGTAATGGGGGCGCTGTGCCGGTCCATTGTGGTGAAGAGAGAGCTGAGCCGAAAAGCAAAGCTCTCAATTTACCGGTCGGTCTACGTTCCTACCCTCACTTATGACCATGAACTTTGGGTCATGACCAAAAGAACGAGATCCCGGATACAAGCGGCTGAAATGAGCTTCCTCCGTAGGGTGGCCGGGCACTCCCTTAGAGATAGGGTGAGGAGCTCGGCCATCCGGGAGAGGCTTGGAGTAGAGCCGCTGCTCCTCCACATCGTGAGGAGCCAGTTGAGGTGGCTTGGGCATCTATACCGGATGCCTCCTGGACGCCTTCCTCGGGAGGTGTTCCAGGCACGTCCCACCGGGAGGAGGCCCAGGGGACGGCCCAGGACACACTGGAGGGACTATGTCTCTCGGCTGGCCTGGGAACGCCTTGGGCTCCCCCTGGAGGAACTGGAGGAGGTGTCTGGAGAGAGGGATGTCTGGGCGTCTCTGCTGAGCCTGCTGCCCCCGCGACCCGGTCCCGGATAAGCGGAAGACGACGAGTACGAGTACGAGTACGTTGTTCTGTGTCGAAATATCTATACAGAGATTAATGTTAAGCACAAACAATAAAAATAATAAATTTTTAATTTTGTCTTCTATATTTAGTAGTTTTTCCTTAAAACAAAATCTAACTGTGGGGCACCTGCATCTCAGTGGGAGATGTAGTCACTTGGGAATTTAGTATGATTCCAGCTCTCTATAGCCACAAGTTGAACTGTCCTTAAGCAAGGTACTGAACCCCAGGTTGCCAAAGAATCTACATATTGGTGTATTGGTGGGTGTGCACTGATGGGTGAATGTGACTTGAGGTGTTAAGTGTTTTGAGTGGTCAATTATGACTAGAAAAGCATTACAAGTTCAGTCTATTTAACCATTTAACTGTACAGAACACTCTAATCCGTGTTAAATACATAGGGGGAAAGTAAAAGTAAAAATGAATTAAATAGAAAATGTAAAACTGCAATATAACTGCCACAGAGGGTAGCTCCCCGTAGCAGTCCTTCAGCAGAGCTCGCACAGGCAGGACCTCAGGCCAGCTGGGTGACGGTATGTAGAAAGCATAATCACCTTGGTAATGTTCCTTCAGTGCGCAAGTTTGCCTTCTTAATGTCGGACTCCGTAATATTCTCTCGTCCGCTCCCTGATCTGACCAGTGACAACATGTTAGGTGGTGTCTAGGTATCTAGGTGGTGTCCTGAAAACGATGTGGGCTAGACTGATAATTGGAGAGTATTTAGGGGAAAACCTGGTCTGATCCGGAGAAATGCCATTCATGCCACGGAGCACATCTTGAATCTGGCCCCATTTATTAGTTCCCCAAAACTCTGACAACCCAGGATTCAGACCAGGAAGCAGGCTCATAGTTTAACACTCCTCTCTTCAGCTTTTGTACTGTTACCCACCCATAACCCTATTAAGAAAGTGTCTTGTCCACGGCCAAAATTTAATGGATTAAAAAATAATCTAAAAAAATAAACCATGAAAATTACTTATGAAAATAAACACAACTCAGACTGACAAGAAAAAGAAAACATTTAAATGTGGCTTACTGAACATATCTCTCTCTTCAAAGACTTTGTTAATGATTTGATTTACAGATACAGATTACGTCATTATTGTGGGGGATTTCAACATTCATGCTGACAATGAAAGTGATATCCTGAATATAGCCTTTAATGCTATCTTAGATTCAATTAGCTTTGCTCAAATGATTAGCAAACCTACCCACCTTTGTCTACATTCTCTGGACCTTGTGCTGACATATGGCATTAAGTGTAAAGAAATGATATTCCCTCACAACCCTGCCTTGTCTGATCATTTTGTAATACCTCTGAGTTTAATTTAACTGCGTTCTCCACACCTGAAAAAAAATTTCATTATAGAGCATCATTATTAGACAATGTTGTAACGACCTTTAAATAATCTGTGCCATTTCTTAATTTCATCATTATCATAGAAAAATACAAGGAAGGGCAGTAATTTTTTTTCGTCCCCACAAATTGATTCTATTGTTCATTCCTCTCTACGTGGTGCATTAGACAATGTAGCCCCCCTGCAGAAGAAGCTTATTATTCACAGGAGACTGGCTGGTTGGTTTAATTCAGAACTGCATATGTTAAAGCACAATGCTAGAAAATTGGAGAGAAAGAGGCGCTCTACACTCATAGCGAGCTCTAGATAATCTAGAAAAATAGTCTACTGTTGTATAAAAAGACACTTCGTCAAGCTAGAAAAACTTATTTCTCATCATTAATAGAAGAGAATAAGAAAAATCCTAGGATTCATTTTTAGTAGTTGCTAAACTTATACAGAGTCATAGCTCCGTTGAGCCATCCATTCCCTTAGCTCTCAGCAGTAATGACTAATTGAGTCTTTTTAACTACAATTTATTCTTTTAAAAATAAATTCAGTGGCATAATCGTAAACATGATTATTTCATTCTCGGACAGCCTTGGAGGTAACTGTAGAACCTGATCTGTGTTTGGACTGCTTTGATCCAGTGGAGCTTCCTGAGCTATCAAAAATATTAGCTTCATCTAAACCTTGAACTTGTATGTTAGATCCAATCCCAACCAAATTACCGTAAATTACGGACTACAGAGCGCACCTGATTAAAAGCCGCATGCTCTAATTTTAGAAAGAAACCAATTTTGTACTTGTACAAGCCGCACCGGATTTTAAGCCGCGGGTGTCCCACTTTGTAATATGAGATATTTACACAGAAAGATATTACACGTGGGGATTTTTAACTTTTAATTTAATCCGTATGGTAATATAAACAAATGCATATTGCAAATGCTTTTTTTTTTAACAGTGGCTGTAACATGGCTACCTTTAAATATACGTACGTTACCAGTAACACATAAATGACGTTGCTAATGCTTTTTTACTGAACAGTGGACAAACAACATTCCAATATCTCCTAACTGATATACACTGCAGCCTACCAGGTCAAAAGTCATTGATCGCCTACGTCATTTTCTTTCTGCGCACTGAAACCATCAAAGTCCTGTTCTTCAGTGTCCGAATTAAACAGCCTCAGGATCTCGTCACTCACTTCAGCCTCTTTGTTGTCGCTGTCACTTGAGCGCACCCGGTCCCCTTAACCACGCAGCATTCCGGCCTTTCGATACCTGTTGGTGATTTTCCATGTTGATGAGGGTGAATTTAAACGTCTGATTTACAATACCGGTAACTGAATTGTGAAAGTGCTCTTGATTTATTGCACAAGTTCTTTGGACCTCTTTGAACTACTCATCAATTTGATTGGTCTACTGTTACCAGGCAAAATGTTTTTGGCGGCATGAAAAAAAGCATGCATTAGCCGCACCGTTGTATAGGCCACAGTATTCATAGTGGAGAAAAAAAGTAGCGGCTTATAATCCGAAATTTACGGTATTTAAGGAAATGTTGCCTTAGATTACCAACCCTATTCTAGATTTGCTGATGATACTCAGCTTTATTTATCCATAAATCCTGATAAGTCCAACCAGTTAGACTACATGCATGTCTTGAAGACATAAAAACTTGAATTACTTTAATTTTCTGCTTCTAAATTCAGACAAGAAAGAAGTTGTTGTTAATTGGGTCTTTAAAAGAAAACTGCTTAGTCATTGTGGATGGCATTAAATTGACCTTCGGTAATAAAGTAAAAAACCTTGGTGTTATTTTCGATCAGGACATGTCATTTTAATCAGACATTAAACAAGTTTCTAGGATTTCCTTCTTTCACCTCCGGAATATTGCCAACATTAGAAAAATCCCGTCCAGGAGTGACGCTGAAAAACTAGTCCATGTATTTGTTACTTCAAGGCTGGACTATTGTAATTCTTTACTATCAGGATGTCCAAAAAATGCAGTTGAAAGCGTTCAGCTAATCCAAAATGCTACAGCACGAGTTCTGATGATCATATGATGATCATAATGAGATCATATTTCCCCTTTTTAGCTTCCCTTCATTGGCTCCCTTTTAAATCCAGAATAGAATTGAAAATTTTTCTCCTCACAAATAAAGCCCTTAATGATCTAGCTCCATCATACATCAGAGATCTGATTGTTCCATATATTCCTAACAGAGCACTTCCGTTCTCAGACTGCAGGTTTACTGGTGGTTCCTAGAGTCTCTAGAAGTATAATGGGAGGCAGATCCTTTAGTTATCAGGCTCCTCTCCTGTGGAACCAGCTCCCAGTTTTAGTCTGTGAGGCAGACACCCTGTCTACTTTTAAGGCTAGGCTTAAAACTTTCCTTTTTGATAAATCTTATTGTTAGAGTGGCTCAGATTATCCTGAGATATCTCTGTAGTTATCCAGTTAGAGCTTTGACTGCTGGAGAACATAAAGACCACTTTCACTCCCTCTGCAACATTCTCATACTACATATTTGCTGTCATTTTTTGCTTTTAACTTTATGTTTATCTCTTTTTTTTTTCCTTCCTAGAGGCTACATCTGACCTGTCTCTGTTTTGCTGTGACATCTTCCTGGAGGGTTGCTGCTGCCAACAGATCCACTTAGCCCTGCCTTTCAGTGTTTACCCTGTCTCTCCTAAACATAGATACTGGCTGAGCTTCTACTGTGACTAACTGTATGTGCTCTCTTTCATCCTATAGATTTGAAAACTGGCTCAGAGTTCATCTGCTTAGCTGTCTTTCTCTCCTAGATGAAGCCTCTGAAGAAGCTAGAGCTAATAATGTTTCACTTTTCTTTCCTATTGAAAGTACTCCTAGATCAGTGTTTCTGTGTTCTTTTTCTGTCTCTGCTCTGTTCTTTCAAACCCCGTCGGTCGTGGCAGATGGCCACTAACACTGGGTCTGGTTCTGCTGGAGGTTTCTTCCTGTTAAAAGGGAGTTTTTCCTCTCCACTGTCGCTACAAGCATGCTCAGTATGAGGGATTGCTGCAAAGTCAATGCAAGCGACTGTCCACTGTCTCTACATGCTCATCCAGGAGGACTGAATGCTGTAAGTCAATGCAATCAGCAGGGTTTCCTTTGATAGAAAAGATGTTTTAACCAATTTGAATAAAATGAACATGACTGCACTGTCTGATAGTTAAGATTAATTGGATTGTATGAACCTGAATTGAAATTGATTGAACTGACTTTGTAAAGTGCCATGAGATAACATGTGTTGTGAATTGGCGCTATATAAATAAAACTGAATAAAATACTTTTTGTAACAAATGTAAGAAGATCCTCCAAGATTCCACAGGTTGTATTACACGTGAGACTAGTGATGCACAGGGAAACATCAGGAAAACATCAGTGAATCAAGCCTGGGACTTACAGTTCAGCACTCTGACAAACATGCTTGCATTTGAATAATAGTCCACCCACACAGCACACCTGCAGCAGTGATTTCCATAAGGCAGCATTCATTTAGCAGCCATCAATTATTAACTGCGAACTGTTAGCTAGTTTTCTGCTGAGGAAACAGCCATTGTCTGATTTTGAGCCAGAAATCTGACCTACCTGATGTTCAACATGATTACAAGCACATGACATGGTAATCCATAAGTAACCTGTCAGCACCCTCGGAGCATTATGGTAAACTTCCTTCATGATGCAATATAACTCTGGAAATAATGATTCAAATGCTTCAGACGTTATGATAACATGAATTCGGTAAAAAAAAAAAAAAAAACTTCCACATCTGTGTGTGCAAAAGAGCAGAGACATGAGTATTTACCCAGTAGGCTATCCTGACACCCACAGAGAGGTTTAAGGAGGCTGCTTTATTCCCTGAGCTCTATCATGGAAGGCAGGGAGGCGCCTCCCACCATCATAAGAACGATGGATGCTGTGAGGAGGACCTGGATAATGTAACCAGCCCAGCTTCAGCTCTAAATGCACTGGAGACTCCCTTCAGCTGCTGCTAGCATCATGTAGGAGAAGCAGGCAGAGCTCCATTCCTGCAATTCTAACCGACAGGTGCCACAGCAGCATCGCCCAGCCATCCCGCTGGATAAAAGCCCAGAACCAACAGCAGCCACCCTGCTTGCAGCAGCAAAGCGGGCCCGAATTAACACATTCGATCATTTTTCTTATTTGATGACGAGAAGCGATGGCTTGTAGAAGCAATTCAGAAGATACAGTCAGTGTGCTCGGAGACTGCCGCGAGCCGCGGTGCTGTGATGGCCAAGTCTTTGATCAGCGCGCGCAGTCACACTCACCTCTCTGCCATTTTCCCGCCGGCTCCTAAAATTCCTCAGCAAAAAAGGCCCTCCATATTGCTGAAATTGCGGTACCCGCAGTCACCGAATCACTTCTCCCAGACTAGTGTCAGGGCAACGGCGGTAACTACGCAACATCCATCTGTTACTTTCAAAGTAAAAGCCTCTTTAATTAAACATCTCCAAAGCCCCGACACCAGTTTGTTATAGAATTAAAAATAATTTTTTTTTGGCATATTTGATTAAAATTCAGGGCTGCACGGTGGTGACGTTGGTAGCACTGTTATACAGCCTTGCAGCAAGAAGGTCCTGGGTTCGATTCCCGGCCTGGGGTCTTTCTGCATGGAGTTTGCATGTTCTCCCCGCGCATGCGTGGGTTCTCACCGGGTACTCCGGCTTCCTCCCACAGTCCAAAGACATGCCTGTTAGGTTAATTGGTCTCTTTAAATTGCCCTTAGGTGTATGAATGAGTGTGTGCTTGGTTGTTTGTGTGTTGCCCTGCGATGGACTGGCGACCTGTCCAGGGTGTACCCTGCCTCTTGCCCATAGACTGCTGGAGATAGGCACCAGCTCCCCCGCGACCCACTATGGAATAAGCGGCAGAAAATGACTGACTGATTAAAATTCAGTTAACTTCTGATTTTTCTCTTTAATCAGAAAAAACGTAGGTAAAACTAATAAAACTAACAGTTTAACTTAAAAATTTCAATTAATATTTTAAAGAAACACTTTTACCTTAACTGAACTATATTTCTTTCATGAATTCATGGACAAAAATCCGATTTCATATTTGGCGGGGGACAATATTGGAAATTTCTGAGTGTAATTCCTAAGTGGGACATGGGGGAAAAAATCTCTTCCTCTCGCTTTCCTGCTTGTTTGCGACTTTCTTTGTAGGATTGAGCACCCAGCATGTTAAATAATGTTATTAAATGTAATAATAATAGTTATAGCATTGTTCTTTACTGACCTGATTGGCTGACAATTGGACACACATACATGCACAGGGGATATTGTTATTAGCATACACCTACTGCAAAAAAACAAACAAAACAAAAACAAAACTAATATGCATAGTTAAAATATATATATATATATTTTCCCAAAGATGCAGAACAATGTTTTATATCAGTTTTTTTAATAATCAAAAAAGAAAAATCTTTGACTTAAAAAGAAATTAGATATCTGTCAAACTGAACATCTGAATCTTGTAATAACTAGCCTACAAAAAAAAAAAAAAGTAAATTAAAAGTACTTATGTACATTAAAAAGAATCTGAATATTTCTCTAGGAACAAATCTAAAATGTCAGTAAAATATCTGACGTTAATATCCTGACAGATGTTTTTGAAAAATCTGTCCCCTTATATAGTTCCTCCCCTCTTTTCCCTTGTCTGTTTTCCTCTCAGTCCTACATGAGCTCTCTCTTTTTTCCCCTGTCTTCCTCTTTTTCTGTCATATTGATAATCAGATGACGCTAGTGTGAGCACAATTCACAGAGGCAGAATATGGGTTTAACAAATTGATTGAAATGATATGGTGGTTTGTCCAGGTTCCGGTTTCAGCAGATCGGTGCACTGAGGAAGAGAGAGAAGTGAATACGGATGGTTGGAGGTTGTGAGCTACTGGTTTGAACAGCTAAGATCTCTTTCTTGGAAGTTGAGGTGGATTCTCGCGGAGAAGGTGAGTAGTGTCACAGAGGCTGAGGTCGACAAGTAAGATTGTTTGTGAGTGTTGGCTTTGACTGGTTCTCTCTGATGTGAGGTGAAAGGGAGTTGGAGGGTGGACAGGAACAGTTTATGGGTACAAAAAAAAACAGGTAAGACACAGTGAGGAAAACAAGAACCACATGGCTTAGACTGCTGGTCTGATTACCACTTATGAGAGTTAACAATCTGACAATCTTCAGGGTTCCTGCAGCTTAAGAACTCTCACTTGATTGCTCTTGATGATCCACAGCTGTGTGAAAGCACCTGCTTTTTGTTGGAAAAGGTGAGAGAGAAAAAGCACACAACACAACAGTAACCTGTGATCAGCTCTGTAACCCGACACTTTCTCCTCCTTACTGTCTTCCTTCCACTCGATCCTCACTCAAAATTAATTGCAATTTACACACCCAGAATAAACCAGATAATTTGTCATCTTAATTTTTAAACGTGTTAATTGTGATTAACTTTAGTTAACATGTTTTGTTAACACACACACCACAGAGGTCACGTCTTAGATCTAGTTTTAACCCATGGTTAATCAGTTCACATCTCTTCAATCTCAGATGCTGGCCTCTCAGATCCTTAATGTTTCTGTTTTACTGTTGATGATTTTAAAATCAAGAAAATCCCGGAAAGAACTGTTTGGAAAATCCAATCTTAACTCTAAAGTGGCTCATAACTTTATTGGTGTTTAAAATGATATTGCTGCAGAAATTTCACCTTCTTTATGTGACTCTCATTTGAAATAACTTTACCAGTAAAAATAATTCTGCCACTCACTCTGTAGCTACGATTAAACTTAAAATAATAAATACAAAATGTAGACTTCCCTGGAGAAATGATAGGACCAAAAAATTGTCAAAGATCAGAAAGAAAATCATATTAGGATCATGTTATCATTTAAATTACAGGGGTTGGACAATGAAACTGAAACACCTGTAATTTTAGTGTGGGAGGTTTCATGGCTAAATTGGACCAGCCTGGTAGCCAGTCTTCATTGATTGCACATTGTGTGATACCCTCCAAGGTAGAAACATTGTGGAATAATTTAATATGTTCTTTTATTAATGAAGAAGGTCCTGATTTTAGTTGGGCTGTAGTTGCAATTCCCTTAGTTCACCAGCAGACGGAGTTGCTCCCAGAAGTGTGTGCTGGGTGGGGCGGTTGCTGGGAGCTCAGAGCAGAGCCTGACTGCCGACAGACCGCATCTAACGTGTCATCTGTGCTTTTTCCTGCAAAACACAGGGTATTAATCTGGCTAAAACGCAGATCTCTTTTGAGGCCTGTAATATAATTTTGGTGGCCCGTATCAGGTACCCACTCACATCTCCACCAATGATTCTCACCACTCCAAGGCTGATCAGATGGTTTCCCTGAAAGACTTACCATTCCTGCAGTGGAGGGAGTTTAAAGTACATGGGGGTCAAATTGGGGACAACACCTCTGACATCAGTATTCATGGACTGTGCAGGCAGATGGATGAGGGGCTGCAGGCCAAGCACACAGAGTGAGAAATCATCCAAGGTGTACTTCGTATCATCAAACCAGGACAATTTAAGGATATGCTGATCAGCAAAGATGATCTGACTGCCAGAGAACTAAAGAGCCTGCTACGATCACACTTGAGTGAAAAGAGTGGGAGTGAGTTATTTCAGGAGTTGATGGGCACAAAGCAACATGAACATGAGACCTCCCAACAGTTTCTTTACAGGTTGATTGGACTGAAACAGAAGGTAATTTTTGCTTCCAAATAAGATAACCTGGACATTGAATATGAGCCACGAACAATTCAGAATGTATTTCTGCGCACTATTCACCAGGGCCTGCTCCCAAAGTACAGTGATATTTGAAGTGAACTTAAACCACTGCTGCCTGACTATACTGTTTCAGATGAGGCTCTAATAAGAAGAGTTAACAAAGTGTCAAGTGAGGAGGGTGAGCGACAAAGAAGACTGGGACATTTTGCTCATCAAAAGCTAACTCATGCTCACACTGCCCAACTTGAGACTGAAAGAGACGTTGAGAAAAATGACTGGAAAGGAAAATGCAAATATAAAGTCATAGAAGAACTAAGTGAGAAGGTGGAAAATCTAACAAAAGTGGTGGAGTGTCTTACAGCTAAACAGACACTGGAGCCACCTCGCCAATGTATGTACCCAAAGCATAAATCCAGGAACACAATAAGACAACCAAGTTGCCCCAACTGTATTGAGAGAGGTGCCAACTCTTGCAATCACTGCTTCACCTGTGGTGAGACAGGTCATCGGGCAGTTGGATGTCTTATGAAAGGACAGAGAAAAAACAGTTATCAGTTCTCTGCTAATGCACCCTCATTCAGTGAACGCAGGCAGCCATGCACAAACCCATCAAACAGGCACACAGAAGAACTTGCCCATGTTAAGAGTAACTTGGTGAGTCCATCGCTGCAAAACAGAGAGATTGACACAGGAGACAGAGTTGCTCAGCTGGTAGGAAAGAAATGTAAAATCAAGTGTTACATTCACAGTTATGCAGTGGACTGTTTGCTTGACACAAGTGCCCAAATGAGTCTTTTAGACCATCACTGGGTAAAAACATTTCTCCCTGATCACAAAATTCGACCTCTGTCTGAACTAGTCAGAGGTAGAGCCCTCAGTGTGCTAGCTGTGAATGGGGAGCTGCTGCCTTACGATGGCTATGTGGGTGTGATGGTTAGCCTCCCAGAGAACTGTGATCCCAACTTAACAGTACAGGTACCATTCTTAGTGAGTCGGGTGCCATTGGACTGTCCCCTCATTGGGTTCAATGTTATTGAACAGCTGATATTGGAGCCAGAAGAGAACCCAAATCTCATACCTACTATAGAAACCTCCTCCGTCGGGCAATGGACCTCCAGGACGATAAAGTCACTGCACTGGTTAATTTTATACAGACCAGACTCACCAATGAAAATGCAGACTGCCAAAGGTTGCTAAAAGTGGGACTACAGAAGGTGGTAATTCCAGCTGGCCAGATTAAACATGTCAAATGCAAAGTGCCCCCTTCACTTGACGTATCCAGCCAACTCGTGCTATTTGAACCGAATGAAAACAACCCCATATTACAACAGCTAGATGTGGGAAGTAGTCTTTTGGCTGTCTGTGAATCAAAATCCCCATTTGTTCAGATCCCAGTTGCTAACCACAATAGACATGATGTGACCCTGATCCATAAAACAGCATTGGGTACCATTGAAACAGTGATAGGTGTCATACAGACTGACACACCAAACCACCATGAACTAAATGAGCCATCACTTGCACACCAGAACAATAGTCAAACAGTGAAGTTTGAATGGGAACCTCCAGTTGATGTCACTCACCTGACGGAGGATCAACAGAAGGTTGTTAAGAAAATGTTGAAGGAAGAATCAGGAGCATTTGCACAAGATAAAAATGACTTGGGGTGCATCCCGAGCTTAGAGATGACAATTAAACTCAAAGATGATACCCCAATCCAAAGCTCATACTCCTCCATTCCAAAGCCTCTCTATAAAGAGGTTAAGGAGTACATCAAAGATCTCCTGGCAAGAGGATGGATCGTGAAGTCACATTCTCCTTAATCTGCACCCATAGTCTGTGTCAGAAAGAAGGACGGATCTCTTAGATTGTGCATTGATTATCGTCTCCTTAACCAACGCACAGTCCCTGACCGTCACCCCTTGCCTCAAATACAAGATATCATAGATACTTTGGGAGGTTACAGCTGGTTCTCCATACTCGACCAGGGGAAAGCTTACCACCAGGGGTTTATAGCCGAGGGATCGCGTCATCTTACTGCTTTCATCACCCCATGGGGCCTCTACAAATGGGTGCGGATTCCATTCGGGCTGACCAATGCCCCTGCCTCGTTTCTGTGCAGTATGGAAGAAATGTTGTTACCCCTTTGGGACGAGTGTTGCATCCCTTATTTAGACAATATTTTATGTTACGCCAAGACATTTGAGGATCACATCGAAGGACTGAGAAAGGTCCTAGGAGCACTGCAGAGACATGGAGTTAAACTCCGTCCCACCAAATGTGACCTGTTCAAGCGAGAGGTGAAATATGTGGGTCGTTTAGGCTCTGCTGAGGGAGTACGCATTGACCCAAAAGATCTCGAGGCAGTGTATGCCCTGAAAAATGAGACACCTGCTACAGTTGGTGATGTGCGGAGAATTGCTGGCTTCCTGAGTTACTTTCGCTCATATATCCAAGATTTTTCGAGGATAGCGAAACCCATTTATGAGCTCTTACAACCCAGGAAAAGTAAAGAGGAGTATTGCAAGGTGCAGCCTGGTAGGCAAAAACAAAACTGGGCACAGTTACCTTCCAAAACACCTGTCATTTGGACTGACGAGCACCACGATGTCTTGTGTAAGATCATAGATATGCTGGCAAATCCCCCCATTCTGGCCTACCCTGACTTTGAGCTCCCTTTTGTGCTTCATACGGATGCCTCAGATAAAGGGCTGGGTGCTGTCCTCTATCAAAGACAAAATGGAAAAGTCAGAGTGATAGGCTATGGCACGAGGACACTCACACCTGCCGAGAAGAACTATTGACTCCACTCAGGCAAGTTGGAGTTTCTCGCACTTAAGTGGGCAGTCTGTGAGAAATTCCGGGATTATTTGTTTTATGCCCCATCATTTACCATCTATACAGACAACAATCCATTAACATATGTCATGACTACTGCTAAGTTAAATGCCGTTGGCTACAGGTGAGTGGGAGAATTGTTGGACTTCAGGTTTGACATTCGCTACAGACCTGGCAAAGTGAATATGGATGCAGACACATTATCTAGACGTCCCTTGGACATTGACAGATATGTGGCTGGATGCACCAAGGAGCTCTCTAGAGAAACTGTTGTTGCTGTATGGGAGGGCTGTGGAGCAGGTCAGCGTGAGGATGTTGCATGGGTTGCTGCCTTGATGCTAGCACAAGGTGAACGACTTGAATCAGATGGTGGCCACCTTATTCAGTCCATTGATGTGGCCGAACTACAGAAGGCTCAGAGAACAGATCCTGTCATTGGTGACTGTTAGGGTTTGAAAACGTTTGTATTGTTTATCACTCATGTCTGCTCTAAGTGTCTTTCCCTCCTTACATGTCACAGAAAAGGGAGATGGGGAGAGGAATGAGTTATGCTTTTATCAGCAACATCTAGGGACTGGTACCAAGTCCTCACTCCCTCTCTCTGTTTAAAATCAAGACCCCCCCCCACCCTGAATGTTTGTTGAACTGTGTGTGAACCAGCATGTATAAATAAAGAGAGAAGGGTGCCAACATTTTGTAGTTTGTACTGCAGAGCTACCCTTGTAAGTAAATTGACTGTATCGTTCTTGCCTCTGAGTTGACAAAATAATACCTAACATTAACCTGGTCCTTCGAGCCGGATATTATAAGAACTAAACTGATCTTATTTTTCTTTGCAGTGACTGGCAGATCTCCGGGAACAGCCTGACGTCGAGTTAAGCGCTGCCGCACAGCCGCACCTACACTGTAAACCCGGATAAGTAGAATCTACTTTAAAAAATCAAGGTAACTCGTTGCCTTAAAAAGGTTAAGTAATGAGGCATTAGTTGTATGAGTGAAGTGAACTACGTTCAATGAACTTGAGCCCCTATTGGAATGGAATAGAATATTTAAGTTGCTTTTACTTGTAACCAAGTTATAGTAACTGAAGATATCTAGTTTAAACAGTAATTTTCCACCAGTTAATTTAACTCAGCTTGATAAGCAGGAATTACTTCATTCCAGTTCAACTAAATTGTATATTCTACTTGACCAAACTTAACTTTTTTAGTTCTTGAAACTCAAAAAAAATTTTTCAATTAATAGAGCTGTGCAAAATACATACAACTGCAACATTTTACTGATTAATTGTTATTATTGAACATTTTCTTTTTAGCATCAAAAGAAACAGTCATGGCCCAATAGGCTTTTAGTGAGCATATTCTGATCTGTAAAAAAAAAATGTGTCTAATGTATTGGCACACAAAGCTCACTCACTTCCAATCATTACAACATCGTACTGTGCCTCTTCAAATTTGGCAGAGATACAGGTAAGATAAACCAAAGCCCTACTGAAAACTGGCATTTTAACGTTTCGAAATAACAAATTTGTCTACGAAGAAAACAAAAAAGGGGTTGAGACTGAAAAAGGAGAGAACAGGAGGGTAAAAAACAACAGAGAGCAGATAACAGCCATACTCTCCCCTCCGCCTCTACCCCACACCATCATCTTGGCATTTGTGAAGTTAACAAAAACTGTTTTTTCAGGATAACAAAAAGTGAATGATACAGAATAATGTTGAAAAATAAAACTAACAGTAGATGCCCCATCTAGAGCCCACACTCCCACCTCTACCTTCCCTCCTCGTGACACCCCCTTGCTTTCTCTATCCCACACATATTGTTTTTCAGTCGTTCCCTCTCTCCTTACATCTATACATTCACTTCTATCAAACGTTTAATTAACAAATGGCCAGATTTATTATTTCCTTTTTCTTCGTTTACGGCCAATCGAAAATAAATAATTTTACTGCCAATTGATTAAAAAAAAACCTCACATGTAAAAACTTGTGGAGAAGAGATCCTGGATCTTACATTGCAAGCTGATTCTTAAGTGTTTGAAGTTTAGGTTTCAGATCTGTCTTACCCAATTTCAGAAGTACCTGTTGAAAAAAATCAAAACTGTTCTTCATGTACTTCGGGTAGTTGAGATGGAGTGCATAGGTAAGTCCAAAGACAATGTACATGGCCTGCGGAAGGCTCTCAGCATCCATCACAATTTTTCCCTCCAAGATGATTCCCACCGAGGATGCGTTGTGGTGAAGGGACTGCTTTTGTGGAGTGATGTATTCCTGTTCATGGTAGAGGATCCCCACAGGGACATCATTGTATAAACCCTCATCATCAACGTCCTGAAAAAAGGAACAGTGCATGACCATGTCAACATCTTGTTATAAACAGCCTTTATAGGTACACAGCTCACAGTCTGCCCTGTCCATTGTCCACCTACTGCCTTGTTCAGAAATTACTACAGAAAATCAGTCAGGACAGGTGCAAAGAGAATTTATTTAGAAACAACAAAACATTTTTTTTAAATAAACACCTTAAAATTATATGTATGGGAGGGATAGAGATGGAGAGAGAGGAAGGCAGGTTAAGAACAGGGGAGATAGAAAAAGCAGGTGGTGAGAGGAGAAGGGAGAAGAGGTAGTAAACGGGGGGAAGGGAAAATAAGGGAGAGAAAAATCAAAGTTGCTTACAACGCAGGCCTTGAAGAAGGTGGAAGGATCATCGCCGAGAATTACAGGAAGCCCCCTGAGGACAAGGCATCTGATTTCTGTCACATTCAAAGTCTGGTAGATTGAGGGAGAAGAGAGGACATCACAAAATTAAAATAAGGTTTATATGTTACCCTGAAAGCTATGAGCACACATCCATCTATCATCTATAGCACTACTCTATTAAAATTGGGGGTGGGGGGCTTCTAAGACTTAAATATAGAGGTGCAAATTAACAAACCTTCGTTTGTTGCATCAGGTCAGCCAACACCTGCCCTGTGAGGCCCCTCTTTGTCTTGAAGATTTCCATGAGCCTGGGACTATGATGGGCAAGGGCCTCGTAGAACTCCTGTTTCAGACTCTTACCAATCACCCTGCTGAACTCCAGACACACCTGAAACATGCAAAAGAAAAAGAAAAAACATGTTCATGTTCAAATGAGCTGACATCATAATGTGATCTCTTGATGCAACAACTCCAACTCCAATATTACACTTTAATACAAGTTTGATGAGCCCCTCTGGTGACATTGGGATTATCTTGTAAATGCGTGGCCACAAGTTGGTATTGTAATCATTTCCATGCAGACTGTTGATCATTGCTTAAGCCAACAAACATGAACATGTCATTGTAATTCAATTCTATATATGAAATTAATTCCAAGTTGTCCATACTTCTTGGCTAAACCAACAATCATCGGTGTGCACAGAAATGAAAACAATAATAATTCATAGCCATGCAGTAAATTTTAAAAATCCAATGTCACCAGTGGGGCCCTGTAGACACAGTATGTGAGACAAGTCTACAGGTCTACCTGTTGTTCAGTAAAGAGAGCAGGCCAGCGTTCACATATCTGTGTGATGGCAGGCTTGTCCTTTACAACTTCACTCCTTCGAAGAGCAAATGTCAGATCCATCTTCTGCTTGATGAGGGCTCCATTTGGGGTTTTCTTTTTCATTTTATCCACCATGGTCTGTCGAGCATCTTCAAGGGTGGAGTCATCCTGTCCATCTGGATAATCTGGTAAGTAATTGATTTCTCCTCTTTTTGGCTTTTTGATTCTCTTGTTAGGTGGGTCTCCACACGGAGAGTGCTTTCCATGTTTACCACCATTCACTGTGACGTCACAGTGACCCAGCCTACGCATTTCTGTTCGGTAATTTCCCATCTTGAACTTCAAGCTGTTTTTCCAACCGCTCCAGCCAGACGCTGATCCTTGTTCTTTGAGACATGGGTGTATTCGCACCAGTGCTGAGGCAACAGCTTCAAATTCTGAATTTGTTGGGTATGCTTTCAAGGCATACATGGTCTCGGCAACCCTTTCAAGAATGTCATGTTTGAGCTCCTTTTATGGAATGAGGTGTGTTCCATCCCTGAGATGAAGCAGATTCGCTTGACGCAGCCTATATTCCACATCGACAGAAAATTTAGGTATATACATATCAACTTCCTCTGGCCACTGGCGCAGTCTTTCCTGAGAGGAGTTGGAGAGGATGTCTGTGTCTGCCTGGCTGGGTGTCGCTTAGTTCTTCACTTGATGTTGACTGTGGGACGTGCACCTCCACAAGAGAAAGCACTGGGATAATTTTTAGGGTAGGTCGCTCAGGCAGCTTTGATAGCTCTGTTAAATTGCACAGTTCGTTGTCAAAGTTGGGATCTTTAAACTGTAAGCTGAAGTTGTAGTTTAATTGAAGAACATCTTTAAGTGACCTAATCAAAAGGTCGACTGTATCAGGCTTTGTTGTCAGCTCCACCTTCCGTATGTCTGCTTCAGTGATGATAACTCTTACAAGCATTCTCTGTTGCACTGCCATCTGATGATAAAGAGAGATATTGTTCAGCACAGAATAAAACGTTTGAGAGTTACCATTAGTTTTCCACCTATTCTGTATACTGACAGGGGGAAAACATCATTAAGCTCTGACAATGGAACCACACACAGAGGCGTGGTTATATCGGAGTAGCAAACTTCGTATGATCTAAGGTGCTCGTGGTACCATGCACTCATTACTCTGCAGACAAACAATATTTCTGTATGAATTGCAACTATCTTTGTGATCTGCCAAAATTCAGGGAGACCTGAGCAGGATCCAGAAGAGACTACCATATCTGCCTTGTATGTAACTCCATCCACACAAATGGACGACACTACAAGAACTGCTGCTGGCTTTTGGATTTTCTGACTTAGTATCTTCTCAACATTCTCAGGAAAAGATGAGACAGAGACAGTAGTGACCTTTTCCATCTCGATTGAAGGTTAGAAAAAATAACATAAGTCCAAATGATAGCTGACTGCTATCTGGTGTTTCACAGCAAGTGTAAGGGCTACATTCCTGTAGTTCTGAGCATCACGGATAACCTTTTTAAAAAATTTGTGCTTGCCCTCAAAGTGCATAGTCCAGACATCACACAGTGGACCAAATGCCTTAATGAGCAAAGGGTAGTGTTCAATGTAGTGGTGTTTTGGTCGTAATCTAAACTCTGGGAAAGTAGACTGCAGTAATTCTCTGTGCTCGGCTATCTTGCACTCCAGGAAGTACAGTGTCTCTTCAGTAAACTTGGGAGCAACTACTAACTCCTCAATATCTTTGACAAGCATGAGAACTTCCCATGCCTTTTCCCCTGGAGGAATACACTCACCAACGAAAAATGGTAGAAGCCTAATTAGGCACCAGTTCTCATGCGCATTTCCTCCGATTGTGCGTTTTGTGGAAAAGCCCTTCGTAATAGGCTGTGGTCTATCAGTTTTGTCAGTAAAGGTGTATGTAAAGGACCTGATAGCCTGATTCAGTGTTCCTAGACTAAAATATCCCTTGGAAATCAGATATGAAAGGTACAAAGACAACTCCATGGGGACTATGCCCTCCAGAAGATCATGCATGATGTCAGGAGGGTAACCTTTAACAACATGAAAGTGCTCCAATTTTGCAGTAAAAGGGCACTCTTTTTTCACACCATATGTTCTACCGAGTTCTGGGTCTTCCATAACTTCCTGCACTTGTCTGTCATGCCTGTCTTTGTCTCTGTGTTCAAAGGCACCAGAGCGGACCTCTTGTTCTTGAGTTTCACTTCTATTTGCCATACAGAATCTGCAGAATTTATCAACAGAAAAGCTCTCATAGAATCCTGCCACTGCATGAACACTTAGGTTGTCAGCAGCTACATACAAAACAGTTCCTTTCACACTTGCACCCAAGGCCTCTATGTAAACATCATCCTTTTCTAGTGACATAAGATCATGTATAAGTGGGTCCAGGACTTTAGCATAACCAAATTCTTTTACAGTGGTTGTGTTGCATATAAGAGCAAGTTGAATAGAGTTGAGTGATGCTCTATATTTTGCTGGCATATTGGCAATTACCCAGTAGACAGCACACATCTTATGCTTCTTCTTCGATGTTCCTAACGGATTGGCAACTTCAAAGTCATCAATATACAGCCCAATGGCAATTGTGAACTCATCAATAGTAAGAATACAATTTTCTCTGAAGTATGCACCATCTATATGAGATTTATATTCATTTGGAACATGTATCTCTTCAGACATTGCTTTGTCGAACACATCTGTCCTGCTCAGCAACTTCTGCAGCATTTGCTGTATAGGAACATATACAACTGATTTCTTATCTTTGTCAACTACATACTCTACAGGCATCACCATTGGAAATTCTTTAGACACATAGGATGCTCTCTTTTTGGTTGTTGCTAAGGAGCCATCTTTGCCGCAAAATGTTGTCATAACATTGGTCTCAGAAACAGCAGTGCTCACTTGTTTCACAACTGACTCATCTATCTCAGAATCATACTTCTTGAGAATCATCTTCACCTTGTGATGCAGAAGTGGCTCTGACAAATAATGTATATCACAAAGCTGTTTGATAACTTCTTGTACAGAGCACTCAGGTACATGGAGGATAGTCTGCATCTTCAAAAAAAGTGCAGCTAAGTTGTGCTCAAGCTGCTTTTTTAAATCCTGAAGATCTATCTCACAAGTTTCTTCAGTGGCATCATCTATTTCCCCCATGTGTTCAATTAGCATTTGCTCATTTGGGAAACCACACTCTCTATTTTTATCACGTATTTTAACAATAACTATTTCTTTTTTGAACATCTTCAAGTTGTCCTCTCTATGTGCTTTACTTTTATGTGCATTGAAAGTTGAATACACACTGCTCTCAAATATACAGCCTGCATAAGGACACTGAACCTTTTGGTTAACTTTCAAGTGTCTGCATCGGAGGTGGCTGAAAAATTCAGCTTCAGAGCAGGGCTCAGTGAACTCACACAATTGACAGCAGAATTTTACAGCTTCATATTGTTGTCCTGGTTGTTCCTCAATAGTTTTAGAGTGAACACGCGATATGTGTGCTTTAAGGCTTTTTAAGGACTTGAATGTACACAGACAGTCCTGATGCAAACAAGGGAATGGTACTGTCCTTGTGTAGCTTCCATGTTTTAGGCGGTAGTGTTTAAATAGCTGCACCCTCTTCCCACAAATAAAACCACAATATTTACACTTCCACTCCATTTTTCTGGTTAAAATTACGTGAACTAAGTAAAATTGCAGTTAGCTAACAGTGTAAAGCTTCTGAAGATAAGTAGTTGAAATTGCCTTTCCAACTGAACAGGTTAGCTGACAAGCTAACATTAGCTAAGTAGCAAAACAGTGAAGAGTTCCAACTTACCGTTTTGAGGCTGAATTTGGTTCTTTCACTCAGTGCTTCAAATGTCCGTCGAGTGACTTGTTTGTTAAAACTTCACTTGCCGAAAATATCAAAACCGTTGAATTCTTTGTCTCTGTTCTGTCCCTAAAACCTTCAGAGCTCCTCAATGCCAGCTCCTCCCGCTCCACTCGCTCAAAACCGGTCTAAACTGGATTTTTCGCGGGCAAAACTTGATGATATTGAGTTGTTTGAGCTCAAACACATAATTATAATAAGCTACGCCATCAAAAAGTGCAGTTTACTCAGAAATATTAATTAATATAAAGAAATTACAGATATTTAAGTAATACTAACTCAATGTGTTTAAGTACAAACAATTGATTGTACTTAAAAACATAATTACACTAAAAAAGGACATAAAAAATTCAGCTTAATCAAAATAAACAAGTAATGTCAGTAAATTAGACCTGTTTAAGTAATATGAACTAAGTCTCTTTGAGTTCAAACAAAATCTGGGTTTACAGTGTAGGCCTGGTGGCTGAAAGTCCCGGTGTGTGACATTCGCATCTGGCCGGTGGGTTTTCGTCTTGCTCGACGCCGGGTGACCCTGGGGGGTCCGACAGAGTCACCTAGAAGTCAACTCCGAGGTGAGAAAAACTTTAAAATACAGTACATGAGATAAGAGTAAGCGCTATATAAATAAAAGAAGAAAAGTACTTAAAAGTTGCCTGTAGTGTGTCGCCGGTAAGGACACTGCATTGGATAGGTTTTATTTCGCCGCAAGGAAATAGCGATAAATTTAGGTAGGATCTCGCCGCAAAGAGATCAGAAACAACTAGGTAATTCCGCCGTAAGGGAACTGGATAATTTGGTTGGTAACATTTCGCCGAAAGGAAATGAAATGAAATGTTGCATAATAAGGGAGCTCATAAACTAAGCTAGGGCGACCATACATGTTGCTGAAGGGACATAAATATGTTAAAATACTAACTGTGTGAGTGCTGCTGTGTGTGTTTGGAGGACTAAGCATTTTTGGAAGAATCATAGCCAGATTCTGTTGGTCCTGTGTTTTCTTTTGCCCAGATTAAAAATACCTTTTATCTGGGACATTCATACTCCACAAATATATCTGGGTGAGAAGTTGCTCTGTATTATTATTTATTTTATTTTATTACACATTAACCATCATCTCCTAAAAAATTAAAGGAAAAGGTGGGGATGATTGTGTTAAATGTGCTTTAACTTGGGAAGATAAGTTTGGTTTTTCACAGAGTGGAAGTTTGAGTGTAAATAAGTTAAATAGTTTTAATAGTTTCAATTAAAACAGTTGATGGATGGAGATGAGAAAAATAAAAAAACATAAGAAAAAGATTAAAAAGCACAGTGCATCAATTAAGGTGTTAAAGAGTTAAACCTTTCCTGCAGGAAAGTTTGTCTTAAATATTGTGATCAGTTGGAAAAGAAAGGCGTATAGTGCATGTTATGGTGGACAACTGACTGACTGATAATATTTCTGTGTGCAAAATCTGAACCTATACTAAACTTTTTCATCTGCCTCTCTCACAGACACACACACATGCACACATGTATGGGATTTGAGTGCAACATCTACGTTTTTGAGTCTGGACTTTAGAAACCTGCCCTTCCCATGGCTATTCCACCAGAGACACTTCTTCAGCATGGCCTGAAAGAGAGGGAGCCTGTCTGCCTGCTGCTGCAAATCACAGTGTGAGTTTCCACCAGAACGAAACTCAGAAGAGGTTTGGCCCCAAACCCACTGAGATGGACAACGATCCATGTTGTTTGCCAGAACCAGAAGAGCGATACACTGGATTTATATTGAAAGCACATCTTATGCGGGCAGAAGAGAAACAGGTCGGAGCAAAGTTCTTTCTCCCTCCTGGAGAAGTTAAAGTGGACAAAGGAGTGAATGTCCCACCAACAGACAATTGGGGCCTGGGTTGTTTTTTTGGACTGATAGAGGACTGTGTGCCATGACAGTGTGACTCTGGCGCGATTAAGAAACTGATGGGGGTAACGTACAAACACACACACATTTGCATAAATCTTTTCCTATTTTCTGCAATGAAGAAGGCTTATTAACCGCTGCTCATGGGACACGCTGGCGTGACGTTGACAGATGTAGCGGGTTAAAATATTATTTTAGGGTTAGAAAAGTATCGTCAAAAAGGTGATAACTTAGCTCATTTGATACTTTCCAGTTAATTCTTTTAGAGAAGCAAGTTCTCTTTCGTCGTGGAATATTCAGGGTCAATTATTATAGTTATTAAAAGATATTAAAATGCAGAGAAAGTTACATCTCCAAAACTCAGCAGTAACCAAGTGTTTCTATGTTATTCTCAGGACCAATCTAATGAAGGAGCATTTTCAAAACCCATTGCATGCATAACACCTGATGGGTTTCTCTTTCAGGTATTATTTTCTGTTAGAGTTTGTATCCCATAAATCTAATGGGTAGAGACCTCATTAAAACAGGCTTAGTTCTACTGCAGATGGTCTTCATACAGTCTCTGACACAGTACTTCCAGTTTGGGGCAGTTTTGTCCGCAAGTGCTAACTTATGCTTATGGAAGGTACAAATTCATTGATTTTCACAGCAGCTGCTGGGAAGAGGTTATATACATTTTTTTTCCTTCCCTCTTCTGATTCATGCAGCGTGTTGATTTACACTGTACCTTATATGAGGTCCTGACAAAAACTATGAAAGGCTTGGTTCTGCAGGTTCTTTTTTCTCCCTTTGGGGAAGGAAAGAAAACCTAATCAGTTCTGTGCTGCACAGAAATATTAAAACACTTGTTGTTTTCTAAGATATCACTGGCTAAAACTTTTAAAACTTTTGAGAGTAATTGGTTTTGTTAAACACATTTTCCTTGGTAAAACAAACCTTTAAAATGAGAATGGGAAAAATTGGGTTATTTTTGAAGGTAAGAAAGATTCTGATTGGACAGTGGTACCACAAAATAAAATTAAAAATAGATCTAAGCCAATGATAGGTTCCAGTCATTTGGTGGCTTTGAAATGCAATAATACTCAAAATATCTACTCTGGGGGACACAGATTGGGGTTGAAGAGTTTTGTTTTGGAACCAAGGTTAGGATTTTTATAACGGAATAAAGAAAATCCTTCATTTTAGGAAAATAAAAGAAATAAAGGCTCTCTCAATACTAAAGAGGATGGTCGGCTCAAACTCCAGTCTCCTTGTTTGATTTCTTAGGGTTTAAAGATTAAAATAATACATGGGAGTACAAAGGTACACAAGGTAATTTCAGATTACTAAATCATAAAATATTGGAACATTTATCCGCATTTGGATTATTAAAGAGGGGTTCTAGTAATAATTTTCTCCCCAACTCTCAAAATTTAAATAGCCAAATTAAGGAAAATTATATGTCTTCTCTTTGAAACACTATGTGGAAAAAAGTCCAATTTGAAGTCAAGTTTCTTATCTTAATTTCTGATTAAGTCAAACACTGCAGTTTTTGTTTTGTTTGGGTATACCATAAAAATGTCAACACCGGCTTAAAATACTTCTTTGCATTTAACCTGAGCAGAGAAATTCTTGAATGCAGCTGCGATCAAATTGAGCCAAACAAAAAGAGAACTATAACAATAACTCTCAGGATTGTAGTTATTATTATTACAGAGTTACAGTACAAAGAATTGGCAAAAGGTTTCAGCATCAGTGAATTTGGATTCATTTAAGAGAAAACTGTTGCTGTGCTTCTAAATACTTTGAGATCTCTTTGTACTATGTGCACTGATCTTAAAAAAGATCCTGAAGATTGTCATAACAAAATTGATCAATTACAGCATTAAAAGATATGGCTGAGAAAACATATTCTGAAAAGAGATTGTTAAAAATTTCTTTGAATTCTTGAAGCTTCAAATTTGGCCATTTGTCTGTCTTTGATGTTTTGTCTTTGTTTTGTTGGAATGAATGTTTGTTTACATGTTGCATGAAACAATAATTCATGTTTAGAATAATGTTTCTAAATCCCAGATTGATTAAAACCTTGAGTTTTCAGGAGAGTTAAGAAGCAGCTTGTTTCTGAGGTGGGTGCATGTTAACAGTTTTGCAGTTTAAGGTTCACTAAGATGGGTTTGAATGAAGAAACTGTGGGTCCGCCCATAGGCTGCCCATCAGAGGTTAGTGCTGCCTGACTCCACCCACCTACCAGGTTGGTTCATGCCTTTGCTGTCATGGTGACGGTCAGCACCTCCCTTTCTTAGTTTTAACACTGTTTAAGAGACAATAGAATCAAAATGATTTTAGTGATTGTTGCCTTAAAAACATGTTTTTGTATAATAATTAAGGATGCAGCATGACATTTAGACTCATGTGTTTTACTATTAAAAGGTTAATGAAATTGTTTAAACTAATTTGAAGAATTAATTTTGCATACAGAACCATTGGTGATTTATTAGATTGAAAGTTTTCCCTGGTGCCATTAAGCTAAATGACAGTTGCTATGTTTGTTGTTTGATTCCACGTGCTATTAATGATCAACCATTTTTAGTACCTGTTCCCATTGATACTACTTTCTTTCCAGATAGGCGACATAACCAGCTGGTGGAGGTTGTTTTTTCTTGGGTGAGGAATTATATTTTAAGGCAAAGCAGATGGTTGTTACCCCTGACCCGACGACGGTTTAGGGCTGTAAAGCACAAACTCTTTTAAGTTGAGATAACACCCACATACTCTTTAAATGCTGTGTGTAAATGTTGACACCGCATTGAATCCAAAGATAGATGACTATGAAGACACAGAAAAGGTTTATTTTACCGAGCTACAAAATAAAGACCACTACTCCTATGATGACATGTTGTAAATGAAAATATCTTTGACGCCTGAGTGTACTCATAATTGTACCTCATAAAATGACTTTATAGCAGACAATCGAAAGAAGTTGCTATTTAAGTGAAATGAGACAAAGTACAATGATGACATGAACAAGGCTTGTTTTAATTCTTTTACTTTTATTACATTTTGTTTTCTTTGATTTATTATATTGTTTTATTATTGTTGTACTCTATCATGCCCCTTAGGGGGAGGGGCGTGTGTATTTTTCCCAAAATATAATCTGCTTTCCGTCGGTTTCCATGGGTTTTTCGGTCACACAGAGTATTTTCTTTTATATGTATCTAAGCATGACTTTCTTCGTGATAAAAAAGGGGGGACTGTTAGGGTTTGAAAACTTTTGTATTGTTTATCACTCATGTCTGCTCTAAGTGTCTTTCCCTTCTTACATGTCACAGAAAAGGGAGATGGGGAGAGGAATGAGTTATGCATTTATCAGCAACATCTAGGGACTGGTACCGAGTCCTCACTCCCTCTCTCTGTTTAAAATCAAGACACATGAACCCTAACCTTTCTGACCCCACACACACACACACACACACACACACACACACACACACACACACCTTGAATGTTTGTTGAACTGTGTGTGAATCAGCATGTATAAATAAAGAGAGAAGGGTGCCAACACTTTGTAGTCTGTACTGCAGAGCTACCCTTGCAAGTAAATTGACTGTATCGTTCTTGCCTCTGAGTTGACAAAATAATACCTAACAGTGACATTCTGAAAATGAAAGAGTCAGGGCAAAATCTCACAGAGGACATGAAAAGAGCAGTGAAAGGCACTGCAAAGAAAATGATGCATGAATGGACAAAGCTGCATGTCGAAGATGGAATCTTATATCGAAAGACAGCAGAGAAATGGCATTTAGTGTTGCCAAGCAGCTTCAAAACACTAGTTCTGAAGCATTTGCACGACGACATGGGCCATGTTGGGACTGAAAGAGTTCCGAACCTGGCCAGACAAAGATTTTACTGGCCTTACATGCGACGAGACATTGAAGTTTACATCACACGTCAGTGTCCCTGTATCAAACAGAAAAAGCCTGTTACACATATCAGAGCTCCTATGTTGAGTATAACTTCCAGCTCACCAATGGAGCTTGTTTCCATTGATTACCTACATTTAGAGCCAAGCCGGGGAGGATACCAGTACATCCTGGTGGTAGTTGATCACTTACCAGGTATGCACAGGCTTATCCAACCCACAACAAGAGTGGTAAAACTGCTGCAGAGAAACGTTTCAGTGATTTTGTTCCCAGGTTTGGGTATCCCCTGAGGCTACACCACAATCAGGGACGGGAATTCGAAAATTGACTCTTTTGCACTGTACAACATCTGACTGGAGTTAAACGCTCACGCAAAACCCCTTATCACCCACAGGGTAACCCAGCCGAACGCTTCAATCGCACATTGTTGCAGATGATGAGAACCCTTGGTGAAGAGAAAAAGGAAAGATGGAAAGATTACCTCCCACAGATCATTCACGCATACAACTGTACCCGTCATGAGGCAACAGGGTACTCTCCATTCTTTTTGCTCTTTGGCAGACACCCAAGGCTGCCTGTGGATATGCTATTCAGGGTGGTTTCATATGTTGAACCACAGACAGCTAGAGGCTATGCTGTGAAATGGGCCGAACGAATGACAGAAGCTTACAGGATTGCATCAGAGAACAGCAGGAAGTCAAGTGCTCGGGGTAAAAAGTATTACGACCAACATCAGAAGGGAGTGATACTTCAGCCAGGAGATCGAGTGCTGGTACGGAATATGACAGAAAGGGGTGGCCCTGGGAAATTAAGGTCATATTGGGAGAACACCATTTATGTGGTGAAAGAACAGATCAATGAGAGCCCAGTTTATAAAGTGACCTCGGAGACGGATGGGAACAAGTCACGCGTTCTACATCGCAACCTCCCATATCTTGTTAATGAGCTTCCTGTGGAGTTGCCTGCAGTGGATAGTGATGGCAAGCATTCAGGAGTGAGGAGAAAAAAAACAAGTTTAACTCCAAGAGACACAGGCTACCAACCAAACATTGACTGTAGATCTGATGAGGAACAGAGTTCTTATTATGAGCTAAGATATGACTTGAGAAACCAAAACATAATTACTGCACAACCGATCTTTGACCTTCACCAGGTTCCCTCTAACAGTCCAGCCCCGGAGGAGATAGGTCAGTCAGTAACCCATGAATTACCCAGGAGGGAGTGGGGACAGCTGTTGGGGAGAGAACACATAGAGGAAGCAAGAGAAACGGGAGAGAACATGGAACCAGACACTGGTAATGAAGAAGAGAAACATCAAGGAGTGGAGGAGACTGGTCACAGAGATACCATCTGCAAATAATGGGAATGACCTTACTCACGCCTAAGAAGTGCTCTCTGTATCAGATGCAACCCCTGTCACTAATGAAACAACACTTAGACGTTCCACGAGAGAACGACAGCCAGCCAAATTGTTCACTTATAACACACTTGGCCAGCCTTCTATCGACACACATTCCACAGTGAGCAACACAGAGGTGTTCATGTCACCTGTTTTACCGTTTTACAATGTACAACCAAACCCCTTTCTGATATGCCCTAATCCAGTCCTTTATAACCATCCACCCTTCCTTCCTTTACCTTACACCTTCCCAGTACATTATAGTCAGCCTGTGTACCTATGCTAATGTCGGAAACAAATTATTGTTGATTCCAGTGGTTTCTAGATTTTGAGTTTGACTATTTGAAATTGAAAAGTCAAATGTCAGGAGCCATTTTATTTTTGTGGGGGTGTGTGATACCCTCCAAGGTAGAAACATTGTGGAATAATTTAATATGTTATTTTATTAATGAAGAAGGTCCTGATTTTAGTTGGGCTGTAGTTGCAATTCCCTTACTTCGCCAGCAGAGGGAGTTGCTCCCAGAGGTGTGTGCTGGGTGGGGCGGTTGCTGGGAGCTCAGAGCATAGCCTGACTGCCGTCAGACCGCATCTAACGTGTCGTCTGTGCTTTTTCCTGCAAAACACAGGTTAGTAGCATGGGTATGTTGGTCCCAAATCACTCCTAATGGTTGAAGAACGCCTTTAGTTCCGAATGTGCTGACTTCTATTCCTGAAGATAAGTTATTAAATTAGAAAAGGAGACTTATTGTGTCCTGTATTAGCGAGTGTGATTTACTATTAGTGTGTATTGGTAAAGATGGCGGAGCTTAGCATGTTTCATTTAGTTTAAATATGGCTCCACGACATGTGTTACTTTTAGAATATTTGATTTAAAGTGAGTATCATTATACAGGCAAGAGTCTAGGCGTTTTTGGTTAATATTGAGTTAATATTTTTATGTATTGTAGCTGTGAATGTGTTTGCTGTAAACAGATGGTTTATATGTTGTTAAGAGTTGTTCAGTAATTGGTTTAGAGGAGCAGGTAAATCATAGCACTGAATATGATGCATTTATATTACGTATTCTTAAGTTGAACGTTATTAGAGTGAAAGAAACGCTCCAAACTTAAGTGAAAGTAAACTCTAAATGGAACCATAGTAATTTCTGTATACAAGAATGAACCAAGAAGTAACTTGGAATTTGGAAAAATGTTAAGAGGCATTACATATTGTGAAACTGAAGTAAGATTGAGGTGCATTGTTTATTATTGTGATTTTTCTGGTAATAAATCAGAGCAGAGCCTGACTGCCGACAGACCGCATCTAACTGAGTCTGTGCTTTTTCCTGCAAAACACAGGGTATTAATCTGGCTAAAATGCAGATCTCTTTTGAGGCCTTGCACCAGTAAGAGCAGAGTGTGAAGGTTCAATTAGCAGGGTAAGAGCACAGTTTTGCTCAAAATATTGAAATGCACACAACATTATGGGTGACATACCAGAGTTCAAAAAAGGACAAATTGTTGGTGCACGTCTTGCTGGCGCATCTGTGACCAAGACAGCAAGTCTTTGTGATGTATCAAGAGCCATGGTATCCAGGGTAATGTCAGCATACCACTAAGAAGGACGAACCACATCCAACAGGATTAACTGTGGATGCAAGAGGAAGCTGTCTGAAAGGGATGTTTGGGTGCTAACCCGGATTGTATCCAAAAAACATAAAACCACGGCTGCCGAACCATTCTTGAGGACCATGTGCATCCATTTTTGTGGCTTGCCCATTACAATGTTATCAAAACATTCGTCCACGTAGCTCTCCATGTTCTCCAAAGTTTCCTCCTCCAGTTTGTTTTGTTGGGAAAATATGAAACAGTGGTTAATATTTTACATGTTTATGTGTTCGGCTTGAATTCATTGGCTTGTTTTATCTGAGTTCTGTCGTGTTTGTTCACCAGTGTACCGCCATATTACTTACGCACAACTCTCGTGAGATCTCAGCCACTTGTTGAGCTCTTTCAAGTCCCTGGTTCAGATGCTGTTACCCCAGCAGATGATGGCAGAAGAGATCACATCCCCCACAACAGACTTATAGAAGACATGCAGCATCTTGCATGCAAATACTGAAGGTTCTACGCTTACAGTCTGCTCTGTCCCTTCTTCATCTCCACTCCAGTCCATTGTCCGATGATAGAAATAGTATTTGACCTAGTCCTGTTTCTCTTAAAATCTACAATCATCTCCTTAGTTTTATTCACGTTTAAACTGAAATTGTTAGTTTTTACACATGCCACAAAACGGTCCAACAGCTTCCTGTACTCAGCTCCTTTACCATCTCTGATCCACCACATGACTGAAGTATCATCAGTATTTATGTAAATGACAGTAGTCTGTCTTGTACTAGAAGGCTGAGGTGTACATAATGAAGAGGAATGGTGAGAGTACAGTCCCCTGAAGTGCTCCTATTCTGGTTAAACACACCACCCTTCAGTCTCACATACTGTGGTCTGTTTGTCAGGTAGTCTTTGATACAGGAGATTGTTGAGGCCTCCATCTGAGTCTTCTGGAGTTTCTGACAATGAAAATCAGGTTGAAGTGTGTGAAATGCACTGGAGAAATCAAAGAATATGATCCTAACTGTGCTGCTGGCTTTGTCCAGATGACATGTATGATGGCATCTTCATCTCCAACTCCAGAGCAATAAGCAAACTAAAGGGAGTCCTGCTTACTTAGGTTGGCCAACATGAGTCTCTCTAGAACCTCCATGATATGAAATATCAGGGCAACAGGTCTAAAGCTGTTGGGAACTGACGGGTGACTTTTCTTTGGTACCGGAACAAGACAGGATGTCTTCCACAACACTGGAACCTTCTTCCGGGCCAGGCTAAGGAGGAAGAGGTGCTGCAGAATGACTTCTTGAGACACAAAGGTGGAACGGGGAGGCAAATGGAGCATCAGCATCTTCTGATTTGGTTGAAGGCAAACATGTAGAAGCAGAAGGGTCCATGGCTGAGACGTAGGATTAAACATTTGAGGTGTGACAGGAAATCTGTTTGGCTGTGGGTGGGATGGAAGGATGCTAAGTTTGTTTCTGAACTGAACCTGTTAAGGAATGTGTTTAGGTCACTGACTCTGTCCAGACATCCATCAGTCCGATTGTCCTTCTGCTTGAAGCCTGTGATCTTCTTCATCCCTGACCACACACATCTGATATTGTTTTGCTGGAGCTTGCTCTCCATCTTCTTCTTGTACACCTAATTGCTGTCTCTTATCTTGACTTTGTTAATGGAAAAATCTAACTCATTCAATTAACAAGGAGAACGGTGAGAATCAAAGTGGCACTTTTATTAATTCGTGCAAGAATTGAGAACGGACAAAGGATACAACCAAACCAATGTCTCAGTCTGCCTGTCCTGTTGTAAACAGGAAATCACAGACCTTTTATAGCTCTTCACTGGCTGATAAAGTAGTTCACAGCACAGAGGAGACAGGAAGGTAAAACCATCTTTGAGCATTAGATATCTAAAAGAAGTCAGAGTTATGTGAAGCCCCGGAGAGAAGAGAGGTATCTTCTCTTGAGTAAGCAATCATATCCGAGGAAGGCCCTGCATTCCAAGTGTCTCTAAATGTGGCATGCTGAACTGGCAAGAGTAGATCTAGTCTGAACTGGACATTTCACGGACAACAAGCTGATTTAGGACACACATAGTAAACAGATACTAAACAGGATGATTTATTTGAATTTTTCCACTATCAACTTTAAGTTGCTTCTGTATACTCCTCAAGAATCTCTTATCTCCCTCTCTAAAGGCTGTTTTTTTCTTGTTAAGCAGGTCCTTTAGGTCACCTGTGATCCAGGTTTTGTTATTGGGGAAGCATCTCACCATTCTTGTGGCGATGGTGTTATCTGCACAGATGTTTTAGTAGTCGGTCGCACATTCAGTCATGGCATATGGATGTCCTCTCCATGCGGCTACCAAAGTGCGTCCCAGTCTGCAGCCTCAAAGCAACAAGAGGTTACAAGAGGTTAGAGCCCCCTGTTAAGGTTGCCTCTGAACAAGGGGCTTATATTTTGAGCAGAGAAAAACAAGATTGTGATCTGATTTGCCTATAGGAGGTCTTGCTTAAGAGATGTATGAGTCCTTGACATTTGCAGAAAACAAATCCAATGATTTGTTTTCTCTGGTAGAGCAGCTGACAATATGTTGAAATGTTGGAAGTGTAGCAGAGGGTGAACCATGGTTAAAATCGCCTGATATTGCCACAAATGCATTTGAAGGTTGTGTCTGTAGCTTAGCAACAACTGAGCTGATGAAATGACATGCAGTGTCTGCAACAGCTGATGGTGGAAAGTAAACCGTTGCCAAAATAATGCAGGTGAACTCTGGGTAAATAACATGGACAAAAACTTACTGCTTACAGTTTAATATCTAGGCAGCAGAGATGACACTTCAACATAACATGTCCAGGATTGGTCACAAGTACTGCCAGTCCACCTCCTTTGCGTTTGACACTCCTCTTTAAATCTCTGCATTCCCATATGATCAGAAAGTCTGGCAGAGAGACGCTGGTCACCCTAGAGACGATGCGAGGTGCTTCAAAGGTTGGATTTGCTGGTTACAGATGTGGATTATTTCTTGTTTCCTGGACATAACTTGCAAATCACATGCACATTTTTGCCTTCAACTTCAGTGAACTTGAAGTATTGCCAGTGCTTCCAACTTTTGATTGCTGTCTTCAAATTTACAAGACTCCCCTCCATCGTCATCTTTCTCTCTTGCTGTTGGTTTAGTCTGTCTGTGTGGTGAAAACCCACCTACTTGCTACCTTCTCAGCCAATTGGTATCACCTATGCCGCTATTTGTCCATGCCTTCTCCGCCTCCCCCACCACCTGCTTTTTCCTTGAAGATCTTTAAAAAACACTCACTGCAGTTGCGGGAGAAAAGCAGATTACTCTGCCGCAGCAGACTGTGCTCCTATTAAACCCCACTTATTGAGTTGTAGTAACGCATCGCGTTACATTGTAAATATGGTAACAGCGTTACAGAAATGAGAAAAGGAATTAGATTACTATGTTACTGAAAATGTAATGCCATTACTCCCAACACTAGTTTTCACACAAGCACATTTTAAATTAGGACTAAAGAATTAAATTTCCTAAAACTTGAGTCCATTTCCAAGCTTCTTGGCAACAATTAGCATCGAAACCAACTTAACATTGAAAATGCCCTTTACAAGCTAGCAAGCTAGTTGGCATCACCAGAAAAACTGAATTCCCATGACAATAGTTTCTTCAATTACTAATAACTTTCCTGCTGTAAAACATTTGACGTTGGCATAGGTTAGTGGCAAAATGCATGAAAACACCTCAGATAACGACATGTTTCAGTGGTCAAGTCAAGTTTAACATTCAAAGCGCTGTACATGAGGAAGAACAATTACAGTACAATCACAAAGAAAATAAACACAGAAGGTAGATAACATTAATAGTCCTTTGGGTTTTAGTGGTCAGAGCTGGTTCTAAACCAATCTTTCTAAAGAGGTAATTATATCATTAAGTCCTCTATGTAAGGGAAAGCATCTTGTGCTAAGAGAGAATGATCCTTGGGTTCGCTGGTATAATGCCGTTGTAGTCCCATAGTAATAGTCATTTGCATCCATTGAAATTTTACTAAGCAATCATTGAGTTCTGACTAAGGAAGCTGAGTCACTGGTGTAAAAACAGCTTTTGTTCAAATTTATTAAAAACTAGTAATATTTTCCTTTCACTGGTAATCCTTCTGAGAAATCTAAAAATCTATGAAAAGGAGAAGAAACGAAATCCACATTTCAGTAAAAAATAAGGGGAAAAAAAATCATATTTCACACTTTATCCCTAGCAGGATGCAGTTTGTGACATTGAAAAAAAATAAAAATAAAAAAAACTTCAGCATGGGAAAGCAACATACATAAGCAAAGATTTTGCAGGGGCATGGTGGAGTTGTGAGGGTGCAAATATTTAAGTATGAGCGTGTGTGCAAAGAATTAGACTGCGAACACTGACGAAGGTGCCATTGTCCTTGAAAAAAAAAGAGATGGAAGTTTTATCAAACAGCCATACAGTTCAGTTCACAGATGAGGGGGGTTGCTGGGACAGAGCGTCGTATTTACAGAACATCCAGGATAAACTTTTTGATAAGAAGCCTGTGAAGGCCATCTTGGGGCGCCTGAATTAGACAAACAATAAATGTCTTGATTCAGGCCGGCTGTGATTTTCTGCCTGGCTTCAAAGTCTTACTGGCATTCTCAATTTCAAATCCAAATAGCCACATTTTTGGTACTGTCTGTAGATCTTGAGCATACAACTTTCTCCAAGATTAAATCATATCACCTTTGAGTTTGGGAAACATAGCCAGCCTGCGATTCTGCTCTCTTAACATTTTAGTCTGAGTGTTGAGAGCTCTATAGATCCCTTCAAACATCCCAGGCATCTTTGGAGTGCTTTGAACAGCTGCCGATGTTTTACGAATCTTTCGATAAGCCAGGTAACCGTCAACTCTAAAATGCAGAAATCCTGTTATCAGAAATCCACTTATGTACAAATCTTCCATGTCCTCAACTGACATTATGGTCAGACACACAATCTTCCACTGCTGCCAGAAATCCATTGCGTATCCGGAGAAGAACGTCCTGTCTGGACAAGAGGGTTCCCCTTTACTCTGTCTTCGCGTTGAGAAAATTTAATTGATTGTGTTGAAAGACCAGCTAACCAAATCCATACTTAACAAATTGGGAGGATATGTCAATAGAGGCTCTAAGAAGAACATAAACAAAAAGCAGAAGCAGGACAAGAATGGGGGAGGATCAAGGAAAGAGTGGAAAAGCATCTGACATCACTGAGAGCAGAAGAGAAAGAAAAATCCAGTCTTTCTAATAATCTAAAAATCTATGAATCCATCTAAGCTGGGTCACTGGTATAAAACAGTTTTAGTCCAAACTTTCAAATACTAATAATGTTTGTCTTTCACTGTGTTGGAAACATTTAAAATACTTAATAGGGTCTGAATTGTTATGCTCAAGTTATGTTTAATAATGTGTGAAATAAAATGTATTGTGTGGCTTGGTGGCGTGGCTAACAGGCCTTCTGTGTGTGTTTAACTTAGATATAATTTGCCTGGCTAACAGTCAGGCTTCTGTGTGTGTTTGACTTAGATATATCAGTCAGTCCAACTGACATACAGCTCAAATTACATTTGATAAGAATGTATGTTTTTCTACCCGGCAACAATGAAGATACTTCAGACAGGCCAACTGACACTTGATAGAATGTGTGTTTTGTTTTGCATGTACATGCCTGGCTTTTCAATAAAAACTGCTGAAGCTGGGGAGAAAGGCAGAAGCGTTCGTGGTGAGCAGCAACGGGGCTGCAGCATTTCTCCTGGCCGGCCAGAATAACTTGACTGCGCAGTCTTTTTATTTTCTTTTATTATTTAGTTTTACTAAAACAGTATAGCAGGACTTAGGTTTACCAAAACAAACGAGCACGCAGGAGTTCTAGGTAACAAACTCCAACAACTGGTATGAAATAGTTGTAATACACTCCTTTTAAGAAATTTTAAAATCTAGGAATCCTTCTAAGCAATCTAAAGATCTATGAAGACACATTTAGGTAAACAGAGGATAAGCAAGCGGCCACAAGCAAGCGGCCACAAGGAGTGAGCCAGCACACACTAAAGCATGCAGCCCCGGATACCGAGAACCACAAGTACACCAGCGAGCAGAGATACCAACCACCGCCATGTAGTGTGGCTGGGAGGGAATAGGCCCCACATTCGATGGGGGCCTAAACTGATCCAGGAGAGGGAGCAGCCCACGTCCCAACCTGACACAAAATACAGGCACACAAAATCACAATCACACATTCCCACCCTCGTGTGTACACATAAAAACACTCACACCTATGCACCCAATGTAAATACAAACTACAATGGATATCGTACACTCACTCACACTCCCCATACATACTCTATACTCCCAGGTCCAGGCGCCGATACCCCATAGGGACAACCACCCCCTGGACCCAGGAGGTGGTCCCTTTCCCTCTGGGAGTGGAGACAGGCAGACTGCCCCAGCACCTGAACCTGGTCTGGACTAGCCCGGGCTCGTGCCTGAACCTGATCGACCCTGGTCCGGACCCCGACCCCCCGCCCCGACTCCAGTCCCCACCACCCCCATCCTCATCCAGGGAGGGGGCCATGTACAAAAGAGGGGTCTACATGGTCCAAACAAGCCCGCCAACCAGAGCCACTACAGAATAAAATAGTCCCAACCCCCCAATGAATTCCGATCCCAACCCCATGAGCCCTCCAACCCCAATGAACCCAACATGAATCTCCCCACTGGGCCACCCCAAACCAGGACACAGATATTGAACACATGCCCCCGAAACACCATGAAGAATCCCCCCCCCACAGGACATGGGCACACTCCGACATGAGAGCTTCATCCCCGAAAGGCCGATGAAGCAACACCCACACATCGCAAGCTCCACACACAGCCCCGCACCAAGTACCCCTGCTGCATCCCAACCCCACCACACAGCGCACCGTGACAGCAAGGCAAGGGCCCCCCGCAATGTTGTCCCAGCCCCCGCCCACAGGCGCAACAGGGCAGACACCATCGAGCACCGAGCTTGCCACTGAAACGATAGCCCAGGTAGAAACATTATCCAGGTCAGCTCTACCATCGCCCCTCAGCCGATCCAGATGCCAGTGACCCCACATCCAAGAAGAGGACACAACCCCCTCACCCCACACGCTGCAGTCTCCCCTAGCCCACCACCCTGATCCACCCCCCAGACACAACAGTCAGCAGAGCAGTACACCACCAAGCCCGTCAAACAATTCGGCCACTGTCAGCAGCCCCAGCCCATCAATCCATGAGAGGGAAACATGCACCAGCTGGGTAACTGGGCCGGGCAGGCCAACCGCTCCAGGCCAAGCACGTCTCATTAGCTGCCCCAGTGCGGCCACAAGACATGCTCCACCGCTCCACCCACCTGACCGCCAACCGTAGCTCTGCGCCTGGCCAGGGGCAAGAGCCACAGAAGGAAGCATTGGAGGCCACCACAGCACACCAAGGAACGGGCACCCCGCCAACCCTACACCCAAACCCAGAGGAGCCTCAGGATGCCAGCCACCCACCCACCCTCTCGCACGGCACACACCACTGCACGAAGCAAGCTGGCCAGCCCCTCCATCAAAGCGAAGCCATATCCCACTCAACACTGCACACCACCCGGCCAAGACCCCCTCACTGAAGCCCAAAGCCTCCCCAACCGACGGTCCGGGCACCGAAGCCAGGGAGAAGATCAAAGACAATCCAAACAATTCCAAGAGGGCCGAAGAGCCAGCCCCAGCACCAGACCACCCCCGAGACCCAAACCTCAACTCCAGCCCAGATCCCAACCAGAAGGCCCGCTGCCTCTCCCGGCCTCTGACCCCAGATGGTAAACAACAAACGAGGGTGGGAAAAGACCCCAAGCCTACCTCCGCCCACTCAAATATGGTGTTGATGCATGTTGTTGTAGTGTGCATTTAAAAAGAAAAATGGGTGGGGAAGAGGGTCTGACACGCCCCCCCACCCACCCCACCCCGAACCAGATACCAGAGGATAGGGTAATAAAATACTCTCCCTCTTATTGCCATTGAGCGTACTCACACCCAAGGCCCTACATATGAATGCTATGAAAATGTTATAAATGAGTGTCTAAGTTGTACAATAAAATTGGGGCACAGGCTGCCATGGGACCACAAAGATGGAAATCCTTTGCAGTACTCCAATGACCCCGCCAGCAGAGTGTACTCCTTTGAAGGAGAGAGCAATGAGATGGAACTTACCCGCCAGTTTAGGAGGCCCTTACGCCCACCGATGCATCAAAGGCCCCCAGGCCGGTGCTTCGGTGGGGGTTGGGACATACCCGATGATATACCCGCCCGGACTCAAGCCCCCACTGGCAGCCCGGCCACCAGGCCAGTGACCTTGTATCGCATGCAGCCACCAGATGCCGCCCCAGAGAGCCACCAAAGCCCCACCCCAGTTGGGGCCACAGCCCCCAGTGCCATACCCACCAGAGACCCCAGCCCAGGGACACCCCAAATGCCCCAAACCCAGACACCCCCCCGCATTCGCCACAATGCCCCACAGGACGAAGCCAAAGGTGCCCCACCCCTACTAGGTGATGGAGCTGATTAACGGAACCCAGAGAGATGTATCTGATGAGGAGGCAGAGGCTGTCTCAAGACTTATACAATCCAACAGAAGCTCTCTGTACTGGTTAATATTAAGAAGGTTTTTATTTTTCCAATTCATGAGGATAGATTTCTTAGCAATACATAAGGCAGTGAAAACCATGTGAGCTGAATTTGTCTCTATGGTGACATCATCTAAGTTGCCCAACAAGCAAACTGAGGGGGAAGGTGAAATATTACATCTCAGACACTTTGATAAGTTTTCACATATCAGGCGCCGGAACCTCTGAACAGGTGTACATAACCATAGTGCGTGGATGTAATTGTCCGGTATATTGCCTGTGCATTCTAAGCAAGTATTAGATGGCGCAAAACCGATCCTGAACATCCGTTGACCTGTATAGTATACTCTATGAAGGATTTTATATTGTATTAATTGTAGACTGGTATTACTAGTCATTTTAAAAGTTCCAGAACATATCCGTGACCAAAATGTTTAGTCAAAGTTAACTGATAAGTCCACCTCCCATTTCATAATAGGAAGGGAAATTGATTCGTCTATATTAGACAGTGTCCTGTGTATCTTAGGCATTAATTTGGGGGGGTTGAGTTTTAGGAACTCTAGCACACTTGATGACATTTGTAACCCAATGTTTTTAAGCAGAAATTTATTTTTTATAATAGATTTAATTTGTTTATATTCTAAAAATGTATTCTTGTCCATCCCAAATTGTATAATTAATATGTTAAATGGGATGAACTGAATTCCTTCAAATATATGTTCCAGGTATTCAATTCCTTTACTCCTCCAATCTGGAAAGTTTATCATAATATTTTTTTGTAGGATGTTAGGGGTGTTCCAGATGGGTGTGCATCCACATGGGATTAGTGAAGACCCTGTTATTTTTAGATATAACTAAACTAGACTAGACTAACAACCTTTATAAAAAAAAAGATTTGTAATGGATTCATAACATGGCAGTGAGTCACGTGTTTAGCCTTAGTCGGTAGCGGTCTCAGCTAACAAAACTCGAATCCTATAACTTGTTAGTACTCCTTTAACATCAAATATCTACCTTTAAAACACCATCAGTAAAAGGATCAAAATGCATACGGGTTGACAGCGTGTTATGGCCAATCTGTGTTTAAAACTCCCACCCCCTTAAATAAAGTTTGTCTTAACTTTAAAAACACAACACAGAATAATTCATTAGCTGAGTGGCTAGTCTGCCAGAATTTAGCTGAGTCCTCTTAACACAAACAAAAACCAAACATCATGAAATGAACATTATTTAGATTATGTCATTCTGAACTAATCTTATCTGCCCAAACATTACCTCTTACATGAACCGTGCTGGAGAAAAGATGTCCTGGGTGATAAGTTGTGGAAGCGAAAATGTCCCGGTAATCCACTTGTATGCATTAACAAAGGGGCTAACATTGCAGATAGTGGGGTTGTCGGCCAGTAAACTGGCCCAGCCGAACTGTACGACAAAGGCATGTTCGGCTCATTCAGTGGCTGAGATGACATGCACGCGGGAAGGGTTTGTTCTGCTTCAACTAGGGCTGCTTCTGGAGGCCTCAGAAGAAAAGTCAAGCCATGCTTGTGTAATTACACTCGTTTTATGAATGAATGCTGGGTACTCGAACAGCAAAATCATTACTTAACTTTGTTGCACGATCAGCGTGAGTAGTCAGTTTTGGATCCAAGGATTCTTCAAACTCGCCTGCGATTTTCAAGGCCTTTAGTGGATGCGTGCACTGGTCCCTCCCTTAGTCACTGTCCACAGCTGGAATGAGACAGAATGGAGGGGGAACGTGCCCTTGGCTCAAAGATTTTATATGAACACTTACCTCAGTGATAACGCACCTTCAGATCATCTCAAACTCTTTGGATTGTCTCCAGTCTTTACCACCAACCTTACACTTTAATGCTGCATTTTAATGTTACATTGTGAAAAGGTGTTTTTCTATTATCTGGCAGCTTGCATTTTTGCTAGCGCTATTTAGCCATCGACCTGGTTCCGTTGCATCACTACAGAGCTAGATTTGCACTTTTTCTAGGTCCTGTCCTCAGTTTGGATGTTCAACACTCTAACTTTGCCTTTTCTTGCCAAGTCTGAATGGACATGTGTTTCCCACACAAGCTGAGCATACCTGCGCATCTCCTGTATGGGGAGATTCTCTATTATGCAATGCATGTTCACGTCATACTGCACACTTTCATGGAAGTTGTCAAGAAACAAAGACCTAAAAGTGTCGTCTTCTTCAAGACCTGGAGCATAACATCCCTGAAAATAACCAGTCCTTAAGCAGTGGAAATATTCTCTGGGAGGTTCGTCTTCTTTTTACTGATGGTGGTCAGAGGGCTCAATGGCACCTGTGTATGGCAGCCTCACTTCTGTCTGTGTGCCCCAAGGCAGCTGTGGCTACAATGTAGTCTACCACTGTCAGTGTGTGAATGGGTGGATGACTAATTGTAGTGTAAAGTGCTTTGGGGTCTCTGGGGACTTGATAAAGTGCTATAGAAGTGCAGGCCATTTACCAGTCTTTTTGCAGAACTGAGAAAGCATCAAGAATAGCAGCGGCTTCATCTCTGTAAAAGTAGTACCGTATTTTCCGCACTATAAGGCGCATTAAAAACCTTTACTTTTTTCAAAAAATGACAGTGCGCCTTGTAATCCGGAGTGCCTTATATATGGTTCAATTGGTTAATTGGTTGATCCATACTGGTTGTACACGGCGCTCTGTCAAAATGTTTCAGTACGACTGGTAAACTACGAAGCCACACCGCTTGCAGCATTACGGCTACCGTAGTCAGGGGCGTCGCCAAAGTAATAGCGGTAAACACCTGTACTGTGCTTACTCCTAGTCCAACACCACTTGTGTGTGTATAACGTTTGAATGTACTGTTGCAGGAATTGCCTGAACTATATGTGATTAGAAGCTCAGTGTGTGGGGTGTATGTTTCGTGTGTGTGTATGGAAGATGTTGACATTACTCCTCCGGACAGAGGTGGTGCTGTGTGCTGCCGTAGCTGAGAATCAAGAGTGAAGGAGTGACGTCGGTATTATTGTGTGTGTGGGGTGGGTAGAGACGGCGACCGGAACAGCGATGTATGAGTCTGTAAGCCCTGTGTTTTACGTGCTGCAAAGTCATTAAAAAGAACCCCGAATCTCGTCAACAACTCAGTGTTTTGATGCTGTTTCTTCATGCTCAACTCAGCAACATATGAGTGAGGGAGTTAACCCCGAGGAAACTAGTAACTTCGGCCCTGGAGAAAGCGTCTCCCCTGTGTCATCAGACTACGGTCAGGGGACAGAAACAGGAAAGGTTAACAGTACTAACATTTGATTTAGTGCATCAAACTGTTTCTTTTACATGTTTACTGAATCAGGGAAAAGTTCCCTTTCACGTTTTAACTAACGTTTGATTTCAACTTCAACTTCATAGACTCCAATGCATTCCTAACGTGTGGTTGGCTCTATTCAATAGAATTCTATGTAGAGGAGACCTTACCATGAGAGTGAATGGAGTTATCAGAACGCTGGTTTGTAGTGTATTAATAAAGTTTGACTGACTGTTTTGTTGACATTCTCTTTAGCACAGCTCCATCTAGTGGATGCATAACGCAACCCCAGTCAAACGTTTGACTGCAGTAGCTTCTATTCTATGCGCCTTATAATCCGGTGCGCTCTATATATGAAAAAAGTTCTAAAATAGGCCATTCATTGAAGGTGCGCCTTATAATCCGGTGCGCCTTATAGTGTGGAAAATACGGTACTCTTTTCTTAGAGCCTGACAAAGAGCTGAATAGCTGTCACTAATATCTGGAGGAAGACATTTTATGAACACATGAACACTCTTAGCTGTTGTTTTCCAAATAAGCCTCAGCTTCTCCAGAGAAGAAGGAAAACACAAGTCAATAAGACAATGTTCAACCTCAAGCAGATAAGCATCAATATTTGACTCTCGCCTACCTGGACCAAAAACATTTATGTCCTTAGCAAGGTACTCAAGCTGTCTAAAACCGTACTCACAAGGTGGACCATGTCCATCTGAGAAGTCAAGCCAGTTAATTTCATGAAATGGTGGAAGATCATGATCTAACCTCTGGGCAAGAAAAATAGTTTTCTCATGATTTAAATGAGAGCTTTCCAATAAGTGGACTCGTGCCTGTGGTAGAGGGTCAGGTTGGAGTGAGTCATCTGAGAACCATGTGTCCTTCTCCCCTAGGGGTCGACACAGAGTCAGAAGGGGAAAGGCTGCAGATCAGGTTGGGAAACTGCTTTTCCCTCCCACTCGGACCACTGGCACCTGCTGAGTCTGATACTTGGTTATCTTGGTTGTTGTCCATTGCAATGAGATTTGGCAGGGCAACACTGGAGACCATCGGACTTCCAACACTTTGACTAAATTTAGAAAGGGGAGACCCTGACCTAGGTTCTGCGTTAGGCACTGGGTATCTGTTGTCTGAGTCTGCGTCCTGCTGTGGCTGAAGCAGCTGCTGTGAGTGATTATGCAAATCTGGTAAATGAGAGGTGGGGGTCTCTTTCCCCCTTTGGGGCAAAGCCTTTAGATCAGGAAACAAGGAGGAAGTGGTAGCTGTGCAGAAAGAACTGAGAATAAAGTTCGGGGATGGAAAAAAAGTCTACAGGAAAAATAAGGAGGACCAGCAGAACAACATCAGTTGTGACTGAAGGAGCCAGAAAACAATTTAACCCCCAAGCCACCCCCCCTACCCCCATCCCAACCCCCATTCCATTTATTTGACACCTGCCTGTTTTTCTTTGGAGAAATTCACAACTACAGGAATCAGCTCTTGGCCATCACCCACCTCCTCCAATTCAGAGGACTGCATCCCACAGCCTCCCTCTCGCACCATCACTCTGTCACTTTCAACACAAGGTGAGGAACAAGCTGTGAAAAATCAAGGTGTGAAAGGCATGGGATACATGTTCAACACGAGCTTAAAGATTGGGAAAGTATCACAGCTGTGGACGACTGTGTGGTACACTGTAATAAACATTTATGGGTTTTTGTCAACTGAGCTGATTTAGGTAATCAAGTCAACTGTACACATTACTTAATATAACTTATTAAAACCTGTTAAAAGAACGTTAACTTAAAAAGAGAGAGAGAAACTACAAATAAACCATTCTGCACACTTGTGAAAAGTAGTTCCAGCTGTAATGCCAATTGTCACATGGTTGCACATGGTTTTGCCTGGCTGATCCCAAATCAGCCAGGAGTTAGAAGATGGACTTTTAAAAGTTTTTCATTCAAAGCAACAGCAGTATGGGCCTTGCCTGACCACTCCTTTGTTCCAGTTTTATTACTGGAGTTTTTCCACTGAGTTCTCGCTGTTAGGACTTGTGCAGCATAGGACCCCAGAATGCAGACGAGCAGGCAGCATGACAGTAAGTGAAAAAGATTTAATAACAAAAAACTCACTCACAGGAGGAGCCAGGAACCAAAACAATAAACGGGCAGGCAAGACAGGCAAGAAACAAAAACACAAAGTGCAGGCGGGAGTCCATGAGGCCGACCCGAGCAGGCACACAGTTCAGGCGGGCATCCATGAGGCCGTCCCGAGCAGGTACGAAGTTCAGGTGGGCGACCAGGAGGCCGCCCCGAGCAAGCACAAAGTTCAGGTGGGCGACCAGGAGGTCACGCCGAGCAGGCACAAAGTTCAGGCGGGCGCCAGGACCTGCAACACAGAGTCTTGGGCGGTCGGCGGCGAAGGCATGGAGGCTGGCGGCCAACAGACAGAAGCGTAGACAGAAAGCGTAGACAGAAACAGACAGAAGGCAGGCCGAGTAGAGTAGAGGAACCTCGGAGCCCATAGTCAGGCGTGGAGTCTGGCGCCACATAGTCAGGCGTAGAGTCGGGTGCCTTAGGCTCGGGTGCCTCAGTCAGCTCGGGAGCACAGTCACTCTGGCCTGGAACACAGTCACTCTGGCCTGGAACATAGTCACTGGGCCCTGGAGCTATGGTCAGAGACAGTCCACCCACGGACCCATCTGGCACACGCAGTAAAGACAAACCCCTCTCTGAACTTTGGAGGCTTGGAGCCTGGCTTGAGTTCCATGAGCATCCCCCAGAGGAAACCTAGGAGGTGCTCAGAACCAGGATGTGGAGGCAGCCCGGCCACAGGCTCCTCCAGAACAGGACCTGGCGAACACTCAAAGGCTGGAACGAGGACAAGCTGCACCCTGAACCCCTCAGAGACAGGATCCGGTGGCGCTTCCTTCTCGAACCCTTCGTCAAAGGGTTCAGGAACCAGGACGGCGACTAGTACCCCACTGAATCCCTGGAAGGCCTGCAGACTAGGAGCAGCAGCTGAGGCGTCGCAGAGACCCTCAGTGACGTGAGCAGCAGCTGAGGCGTCACAGAGACCCTCAATGACGTGAGCACGAGCTGAGGTGTTGCCGAGACCCTCAGTGACATGAGCAGGAACTGAGGCGTAGCCAAGACCCTCAGTGACGTGAGCAGGAGCTGAGGCATCGCCTGGACCTTCAGTGACTTGCAAAGGAGCTGAGGCGTCGCCGAGACCCACAGTGGCATGAGCAGAGGCTGAGGCATTGCAGAGACCCTCAGTGGTGTAAGCAGAGGCTGAGGCGTCGCAGAGACCCTCAGTGGCGTGAGCAGAGGATGAGGCGTCGCAGAGACACTCAGTGTTGTGAGCAGAGGCTGAGGCACATGGCGGCACGTGGAAGAGGTTGAGACAGACTTGGGCTGTATAATGGCAGCACTCAGGGGACATGACGTGGGCTGGACTGCAGCATCGCTTTTGTGGCTTAGTGTGGGTGAAGGTGGACGACAGTAAAACTGCCTTACTGCAGTCTCATAATCCTCCTCCATCTGTCTCCCAAAGTTCTGTCTCCCATAGTTTAGGAGAGGAATACAAGAGACTGGTCCTCATGAAGCTCTCTATTTGACGAGCATACAACCTTAAACGCTGCTCCAGCTTGTCAGGTGTGGCCTCTGAACACTGGGCTGGAGCGAGCGAGGACGGCATGGGTGGAGCTGCAGCGAGCCTGGGAGACAGTGCAGCCCTCACGTCATCCGGCAGGGAAACCATCGCTCCAGATGTCACCACAGCAGCCGTGGGAGACTCCTCCTCGCCAACTGAGTGGCTGGGAACCTCTGCAGGTCAGCGATTCTTGCGGCGGGAGGAAGATGATGGCTTTGCTGCCGGTACAGGAGCAGGAAGGGAACGACGGAGCTGAGGCGGAGGGAAAGAACAGCCCTCCCAAACTCTCTGGCACTGGGCCGCCTCACGCTCCATCTGCTCCAGCAGCAGTGGAGACGGCAGAACCTCCAAATCGGTCAGCAGATGTTTCATCGCTTCCTCCATCTGCTGCTGAACCCATCGATCCCTGGCGCTCTCCTGCCTACTGTCCGCGATGTCCAAGTGTGGCGGAAACATTCTGTTAGGACTTGTGCATGTAGGACCCCAGAATGCAGACGAGCAGGCAGCATGACCATAAGTGAAACACATTTAATAACAAAAAACTCACTCACAGGAGGAAGCAGGAACCAAAACAATAAACGGACAGGCAAGACAGGCAAAAACAGACATGGGCAGGCTGGCAAGACAGGCTTGGCGTGAACAACCGGACACAGGTGACATGATCAGAAAATGTTTCCGCGATGTGTAACTGAACAGGTGTGTATTTATGGTGCGTGAACCAGGTGGAGCAAGGAGACAGATTAGCTTGAGGCAGGTGAACCGAATACAATTAATTGACAGACAGAACACAACGTGACAGGAGCAAAACAGAACTTCAAGGATACAAACTAATAGAAATATAACTAGAAAAACATGAAACTAAAGCATAACCAGACCCAAAAACCTAACTTGACAAAACAAGAGCAAGAAAAAGCTAAAGCATGAACAGGAAAATAATAAACAGAAACATGATTCAAAAGCTGTGAGAAACATATAAGAAAAAAACAGAAACCAAACAACCCCAAATCATAACACCCGCCTGAGAGTTTCATGACTCTTTGTTTGAGATTTGGGGCAATCAGCTGTTCCACTAAAAGGGAATGGCCCCACCGTTTTAAGAGCTTATTGCTGCAATCGAGACATCAGCACACCAGGAGGACTTCTCTTTCCATTTAACCTAAATTGCACATTTTGTCCATAAAACTGCTGGTTTGGTCTTCATAAACACTAAATGCGCATATATTTTTTCTTTTATTATTATTGTTAGGTGGTCATATTTATCCCCTTTGTGTAGAATAAGGCTTGTTAGTTAGGTGAAGGTTTTTGGACGAGAATAATGGTATATCAGAATTATATGGCTTCAATAAATCTTATCATCGCCGTCATTGCCACAAGCCCTCCTCGCCACAAGCCCTCCTCGGCACCCACAGCTACAGCAGCTTCGGTCAAGTTCTCCATGCCCACAGCGGCTCCTGGTGAGCCACCCACGTCTGCATCGACTCCAGCTGTGGCTGAATTTCCCGCTGGGTTTGGCTCCTGCTCAGGACGACGACGTCGCCGCAGAGCAGTTGCCATTGGGGAGGTTCGGATGGACGCCTCCAACTCATCCTTGGAGGGTCCACCCCACATGGCATCCTCGCGTCTGTTTTCTCTGGAGTTGGTGGGCGGCTGCTCAGCGCCCCCTGCAGGTCTCCAGCCGTCGGTGCAGCCTCCAGCCCTGAATTGGGATCAAGCCAGGCTGGAGAAGATGAAAAAAGACCTCATGAAGGAACGTTGCTGTGGTTTTGTACTTCATTTAATGGATCATCCAAAGGATGTGGACTTGGTGCAGTCTGTTCTTCAGGCTGAGTTTATTGCAGAGGGATGGCTCGACGCTCCAGCTCCTCTTTCCGCTGGAGGTCCCTTCGACCCTCTTCTAGTAGCCGTTAAAGCAGCTAAGCTTTCAGAGCCTCAGCACACAGCCAAGCCTACGGATCCTCAGTATGCAGCCAAGCCTTCAGAGCCTCAGCACGCAGTCATGAGTCCAGTGGGGGGTTTAATGATGAACCTGTGTCCGACCAGAGAGGACAACATTCTGGATCACTGTTACACCACCATCAGAGACGCTTATCACGCCGTCCCACGTGCTGCACTGGGCCAATCTGACCACATCATGGTCCACCTGATTCCTGCATACAGGCAGAAACTAAAGCTCTGCAAACCTGTTGTGAGGACGACAAGGAAGTGGAGCAGTGAGGCTGTGGAGAATCTCCAGGCGTGTTTAGGCTGTACAGACTGGGATGTGTTCAGGACTACTACCAACAGTCTGGACGAGTACACAGAGGCTGTGACTTCCTACATCAGCTTCTGTGAGGACAGCTGTGTACCATCATGCACCAGGGTGAGTTACAACAACGACAAACCCTGGTTCACAGCCAAACTCAGAAGGTTAAGACTGGATAAGGAAGAGGCCTTCAGGAGTGGGGACAAAGACATATACAGAGAGGCTAAGTACAAGTTTGGCAAGGCAGTGAAAGAGGCCAAACGACTGTACTCTGAGAAGCTCCAAAACCAGTTCTCAGCCAACGACTCTGCGTCTGTCTGGAAAGGGCTCAAGCAAATCACCAACTACAAGCCGAAAGCCCCCCACTCCATCAACGACCGACGCCTCGCCAACAACCTGAACGAGTTCTACTGCCGCTTTGAAAGACAAAGGGACAGTCCTGCAACCATCTCCCACGACGCCCCCCAACAGCTGCAGCCACAATCCACCACCCCCATCTCTCCAACCTCAAGAGGGGCCTTGGCACCTCCAACCCCCACCCTGAAGTTCCCCACCACCAGCCCCCTACCCACGCCGAGGACGGCTCTTTCCATCCAGGAGAGGGACGTCAACAAACTCTTCAGGAGACAGAACCCCCGGAAAGCTGCTGGTCCGGATTCTGTCTCACCAGCCAGCCTGAAGCACTGCGCTGATCAGCTGTCTCCAGTCTTCACAGACATTTTTAACACCTCACTGGAGACATGTCATGTGCCAGCCTGCTTCAAGTCCTCCACCATCGTCCCTGTTCCCAAGAAGCCAAGGACCACAGGGCTTAATGACTTCAGACCCGTCGCCCTGACCTCTGTGGTGATGAAGTCCTTTGAGCGCCTTGTGCTCTCACACCTAAAAGACATCACCGACCCCCTCCTGGACCCCCTGCAGTTTGCCTACAGAGCCAACAGGTCTATAGATGATGCAGTCAACCTAGCCCTTCACTTCATCCTCCGGCACCTGGACTCCACAGGAACCTACGCCAGGATCCTGTTTGTGGATTTCAGCTCTGCCTTCAACACCATCGTCCCAGCTCTGCTCCAGGAGAAGCTTTCCCAGCTGAGTGTGCCCGACTCCACCTGCAGGTGGATCACTGACTTCCTGTCTGACAGGAAGCAGTGTGTGAGGCTGGGGAAGCACGTCTCTGACTCCCTGACCATCAGCACTGGTTCCCCCCAAGGCTGTGTTCTCTCTCCTCTGCTCTTCTCCCTGTACACCAACAGCTGCACCTCCAGTCACCAGTCTGTCAAGCTTCTGAAGTTTGCGGACGACACCACCCTGATCGGACTCATCTCTGATGGTGACGAGTCCGCATATAGATGGGAGGTGGACCATCTGTTGGACTGGTGCAGCCAGAACAACCTTGAGCTCAACGCTCTAAAGACAGTGGAGATGGTTGTGGACTTCAGGCAGAACCCAGCCCCACCTGCCCCCATCACCCTCTGTGACTCCACAATTGACACTGTGGAATCTTTCCGCTTCCTGGGAACCATCATCTCCCAGGATCTCAAGTGGGAGCCAAACATCAGCTCCCTCATCAAGAAAGCCCAGCAGAGGATGTTCTTCCTGAGGCAGCTGAAGAAATTCAACCTGCCAAAGACTATGATGGTGCACTTCTACACAGCCATCATTGAGTCCATCCTCACCTCCTCCATCACCATCTGGTACGCCGCTGCTACAGCCAAGGATAAGGGCAGGCTGCAGCGTGTCATTCGGTCTGCTGAGAAGGTGATTGGCTGCAGTCTACTGTCACTCCAGGAACTGTACACCTCCAGGACCCTGAAGCGGGCAGGGAAGATTCTGGCTGATCCCTCCCACCCTGGTCACAGACTCTTTGAGACTCTCCCCTCTGGCAGGAGGCTGCGGTCCATCCGGACCAAAACCTCACGCCACAAGAACAGTTTTTTCCCATCTGCCACCAGCCTGGTTAACAAAGCCCGGAAACCACACTGACATTCTCCCTTTCACCCACACCCCCCCCCCCGTTTTTGCTGACAGGACACCTGTAACCTGTAACTCTATGCGTTACATTAACGTTCAGCATGAACTCCTGCTTTACTTGCACAATGATCATCTGCACTGTTGTATTGCTCTTGCATCTTATACTGCTCTATATTTACTCTCACTCACTTAAAACTGTGCACATATATTTATATTATATTGTAGATATGTTTATACTGTTTAATTTGTATTGTATTGCACCGACTACGCCAAAACAAATTCCTTGTATGTCCAAAAACGTACTTGGCAATAAAGCTTTTCTGATTCTGATTCTGATTCTGATTCTGATTCTGAACCTCGTCACGTCCCTGTATTAGAGTCCACTGAGGGGTTCAGGGATGAACCGCCTCTGATTCAAGTTCCAGAATCTACTGAGGGGTCCAAGGACTGATCCCCTCAGACCCAAGCTTCTGTTTTTCGTGAGGGGTTCGAGGACAAACCGCCTCTGACCATAGTCCCTGGCGAGATGGGTTTCAGGCTGGGTCCAAGTCGAACTCCAGGTCCAAGTCTTCTGAGTTTCAGCCTGGGTCCAAGTTTGACGCCAATTACAAGTCTTCTGGGTTTCAGCCTGGGTCCAAGCCGGACGCCAGGTCCAGGTTTTCTGGGTTTCAGCCTGGGTCCCAGCCGGACGCCAGGCTCATGTCCCGAGGATCTCGCTTCGTGGGTCTACCTGGCTACTTCATAGACCTCCTAGACATCAGCTTCCACGCCGCAGACCCCCAAAGCTCTCGCTTCATAGGTTCCTCTGTCTTCGCCGCAGACCTCCAAGACACGTGCTTCCTCGCCGCAGACCTCCAGAACATCAGCTTCGACGCTGCAGGCCTCCAGACCGGCACCTTCTTCGCTGCAGGCCTCAAGATTGTCAGCTTCTTCGCCATTGGCTTTGACACCACAGATCTTCTAGGCTCTGCTGGGTCCTAAGCTGCAGGCCTCCAGAACGTCAGCTTCTTCGCTGCTCGCCTCGGCAGGGCCGACCTCCAGACCTCCAGACTCCTGTAGAGCCGCGCTGGCTGCCTTCTCCCTACTGTCCTCTCCTCCCCAGCTGCCAGCAGGTGAGATCTCAGAGGATTTGCAACAGCAGCTCCCTATGAAGCAACGTATCAGTGGTGCCCCCACTCAACACCAAGCTGCGACCCTGACTGATGCAGGTCAGGGTCGCGCATTGCTGTTGACGGACTTCCAGCTGATCAGAGCGGATCGCAGCGCGGAACTATCGGGGAAGAAGCGGGGTGGCGGAATCTGCTTTTATATAAATGAAAGTTGGCGCAGATATGTAAAAGTGCTGGGAAAAACATGTAGCCCGGATCTGGAGTCATTTTCCATAATCTGTAAGCCGTTTTATTCACCGAGAGAGTTTTCCTCGTTTATATTAATCGGCTCATATTTACCACCGCACGGCTGCACTTCTGCGGCGGAAAAACATCTTGCTGAGCTGATTACAGACGTGGAGAAAAAATACACGGACTCTATCATCATAATACTGGGAGATTTTAACAGAGCAAACCTCTCAAATGAACGCCCCAAATACAGACAGCATATTAAGTGTCCCACCAGAGACAAAAACACACTGGACCATTGTTACACAGCTTTAAAGGACTCATATCATGTTGTTACCAGGGCTGCTCTGGGTTTTTCGGATCATTGTCTTATCCACCTCATCCCAACCTACAGACAGAAACTAAGAGCTTCCAAACCCAAGGTTCACACTGTTAAGAAGTGGACTGAGGTATCAAAGCAGATGCTACAGGCCTGCTTTGAATGCACAGACTGGACTGTTTTTGAAACCTCAGCCACTGACTTAAACCAACTAACTGATGTGGTGACATCATACATCAGTTTCTGTGAGGACATGTGTGTGCAGACCAAGACCTTCTGCACCTTTGGGAACAATAAGCCATGGTTTACTCCACACCTCAGGAATCTGCGCAGGGAAAAGGAAGAAGCTCACAGCAGTGGAGATTGGGTGCGGTACAGGCATGCCAGGAACAAACTAACAAAAGAGATCAAAGCAGCTAATAGAAGCTATAGTGAGAAGCTTAAGAACAGCCTTTCTACTGGTGACACTTCAGCTGTATGGACCGGTCTGAGAAACCTGACTGCCTACAAGAGCCCCTCCACCCATCCTGAACAGAGTCATCTCATGGCCAACCGTCTGAATGGCTTCTACTGCAGACATGACAAGAAGCCATTCACACCTCAAATCATCCCCTCTACATCCCATTCAGGAACAAATTCCTCCCATAAAGCAACCAACCCCCTACCATCAGATCCTGTGCCTGCACTAAAGATCTCCGAGGAAGAGGTAAACAGGCTCTTTCAGCGCATGAAAACAAAGAAAGCTGGAGGACCTGATAACGTCTCCCCATCATGTCTGAAAGCCTGCGCACATCAACTTGCTCCGATCTTCACAAGAATCTTCAACAAGTCACTGGAGAAATGTGAGGTCCCCTCCTGCCTCAAACGATCCACCATCATCCCGGTTCCCAAGAAACCCACCATCGTAGGATTAAATGACTACAGGCCTGTAGCCCTGACGTCTGTGGTCATGAAATCCTTTGAGCGGCTGGTGCTAAAGCACTTGAAAGACATCACAGGCCCCCTGCTGGACCCCCTGCCATTTGCTTACCGAGCAAACAGGTCGGCAGATGAAACTGTTAACTTAGGTCTACACTTCATCCTGCAACACCTCGACCACCTAGGGACGTACAACAGGATCCTGTTTGTAGACTTCAGCTCGGCCTTTAACACTATCATACCAGACATCCTCCACCAGAAGCTCACACAGCTCAACGTCCCAGCCTCCACCTGTCAGTGGATCAACAGTTTCCTGACAGACCGACAGCAGCAGGTGAGACTGGGGAGCATCTTCTCCTGATCCAGATCAATAAGTACTGGTGCCCCCCAGGGGTGTGTTCTATCCCCACTCCTCTTCTCTCTGTACACAAATGACTGCACCTCAGCGGACCCGTCCGTGAAACTCCTTAAGTTTGCAGACGACACCACTGTCATTGGACTGATCCAGGACGGTGATGAGTCTGCATACAGACAGCAGGTGGATCGGCTGGTACACTGGTGCTGTCAGAACTACCTTGAACTGAACCCACTCAAGACTGTGGAAATGGTGGTGGACTTTCGGAGAACACCACCCCCATACACCCCCCTCACCATCCTCAACAACACTCTATCGGCCGTGGACCACTTCAGGTTCTTAGGAACCACCATCTCTGAGGACCTGAGATGGTCTTCACACACACAGACACTGTTCGAAAGAAGTCCCAGCAGAGACTGTACTTCCTGAGGCAACTCAAGAAGTTCAACCTTCCACAGGAGCTGTTGGTCATCTTCTACACTGCCATCATTCAGTCTGTCCTGTCTTCATCCATCTCAGTATGGTTTGGCTCCACAAAACAGGACAGGTCCAGACTGCAACGAATAATCAGGTCTGCAGAGAGAATAATCAGAGCTGACCTTTCCTCCATCCAGGACTTATACAGGTCTAGGGTCAAGAAAAGAGCTGCCAAAATCTCTGCAGACCCCACACACCCTGCACATAAACTGTTTAGAGTTTTACCTTCAGGCCGCCGCTACAGAGCACTGTTCACTAAAACCAGCCACCACAAAGACAGTTTCTTCCCCCAGGCTGTTTGTCTGATGAACATTCAATAGAATACAGAACAACAGCATACAGATGTTGCAAATGCACCTCTTCTATTAGATATGTGTATATTGTACATTGTAAATTGTAAATTTGTATATTCTGTAATGCAGAATATTGCATTGTACATTGTATATTGTACATTGTAAATTGTAAATTTGTATATTCTGTAATGCAAAAACAGAACAAAAGAGCAAAGTGTACCAGAGTCAAATTCCTTGTTTGTATCTACGAACTTGGCAATAAAGCTGATTCTGATTCTGAAAGTGTTATAGCATATTGTACTCATAAATAAACCACAACTGTAAAGTTGAACTTTGTGTTTGTAAATTCTTGAAGCTGTAACATTTTATTTTGTATTCTTATAGAGAAAATATACCTTTTTTGGATTTCACTTATGCACAACTATTGACTAATATGCACACATTGTTTTTGACAGTGTTCTTACCCCATACACCAGTTTCTGTCTAAACGTAGAACTGGACTATAGGACCAGCTGCAGCCATCAGATGCAATGTGGTGATCTGAAGGACCTTTTAATGTGTTTAGTAACTTTAGGATTAAATGATTTGATTTTGACTAAGGTAAAGGATCAGATAGTTTTCACATCATGATGCAGATCCAGCTAGAAGCTCACAGAGAGGGTTCCTACTGTTTTCCATCACGGCCAGGCCATTTAACTCTACCTGCAGCATAGGTCAAAGTCCCTCAGCTTACAATTAGCCCATTCTGAGCCAGCTCTCAGGTTTAATGCCAACTTCTATCTGGGTTAAGATGCTCTGCTTCCACCTGTTCCTGGGCGCACGCACCTACCAGGCTCCCTCTCTCTGGTTGGCTCCATGACTGCTCTGAAATGAGCCGTCTCCCCTATTGTAGTCCTTGTTGATGTGCTCAGTGTAACTTTTCGGGTGATTAATGAGGCAGGCCAATGTTCCTGGACTGAACAGCCGTTCTGGATTTCTCCAGAATGGACAAATTGCCAGTCAGATTGAGCCTGTGCTAGTTGCACAGTTGCGGCAAATAAGCACTTTTTGTCTTCTTTTCCATTAGACTCATTGTCAGGTTAGGTGGAGCAGGCAGTAATTATATGGAACACAATAGAAACAAATGATTGTTTTTATATAACAATGTGAAGTCTGTCATTTTGGGGCTTAATGCATCTTTTGAACAGACATGAACTCCTAAATGTCTTATTTCGTGAGATTCGGGACTGTTCTGAAAACAACTGGAGCTCTAGCCCGAGAGGTCCAGGTGGCAGGTCTAACAAAGCACCTGGGTACCCACATATTTCGAAGCTGGTCTACATGCACCACCATTCAGTGTGTCTGCATGTACAGGCGTCTGTGAGTGGTGTAGAATATAAACTATCTATGTGTGTAACTGCAATGTGTGAAGCATAGAAGGGGCCTAGGGAGTGAGGAACATAGAGAGTGCAAAGTCATAAATTAGTGAAGGACAAGGAATCACTGATGGGAGAGAAGAAGACAGGGAAGAACAGCGCACAGAGAGGGCAAGGTCATAAATTGGGGAAAGAGACAGGGCTGGAGCCAGACATGATAAGTTTGTTATAGGAGAAGGACTAGAAGTACTCCTTATTTGGATATGAGGTTATATGGTTGCTGGGGAGATATTTACAGACATGATGATTGTGTATGTGTACTGCATAGCAGCGAAGGGTATATAAAGATATTGTGGCCCCTCCAAAACAGACAACACACAGACGTTTCCAGGTACCAGTCTAAGTGTGTGTCCCCTTTTTGAATTCAGATTGGTTTTTAATAAGCTTGTGGAAACATACAACTGATCTCTGACTGAGGATTGTCCTTTGGGTGCCAAATAAGAGTCGGGGAGAGGTGAGGAGTAATGTAAGAGTTAACTGACAGCCAGTAAAGGTTTCCTACCTCAACAATTGGTGCCGTGACCCGGATTTGGCACTAACTAAAGGATAATTAATTGACTACGAGGCGGACGTCGTTCTACAACACCACAGGGTCGACCCAAAATAAAAGGTAAGGAGATCTATATTTATTCTCCTTTTGCCTGCTAATAGTGTAGGTGGTGTTGTGGAATAGATATCTGTTTTCTCTTAAATTTACAGTCTTGATCAGTTTTGGGTAAAATATTTGTTGATTGAGACAATATAAATTTTAGCCGAGATACTTGAATGTTGAGGCTGTAACATACTTTTCACCGAAGATACTTTAATGTTGACGGTGTTGAAGCAAATAAGTTCCGGATTTGGCAATCCAAACTCAGTCCTGACGAGGACTGGGGTATTTAGGCTGGGGTTAGTAAGAGCCTCCCCGAGGGAATGGGACGCCTCAAAGTGGCCAGGGATAGGACCCTGAGACCCTGAACTGGCAGGTGAGGGAAGACAGTTGAGATACTTAAATGGTGAAACTGTAATAATAAGATTAAGGAAAAGGAATTCCAGGGAGTCAACGGAGGGTTGATTCCTAGGTGTCAAACCGGATTTGGCATCACAGCGGTCGGACCAGGAGAGATTGAAAAAGTCCCGCTGAGTGGAAGGGTTCAAGGCCCTCTGCACGATTGTGTTAAATATGCTTTAATTTGGGAAGATAAGTTTGGTTTTTCACAGAGTGGAAGTTTTAGGGTAAATAAGTTAAATAGTTTAAAGAGTTTCAAGTAAAACAGTTGATGGATGGAGATGAGAAAAATAAGAAACATAAGAAAAAGATTAAAAAGCACAGAGTGCATCAATGAAGGTGTTAAAGAGTTAAAACTTTCCTGCCGGATGTTTCGTTTGTCTTAAATATTGCGATCAGTTGGAAAAGAAAGGAGTATAGTGCATGTTATGGTGGACAACTGACTGACTGAGTGATAATATTTCTGTGTGCAAAATCTGAACCTATACTAAACCTTTTCATCTGCCTCTCTCACACATGTATGGGATTTGAGTGCAACATCTGCGTTTTTGAGTCTGGACTTTAGAAACCTGCCCTTCCCATGGCTACTCCACCAGAGACGCTTCTTCAGCACGGCCTGAAAGAGAGGGAGCCTGCCTGCCTGTCTGCCTGCTGTAAATCACAGTGTGAGTTTCCACCAGAACGAAACTCAGAAGAAGTCTGGCCCCAAACCCACTGAGATGGACAACGATCCATGCTGCTGCAGAGCCAGAAGAGCGATACACTGGATTTATATTGAAAGCACATCTTATGCGGGCAGAAGAGAAACAGGCCGGAGCAAAGTTCTTTCTCCCACCTCGAGAAGTTAAAAATGGACAAGAAGGATTGAATGTCTCACCAACAGACCTGAAGGGCCTGGGTTGTTTTTGTTTTGGACTGATGGAGAACTGTGTGTGTGACTCTGGAGCGATTAAGAAACTGATGGGGGTAACGTACAAACACACACACATTTGCATAAATCTTTTCCTATTTTCTGCAATGAAGAACGCTTATTAACCGCTGCTCATGTGACGCTTGCTTGACGTGGACAGATATAGCGGATTAAAATATTATTTTAGGGTTAGAAAAGTATCTTCAAAAGTATGATAACTTAACTCATTTGATACTTTCCAGTTAATTCTTTTAGAGAAGCAAGTTCTCTTTTGTCGTGGAGTATTCAGGGTCAATTATTCTAGTTATTAAAAGTTATGAAAATGCAGAGGAAGTTACAACATCTCCAAAACTCAGCAGTAACCATGTGTTTCTATGTTATTCTCAGGACAGATCTCATGAAGGAGCATTTTTAAAACCCATTGCATGTGTAACACCTGATGGAGTCTCTTTCAGTCATTGTTTTCTGTTGTCAGAGTTTGTATCCTATAAATCTAATGGGTAGAGACCTCATTAAAACAGGCTTAGTTTTACTGCAGATGGTCTTCATACAGTCTCTGACACAGTACTTACAGTTTGGTGCAGTTTTGTCCGCAAGTGCTAACTGACGCTTGAGGAAAGTACAAATTCATTGTTTTTCACAGCAGCTGCTGGGAAGAGGTTATATAAATTTTTCCTTCACTCTTCAGATTCATGATTCCCTCTTCTTGATTTACACTGTACCTTATATCAGGTCCTGACAAAAACTATGAAAGGCTTGGTTCTGCAGTTTCTTTCCCTTTGGGGAAGGAGAGGACACCTAATCAGTTCTGTGCTGCACAGAAATATTAAAAAACTTGTTGTTTTCTAAGATATCACCAGCTAAAACCTTTAAAACCTTTGAGAGTAATTGGTTTTGTTAAACTCATTTTCCTTGGTAAAACAAACCTTTAAAATGAGAATGGGAAAAATTTGGTTATTTTTGAAGGTAAGAAAGAATCTGATTGGACAGTGGTACCACACAAAATTAAACTAATCTCATGTTCCCTAAAAGACTGCATGAAAAGGCCTTCAGAATCGTGGAGTTATTTTCCACCACAGTAAGTTTTTTTTTTTTTTTTTTATTAAAGCATGCCTTTTCTTTATTTTAAAACAGATCTGTATTTTTGTTTTGTTTTTGGCTTTTTAGCATAATGTTTGTCTGAAGCTTCTTGTGAACTGGGTTAGGAGCAAATATGATCTGAGGTAAATTAGGAGCTGTGAACTAGTGATTTTTAAATCTGATTATTGTCCAAGCAGAAATAATACACTAACAGGTCTGGGAATATTTAGCCAATCCTCTCTTCAGTCTGCAGAGAGCCAACATCATTGTTCAATGCAGTAGTACTCAACCTGTGGTTTCTGGACTCCTGAAGCCCGTGAGCCATAGATTTTGGGTCCATAAAATTATAATACTTAATTAAAGGTAGACCGATTACCTATTAAAACAGATCTAAGCCAATGATGGGTTCCAGTCATTTGGTGGCTTTGAAATGCAATAATACTCAAAATTTCTACTCTGGGGAACACAGATAGGGGTTGAAGAGTTTTGTTTTGTAGCCAAGGCTAGGATTCTTTATAACGGAATAAAGACAAGTAAAATCCTTCATTTTAGGAAAAGAAAAGAAATAAAGGCTCTCTTAACACTAAAGAGGATGGTCGGCTCAAACTCCAGTCTCATTGTTTGATTTCTTAGGGTTTAAAGATTAAAAGAATAACTAGCAATACAACGGTACACAAGGTAATTTCAGATGGAACATTTATCAGCATTTGGATTATTACAGAGGGGTTCTAGTAATAATTTTCTCCCCAACTCTCAAAATTTAAATAGTCAAATTAAGGAAAATTATGTGTCCTCCCTTTGAAACACTATGTGGAGTCAAGTTTCTTATCTTAATTTCTGATTAAGTCAAACACTGCAGTTTTTGTTTTGTTTGGGTATACCATAAAATTGTCAACGCCGGCTTAAAATACTTCTTTGCATTTAACCTGAGCAGAGAAATTCTTGAATGCAGCTGCGATCAAAATTGAGCCAAACAAAAAGAGAACTATAACAATAACTCTCAGGATTGTAGTTATTATTACAGAGTTACAGTACAAAGAATTGGCAAAAGGTTTCAGCATCAGTGAATTTGGATTCATTTAAGAGAAAACTGTTGCTGTGCTTCTAAATAGTTTGAGATCTCTTTGGATTATGTGGACTCATCTTAAAAAGGATCCTGAAGATTGTCATTACAAAATTGATCAATTATAGCATTAAAAGATATGGCTGAGAAAACATATTCTGAAAAGAGATTGTTAAAAATTTCTTTGAATTCTTGAAGCTTCAAATTTGGCCATTTGTTTGTCTTTGATGTTTGTGTTTGTTTTGTTGGAATGAATGTTTGTTTATATGTTGCATGAAACAATAATCCATGTTTAGAATAATGTTTCTAAATCCCAGATTGATTAAACTTTGAGTTTTCAGGAGAGTTAAGAAGCAGCTTGTTTCTTAGGTAGGTGCATGTTAACAGTTTTGCAGTTTAAGGTTCACTAAGATGGGTTGGAATGTAGAAACTGTGGGTCCGCCCATAGGCTGCCAATCAGAGGTTAGTTCTGCCTGACTCCGCCCACCTACCAGGTTGGTTCACGCCTTTACTGTCATGGTAACGCTCAGCACCTCCCTTCCTGAGTTTTAACACTGTTTAAGAGACAATAGAATCAAAATGCTTGTAGTGATTGTTGCCTTAATAACATGTTTTTTTTTTTTTTGTATAATAATTAAGGATGTAGCATGACTTTTAGATTTATGTGTTTTACTATTAAAAGGTTAATGAAATAGTTTAAACTAGTTTGAAGAATTAGTTTTGCATGCAGAATCATTGGTAATTTATTAGATTGAAAGTTTTCCCTGGTGCCATTAAGCTAACTGACAGTTCAAGATATGCCAAAAGTAAGGAATATATTTTTGATAAAGAATCAGAGTTATGATTTCATACTTGATAGGAATTATTTTTTAGATTAAATTTGTAGAGTGTATGCATCAATATTACATTGGATTTCCATGAATCTAATACTTATCTGCATACAAGACAAATCACGATGATATGTGACTAATTTCTAAGTGAGATATTGATGAACTGAATAACTAAAGTTTGTGTTTTGTTGTTAATGGAACTGAATTGCAGTTAAAAACATCTGGATTTTATTTCTGTTGTTTTTGTTAAATTCATAGAGACACATAGTTATGTCTGAATTCATTTCTTTGGTTCTATCTAATGTGATCTTGGTTACTAGAACATTCTTGTTTAAACCTTTTGCTGGATTGTCGCATGGGTTGGACCCTGCGCCAGAAGGGGGGGAATGTCAGAATAAAGTAACATGGGGTTCCAAAAGTTTTAGCACTCATGGGAAAAAGGGTAGCTCAGACCTCCAGTGAGGACTTAGTGACAATGCGAAAGAGACATACTTTGTTTATAAATGGTGCATAGCTCCCTAAGACCACATTCTGAAAACCTCTCTGAAAGTATGGTGTAGTTAAGCACTTAGGTTTGAGAATGGGACTTTGAATTGAAAATTAGCCAAGTGTTGTGAAGGCCCTGTTCTCACTTATATGAGATTGAGACAAAGGACACAGGCAAATCTCAGTCCTTTTGAAGTGCTGTGTGGCAGGTCTCCTAATTTGGACATGGGGATATTGCCAAGATCAATTTCTTCCACATCTTTGTGGGAAGATAGGATGTTGTTTTACTGTCAAAACCTGTCCACTGTGTTTTGTCAAGTTTCACAGACGGTGAAGGCTGCATTACCAGAAACAGCCACTTCCACCCTCCAGTCCTTTATTCCTGGCGACTGGATTCTGGTCGGAGAATTTAGGAGAAAACACTGGAAGTCCAGGGCTGGAATGGCCCATATCAGATCCTACTAGACACCCAGGAAAGCTGCAGGAAAGCTCCAGCTTCCCCAACTTCATCTGGCTTCCAGGACACAAGTCATCTTCCAACTGGATCATCCGCGGCTTGAAAGGTGTGAGGACAGCGGACCACCACAAGACAAAGAACTGTAAGCTGACCACTGGTGAGTGATTGAAGAAGTGGTTGAAGAACACTGTTCTTACAAGGGCACAACAATCTCTTGGGCAGTGGAACGTTATTTCAGAATCTACTTAAGGCCATCGCATTGCCTGAAAGTTAGAAATCATAAGGTCATTTGCCTCAATGCACACACACCACAGTGAGAGACACATAGGAAACATACAGGGAAGACCTCTACACAATTGCACATAACCTTTATCTGGATGATGGACTGGCGACGTCTGCAACAGAGAGATAGTCAAACATGCGCCATGATGTTTATTCTCCTTAATTTCTTAACATTTGGTGACTACTAGGCGCTCCTTTGCCTGGACAGCAAGGGTCAGCCAAATTCTTTTCTCCCACTTTGACAGCGAAACTGACTCTGAGGAGGAAATCTCGGATGCTTTTATCTAACTTTCATGTTTATTGCTTGATATGTATCATTATGGTACTAATTTGAAATGTGTTCAGTTCCGCCGTTGTTATAATTTGTTTTCAGTACCAGAAGAAAGGAGTTGTAATGTAAATTCTTGTATTAAGTGCTCTAAGGTGTTCCAAATGTATGACCTTTAGGTTACCTCTCTTTCTTCAGAACATTTGTGTTAGAGGAGGACCCTCTAGGGGGACCCGAGGACGGTTCAGGGCCGTAAAGCATAAACTCTTTTAAGTTGAGATAACACCCACATACTCTTTAAATACTGTGTGTAAATGTTGACACCACATTGAACCCAAAGACAGAAGAAGAGGCGGAATGATTGAGTTTCTCTCACTGGGAGTGGTGGAACTTCCCTCCCACCCAAGAAGACACCGTTTGGCGGACATTTTATATTTTATGTTACATTTTGATGTTTCTGTATATTTTTCAGGTTATGATTTAACTTTGTGTGGATGAGGACTCAGTGTGTGAATTCATGGACGCATAATATGATGGATGCATGTTTTTTAATGATTTTCTCTTTTACAGGTAGTACAGTAATATTTTTACTTATTTCTACTTATTTTTAGAAGGACATTTTAGATTGTGAACTCTTTTATGAGAGTTCAAAAGGGGGAATTGTAGAATATAAAATATCTATATGTATAATATGAACTATCTATGTGTGTAACTGCAATGTGTGAAGCATAGAAGGGGCCTAGGGAGTGAGGAGCAGAGAGAGTGCAAAGTCATAAATTAGTGAAGGACAAGGAATCACTGATGGGGGAGAAGAAGACAGGGGAGAACAGCGCACAGAGAGGGCAAGGTCATAAATTGGGGAAAGAGACAGGGCTGGAGCCAGACACGATAAGTTTGTTATAGGAGAAGGACTAGAAGTATACTCCTTATTTGGATATGAGGTTATATGGTTGCTGGGGAGATATTTACAGACAGGATGATTGTGTATGTGTACTGCATAGCAGCGAAGGGTATATAAAGATATTGTGGCCCCACTAAAACGGACCACACACAGACGTTTCCAGGTACCAGTCTAAGTGTGTGTCCCCTCTCTGAATTCAGATTGGTTTTTAATAAGCTTGTGGAAACGTACAACTGATCTCTGACTGAGGATTGTCCTTTGGGTGCCAAATAAAAGAGTCGGGGAGAGGTGAGGAGTAATGTAAGAGTTAACTGACAACCAGTAAAGTTTTCCTACCTCAACAGTGGCATAGAAAACAAATCATCAGCTAACTTAACAATACATATATATTTGCCTCAATTTGATTTTCACTCTTTTTACAATGTGTTATTGTTGACCACCAGTGAAAAATAGTTGTCTGTCCACTTTTTGAAAGTGGACAGGAAACGTCCACTCACTGGCGACTGAATCAAAAGTACAGCAAACAGTGAATGCCTGGTGGAGAAAGCGGGTTGGGTGACACCAAGTTTTCGGGAGGAGGAGGGGGGTGACATTACTAGATGATGATGCTATTTTGGTGGCAAATGAAAATAAAGTAAAATCAACAAGTTATTAATGCAGGATATATTTGTAAACGTAATTATGTTATATTATTGGGGGGGCTATATTGACTGGATCAGATTTTTTTTTGGGGGGGGGGGGTTTAAGAAAAACCCTAACCCCCACAAACTACGCCCTTGCACAGACCTGTGTCACACCCTCTAGTCCCTCAGTGGTATTTAAAGCTGTTTCTGCGCTCACTGGTTAAAGCTCCGTTTGAGCCTTTAAATTTAAAACACTCTTCTGTTAGCTCTGACATCTGCAAAGAGAGTGAGCAATTTATCTGCGCTCTCTGTCGCTCCTTCATGTCTCAGAATATGAGCCGACTGCAGCTCAGCTGTGCTGCGTCCTAACCTCGCTTTTACACCTAAAAGCATCGCGAGTTCGTTCAGATCAAGAGTGATAACTCTGGATGGCTTTTATCCTCCTCCTCATAACTGAAGAGGAGGCCACCTCTCATCTCCTCTGTCCCGTAGGCGCGCTTCCCTGTTACATGGCGCGCACGGCTGCATTGCGCCACTCCCAGCCATGTATGCGCTTAGTGCTCGCGTACAGTGCTTTGGCCTGTGAGAGAGAATTTAAGTACACCCTTTCATCAAACTTTTTGACAGGTGGGCGGGACTTCCGGTGAGGGCGGGACTTCCGGTTGGCACCATGTGGGTGCCATGTGGGCAGGAGGTCACGTGGTCAAGCAGGTGGTGTGTCCAAGAGGGCGTAACCGTGGATGCTGATTGGTTGTCGTCATTAGGGGCGATACCTTAAATGAGTCAATTAAAACACAGGGGTGTGTTTAAGGGTGTTACGGGGAAGGCCTTAAATGAGCCAATTAAAACACACAGGGGTGTGTTTAAGGGTGTTATTAATAATCTGTATGTTTTTCAGGCGTTAATACATCTAAAAAAAAAAAAAAAAAGACATGCATCCTTTTATATTTTAAAGGTATAATCAACTTAATGTTGACCTATCACATGAAATCCTAATAAATGAACTGTGTAACCTGACAGAATTGTAAGTTCATTTTGCTTTACAGCAGGACCTATTTGTTGAATATATGAGCCAGTCTAAATCAGTTCAAAATAGAAAAGACCTAAAAAGTAAATTAAAAGATTGTGCTTCACTACATCGATGGAACGAGAAAAACCTTCAGCTTCTGCGTCAACATACTGGAAAAGCAGCTGAAAGAGGTAAGACGAATATGAGATTAACAGAAAAAAAAAAAGAACTTCAGTATACTGTTTCCAAGTTACAAATTGACCAGCAATGATGTGTTTGTTTTTGAATCATGAGAGACTCCATTTTAGGAAAAAGGAATGATAATTTTAGTTACCTGTAGCTTTTCTAAAACATTTACTTTTTCATCTTAGAGTAAAAGGTTATTCAGGGAGTTACAGTTATACTATATCCATCTGTTAGGGGCGATGTCAGGAAGGGCAGTTAGGTCTGTTCCTTAGATAACCATATCACCTTTGAACTCAAGAAAGGGTTTTGGTCTTAAAAACAGTCTTTGCAGTTGAGATAACACTGTCATGTTCTGGTATAAATACTGTGAGTAAATGTTGTCCGGGGGCTCTGTTTCATTGGCTAACCTCAGTGTCAGGGTCTTCAAATGCTGAATGTCTTTGAACCATAACACTTGTTACATTGAAAATACCAGTATTGACAAGAAAAAATGTCGGTAAATATTTCAGGAAACCCGGAAATTGTGGCTTCTACTTCTGATAATTCACAAAAGCACAATGACATCTTTAAACGTAAGTAAGTAAGTAAGTATTCATTTTTAAGAAATCATTAAATGCATGTGAATGTTCTCTAATTTTGTTTATATATATTGTTTATATATATATATATATATATATATATATATATATATATATATATATATATATTTGTTTCTTTGTCATAGAACCCCCCGCTGATGACCTTGATGATTTCATCTTGACACAATCAGATTATGGTAAGTAAATGTTAAATGCAATAAAATATATATATACATTTATATATTATAGTTAACCCTTGACAATGTTTCAATTTATATATTTGATGAGAGAGGTAAACCCAAATGATCAAATTGGAGGATTCAGTGGCTGGAATCGACAGTCAAAATTGAGAAGGCGAATTATTTCCAAACAAGAAAAACTCCCAACAACATCTGAACTTTCTTCTCACACAGAAATTAAAACTGATTCTTTGAATACTCCTCCGTCAATTATCATCATTTCCCCTGAAGACACACCGGATAAGTTACCGGCACCTGTCAAAATGTTTGATGAAAGTAAGTAAGTCCTGGGAACCAGCTATTTTTTCTTTGAGAGTGAATGTATTTTAAACCTCAGATAAAAACTGTTTACAGATTCGACTGAGAGCTCTGTGGAAGACACAGCTGTCGAGCAGCAGCAGCAGCAGGGTAGAAAAAATAAATAAAAATTAAATAAAAACAATATATATGTATTTTAAGCATAGTTCAATAAAATGTCATATAAACCTGTTTACAGATACATCCAAAGATGCCACATTGAATCAGCCCACCAGAAGGTTGCTTTTCAAATATCAAGACAGCTTTCAGCAGAGAGGCACCGTTTCAGTTCAACAAGAAGTGAAATCTGGAGGTTTTACCGCAAAGAATCGGAGTAAGATTAAAAAAAAAATCTTGTCTATTTTAAAAACTATTTTTCGTTTTATTTATGAACGTGTGCTGCGCAGCGTAAGATAACTTTTCTTGTCTTCTGTTTTTACAGAATATTTAACCCCGGCCAAAAGACAGCAACTCTCTGCGCTACAAAGCAGAGCAACGCTAGTGAGTGGATTAATGAGCGGTACGTTTTAATTCAGTAAGGGATGCTGTTAAGCTGAAGAAGGAGTCCTATCGGCTGTGGTTGGCTTGTGGGACTCCTGAGGCGGCTGACGGGTACCGTGAGGCCAAGCGTGCTGCGGCCCGGGCTGTGGCAGAGGCAAAAACTCGGGCCTGGGAAGAGTTCGGTGAGGCCATGGAGAAGGACTACCGGTTGGCCTCGAAGCGATTCTGGCAAACCGTCCGGTGCCTCAGGAGGGGGAAGCAGTGCTTTGCCAACACTGTTTATAGTGGGGGCGGGAGACTGCTGACCTCGACTGACGACATTATCGGGCGGTGGAAGGAGTACTTCGAGGATCTCCTCAATCCTGCCATCACGCATTCCGTGGTGGAAACAGAGGCTGGGGACTCGGGGTTGGACTCTTTCATCACCCAGGCTGAAGTCACCGAGGTGGTTAAAAAGCTCCGCGGTGGCAAGGCTTCGGGGGTGGATGAGATCCGCCCTGAGTACCTCAAGTGTCTGGATGTTGTAGGGCTGTCATGGTTGACACGCCTCTTCAACATTGCGTGGCGATCGGGGACAGTGCCTCTGGACTGGCAGACTGGGGTGGTGGTCCCCCTTTATAAGAAGGGGGACCGGAGGGTGTGTTCCAACTACAGGGGGATCACACTCCTCAGCCTCCCTGGTAAGGCCTACGCCAGGGTATTGGAGAGGAGAGTCCGACCGATAGTCGAACCTCGGCTTCAGGAGGATCAGTGTGGTTTTCGTCCCAGCCGTGGAACACTGGACCAGCTCTATACCCTCTACAGGGTGCTCGAGGGTTCATGGGAGTTTGCCCAACCGGTTCACATGTGTTTTGTGGACCTGGAGAAGGCATTCGACTGTGTCCCTCGTGATGCCCTGTGGGGGGTGCTCCAGGAGTATGGAATCGGGGGCCCTTTATTAGGGGCCATCCGGTCCCTGTACGAGCGGAGCAGGAGTTTGGTCCGCATTGCCGGCACTAAGTCGGACCTGTTCCCAGTGCATGTTGGACTCCGGCAGGGCTGCCCTTTGTCGCCGGTCCTGTTCATAACTTTCATGGACAGGATTTCTAGACGCAGCCAAGGGCCGGAGGGGGTCTGGTTTGGGGACCAGTGGATTTCGTCTCTTCTTTTTGCGGATGACGTGGTCCTGCTGGCCCCCTCTAGCCAAGACCTACAGCATGCGCTGTGGCGGTTCGCAGCCGAGTGTGATGCGGCTGGGATGAGGATCAGCTCCTCCAAGTCCGAGGCCATGGTACTCGACCGGAAAAGGGTGGCTTGTCCTCTTCAGGTTGGAGGGGAGTTCCTGCCTCAAGTGGAGGAGTTTAAGTATCTCGGGGTCTTGTTCACGAGTGAGGGAAGAAAGGAGCGGGAGATCGACAGACGGATCGGTGCGGCTGCCACAGTAATGAGGGCGCTGTGCCGGTCCATTGTGGTGAAGAGAGAGCTGAGCCGAAAAGCAAAGCTCTCAATTTACTGGTCGGTCTACTTTCCTACCCTCACCTATGGCCATGAACTTTGGGTCATGACCGAAAGAACGAGATCACGGATACAAGCGGCTGAAATGATGGATAAGCGGAAGACGACGAACGAACGAACGTTTTAATTCATACATACATACTGAATTAATTTGAATTCCTTTGTTTTTTTGTTTATTTTTCAGCTTTAATGTAATTATTTCAATATATATATATATATATATATATATATATATATATATATATATATATATACATATTTTTATTTATTTATTTATTTTTTGTTCATTCTCCTTACAGAGGTAACGTTGATGGTAGGACAGATTGGCCACAGAAACGGACAACGCAGGAAGACAGTCTCTACAGCCTCACGGAATCTTTGTAATAAGGCCTCATCGTTAACGCTTCTGGCAGCATGTCAGATTCTGTTAAAGAAGCATTTTGGTGACATCAAGGTGATTTTAAACTGAACTGATCACTGTGATTTCTTTTTTTTTTTTTTTTTTTCTGTAGGTTAGCTTTATTTATTTATTTTTTTTTCTTATGTTCATAGAAATGGATAACCGAATCAGACTTGCCCTGGATGAAATAAGAAATTTAGTTAATGAACTTAACGAAATTCACGTTAATGCAGAAGTAGCAGATAACATCGTTTTAAATGCATCTCCTGCTAACAGTGAAAATGTAATAAATGAACATCAGCACGGTGACGTTTTAAACGTAATCAATCAGGCTCTTGAAGATTTAAATAGAGCATTTTGTCCACTCAGCATTGAGCAAAATGATCCATGACACTCATCAGAATCCTTCTACGTCACACGCCGCAGATCAGCACGGGGGTCATTTCAATACGGACGTAGCAGTTAGTTCTGATCAAATAGGACGAAACCCTCCAGCCGTGGTTGAACGTGAACATTTTAATAACCATGAAATAAGGAGACCTTTTACCATACCGCCGCCCTGTCCAAGTAACGTTCCAGATTTAGCAGCATTCTATACAGACATCATGCGTATTATCATTGAATTAGCCGACGCTGCGAGATCGTTAACCAGACGTAACGACGTTGTGCAGCTGGAATTAGTGGGTGAAAATCTCAATCGTCACATCACATTTACTGTTACAGATGATGGAAATATGATCCTGCCTGCTTTCAAAACTTTCTCGACGATTTAGTACAATCGAATGCAAATATACCTGTAGATAATAACATGGAATTTGTTCTTCAGGTTGTTAATGACCCAGCAGGAGGTTCTAAGCGTAAAGCTGCAGGAACGTTAGACTGTGAACTGTTTAATAAGAAAATGCGTCATTTGTATATTATAAACAATACCGGTAATCAGTTATGTTTTGCAATCAGCCTCGCACACGTCTCTGATCCTGAGCTCACGGATCACCGTGCTGTAGAACTGGGGAGTAGATGGCAGCATCAGGCAGGCCTCGATGAGCAAACAGCAGTTACTATTAGTGATATTGGTAAATTTGAAACCATTCTGAAGAGAAAAATTGTAGTGTTTCACAGAACCACGGGCTCTACTGCTTTGTGTAAATTTGAGACCAGTTTCCGTGATCGTTCAAACCCTCTGTTTTTGCTGTTATTTCAAGGTCATTACTATGGGATAAAAAATCTCAAAGGTTTTATGGGGTGCAGATATATTTGTAATTACTGTTACACCAGCTATGAGAATGCAAATACACACCATTGTGAAGGTTATTGTCCAATGTGTCGAACATATAAATGTATGCAAGAAATTAGCAATCCTGTAAGCTGTGCAGGCTGTCAAAGAATCTGTCGTAATTCCTCATGTTTCAGTAGACACAGGGAACCGCGCATCAGAAATAGTGCTGACAGGCCTATGAGTGACTGTGAGTTGGTAAAACTGTGTAAAGTATGCAAACGGATATACGTTATTCCAATCAGTAAACCGAATAAACCACACGTGTGTAATGTAAAATGCAGTATTTGCGGTGAAAATGTACCCCCCAGCCTAGACATTACATGCGATGATCATAAGTGTTACATTCAGCCTTGCAGTGCAATTAATCAGCTTGATGATAAACTGATTTTTTATGATTTCGAATGCTTCGTCAATGAGAGCGGCGTGCATACCCCCTTTCTGGTCTGTGCTAAAACGTTGAAAGGTGATGAATGGTACGCTTATGGACTGAATTGCACCCAAAAATTTCTCCTGCATTTCAGGAGGCTGAAGTACAGAGGCTTCACCTTAATAGCGCACAATGCGCGGGGGTATGATGGTTACCTGATTCTCACAGCAATGCTGCAGTTAGGCATTAAACCTCATCTCGTCATGGTAGGAAGTAAACTTCTCTGTTTAACCGACCCTGATTACAGGTTAAAATACATTGATAGCCTGTCCTTCATGTGCATGAAGCTTAGTGCCATGCCGAAAACGTTAGGCTTTACCGATCAAAGCAAGGGTTTTTTTCCCCACCTATTTTTCTCTGAACAACATCTCCAGTATGTGGGGGCTTTTCCTCCTCCATCCTGCTACGCTGTAGAACGCATGAGTCTTCAAGAACAACAGGTGTTTAACAGCTGGTACAGAGAAGCGAGCAAAGAGGTCTTTGACTTTAAGAAAGAAGCTATTCGTTATTGTAAAAATGACGTTGAAATTCTTTTTCAAGGATGCTTAAAATTCAGAGACGAGTTCTTTAAGGAGACAAGTGTGGATCTGTTTAAAAGTATCACAATAGCATCAGCCTGCATAAAGGTTTTTGTAACCAATTTCCTTCCTCCTCAAACCTTAGCTATTCCATCACCTCTGGACTACAGACGTAGCAGTAAAACGTTCTCCAGCGCGTCCATTCAATGGCTCGGCTGGATTGCAGACAGCAGAGCCATATTTATCGAGCATGCATTAAATAGGGTTGAAAAGAAAATCGAGCCATATTCAGTGGATGGGTATGCAGAGATTAACGGTGTCAAAGTTGCGTTTGAATTTTACGGCTGTTTTTTCCACGGCTGTAAAAAGTGTTACATGCCTCATGACAAGTGTCCGTTGAGAGGGGTCGCATTTGAACAGTTTTACGCAGCCACTGTTGAGAGAAGCAAGGTGTTACAAACTGTGTACGGCCTTCGTCTCGAAGTCATATGGGAGCATGAGTGGATTGAAATGAAAAAATCAGACCCAGGGGTGATCAGCTTTCTTGAGAAAGTTAATGCACCTGAACCGCTATCCCCCCGGGATGCGCTGTATGGTGGTCGCACCTGTCCTATGAAGTTGAGGTACACAGCGGAACCAGATGAAACTGTACACTATGTGGATTACACATCTCTGTACCCTTATGTAAACGCAAACTGCGTTTTTCCCCTCGGACACCCCACCATCATTTACAAAGATTTTGATGACCCCAGCAGCTACTTCGGTATAATCAAAGCTGTGGTCTACCCACCACGTAACCTGTTGTTCCCTGTTTTACCTTACAGAACATCCCAAGGTAAACTTGTGTTCACTCTCTGCCGCACATGCGCTGAAATAAATTACCAGTCAGGTCCCTGCATGCATAATGATCAGGACAGAGCTCTGACGGGAGTTTGGGCGAGTGTAGAACTCTGTAAAGCGTTGGAGTGTAGTTATCGTCTTGCTAAAATCACAGAGGTGTTGCATTTTGAAAAGAGAAGTGATACAATTTTTAAAGGTTACATTAATTTCTTTTTAAAGGGTAAGCAGGAGGCTTCAGGCTATCCGTCTGAAGCAGTGGATCAGGAGAGTAAGTCAAAGTATATAAGCGACTACAAACTGCATCAGGGCATCCAATTAGACCCTGAGAAAATCGAGATGAATCCTGCCAAAAGGCAGGTTGCAAAATTGTGTTTAAACAGTTTTTGGGGGAAATTTGCGCAAAGAAGTGATCTGTCTCAGACCACAGTCATCACTAACCCTGAAGACTTTTTCAGCTTCATGTTCTCGAGTAAATACAGGGTTAACTATTTTCATTTTTTCAACCCTGAAATGTGTGTAGTGCAGTGGAACTACAGCAAACGTGTCATATATCCACCAAGTAAGACAAATAATGTGTTTATAGCAGCATTCACCACCGCTTATGCACGTTTAAAACTTCTCAGCAGCATGGAGAAGTTACAGGACAGATTGATTTATATTGACACGGACAGTTTGATTTATGTGACAAAAAGTGGTGAAACTCCTCTGGAATTGGGGAATTATCTGGGTGATCTTACTGACGAGTTAGATGGTGACAGCATTTCGGAGTTTGCATCGACAGGACCCAAGAGTTATGCATACCAAACTAAAAACCGTAAAAAAGTAGTGATACGTGCTAAAGGCATCACTCAGACGCATGAATGCAGCGAGAGGGTCAATTTTGACAGCATCAAAGGGCTGGTCGAGGGCTACTTACAGGGGTCAAGTGAGGGTGTCATTGAAATCCCTCAGCACACGATCAGGAGGGATAAAAAGAGATTCCGTTTGACAAACGCGACATTTCTTAAAAAGTTTCGACTGGTGTATGATAAGAGACGTCTTTTTTCTGACGGGACAACTCTGCCTTTCGGTTATTAGAGTTGAAGAAGAAATCAAATAAAAAGTCACATGGATTTACAGGAGATTGATTTTGATCCTAGATTTAGAGCACCTTTCTCATGTATGATAGTTGGACCCAGCGGCTGCGGGAAAACTTTCTTTGTAAAAAGTATTTTACAAAACTGTAATCATGTCATGGATATTGTTCCAGAAAATATTGTATGGATTTACACATCTTTTCAACCCATGTATGCTGAATTGCAGAAGATGAATAAAAATATTACCTTTGTGGAAGGATTGCCTCATTCTTTTGAAGATGAAAACCTGTTTCCTCCTGATCAGAATCATCTGATTATTCTAGACGATGTTATTACTCAAGCCTCAGATGATGAAAACGTGATGAAGGTCTTTACCCAGTTTCGTCACCATCGTAATATGAGTGTTATGATGTTGACTCAGAATGTTTTTCATCAGGGAAAGTTCAGTCGCACTATTAGTTTGAACTGTAATTATATGGTGTTGTTTAAGAACCCGAGAGATAAACTCCAGCTGAATATACTGGCCCGCCAAATGTTTCCATCTCAAAAGGGTCTCTTCTTGGAGAGTTTTGAAGACGCAACGAGAGAAGCTCATGGATATTTAATCATCGATTTTACACCTACCTGCCCAGAACATTTCAGACTGAGAACGGGGATACTTCCTCAGCAGTGGCCTGCTGTGTACGTACCCAGAACAAAGTAAGTCATCATGTCTGCGCGTATAAAAAGGAATTTACCATTATTCAGAGCATTGTACCAGGCCTGTCCACAGAAACGTAAAGATATTCTCGCACACTGCTCTCCCGACTTTATTCAGGCTCTGTGCGAGATTGCACTGAATATCCTAAAAGGTAACATTAAACTATCACCCTCTCAACAACGACAATTGAAGAAACAAAGAAATATCATCAGATTGTTGGGTGATAAAAGAACCGGGATAAAAACTAAACAGTTGGCTCTCAAAAAGCAACGAGGTGGTTTTATTCTCCCCATCTTAACGGCTCTTGCACCCTTGATCGGTGATCTAGTGGGTGGAATCATCAGGAGATAATGTCTCTCAGAACATCGCAGAAGATGTTTCTCATTTCACCTCATCAATTCAAGCGTCTGACCCAGTCAGACACGTCCATCAGACAGACGGCGGAGGAGAATTTGGATGCTGAAATGAGAGCGATATTAAACGAGCCGGGTTTGACTTCTTATGAAAAAATCAAGAGATACGATGCTCTTCTCCAGAGGTATCTGACTTTACTTAAGCAAGGTGTCAAAGAAGAAAAACAGCGGGTCAGTTTAACGCTGCAGCGTGACACAGAGGTTCCTGAACATGAGCGGTCCCAAGAAAAACAAGCCCCAGGGCAGGACGAGGCCCCTAAGGATCAGGTTCTTACGGAAGTACTGAAAAGCCTTCCTAAACACAACCGTAAAAATGCCGAGTACATTTTGAAGAAATTATCCGAAAGAAGTGAGAGTTGGACTTCGCGAGGTGAATTTGTATTTAAAGGGAATGTTATAAAAGGGTCCCACATGATTGATTTGTTGAAAAATCTCATGCTTCCGTTTAAAAAATCTGGAGCATCACAAACCCGAGGATGGTCTGATTTTCTACACTCCATGTCAGAAGTAAACATCCCTATATCTTCAGTCATTAACCCTTATGCTCGTGAAGAATATAGACGTTTCAAAACAGAGCTTACATCGATTGAAAATGGGGGTACACCCCCCAGCGTTAAGCAGAGAAGACAAAGAAGAAGGCAGATAACTCATTCTCCCTACTGGTCGAGATCTGAGCTGGAAGATCCAAAAAATGCTGATGGGAGATCAAAAAGGTCTCTTCGTAAGACGACACTACCACCCCGATGGATTACATTTTCACCATAAACCGTTATAAGAAAATGAAACATGTAGTCTATTTCTTTTATTCAATAAAATATTTATTGATTATATTTTTCAAGTCTAACTTCGTTCTCTACTTCACACACTAACATATGATATCATTACACAAATATTAAATCATAAGAAGAAAATAAAAAAAAAAAACAATGAAAAAAAAAAATAAGACATTTTAAATTCCATAACAATCCAGAAACATCTCCAAAGAGCATGTTCCGTGAGTATAAAATGTACAACTTTGATTAATGACACATTTCTGATATTTTTTCACAAAGTTAGATACCATTAAATCATTCTTAATCACATCTCCGGTGTATTTCGACAACACTTGCTGCATTGATAATCCGCACGCTCTATGACATAGATAAAAAATGCAATGGTGACCGCACACAGTGGACAGAGTGTTTTGAAGCTGATTATTATGATACAATATTTTTGAGGATCTGTCTTCTAAAAATGTTACGATGCTTGACGGGTAGAACTCGAAATCCGGAGAGAATCCATAAGAGTCAAAAAAGCTGGATTGACCATTCTCATCCAATGTCAGAGCTAGCCAGTGTTCTCCCGGCATGTGTGAAGGATGTGTGTTCACAATAAAGTAGGCCGGCCCTGGGAATTTGTCAGCTAGCAGCGGCAGCTGGTCGCACGGCCATACACCACAAAACAAATCTCCCAGCAGATGACGCATCAGGCTCTCAATTTCATGATTATTCATGCCTGATTAGATTAATAATAATCCACCAGCACACGCCTCTTTGAATCAATCTCTAAAATAGAATCATAACAAGCGTAGATGATCAGCGTGGTGGTATGAGGCAACAGGTTTCTGAAACGCATTTCCAATCTTAAATTTCCACTGGAAACTGGAGATAGAGCATCTGTGTCCTCGCCCGGGTTAAGATTAAATGTGAATAGAGAGTATCCTTGATTAAATTCCTGACGTGTTATACTCAGTGGAAGATCTTTTAGATGTCGTCCTGTAGCCGTAAACAAGTTGTAATACTCTCTCACTGAATGACCTTGGTTAAAATTGGGCTGGAAGGCTTTAGCAGGAATTTGTCTGCCATCCTTACACAAAGCTAAATATTCCATATCAAAATGATTAAAGTCAAACAGATTGAGATTGCGTGTTCCTGTAAAAGCGTCATGATCCAGTAACGCAATCACCACATACTTGGGAAAGACGCCTAAGAAAAGATTCTCTTGGTTGCATACCCTTGCATTTTCAAGGATGGAATATGTTTTTACATTCACACGTGAAAGTGGATACAAAGCATTTGCTTTCATTAAAGCTGAAGCGTGCCCCAGTCGTACAGCTGGAGAGACAGTAACTTTTTTGATAAAAAGAGATGCTCCTAATATCCTGAGTTTGTAAGTGGAGTCTCTTGCGGCCATGAGACAAAAGGCATCGTTGGCTCTTGTAAGTTTAATTTTAAGGTCAACAGAGTTTAAAAGAAGTCTCTCGCAGAAAAATATGTCTGCATGCAGGGGGCCTAGGAGATGTACCTCCCTGGAATTTGCCGTAAAGCCTGCTCTGCTGTTAAGACCTTGGTTAGGGCTGTTAGTTGAAACAATAGAGTTCAGAGCACCTGCAGTGTCTTTATAAAAAAGACCAGAGCTAAACTGGGTTTTTAAAGAATCCTCAGAAAAGTTTAACAATGTCTCAATCATGGCTCTATATGGATGTGTAGCGCTGGATTGTGAAATCATTTGATCTCCGAGAGTGACGTCACACTGACTGAAGATGGTGTTTAATGGGTAGTTGATGAGCCCTACAGGTGCATCATCTGGCAGGTTTGTTCCATTCTCGTTAGTAATTTTAACTCTGAGATGCAACAGCGTATCGTTGAGATCCAGATACTTTTCTCCGTCTCCCGGAATGAAAAACTCGATCGGCCCTCCATCAGTGATTGCTGATAAAGGCTGGATCTCGGTGTAAATTTTATCTTCAATCGATAGCTGTGTCATCGGGGCAGAAAATAAGTCCAACTCTGCCAGCATGCACTCTGATGATTTGTTATGTAAAAGAGCCATTATTTAAATATATCAAAACTTGCGGATGACTTCCTTCCTATTCGTTTGTCAGCTGCGACTGATCTCCTTTTTCGCGTTTGTCGTTGTTTTTTAACCGTCCTTAAACGATCACCAGTGGGTCTTGTTCTGGGTCTTTTGGATAAAACCATAATTCCTGAACCTTCTTGACCGTCGGTGTGTGTAGAACCACTCATTTTTCTCACGGCTCTACCGATGACATCCGAAGCGATATTTGATGCAGCCGTTTTAAGATGGGGTTTTGCAATTGCAAATCCTTTTTTAACCAGAGGGGATACGAAGCGGAATAATTTTGAAAATAATGATCCAATTCCGCGTCCGTACATGACCGGGGCCCCATAAAACCCTGGCAGATTACCGCCTGATTGACTTACATAGTAATTTACAAAGCGATTTGGATCACGTCTCAGACTTAGCTGTGCCATGTTCTCTCTTGCCTGCTTGATGCAGTGTTGAATGACCAGCGTAATATGAATGATAACCAATCAATCTTAGAGGTTATATACATATCTCTGGAATAGTTTATACAAATAAAATTTATCTCAGGCTACGTTGTGATATCACCGGTCTGAAGTGTAGTCTTATGACGGTCTTTCCATAGACGAAATTTACAGGAACGTTTTGGTCCGATTTAATTTCTATATTGATATTTTCAATATGTCTTCTGGAGACTGGAAGGTAGTGGGCGGGGTTAAACGTCTGAGTAATCATATCACTGAATTTGCCTTGTACTTTGACGGTCCGCAGTAAAGGTTCAAAAGTGTCGCCTACTATTTGAGGGCTGACCACGTCGCTGTAACAGTATAGGTGATAGAAACCAGCCTTTATATCCGCCGGAAAAGGAGCCAGTTTTGGTTCAGAAACATGAATCCATTCCCCTGGTTTCACGCCCATCATATAAGCTAGAGTGTTGAAGAAGCGTATTTCATACGGACTGTTTGCTTGAAATGCAAATCTCTTTTGAACTTTGCTGAATTTAATGCGTAAACCCGATTTAAATTTTTTGAAAAACATTTCCATCTCCTTCTCGAGTTGAATAACGCTGTTATAGTAGCCACTTCTGATCCTTTGCGTATTGATCTCCACATCACCAACCTTCCTCCATTCAAAGTAGGCATCATAATCCGGTAAATTATGCCATGTGTGAGGATATGAAATCTCGGCTAATGCAACCATCCATTGGCCTTCTAAATCAATATGTTGAGCTAAATTTACACGGAAACTTGAACTGGTATTATTTTTAAACACTTCCATGCTAGCATTAGATGGAAGAGTAACGTAAAAGCCATCATCCTCTACCTGACAGTTCATGATGCTGTGTCAACTGTGAGGTTTAGTGCAAACCTTTTTTATACGTTTTGAAGTTCATCAAACTTGATCCAACTGTTGAATTTCTCAGGCCAGTTTTTCCAGCTTACAAAAACCTGTTTGACTCCCTTGACCGTACGTCGTTTTAATATTTTTTCCACTTGATACATCTTGTCGTTAAATATTTTTACTTTTTGAAGTTCCTCAGCATAAAAGGAACCCTCGATAGGTTCTCCATCCAAATCTTTGAGTTTGTATACAGGAGGAGAACGGGGTATCCGCTCATACACTGTAAACACTTCATCTGTAAAACTCTGTTCGTATTTTTTGTCAAACACTCCACGGACCTTGGATATTCTGACAAGATCCCCTTGTTTAAACGTTGTCACTGAGTCCTTGCAATATCTGTTGGACTTGACATCATACAGATTCTGAAACACTTGAAAGGCATTTTCTGGGGTCACTTCCATAGGGCTCATTTTAATGCTGGAGTGGTAGGAATGGTTGTAGCTTCTAGCTAGGTTTTGCAGTACATCGACGTACCGCCGGGTATTGTTAGCTGTAAAATATCTCCACATCCTTGTTTTTAATGTGCGGTTAAATCTCTCGACCACTGAAGCTTTTGCTTCACTCGCTGTGGCAAAATGTTCAATACCGTGTTTCTCCATTAAAACCTTAAATTTCTTGTTAAAAAATTATTTACCGGCATCAGTCTGAAGTTTTTTGGGGGTCTGACTTTCTGTAAAAACTGATTCAAATGCCTTTACCACCTCAGCGGCTGTTTTCCTCTTCAAAACCCGTACATACGCCCTTTTTGAAAAGATGTCAATGACTGTTAAGAAATAATTATAACCATCATTTTCCATGGCCAGAGCTTGCATGTCACAGAGATCAGCCTGGAACTGCCTCAATGGTCTGGTGACAAAAACTCTGTTTCTCGGGAACTTTATTCTTGCAGGTTTATGTAGAGTATAGGTATCTTCTCCTGATAAAAAATCTTTAACTTTTTCAACCGCAACCTTCTTTCCCGTTTCATCTTGCATAACCCTCCTCAGCCTATCTACACCCCCAAAACTTCCCGGATTTGAAGGGCTATAATATACTTTCTTCATCAGCCGTCTTCCTGCCATCTCTGCCTTATGCTCCCTCTGCCGATTACTTGTTAAATAATGAGAAAAAACACACAGGAGGGTAGATTTATCCTTATTTTGTTTTATTTTTGTATTTAATATATAAAAAAAAACAACCAGAAAACAAAATCAGATAAAATGCAGATTAATGCAGATGAATTCAAACACTACTAGCTTTTAAACAACACTTTTGGGAAAGGTTACTATGTTTCTACTTTAATTGTATTTAATAGTAAAAAGAAAAAAGAAAAAAAATTATATAATGCAGATTAATTAAAGTACTGGAATACTAAAAAAAAAAAATGATACAACAAGTCATCAAACATGTGAGATCAGTTTGTCAGTCCATAGCACTCTGAAACAGAGTTAAGTTGTTTGAGGTGTTTCTCTTCGAGCATGTGATCATAAACGTGCGCTATTGCACTGTGGATGCCTTGTACCGATTTCAGTTCATATAAAACCGTCTTGGCAATCGTCTTCACTCTGAAGTCATCCGCTTGTATGCGTCGAAGTACCAGAAGATTCTGAATAGCAGGAACGAGTTTGGGGGTTACGAGTCGTCGTACGATGCGTTGAAAGTTGACTTGATAATAATCCTCCCCCAATACCTCCAGGCAATGGTGTTGACGCTGGCTCGGGTGGTTTGTTATACATCCATAGCAGGTTTCTCTGAGATAGATAAATGAAGTATCGCTGTTTTCACCGTATTGATGAGGGTGGTTGAGAACCAACCGTCAATTTCGTCCTCCTGGTTACTCTCATCCTGTGCTGAAGGCTGAGGGTCCTCCATCGGTTCCAGGGTTTGTGTAGGGGCTTCGGTAGAGGGTGAGTAGCCGGTGGCTACCTCCTCCTCCACGACCACCTTCATGTCTTCTGGCAGGACATTCGCATCTACAGACTCAGCCATGAATAGCGGTGATGGTGAGCAGAGGTCTGGAGAAAGCGTTAGATATTTCATGTTGTATCCTGTAGGTGATGCAGGACTGAAGTGGTTCTCTGAGAATGAGGATGTTGAGGTGGATGGTGAGAAGAGGTCAGGGGAAGGCGGATGATATGGTCCATTGTTGAAGCTTTCATCGTGCTCAGGAGAGAAGTGGATCTCTGCTCAGTGGTTGTAGAGATCCCTGTATGGTGTCGGTCCACTAATTCTCATGATACGATTCTCAGTGTCTGTGAGCTTGCAGTTATCCCCCCGTATATATATCATAGGAAGGGGCGTGTCCTCAGAAGAGGGTTCGTTCTAAACGTAAAACAGGAAACGTCAGCGTTTTTTTCACTGACATGACATTGATCCAACTTCGTGACTTGTGGAAAAGGTCGGAAAGACGATGTCCAATTTCACTCATCTTCTCTGCCCAAGCTTCAAACGGCAGAGCCAGCATTGTCTTGAATACGCCACAGTCCTGATTGAAAGCCTCCAACACAAACAGATCTGAGGGACTCGTCCGGTTGTTCCTGCGTCTGCTTGCCCGAAAAGACCAGCGGCCATTTGCTGTGGTTTTTGACCCCCACGCTGCGCTAAAGAGAGGTTCTCTCTCAGCTATTTCAACATCGGATGGTATATGAAACATTCTCGCCCGTTTTACAGGTCGAGGAGACAGTTCATTTTCTTCTTCTTCTTCCTCCCTCTCCTGCCTTGAGACTGTTTCAGGGCTATCGTTAAGGTGCGGGATTGCAAGCCTTAACACAGCCCAGTCGCTGTGGGTGAGAGTACACAGAGCCAGTGATCCAGTAAATACCTCATCTTGATCCAATTGATACAGGCAAAGCTCTCCTATTTCATACATGAAAATATAACCCCAGCTGCCAACCAGGCCATATGGCTCCAAAGACCATTCTTCCTGCAGAGTGTCGAGCGGGGGTCTTTGTACCCTGCAGATGTAGTATGTTGATTTCTTAGGAGCATTCAATTCACGGGATGAATACTGGTAGACGGTCACTGGGGTTTCGCACAGAACTGACAAACCTCTTGGCCGAACCGAGGTCTGATTTTCAACCATGGTGTTGAAGTTGATGTTGGATCCTCATCATCGGTAGAGTATGTCATGATGGGAATTCCGATAGGTATCTCCGTTGAGGAAGTATATGATGCAGTTGCTTGTTCATCATCGATAGGTATCTCTGTTGAGGAAGTATATGATGCAGTTGCTTGTTCATCATCATCATCTTGGCACGCGTTGCGTTTCTCCTCCGCTTGACGATAAACTCTCTTAACTCTAGCCATTGTTGAACGGGTGTTCTTTTTTCCAACGAATGCTGCATGTAAAGTGCAGAGTTTTATCTCTGTATTTAAAGTAAACACTAAAGCACGCCCTATTGTTTTCATTGGGTTATTCAAGGTTTAACGATGCTTACAAACACACCCCCTCTATTTTTAATTGGTGCTGATGCCAAACAGTTTCCGATAATACCATATTTGTCTTGTTCTATTTATAACAAACACACCCCTGTGTTTTAATTGACTCATTTAAGGTATCGCCCCTAATGACGACAACCAATCAGCATCCACAGTTACGCCCTCTTGGACACACCACCTGCTTGACCACGTGACCTCCTGCCCACATGGCACCCACATGGCCCCCACATGGCGCCATCCGGAAGTCCCGCCCTCACCGGAAGTCCCGCCCACCTGTCAAAAAGTTTGATGAAAGGGTGTACTTAAATTCTCTTTTGTGCATGTAAATTAACCATACCATTTATTCAAAATACAATCATAATCAGCTTTCTTTCGCCAGCTTTGTGCACACAGACAAGGAGTTTGACTTTGGCTCCGCTTTCCTCTCAACAAAGGTAAAATTAAAAGTGTGTTAAAAAAGTTTTTTTTTTTTTCTTCCTTGGCCACCAAGTGCAGTTTTGGCTTACCTGACTGGAGCACTACCTCTTCCATTCCACATACTATAAGCATGGATACATAAACAGTATTTTTTTTTCTTTTACAAAAGAGAAAGAACAGGTTGGATGAAAAAGAACCGGTTATAACCAAAATAAAACACCAAGCAGCAGATAACATGGAGCTAAATTCAAATAATACAAAACGAAATTGTGGGATTTAAGAAAAACGTAAGTGAACATAAAATAGAATATTCAGTTAAGAATACAAATATGTTTTACATTCCATGTGTAAATATATAATAATTTAACAATTGATTTTAAGACCCATAATACCCATCATCCCCCATGCAGATGCACAGATTACTACCAGGATGTCCACAAAATGCATTTAAAAGCCTTCAGCTGATTTAAAATGCTGCAGCAAGAGTTTGATGAAAATTAAAAAGAGAGATCACATTTCTCCTATTTTAGCTTCCCTTCATTGGCTCCCTGTTAAATCCAGAATAGAATTTAAAATTCTCCTCACATATAAAGCCCTTAATGATCTAGCTCCATCATACATCAGAGATCTGATTGTTCCATATATTCCTAACAGAGCACTTCGTTCTCAGAGTGCAGGTTTACTGGTGGTTCCTTCCGTCTCTTCAAGTAGAATGGGAGGCAGATCCTTTAGTTATCAGGTGTCGAGGGAGGATTTTGGGTCGGACCAAAGTGCAGACAAGAGCTCGGTAGCCGCATCGTAGTTTATTCACCAAAGGCAAAAACGTAACAAAACATTGCAGGTATAAATCAAAGTCAAAATCCAAAACTTACAAAACACTGTAGGTACTAATGGCAAAACGTAGCATAAGATCCAAGCGAAGCATAAACAAAGCATAGTCATGGTAGGGAACGGGGTAATGATGAACACAAGGAACCAGCACTCAACAAAGACACAAAACCAACTAATATACTGTGAGAATAACAAAGGCAGATAATCAACGGAACTGAGAACAGGTGCGGCAAAGCAGGGAAGCAGCAGGAACAGGTGAAACAAATACAAAGGCTGAAGAAGAGTGAAAGGACTAAACAAACAGAAAACACAAACTAAGCAAGAGAATAAATCAGAGGAGGAAATAAAGAACTAGAATAACTATGAACTAAAGTAAACAAAGAAACTAGAGGAGAACATAGAAACAATAACCTAAGAAATAAACGAAGAGCCATAAGGAGAATCTAAATTACAAAATAAACCATCACAAGAACCCATAAAACAAAGTCCAAAATTTCACTCCATTACATCAGGCTCCTCTCCTGTGGAACCAGCTCCCAGTTTTAGTCTTTACTTTTAAGGCTAGGCTTAAAACTTTCCTTTTTGATAAAGCTTATAGTTAGAATGGCTTAGGTTATCCTGAGCTATCTTCCTTATTTATCTATCTTCTTCCCTCCCTGTTGGATGGAGTAAGGGGGAGTCAGGTTTAGCCTAAACCGGCTCAGTTATGGTTGAGGTGCAAACACACCCTCCATTTCTGCTACCTGCATGACCCCCTCTCTTTTCCAATGGTTATGGTCAATCTGACAGAGAGAGAGATATCCCAATCATTGTGGTTTTTAGTATAACAATGGCCATCAGTGGGCTCTAGATGGACAAACTGTCTACTTTTAAGGCTAGGCTTAAAACTTACCTTTTTGATAGAGCTTATAGTTAGATTGGCTTAGGTTATCCTGAGCTATCTCTGTAGTTAGGGGGTCTTTCTGCATGGAGTTTGTATGCTCTAACATGTATACAACATTAAAACCTGTTTGTAATTGTCTATTAGAGATGATAACCTTTTACTATTTTGTCTCTTTTATGTTGCACCACTCTGCTTTGCTGTTTTTGGGGTGTTACTCTTCAATGAGATAGTACTGCGAGTGCTGTAGTTTCTCCTCACCAAACCAGCGCACACTAATCACCCATTCCAAACTGAAACACTGTAACCAGGCAAGAAAGTGTTATTTTCCTTGTGTGTATGGAGACTGTGTGTTCCATCAGGACTGAATATTCCCTTAGAAAACATCTAGCTAAAGATCACAGCCATTCTCACTCAAAGTGGCAACTTCAAAGTTGAATTGTGAACTGTGCAGTTTTTCAGAGACATGCACAGATGCAGAATATTTTGCACATCTAAAATGTCACATAAACAACTGAGAAACTGTAAAATGTCCTGATATAGGGTACAATTTTCAGTCCAATGTGTACAGTAGTTTTCGTGCACATACAGGTCCTTCTCAAAAAATTAGCATATTGTGATAAAGTTCATTATTTTCCATAATGTCATAATGAAAATTTAACATTCATATATTTTAGATTCATTGCACACTAACTGAAATATTTCAGGTCTTTTATTGTCTTAATACGGATGATTTTGGCATACAGCTCATGAAAACCCAAAATTCCTATCTCACAAAATTAGCATATTTCATCCGACCAATAAAAGAAAAGTGTTTCTAATACAAAAAACGTCAACCTTCAAATAATCATGTACAGTTATGCACTCAATGCTTGGTCGGGAATCCTTTTGCAGAAATGACTGCTTCAATGCGGCGTGGCATGGAGGCAATCAGCCTGTGGCACTGCTGACGTCTTATGGAGGCCCAGGATGCTTCGATAGCGGCCTTTAGCTCATCCAGAGTGTTGGGTCTTGAGTCTCTCAACGTTCTCTTCACAATATCCCACAGATTCTCTATGGGGTTCAGGTCAGGAGAGTTGGCAGGCCAATTGAGCACAGTGATACCATGGTCAGTAAACCATTTACCAGTGGTTTTGGCACTGTGAGCAGGTGCCAGGTCGTGCTGAAAAATGCAATCTTCATCTCCATAAAGCTTTTCAGCAGATGGAAGCATGAAGTGCTCCAAAATCTCCTGATAGCTTGCTGCATTGACCCTGCCCTTGATAAAACACAGTGGACCAACACCAGCAGCAGACACGGCACCCCAGACCATCACTGACTGTGGGTACTTGACACTGGACTTCTGGCATTTTGGCATTTCCTTCTTCCCAGTCTTCCTCCAGACTCTGGCACCTTGATTTCCGAATGACATGCAGAATTAACTTTCATCCAAAAAAAGTACTTTGGACCACTGAGCAACAGTCCAGTGCTGCTTCTCTGTAGCCCAGGTCAGGCGCTTCTGCTGCTGTTTCTGGTTCAAAAGTGGCTTGACCTGGGGAATGCGGCACCTGTAGCCCATTTCCTGCACACGCCTGTGCACGGTGGCTCTGGATGTTTCTACTCCAGACTCAGTCCACTGCTTCCGCAGGTCCCCCAAGGTCTGGAATCGGCCCTTCTCCACAATCTTCCTTAGGGTCCGGTCACCTCTTCTCGTTGTGCAGCGTTTTCTGCCACACTTTTTCCTTCCCACAGACTTCCCACTGAGGTGCCTTGATACAGCACTCTGGGAACAGCCTATTCGTTCAGAAATTTCTTTCTGTGTCTTACCCTCTTGCTTGAGGGTGTCAGTAGTGGCCTTCTGGACAGCAGTCAGGTCGGCAGTCTTACCCATGATTGGGGTTTTGAGTAATGAACCAGGCTGGGAGTTTTATAGGCCTCAGGAATCTTTTGCAGGTGTTTAAAGTTAACTCGTTGATTCAGATGATTAGGTTCATAGCTCGTTTAGAGACCCTTTTAATGATATGCTAATTTTGTGAGATAGGAATTTTGGGTTTTCATGAGCTGTATGCCAAAATCATCCGTATTAAGACAATAAAAGACCTGAAATATTTCAGTTGGTATGCAATGAATCTAAAATATATGAATGTTAAATTTTCATTATGACATTATGGAAAATAATGAACTTTATCACAATATGCTAATATTTTGAGAAGGACCTGTAAATGTAGGAAGCATCAACTGTGTTCTTCTGAAGATTTTCGTTCTAACTTTCATGAGACTTGCGCTTTGGTAAATGTGAGCTTGAAAATACTGGGTTAGAGACACTATGAAGGACTAGATGGAAATCTCCAGAAACTGCTTCTGCTGTATAGGTCAAGGTGTTTTGATGGAAACAAGGAACTTATGACCTTGCTGCACAGTCTTGACAGGGATTTAAGTATAATTTTGTTTACATGGAGAACTGTCTAAATGTTGTGATAAATCAGTTATTTAACTCCTGTTATGGCAATTTGAACGCATTTTCTTTCATTTTTGCAGCCATCAAACCAAAGAAAGAGGACAGCTGTGTTGCTGGGTCTACCATGGTGTCAGGATCTGTCTGTGTATTAATTTGTGTAATGATTATTTCAAACCTGGTTTAGTTTGTGTTTACCTTCTGTTCTGTGTTATAATGTTAATTGATGTCCTTCCCTCTGTCTTCCTGCAGTCTGTTACACACCTGTCCTGAGTTTCTCCTAATTATCGGGTCTTGTTCTTGATTGGTTCTCCCTGTACTCTGGTTTGTATTTAAGCTCTTTAGTTTCCATTGTTCCTTGCTGGTTCTATGTGTTGTCTTTTATGTTGTTCAGTTGTGTCTGGGTCTATAACTGTACCATACCCTGATGTCTGGAATTGTGTACTCTGGTCTGGTTGGAGCATGTCCTACTCCTGGTTGCCTGCCTTGTCGTGTAAATAAGGATAGCTCTGTGAACCTTTTCTGCACTTTTGTCCTACCACAAACACGAATCATGACACCATAGTGCATGAAAGAGAAACATTTTGTGCTCTTAAAGATATGTGAGTGTTGGATGGGTGCGAAAACTTGTTATCACTCATGTAAAAACTTTGTGTTGCAAGGCACCTGCACTATGCCTTCCTCCCTGTGTGTGTGAATTATTGTTATCTCCGTGAGAACCAGCCTCCTTTCTGTCTCACACACATACACCCTGTCTGAACTGTCTGTTGAATTGTGTATATAAATAAAGAGATAGGGTGTCAAAACTTTGTAGTTGCACTGCAAAGTGGGCTACCCTTGCTGCAAGTAACTCTGACTGTATCGTTCTTACCTCTGAGTTGACTAAATAATACCTAACAGTGAGGTAAGAAACAAAAAAATCAAACATATATAGTTTATTAGAATAGAATGTCAATCTTTAAAGATCATAATTGTAGTATTTACCCAAAATATCTTGACATAGGAATATGAAGTGTAATGGTACAGTTTGGTTTTAAAGTTTACCCGGGTAATGGTATAATTTGGATTCCCATTCGGTTAGCATTATTAGAATACCTCGACTGTATAAATTGTGGATTCATCAAAAAAAATGATCAGAGTCAGAGATTTCATTTAACTCTGCTTAAAATTAATTTTAATTTGATGTCTGTGTGTTTATGGTTTCCTTTTTTAGAAAACAAAGTAATTTAAAACCAATGCTTCCATCTAAGGCAGGGGTTCCCAACTCCAGTCTCCCAACTCCAAGGCCCTGTTCCAATACCCGCACTTCCACCCTTGTGTCCTTGAATTGCGCGTTCCGATTGATGGGTTTGAGTGCGTAGTGTGTCCCAATTCTCCAGAGTCGTCCTTAGCCCCGCCCCCTTTGTTCCCCACATTTGCCCTTCGGCGAAGTCCGCTTAGATGCGGGCTTCGCCAAAGTATATTACCCACAATTCACTGCTGCAGATGACGTTCTTATCAAAAACCAATCATAACCGTCAACGTAACCAGCCATCAAATCAGAATAATAAGAACTGCGTAAACTTTAGACAGCAAGCCGACAAATATATATTTTTTACTGGTTTTCCAGGCTCAACATTGTAAGATACCACTGGGTTCAGAGTGAGTCTGGGCAGTCAGTAGGCCATAACACTGAAGTTACCTTTCAAACAAACACTGGCGCGGCGAGAGTCTGGTGTATAAACCTCCTTCGCTTCCTGCACTTTCTTCTCCTCAAAACAATTGCTTGTTGCAGTTTAAATAGTTTTTTTAGTAGCAAGACTGTGAAAACAGCACTGGTTCCCGCCCTTTTTGATATTGCAGTTACAGTGCAGAGGTGCAAGTCGATGACATAACCCCTACTGTCCCAATTCTCCAATTTTGCACGCTTGTAACCTGCGCACTTCAACCCTTACATGCACTTGTACAAAGTACACACTTCATAGAGGGGCGTAGGGTCTGGTGTGGGTATTGGGACAGGGCCCAAATCAGAGCTACTGCCCTGCAATTTTTGGATACATCCCTGGCAAAGGTCAAAGAGCCATTAATTTGATTCATGTTTGTCGGAGCAGGGACACATCTTAAATGTGCAGAACAGCAGCTTTCTAGGACTGGAGTTGGAGACCCCTAGTGGCTCTTTCTTAGCTGCGCTTCCCTAATGTAGTGTTTTGTTTTTTTGTTTTTTTTGCCTATGATCTCATCAAGGAAATGCTGGTAGGAATCTTTCTTGTTTTGGAAGATGTGAGTGAACCACTTCCATCCTACCAGGATGTTTCTATTGTGCTCGAGACTATGGGGTGCCACCAGGGGCATGAATCACAGTTAACTTTCATACATACTGGTGAAAACCTTTCATACATACTACTGAAAAGCTTTCATACACACTGCTGAAATTTTTCTAATTTCAGTGGAAACGGAAGGCATTTCAGTGGAAACAGAAGGCATTTCAGTAGAAAAAAATTTTTAAGTTGCAAAGGAGAGACTAAGAGCTGTGTCCTTCTAAGGCTTTCTTTGCGGGCCGATTACGTCACAATGATGCAACAAATGCTGTTCAAATTCGAAGGCTCCTCCAAAGGGAGCCAACAAATGCAACCTACTTTTCCCCAGATATCAATGATGGGTCCAGTGTGTTCTTCGTGGCCCACCCTATCCCATGATTCATTGCGGATCAAAGCAGATTGTTGAAACGGAAAAAGTAATGGCAGAGGAGAGAGAGAAGCTGGGAATAAAGTTGGATATATTACGCTTTCTGTGGAACATAAATACCTTTTACATTGCTTTCAGGTGAGAATGTAGTTGTGTAAACCTGAAATATCTACTCCATTTACCAAGATATCGCATGATTGCAAAGTTGCTGCGACGTATTCGGAAATGTCTGCACCCGCTGCGCTAACAGCCGGTTTTACCATTGGACTGAGGGTGGAAACCTGAGGCCAATGAGACTTTGGCTCCTAGAGCTAAGCAAAACTGCTTCCAAACCTGAGAGATGAACTGTGTGCCACGATCAGAAAGTACATCCTGTGGGATTCCATCAAGGCAAAAAACATGTTTCGTGAGAAGTTTTGCTGTTTGCAGGGCTGACGGAAGCTTTCTGAGGGGGACGAGATGACAAGCCTTAGAGAAACGATCAACAATCGTGAGAACTGTAGTCATACCTGACGACAGAGTTAGTCCAGTAACGTAATCCAGTGCAATGTGAGACCAGGGTCGACTTGGGATGCTGAGAGGTTGAAGAAGACCTGCCTGTGGTTGATTACTGGACTTATTCCTGGTGCAAATAGCACATGCTTGAACAAACTCCTTCACATCTTTATGTAAAGTGGGCCACCAAAACCTCCTTTGTACTAATGCAATGGTCCTACTAACACCAGGATGAGCCGAAAACCTAGCTGAATGAGGCCAGTCGATGAATTGGGACGCAGATGTGGTTAAGTGGTCCAGTACCATGGTTGGGTTCCTGTTGCTGAGCTCTCTGAATAATGTCCTCCATCTCCCACCTGACCAAAATCAGGTCAAATCAACAATCTCATCCTCCTTACTAGCCTGTAGAGAATAACTCGGGGAGAAGGTTGACTGGACCAAGATTCAATGCGGCACTTAGACCAATCTAGATGGGGTTATGTTCCTGTAACCAGGGAAAACCTAGAGCTAGGGAACCTTGAGACACTGGAAACACAAAAAAGGAAGTCTTCTCCCTATGGTTACCTGACAATAAAAGTTCTATGGGCTTGGTTCGCAGGGTTTTTTGCTGTAGTCTTTTACCGTCTAAAGCTAAGACAGAACGTGGTGAATCAAGTGGTTCCACCTCAGTGCCAGTGTTGGGACCCACAGCCATAGAAACAACATTAAAACTCCGGTATAAACTTTTCTGGAACTTTCAAAATAAATTGAATTTAACCGACTTCCAGCAACTGAGGAAGGGGGGAAGTCCACTGGCTGTATAAAAGCACCCCCTTTCCAATGGTCCGATCTCTTCCACCAGGACTCCGTGCGTGGCTAGCCAGAGAGGCAGATTCACAGTTTCCAGATTCTTCAAGATAATCCTTGGTTCTCAGATTTACGATTTTCTTCCTGGTGTCCTTCGACAACTCTGGTCTTTGGCCATGCTTGAGTTTCGAGTCTGACTGTTTGAAGCTGTGGACAGGTGTCTTTTATGCAGGTAACCAGTTAACACAGGGGCCATTAATACAGGTAATGAGTGGAGGACAGAAGAGCTTCTTAAGGAAGACATTACAGGTCTGTGAGGGCCAGACATCTTGTTTGTTTGCGGGTGACCAAATACTTATTTTCCACCATGATCAGTCTAGAGCAGTCTGTCACTAAATGAACTCCTCAGTTTGCTGATGACAGTATGCAGAGGGTGACTGGCATTTTCCATAATGTCCAGTAGTTTGTTCATTGTCCATGAAAACAACAGAGTTACTCCAACATGCTGCCACCCTGAGCAGCATAATTCTAGAATTCTAGAATTGAACCATTGGCAGCTGCAATTCATCAACAATGAACAGACAATGTTCAACCTCAAGCAGGTAAGCATCAATATTTGACTCCTGGCTACCTGGATCAAAAACTTCTATGTCCTGAGCAAGGGATTCCAGCTGCTTAAAACGGACACCATGGTTCCAAGGTGGACCACGTCCATCTGAGAACTCACGCTGGTTAAGTTCATGAAATGGGGGAAGATCATAATCTAACCTTTGGGGAAGAAAATAAGTTTTCTCATGATTTAAATGAGAGCTTTCCAATGAATGGACTCGTGCAAGTGGTGGTGGGCCATGTTGGATTGAGTCACCTGAGAACCATGTGCGTCTCTCCTGGCCCCTAGGGATCAACACAGAGTCAGAAGGGAGAGGGGTACCAATCAAGCCGGAATGGTGATCCTTCTACCTAATTGGACCACTTGTGCATGCCGAGTCCGGCACTTGGTCATCTTGGTGCTTGTTCACTGCAATGGGATTTGGCAGGACACCACTGGAGACCATCTGACCTCCAACACTTCTGTTAAGGTCTGTGAAAGTAAGTTGAACACTTTGACTAAATTTTGGAAGGGGAGACTCTGACTCTAGGTGCTGGATGTCTGGGTTAACTGCGGACTTCCTGTGACGCCGCTACCCAAATAAAAGCACAGCTGTTGCTACATCCGCCCTCTTCCACATGGCCTTCCAGAGGGACCAGATAGGGGAGAAAACCGCGCTGATGTCTCTTTGCTGGCAAACAGACATAAACTCTTCAACTGGATCCAAGGATCTCATACGATCATCGATCATGTTCAAAGTTAAGTACGAATGAAATACTGTCTGTGTATCCGGTATTTTCATTCATGAACGGGGGTAATTAAGGTACAAGCATCGCTTGACTTTCTCTCCGAGCCCTGTAGGAGCAAACGGTGTTCGAGAGAAACCCCTGCAAAGACGCGGTCTCCCAGTCCGGAAGAAAGACAGCAGAGACCGCAGCGGAAAGGACGGGCCGCCCAGCTACAGCTCCGGAGCTAACCCTTTTGTTCAGAGAGCGAACGCACCTTCTGATCGTGAGAAGCTGAGGAGGTTAGCGGGAAGCTAACCCTTTGTTCACTGTGGATACCTTCTTCAAACTTCGCCCTTGGACAACGTTTCCTCACCACGGTTCATGAGGTTAGGTGTTTTGGGCAGAGACAGATTTAGAATGAAATTATCTAAACGTTTTTCATTTTATGAAGTTTTGTTTGTGTTGAACTCAGCTATCTTGGTGCTAGCAGGCCATCTGCAACACACGTGTTCAGGTTGTGTTCTTTGTGTGTTTTTAAAGTTAAGATAAACTTTACTTGACACCCTTGAGAATTAGTCATCCAGAAGATTGGTTTTATTCAGCAGATCATTCCTTAAAACATTATTTTATTAAAATAATATTTTATTTGATCTTGCATTGTGAAGGGTTGTCTAAACGTTGCTGATTATTGCTTAAGTTGGTTCCAAGACTAACTTAACTTCACTTCCAGATTCTTCAAGATAATCCTTGGTTCTCAAACATAAACACTGCATGGTAATGTTGCATCACTCTTTTGGTGATGATTTTCAATCATCTTTAATCAACTTGTTTATATTGTACATAGCCCATTAGTCTTCCCTAATTCTGCTTGGTAGTTAGTTGGATTGTTTTAGCATAGTAAAGATTTTGTTGATTGAAATATGTTTGACTTTGATTTGACTTATTTTTGTTAATAAATTATTGTATTATAAGAAATTGTCTGAATTCATTCCATGTGTGTGCAGAGTTTTGCTGTTCAATAATGTCAGAGCTCGTCTCACACCTTTCTATTTTGTCCTAATACCATAAACAAGTTGATTAAAGATGATTGAAAATCATCACCAAAAGAGTGATGCAACATTACCATGCAGTGTTTATGTTTGAGAACCAAGGATTATCTTGAAGAATCTGGAAGTGAAGTTAAGTTAGTCTTGGAACCAACTTAAGCAATAATAAGCAACGTTTAGACCAAAGGTTAGATTATGATCTTCCACCATTTCATGAACTTAACCAGCGTGAGTTCTCAGATGGACGTGGTCCACCTTGGGACCATGGTGTCCGTTTTAAGCAGCTGGAATCCCTTGCTCAGGACATACAGGTCCTTCTCAAAATATTAGCATATTGTGATAAAGTTCATTATTTTCCATAATGTCATGATGAAAATTTTACATTCATATATTTTAGATTCATTGAACACTAACTGAAATATTTCAGGTCTTTTATTGTCTTAATATGGATGATTTTGGCATATAGCTCATGAAAACCCAAAATTCCTATCTCACAAATTTAGCATATTTCATCCAACCAATAAAAGAAAAGTGTTTTTAATACAAAAAACATCAACCTTCAAATAATCATGTACAGTTATGCACTCAATACTTGGTCGGGAATCCTTTTGCAGAAATGACTGCTTCAATGCGGCGTGGCATGGAAGCTATCAGCCTGTGGCACTGCTGAGGTCTTATGGAGGCCCAAGATGCTTCGATAGCAGACTTTATAAAGCTCATCCAGAGTGTTGGGTCTTGAGTCTCTCAACGTTCTCTTCACAATATCCCACAGATTCTCTATGGGGTTCAGGTCAGGAGAGTTGGCAGGCCAATTGAGCACAGTGATACCATGGTCAGTAAACCATTTACCAGTGGTTTTGGCACTGTGAGCAGGTGCCAGGTCGTGCTGAAAAATGAAATCTTCATCTCCATAAAGCTTTTCAGCAGATGGAAGCATGAAGTGCTCCAAAATCTCCTGATAGCTAGCTGCATTGATCCTGCCCTTGATAAAACACAGTGGACCAACACCAGCAGCTGACACGGCACCCCAGACCATCACTGACTGTGGGTACTTGACACTGGACTTCTGGCATTTTGGCATTTCCTTCTCCCCAGTCTTCCTCCAGACTCTGGCACCTTGATTTCTGAATGACATGCAGAATTTGCTTTCATCCGAAAAAAGTACTTTGGACCACTGAGCAACAGTCCAGTGCTGCTTCTCTGTAGCCCAGGTCAGGCGCTTCTGCCGCTGTTTCTGGTTAAAAAGTGGCTTGACCTGGGGAATGCGGCACCTGTAGCCCATTTCCTGCACACGCCTGTGCACGGTGGCTCTGGATGTTTCTACTCCAGACTCAGTCCACTGCTTCCGCAGGTCCCCCAAGGTCTGGAATCGGCCCTTCTCCACAATCTTCCTCAGGGTCCGGTCACCTCTTCTCGTTGTGCAGCGTTTTCTGCCACACTTTTTCCTTCCCACAGACTTCCCACTGAGGTGCCTTGATACAGCACTCTGGGAACAACCTATTTGTTCAGAAATGTCTTTCTGTGTCTTACCCTCTTGCTTGAGGGTGTCAATAGTGGCCTTCTGGACAGCAATCAGGTCGGCAGTCTTACCCATGATTGGGGTTTTGAGTGATGAACCAGGCTGAAATATTTCAGTTAGTGTGCAATGAATCTAAAATATATGAATGTTAAATTTTCATCATGACATTATGGAAAATAATGAACTTTATCACAATATGCTAATATTTTGAGAAGGACCTGTAGAAGTTTTTGATCCAGGTAGCCAGGAGTCAAATATTGATGCTTACCTGCTTGAGGTTGAACATTGTCTGTTCATTGTTGATGAATTGCAGCTGCCAATGGATCAATTCTAGAATTCTAGAATTATGCTGCTCAGGGTGGCAGCATGTTGGAGTAACTGTTGTTTTCATGGACAATGAACAAACTACTGGACATTATGGAAAATGCCAGTCACCCTCTGCATACTGTCATCAGCAAACTGAGGAGTTCATTTAGTGACAGACTGCTCTAGACTGATCATGGTGGAAAATAAGTATTTGGTCACCCGCAAACAAACAAGATGTCTGGCCCTCACAAACCTGTAATGTCTTCCTTAAGAAGCTCTTCTGTCCTCCACTCGTTACCTGTATTAATGGCCCCTGTGTGAACTGGTTACCTGCATAAAAGACACCTGTCCACAGCCTCAAACAGTCATACTCCAAACTCAACCATGGCCAAAGACCAGAGTTGTCGAAGGACACCAGGAAGAAAATCGTAAACCTGCACCAGGCCCGGAAGAGTGAATCTACAATAGGCAATCAGGTTGGTGTGAATATATCAACTCTGGGAGCAATTGTAAGAAAATGGAAGACATATAAGGTCTTTGATAATTTTCTCAATCTGGGGCCCCACGCAAGATCTCATCCCATGGGTTCAAAATGATCATGAGAATGGTGAGCAAAAATCCCAGAACTACAAAGAGGGACCTGATGAATGACCTGCAGAGAGCTGAGACCAAAGTAACAAAGGCTACCAACAGTAAAACACTACGCTGAGAGGGACTGAAATCCTGCAATGTCCAGCAAGTACATGTCCAGGCCTGTCTGAAGTTTGCCAGAGAGCATATGCATGATCTAGAAGAGGATTGGGAGAATATCATGTAGTCAGATGAAACCAAAATAGAACGTCTTGGCATAAACTCAACTCATCATGTTTGGAGGAAGAGGGATGCTGAGTTGCATCCTAAGAACACCATACCTAATGTGAAGCATGGGGGTGGAAACAGCATGTTTTGGGGCTGTTTTTCTGCAAAGGAGGCAGGACAACGGATCTGTGTTAAGGGAAGAATGAGTGGGCCCATGTATCGTGAGATTTTAAGCCAAAACCTCCTTCCATCAGTGAGAGCATTAAAGATGGAACATGACTGGGTCTTCCAGCATGACAATGATCCCAAACACACTGCTCGGACAACGAAGGAGTGGCTCCGTAAAAAACACTTCAAGGTCCTGGAGTGGCCTAGCCAGTCTCCACACCTCAACCCCATAGAAAATTTGTGGAGGGAGTTGAAAGTCTGTGTTGGCCAGCGACAGCCCCACAAAATGTAGGGCCTTGGGCTGTGGGTGCATCATTGGAGTGCCACAATAGTTTTCCATCTCTGTGGTCCCATGGCACTTAAACACTCTCACACGTAACATTTTAATGACATTCACATGTAGGGCCTTGGGGGCGGGCACGCTCAATGGCATCAAGAGGGAATGTATTTTATTAACATAGCCTCTGGTACCTGCGCTCACCTCTAAGGGTTAGGTTGCATGTAGAGATTAAGGGTTGTGGGTGGGGGGGGCAGGCCTTTCACCCTGTGAGGAAATTTATGTTGGGGTTCATTGGAGGTGGGGGTTAAAATCAGGTTTTTTGTGTCAGGTTGAGTCTTGCACTGCTTCCGCTCTTGGATCAGTATAGGCCCCCTATAAAATGTGGGGCCTATTTCCTCCCCGCCACACTCCTTGCCGGTGGTTGGTGTCTCTGCTCGCTGGTTCTCGGTGTCCAGGGCTGGATGCTTTGGTGTGTGCCGGCTCACTCCCGATGGCTGCTTACCGGGGCCTGCATCCCTGGGCTCGGTCGGGCCTCTGCTTGGGGAGTGATATGTCCCGAGGTCTTGGGTCTCTGGGTCCATGGCTGGGTCTGCTCGGGCATAGACAGCTGCCGGCGGGGCCTGAGCCCCATCGCTTCAGCTCCCTCGGACCTCTGCACTGTGGTTGCTGGGTGGTTCCCCTGGGACTTTCCCCTGCTCTTCTCTGGGGGGGGGTTGCAGTAGTCCTGGCGATGGTTCTCCTGGGGTTCCTGAGGTCTGGGAGGCCTTTAGATGCCTTTGGCTCGGATCTCCTCCGTATCTGTCCCAGGTCCAGGGGGGCAAGTCTATGGCTCCTTACACTCGCTATTGCATATTTTTATGGAGAAAGCTTGTTCTTGTTTGTTCCTGGCCTGCTTATACACGGCCCGGTCTCCACTCCTGTGAGCCTCTTCCGTATCCCTGCACAGCTGCCTCAGATGAGAAATTGTTAGGAATAACCTTGCTTACTGTTACTTATAGATGAGATTTCACTCACAGACCAGAATGATAAAGTATGAATGCTAATGTTTTTACTTCTTTCTGCACTTCTCTGAGAAGGTTAAGGACGGGAACCATCAATGCTGATCTCTGTAACCATTCCTCTGCCTTATTTAAAATAAAAGTGTTGAGCGTAAAGAACAGTTTGAGAGTCATTCCTTTTAAGAGAAAGTGATTGTAAGCAGAGAGAATGCTTCTGGGGAAAAGAGTTTGGGGGAGATCCGAGGTGTCTGAGTGCAAACAGGATGCGGTAGCTTGGACAAAATAAACCGATATGCAAAAATATTTGGTCTGCACACACAGAAACTAATCTATGATGTCACCACCTCAGTGAGTTGGTTTTAGTCAATGGCTGAAGTTTCAAAATCTGTCCAATCTGTGCAGTCGCAGCAGGCCTGTAATATCTGCTTTGACTCATCAGTCCACTTCTTTACACTCTGATCCACAGGTTTGGAAGCTTTTAACTTCTGTCTAAAGGTTGGGATGAGATGGATCAGAGAGTAGTCAGAAAGTCCAAAAGCAGCCCTGGTGATAGCATTATATGCATCCTTTAAAGTTGTGTAGCAGTGGTCCAGAGTGTTTTTATCCCTGGTGGGGCACTTAATGTGTTGTCTATATTTGGGAAGTTCAGTGGAGAGGTTGACCTTGTTAAAATCCCCAAGAACAATGATGAGAGAGTCTGGATGTTTTTTCTGTTGTTTTTAAGCATCTGATGTGGAGCTTTGAGGTGGTATGTAAGCACCAACCAATACAGTTGAGGAAAACTCCCTCGCTTTAACAGTTTACAGTTTATGAGAAATGACTCCAGTTCAGGACTACATGTCTTCTTGAACACTTTGATATCTCTGCACCAACCTTTGTTTATATCAAAGAAGATACCACCTCCTCACTTTTTTTTTGGATATGTCTCTGTTGGTCTGTTTTTAACAGCTGAAAGCCGGGTTTCCAAAGTGCACCTTCTGGGGTGTTCTCACTCAGCCAGGTTTTGGTAAACCAGAGGGCGAATCAGCAGTATCACAGCCAGGGACAAGTTTAACAAGCTGATAAAAAAGGCTGGTTCTGTTCTGGGGACTCCTATAGAACCTTTGGAGATGATTGTGCAAAGAAGGATTCTTCATAAAATGAAGAACATTATGGACAAACCTGAGCATCTTCTTCATGAGACTGTTGTACAACAACAGAGTGTTTACGGTCAAAGGCTTCTTCAGATCTGCTGTAAGACAGACCACTACAGGAGATCCTTCCTGCCCACTGCCATCAGCATCTACGATGGTCCTTTAAAGATGTCTGAATAATATGAGCTACAACGGCATTTAATTTCCTATAAGGACTAATAAAGTATTTTTGAATTTCAATTGAATTCAATATACAGGTCCTTCTCAAACAATTAGCATATTGTGATAAAGTTCATTATTTTCTATAATGTAATGATGAAAATTTAACATTCATGTATTTTAGATTCATTGCACACTAACTGAAATATTTCAGGTCTTTTATTGTCTTAATATGGATGATTTTGGCATACAGCTCATGAAAACCCAAAATTCCTATCTCACAAAATTAGCATATTTCATCCGACCAATAAAAGAAAAGTGTTTTTAATACAAAAAAACGTCAACCTTCAAATAATCATGTACAGTTATGCACTCAATACTTGGTCGGGAATCCTTTTGCAGAAATGACTGCTTCAATGCGGCGTGGCATGGAGGCAATCAGCCTGTGGCACTGAGGTCTTATGGAGGCCCAGGATGCTTCGATAGCGGCCTTTAGCTCATCCAGAGTGTTGGGTCTTGAGTCTCTCAACGTTCTCTTCACAATATCCCACAGATTCTCTATGGGGTTCAGGTCAGGGGAGTTGGCAGGCCAATTGAGCACAGTGATACCATGGTCAGTAAACCATTTACCAGTGGTTTTGGCACTGTGAGCAGGTGCCAGGTCGTGCTGAAAAATGAAATCTTCATCTCCATAAAGCTTTTCAGCAGATGGAAGCATGAAGTGCTCCAAAATCTCCTGATAGCTAGCTGCATTGACCCTGCCCTTGATAAAACACAGTGGACCAACACCAGCAGCAGACACGGCACCCCAGACCATCACTGACTGTGGGTACTTGACACTGGACTTCTGGCATTTTGGCATTTCCTTCTCCCCAGTCTTCCTACAGACTCTGGCACCTTGATTTCCGAATGACATGCAGAATTTGCTTTCATCCGAAAAAAGTACTTTGGACCACTGAGCAACAGTCCAGTGCTGCTTCTCTGTAGCCCAGGACTGGGGAATGCGGCACCTGTAGCCCATTTCCTGCACACGCCTGTGCACGGTGGCTCTGGATGTTTCTACTCCAGACTCAGTCCACTGGTTCCGCAGGTCCCCCAAGGTCTGGAATCGGCCCTTCTCCACAATCTTCCTCAGGGTCCGGTCACTTCTTCTCATTGTGCAGCGTTTTCTGCCACACTTTTTCCTTCCCACAGACTTCCCACTGAGGTGCCTTGATACAGCACTCTGGGAACAGCCTATTCATTCAGAAATTTCTTTCTGTGTCTTACCCTCTTGCTTGAGGGTGTCAATAGTGGCCTTCCGGACAGCAGTCAGGTCGGTAGTCTTACCCATGATTGGAGTTTTGAGTGATAAACCAGGCTGGGAGTTTTAAAGGCCTCAGGAATCTTTTGCAGGTGTTTAGAGTTAACTCGTTGATTCAGATGATGAGGTTCATAGCTCGTTTAGAGACCCTTTTAATGATATGCTAATTTTGTGAGATAGGAATTTTGGGTTTTCATGAGCTGTATGCCAAAATCATCCGTATTAAGACAATGAAAGACCTGAAATATTTCAGTTAGTGTGCAATGAATCTAAAATATATGAATGTTAAATTTTCATCATGACATTATGGAAAATAATGAACTTTATCACAATATGCTAATTTTTTGAGAAGGACCTGTAGCAGAGACAGGGAAGGTGGGGAACCCTGTCTGGAGCCTCTTTTAAGATTAATGCTCTGAGAAACCCATTCATCTACCTTGGTGAGCTATAAAATATTCTGATCCATGACAGCAAATGCATGTCCAAATCCAAATTTATTTGGGGTAACAAAAATAAATTTTCAATTCATCCAGTCAAAAGCCTTTCTGCATCTAATGAAATGAATAAACAAATTCTTTGGGGGGATGTTCCCGTAGTCTATTAAATATTTCTTGTACTCTTGTATTTTTAATATATCAATATATTAAATCCAGTCTGTTCTGGATGTATAATATGAGGTGTTAATTTTCCCAGCCTTGTGGGCAATGTCTTGCAGATGCTTTTAAGACCTGCATTTGTGGGGAAACAAGATAGCAGTGTAGAGGCAACAGTGCCGCAGAGTAAACTCTGGTAGACCTTGTAGATTAACTTGTAATTATTTTTTTCAATGGGGTCAAACTACACCGTTACATTCTGGAATATTTTAACATGAGTTTGGGTAGTTATTTAATCAAAAACACAGAGGACATACCTAGGCCTAAGCAAAATCTATCAAGGAAGGTCACGATCAATGATGAGAGAGGAGTGAAATGCTATTGTTACTACTACCCTCAAGTGAGCGAGGAGGGGATAAAGTCAAATGCTATACTATAAGTGAGTGAATTGGGGCTTATTGCTAATACTACAACCGAAGCTACCTGTTGGAATAATTGAATATAGATTTATCTTATATATTTTCCTTTTCTTTAGCTTGACTATTTGATCTTTATAACCTTTCATGATGTATGTGTGAGTAAGGATGTGAGGAGTGTGTCTGGAGGCAAGGATCAAAGGTGGAGCTGGAGAGGAAGCAGTCACAGTTGAGGAGGGCATAAAGATGAAGGCTGATTGCGCTGAACAGATGACACAACTGATTTTAAGGATGGGGGAGACTGTGGAAGTGTGCTGTTACAAGATAATGGTGTCTATGACCTGTTTACGATGCAGCTGTTTTCCCCATTCTTAGAGAGCGATATTCATTGTAAATAGGGAACCCCTAAAGATAATAAAAAGCGAGGAGCGGACAGATGGTTTTCAGAGCGGTAGGAGATTTGTAACTGAAAGCACATCTGTTATAAGTATTTTAGGTTGTTTAAACCTGACATTAATTTGGTCTTCGAGAGTCAGATTCCAATTACGCCTGAGGATTCCAGCGGGTTGGTGGACTCCAGTGAAGACTGTGCGCACGGCAGTCTTCATCAGGGAGACTCACAGACCCTTTCTGGGACTGGATCTCGGACCGCCTGCTGGGGTCTGACGGCTGACGGAACTCTGAGAGAGAGGAGAAGACAAAGTGGTGAGTTGAGTTTGGATTAAAAAAGTGTGACAAATGACTGGGGGTCATTGCGTGAAATAAAACCCTGTGAATCATAAGCCCTAACAGGTACAAGAAGGACGGCGGAGTCCTCGAAGTATTAAGAAGTAATGCTGAAAATTCCGTGTTTAGGGGACGGCGGAGTTCTCTTAAGTATTAAGAAGTAATACTGTCATTCCGTGTTTTCAGGATGGCGGAGTCCGCGTTTAAGTATTTGAACAAAGATACTAAGAAAATTCCGCGTTTAAAAATCTGTGCATGTGAGAAATGAATGGAGGATTTAAACCACTAGGTTTTGCCTCATACCAAAGCAGTGGGATTGAAAGTGACTAACCTTTGTGGATGCAAAGGCAAGAATTCTCCACTCGAAAGAGTTGAAGTGAGAATTACCACAAAAGGAGATTTTTCTGTCACCCTACTGAGCAGAATAATCCAGAATTTAGAATACCCTAGGTATTTATATAATGGACCAAAATAAAAAAAAAAAATAAAAAAAAGGGAAATCAGTGCATCCACAGGATTAACTAGGAAGCCATTATTCTGGACAGTGACAGTGCAGGAAGGGATACATTTGCATACAAAGCATCAATGAGAAATATTCCTTACCGAATAGGAGGAACAGTTCTTGAGTGAAGTCCCTGATAAGTTATGGTCAAAAGACCTTACTGATGTAGGCTTAGTAAAAGGAGCATTACCTGTCCAAATTAGAGCAAAAACAGAATACAGGCCCAGTGTAAAGCAATACCCTTTGAAACATGATGCACGTGAAGGAATAAAACCAGTAATAAAGGATTTAATAACTGCAGGGGTGATAATAAAATGCGAGGACTCACCATGTAACACCCCCATTTTTCCAGTTAAAAAACAAGCTCCATCAACAGGATGGCGCATGGTACAAGACTTACAGGCAGTTAATAATGCAATTGTTCAGAGAGCACCATGTGTTCCTGATCCTTATACATTATTAAATTCCCTAAGACCAGATGCTAGAATATTTACTGTAGTTGATATAAGCAATGCATTTTTCTCTGTACCTATAGATAAAGATAGTTAGTTCTGGTTTGCATTCACTTTTGAGGGACAAAGATATACTTATACCAGACTACCTCAAGGCTACTGTGAAAGTCCAACTATATACTCTCAGGTAATGAGTGAGAGTATGGCCAAGTTTGACCCTCCAGGAGGTAGACAGGTTTTACTATATGTTAATGATGTGCTATTAGCCTCTCCTGATGAGGAGACCTGTAAAAATGACATAATAGCATTATTAAAACATTTAGCAGAAGAGGGACACAAAGTCAGTAAAAAGAAACTTCAGTTGTGCAAAAATGAGGTTAAATACCTAGGCCACAATCTTAGCGCAGGGGGACGCACAATAGTAGAAGAAAGAAAGACTGCAATATTACAAGTTCCAAAACCAGTAACAAAAAAGCAAATTATGTCCTTCCTTGGACTAACTAATTATTGTATAAACTGGGTGCCAAATTATGCAGAAATAGTAGCTCCATTGAACAAACTAATGTATGAGGAAGAGCTGAAAATGACGTCTGAACTGAAATGGAGTGTAGAAGCTGAAGAAGCATTTACCAACATGAAACAAGTTCTAGTTTCCAGTACTGCTTTAGCATTACCAGACTACAGTAAACCGTTTGTTCAGATGGTAGATTGCAAGGGACATTTTATGACTTCAGTTCTGGTTCAACAACATGGAGATAAAATGAAACCAATAGCCTATTTCTTTTCAAAACTAGACAGTGTTGCGTGTGCGCAACCATATTGTGTGAGAGCTGTAATTGCAGCCTCAATGGCAGTTGAAGTCAGTGCCACAAAAGTGTTGTTTCACTTTTTAACTTTAAGAGTTTCCCATGCAGTTTCAGCATTATTACTGCAAACAAATTTGTCCTGCATGTCAACCTTACTGTGACAACCACACTTAACTATAGAAAGGTGCACCGCCTTAAACTCAGCAACATTGTTACCCACGCCTGAAGATGGAATTCAACATGATTGTCAAGAATTAGCAGAAAAAGAAGCAAAAACTAGAAGTGATTTGCAGGATCAACCTGCAAATAGTTTTATGTGAATGGTTTCTCCAGAAAAGATGAGAGAGGGAAGACACAAACAGGATATGCATTGGTGACAAAAGATACAGTGTTAAAAGAAATGCAACAACAAAGCCCACCACAGGAGATAGAAATGTGAAAAAAAAAACGAAAAAAAAAAAAACATGGAGCTGCATTAAAAGATGAAATCTATATTTTATCAGATAATAAACTTGTCCTATTAAAGAACCTACAGGGGTTGGACAATGAAATTGAAACACCTGTCATTTTAGTGTGGGAGCTTTCAAGCCTAAATTGGACCAGCCTGGTAGCCAGTCTTCATTGATTGCACATTGCACCAGTAAGAGCAGAGTGTGAAGGTTCAATTAGCAGGGTAAGAGCACAGTTTTGCTCAAAATATTGAAATGCACACAACATTATGGGTGACATACCAGAGTTCAAAAGAGGACAAATTGCTGGTGCACATCTTGCTGGCGCATCTGTGACCAAGACAGCAAGTATTTGTGATGTATCAAGAGCCGCAGTATCCAGGGTAATGTCAGCATACCACCAAGAAGGACGAACCACATCCAACAGGATTAACTGTGGACACAAGAGGAAGCTGTCTGAAAGGGATGTTCAGGTGCTAACCCGGATTGTATCCAAAAAACATAAAACAATGGCTGCCCAAATCACGGCAGAATTAAATGTGCACCTCAACTCTCCTGTTTCCACCAGAACTGTCTGTCGGGAGCTCCACAGGGTCAATATACACGGCCGGGCTGCTATAGCCAAACCTTTGGTCACTCATGCCAATGCCAAACATCGGTTTCAATGGTGCAAGGAGTGCAAATCTTGGGCTGTGGACAATGTGAAACATGTATTGTTCTCTGATGAGTCCACCTTTACTGTTTTCCCCACATCCGGGAGAATTACGGTGTGGAGAAGCCCCAAAGAAGCGTACCACCCAGACTGTTGCATGTCCAGAGTGAAGCATGGGGTTGGATCAATGATGGTTTGGGCTGCCATATCATGGCATTCCCATGGCCCAGTACTTGTGCTAGATGGGCGCGTCACTGCCAAGGACTACCGAACCATTCTTGAGGACCATGTGCATCCAATGGTTCAAACATTTTATCCTGAAGGCGGTGCCGTGTATCAGGATGACAATGCACCAATACACACAGCAAGACTGGTGAAAGATTGGTTTGATGAACATGAAAGTGAAGTTGGACATCTCCCATGGCCTGCACAGTTACCAGATCTAAATATTATTGAGCCACTTTGGGGTGTTTTGGAGGATTGAGTCAGGAAACGTTTTCCTCCACCAGGATCACGTAGTGACCTGGCCACTATCCTACAAGAAGAATGGCTTAAAATCCTTCTGACCACTGCGCAGGACTTGTATATGTCATTCCCAAGACGAATTGATGCTGTATTGGACGCAAAAGGAGGCCCTACACCATACTAATAAATTATTGTGGTCTAAAACCAGGTGTTTCAGTTTCATTGTCCAACCCCTGTATATAAATGGGGCGGCAATATTGAGCCATCGTGTTTCACAATGTCTCAACAAGGAGGAATGGTAGGACAGATACATAAATATTATATACATATGGATTTAATTCTTATTCAAAATAAATAAATAAATAAATGTTTGTAAAACATGTTTAACATGTACAAAACATAATCCACAAGGGAATTTAAGACCACGATGGGAACAATTTTCAAAACCAAGATACCCCTTTCAAACAATTCATATGGATTTTATTGAGTTAAACCACAGTGTAGGAAAAAAGTTCTGTTTTGTCATTATAGATGCATTTTCTAAATGGATAGAACTATTTCCAACTAAACATTACAAGCACCTCAGGGCTAACACCCTATAAAAAGTTATTTGGAAGACCATACAGATTACCACAGTTCAAAAATCCGTGGGAGTTAGATGAAGAAGCTAACCTAGCTGATTATATGAAGAGTATGTTAGAAAAGCAACAGAAACAAATTTAAACTAATGAGGAATGTTCTATTTCCCAGCAGGAAAACCAACTAGTGGAACCAGGAGACTGGGTGTTAATAAGAGTGTAAAAAAGAAACATTGGTATTTCACCTAAGTGGGAGGGTCCATATTATGTATTATTAACCACTCCCACAGTAGTAAAAATAGCTGAGAGATCAACCTGGATTCACCTTATACATTGTAAAAAGGTAATTTTGTTTGAAAGCTCCACCAGGGGAAGTGATTTATAGACTGATAATATGGTGGACCCAGACATTTAGAGGCTGGAGAGACCCGAAAGTCAGTGAAGAAAATTAAGACACTGGAACCACTTAGAGGAGTCACAATTTCAGCCAAAATGACTCTTAGATAGATTAACAATGCATTCCGTTGCTGGGCATTTATATTTTTCCTCATATTGATTTTTTTTTATTTTTCTGGTACTTCCGGGAACCAGTCAAGATAAATAAGAATGTAATAACACCTGCTATGAGTCATATGAAACAAGTAGCGCTAAACTAAGGAAGGCAAGATAACCTAACTATGTGCACTAAACAAACTTCTTATACTTATGGCATTCAAGTGTGCGTGAAATCTAAAACCATAGCTGTGGTGCTGATCCCACTCATTAGTTTGACCAAACGAGGAAGGAAAGGGCAGGATTGTAGGAGTTATAAATGATACTTAACTAATGACAGAAGAGACACCTCATGGTCCATGATGGTAGCTGATGAAGGAAACAATTGGACACCAGAGTGGGGCACCACTGCTTATGCTAGTCATCAAAAGAAGTTGTTTAAGCTCCATAAAGCTGATAATGTAATCCAGGTAACAATTAACCTCACGCATAACTCTCTATTTTCTTCCGACTACATTGCATCAGGAGGAAAATGTTGGGGTTTTCTCCTGTGGGTCTGGGTTTCAAGGTCAGACCCAAACTTTGACCGCTTTGTTTGTGAAGTAAAAACTGAAACGACTCTCTCCCCTAAGGCTACAGCGAAGAGAGTAAAAATTATGGTAGGAAACTTAACCACAGATGACTAGTTCCAGGTTATTACTGGAGTATCAGGAACAAATAATAACTGGTCATTGATGGTAGAGCAAACGGCTAACATGACTAAAAGAGATTGTGTTGTGTGTATGGGTCCCCTTTATTATAAATAATTCCAGCTGTGATACCACAACCCTGTGTGATAGAAGTAATGAATCAAACTAATCCTAATGAAATGTGTCAGCACTGGGATTCTGTTGTTCCTGTAATTACAGCAGATAAGAACAAACCAGTATTCCATAAACAGGTCACCACTGGAAACTACACATGTATAAATATGACAGAGAGAGGCAATAAATTGGGAAATCTCACTGCAGTATGGTGTACTACAACTGTAGAAGTAAATAAGTATTTTAAACCAGTCTCTAGAGGAGACATTATTGTTACCAGTTTCAGTATATCCTATGTCAGTAGATGAAGTAACAGATGGACTATCTAGTGTAAACCCACATGACTGGCGTAATAGAAAGTGCAGAGCAGTAGCTTGGCAGACTGAGGGAGACTCTACATACATAGATGCTATAGATGAAGATAAATTAACTGATCAAGTAGCCACAAGATTTGAATCAAGTATCTGTGGTGTATGATGAACAAAAACGTAGACAGGATCAACTATATTCACTACAATGTGCAAAAACTAGGAAATTGGACACAAAGCGGGTTTGAAACTGTCCATGACTAATTGGCTTCAACTTCCCTGATGTCATTCCAGAATAGAATTGCTTTGGACATGTTGTTAGCTGAAAAAGGAGGAGTTTGTGCCATTTTTGGAGAAAAATGTTGCACATTCATACCTAACAACACTGCTGCTGATGGCAGCCTCACTAAAGCCATAGAAGGGTTGAACATTCTGGAGTAGACACCTCGATGTGGGACTCCTGGCTGGATGTGTTTGGGAAGTATAACATTTTAGTAACATCAGTAATAATTTCCTTTGCTGTGTTTGCTGCAATTTTTGACATTGTGTGGATGTTGTATTCCCTGCCTTCGTTCTCTGCTTAACCGTCTCATCACCACAGCTATTTCTCCTATGGAAGACAGAGTTACCCAACTCTATCCGTTACTTAAACATCAGGATGATGAAGATGATGAGGATATGACGGACCACTTTTCTGGCCGTACCCAGATCCATTTCTGTATGATTCCGTAATTTAAATGTCAGTAAGTACCTCTGAGTATAATTGTCTTTGTACTCATGAAAATACTCTTACAGTTAAAAAATCCGAAAGAAGTGGCTGTTAAGTGATATGAGAATATGAGCAAATATGAGATAAACAGGGAGGAAATGTTGGAATAATTGAATATAGATGTATCTTATATATTTTCCTTTTCTTTAGCTTGACTATTTGATTTTTAAAACCTTTCATGATGTTTGTGTGAGTAAAGGATGTGATGAGTTTGTCTGCAGGCAAAGATCAAAGGTGGAGCTGAGAAGGAAGCAGTCACAGATGAGGAGGTCATAAAGATGAAGGCTGATTGCGCTGAACAGATGACACAAATGATTTTAAGGATGGGGGAGACTGTGGAAGTGTGTTGTTACAAGATAATGGTGTTTATGACCTGTTTACGATGCAGCTGTCTTTCCCATCCTTAGAGAGCGACATTCATTGTAAATAGGGAACCCCTAAAGATAATAAAGAGCGAGGAGCGGACAGATGGTTTTCAGAGCGGTAGGAGATTTGTAACTGAAAGCACATCTCTGTCCGTTCTCCTCGGCGAGTGAAATAACTAATTCTTTGTCTTTCTCTTCTTTTTGTGATGTTATAAGTATTTTAGGTTTTTTAAACCTGACACTACCACAGCCCCCTATGGTGCCCTTGAACCTTTTATGCGAGCATTGGAATGGGTGACTGATAATCTCACAAGGGTTTTTTAATGTCAAGATAGCTGCAGTCCTTGAGGCCATCAATAAACTGCTCGGATGGAAGCAGTGAAGGCTAGAGTTGAAGAAGCGGAAAAACAGATCGCTGATGTTAAGACTGGCTACTTATTTAGAGGCAATTATTGCTAACATGAAGAAGCAAATTAAATGCATGCTGGAGCACACTGATGACTTGGATAACTGGCCTCAGGTGCCATGTATGAATAATTGGCATCCCAGAGGGGACAGAAGTCTTTGATCCTGTGAAATTCTTTGAAAGGTGGATTCCTGAACATCTGCAGTTGGAGAGAACTACCAGTCACTTGAAATTAGACAGGCCTCACAGATCACTAGTTTCAACACCGGATCCCAACCAGCGTCCGAGATCTTTCATCATAAGTTTCATAATTTCACAGACAAATGTGTAATGGAGGCTGCTTGGCGCATTGAATCCCATCGACTGGATCAGGAGAACTGGTGCAGAGACGCAAAGTGTTTGATGGTATGAAGACTGACTTAGGGAAATTAACGTGGATTACTTGCTGATGTATCCGGCAATTTTACGGGTGAAAGTGGATGGGAATCAGCAGAGATTTGATTCACCGGAGGAATCTGTGTTTTATTAGTTCTTTAGAACAAAACATCAGTGGCACTGTTACTCACTGGGGGAATGCTGTGTTTATTAAGATTTTAGTTCTTTGGCTTCAAGATAGTAGTGTTAATGACTGTGTACTTTACCATACAGAGGATTATAATGTCTTCAGGAGCCACCTCTGATACATGTCTGTTGGTTCTAGGTTGTACTGCCAGAAGGAGGTGAATTGCAGTCCTATTAGCGTTTTTGTCCAAGGATGTACATATTTATTTGGGACATGGGCTGCTGTTGCTGAAGTTTTGGGGCAGGTAGCCTCAACACAGAACCAGTTTGAAGTTTCCTGTAAGTTTGGTTATGGAGAAACTGACCTTAAAGTTTTGTTTGTATTTTGTTTGTGTGATTACTGTATGTTTGCTGGTTTAGCAGTTAATGTGTACGCCTGTTGTTCTTTTAAGCTTAGACTGGATCTGTCTGTATAGTAGTTTGGGTTTTGGTTTATTTAAACCCGGTTTAGTCTTTGTTTACCTTCTGTCTGTGTTATAATGTAAATTGGTCTCACTCCTTCTGTCTTCCTGCAGGTAGGTCATGTTAGATTACGCCTGGTTCCTGTATCCTATGTCCTGGCCCGGTCCTGGTTTCCCTGCCCGGTCTGTGAGTGAGAACAATAAATGTTGGACTTACCTTCATTCATCTGACTCCTGGCATCTCCTTCTCTGCACTTTGGTCCTATCCAAAACACAATCATGACAGACTCAGTGCAGGGAGTGTTTTTTGGGGTACATGTGTCAGCAAATTGAGTTATAGCATAGTATATGGCATCTAACAAACTTCATTTTTGTAGATGGCATGTGAAAGGGGTCAATAACCCTATCAATTCTGAGTCTACAAATTATGTTGTTGAGCAAGTGAGATTAGGTAAGGTAAGGTAAGTTTGTTTATATAGCGCTTTTCAGCAACTAGACACTCAAGGCGCTGTACATACAATACAATCACAAAGCAAATAAACACAGATACAGACACAGAAAAACCCCTAACCCTCAAATGATAAAATCAAACAACAGAGGTAATTTAAAAAAGTAAAATAAAATAAAGAGAACAGAATGATGGACAAGAAAATGAAAAGAAAACTGGACTGAAACGCAACTAATCATGCCTAGATGGCTCAGTCAGGTGAAAAATACCAGGCACATTGTTTAGGCTAGGGTGCCTAGGAAGAGGGCTTCTGGTCAGGATTAATATACCTGGACACTGCATAGTGTAATAGAAAAACTTCCTTACGGACTTCAAGAAAAGTGACTCTCAGCCGGCTCAAAATTCAAAGCGGAAAATGATTATTTTCCTCGTTTGATTACTGCCAGTTTTTACTGTCATAAGGCACATAGGAGGAACAACCCAAGTTGTATTTTTCCACACACAAGCGGATAACCAAAGACTCCCTCAAGGAGTTACGGCAGGAAAATATCTATTCACAAAACTAATATCTCCAAAGAGAAAGAGCAGCGAGCAAACCTGTCTGCACAGAGAACTGATGGATTCGAAAAAAATTGTCCCATCCACAAAAAACCACATCCGACATTCCGGAGCTTAACCCTGACACAGAAATCCTCATTCTACTGGTACGAAATTCAATGGAAAACTCATTGAGTGGCCTATTACGTTGCTTTAAAGCTCTCAACTGTCGACCAATACTTGATTTATCTTCTATAGAAGAAAAAGTCTGTCTAAACTCTTCAACAAAATCCACAAAAGAGCAACCAAAATCTCTGCAATCGGAGAAACGGGCTTCAGCCCAATGTAAAGCCTTGCCTGTTAGTAAACCAATAATGTAAGAAATCTTTATGTCATCATGGGGAAAATAACAAGGAGAACGGTTGAAAACTAGATTACACTGTAGCAAGAACCCCTTACAATTACCCACCTCACCAGAAAACTTTTCTGGGTTTGGGGAGGTGATGTCACGGGAATGCGGAAGTTGTTGAGACTCTGGTGGTGCGGCATTGCCATCTATCTGTATGGCGGAATGAGGATTTAAAGTCTGTTGTAACATGGCGGTTATCTGTTCTAACTGCTGATTTGTTTGTCGTTGTTGCTCTGAAAGGGAACGGAGAGATGAATCATAAAATTGGATCTGATTAGCGTGTTCAGAAAGTGTTCTGCAGAGTGCCTCTGCTGGGTCTGGTTGGCGAGAGTGTTCTGTCATTATGTTTGAAACAGCTCTGACCCACATACAGAAGGACACTCCAGAGAACGAAAATCAGTAAAATGATGTTTATTAAGATACTAATAATCAGGAACGAGAACGGTTAAATCTCCAACTGTATGGAAGGAAAGGGAAGAGAACTGGTGAGACAAGGGACTACAATAAGACGAAAACTAGTGACTACAACTCTGAACTGGGGTGGTGAACGGCTTACTGGTTTGAAGTAGTCAGGTCGCCAGGGGCTGAGGGATCCGGGGTTTAAGTCCATAGAAGCAGTGTTCGTCTTGATGTTTCCTCCTGGTGCTGTTCTGAGGTGGAGCAAAAACCGTGAGGTAATCCAAGTTGAAATGGCTTACGTAGGAGGGTGGACAGGATACGCTTAATGTCCAGATGCAGAGAAACGAAGGAATCAGGATGGCTGCCAGCCAGAACAAAATCCAGTCGAAGACAATAATTCAGGAAGCGAAGTCTGTAGGAAGCCTTTAGACACAGAGTCTTCTGAGGCAGTAATCCAAGAGTCGGGTTTAATAGCCTGCGAAGGAGCATAAACAAGGCTTACAAGGAGCACAAAAAACAAAGCTTAGTCTAGAGGTGGCTGAGTTCGTTACCACTGTAGGCAAACACTCTTGCATCGAAGTGCTGGCAGCCTCCTGCTTAAATCCTCCTCCAAGCAATCAGCAGAACAAGGCGCACCTGTCCACAAGTGCACCTGAGAGCTCCAGCACCATCTGGGAAACTGAACACAATGTTGGAAAGCACAACCTACCACACACATACAAACCAAAACCCCGAGAGATAGAGTCTGAAAGAGAGCACATATAACTGGGGGTTTGAGAGAACAGAGCAGAGACACAAAGAGAACAAAGAAGCACTGATCCAGGAGTACTTTCTATGGGAAGGAAAAGTAAATGTTAATGGATGTAGCTCCTTTAGTCGTTTCACCTAGAAAGAAAGAACAGATAAACTCTGAGCCAGTTTTCAAGGTTAGAGTCTGAAAAAGAGCACATATAATTAGTTACAGTAAAAGCTTAGTCAATTGCTATATCTAGGAGAGAGAAAGGGTTAAACACTGAAAGACAGGGCCAAGTGGATCATCTGTAGAAGTTGAGCATTTAGTTGTTGCCAGCAGAACCTTGGACAATGCCCCTCTCCAGAAAGGTGTCACAAGTAGACACAGAGTCAGGCCAGTTGTAGCTTCTATGAAGAGAAAAGAGAGAGAACATAAAGTTAAAAACTGAAATAACAGCAAATAATGCAAAATTGGAGAGTAGTGTGAGAATGTAGCAAAGAGGGTGAAAGTGGTCCTTATGTCCTCCAGCAGCCTAAGCCTATAGCAGCATAACTACAGAGATAGTTTCAGTTTATTTATTTATATACCCCTTATTTACAACAATGTCGTCTCAAGGCACCCAACAAAGGGTCCGGAACGGTGCGGGGCCTCCGGGGAGGCCAGACCAAACCACCGAGTGCCAGAGCCCGGCCACCCCAGAATGGGCCACCTGTAGGGGCACTAAGTAAAATAATAAACTCAAAAGGTTTGTCCATCTAGAGCCCACTGATGGCCATTGTTGTACTAAAAACCACAGGGATTGGGATACCTCTCTCTGTCAGACTGATTATAACCATTGGAAAAGAGAAGGGGTCATACAGGTAGCAGAAATGGAGGGTGTGTTTGCACCTCAACCATAACTGAGCCGGTTTAGGTTAAACCTGACTCCCCCTTACTCCATCCAACAGGGAGGGAGGAAGGCGGAGGTAAAAATTAAGGAAGATAGCCTAAGCCACTCTAACTATAAGCTTTATCAAAAAGGAAAGTTTTAAGCCTAGCCTTAAAAGTAGACAGGGTGTCTACCTCACGGACCAAAACCGGGAGCTGGTTCTACAGGAGAGGAGCTCGATAACTAAAGGATCTGCCTCCCATTCTACTTCTAGAGACTCTAGGAACCACCAGTAAACCTGCAGTCTGAGAACGAAGTGCTCTGTTAGGAACATATGGAACAATCAGATTTCTGATGTATGATGGAGCTAGATCATTAAGGGCTTTATATGTGAGGAGAATAATTTTAAATTCTATTCTGGATTTAACAGGGAGCCAATGAAGGGAAGCTAAAATAGGAGAAATATGATCTCTCTTTTTAATTTTCATCAGAACTCTTGCTGCAGCATTTTGAATCAGCTGAAGGCTTTTAACTGCATTTTGTGGACATCCTGATAGTAAAGAGTTACAATAGTCCATCCTTGAAGTAACAAATGCATGGACTAGTTTTTCAGCGTCACTCCTGGATAGGATATTTCTAATTTTGGCAATGTGATGAGAGATGAAGGAAGGAAATCCTAGAAACCTGTTTATCATGGGATTTAAATGACATGTCCTGGTCAGAAATAGCACCAAGGTTAAATACTTTATTACCAGAGGTCAATTTAATGCCATCCAGGTTAAGTGATTGACTAAGCAGTTTCTTTTTTAAAGACTCCGGTCCAAAGACAACAACTGATATATTCCACCCTTTCTAAGATAATATTATGATTGACTGTATCAAATGCAGCACTGAGATCTAACAGGACAAGTACAAGCACAAGGCCATTATCTGAGGCCATAAGAATATCATTAGTGACTTTCAGCAGAGCTGTTTCAGTGCTATGATGAGCTCTGAAGCCTGACTGAAACTCTTCAAACAGGTCATTGCTGTGTAAATGCTCACACATTTGATTAACATCTATTTTCTCAAGAATTTTAGATAAGAATGGAATATTGGATATAGGTCTGTAATTTTTCAAGTCATCTCGATCAAGCAAAGGTTTCTTAAGTAAAAGTTTAATTACAGCTACCTTAAATGCCTGTGGTATATATCCATTTACTAAAGATAAATTAATCATACCTAAAATGGGGCTGGTAATCAGAGGGAACACTTCCTTAAATAATTTGGTTGGGATTGGGTCTAACATACAAGTTGAAGGTTTAGATGAAGCTAATATTTCTAATAACTCAGGAAGCTCCACAGGATCAAAACAGTCCAAACCTAAATTAGGTTCTGCAGTTATGTCCAATGTTGTCTCACTTGCTGAGGATGAAGTAATCATCTTTGGGAGTATGTCAAAGATTTTATTTTTAATAGAATCAATTTTATTTAAGAAGAATCTCATGAAGTCCTGACTGGTGAGAGCTAATGGAATGGATGGCTCAACAGAGCTATGACTCTGTGTAAGTTTAGCTACTGTACTAAAGAGAAACCTAGGATTATTCTTGTTCTCTTCTATTAATGATGAGAAATAAGCTGTTCTGGCTTGGCGAAGTGTCTTTTTATACAACAGTAGGCTATTTTTCCAGATTAAGTAAGAATCCTCTAGGTTTGTAGAGCACCGTTTTCTTTCCAATTTTCTAACATGGTGCTTTAAAGTACGCAGATCTAAATTAAACCAAGGAGCATGCCTCCTGTGAATAATTACCTTCTTTTTCAAGGAGGCTGCATTGTCTAATGCATCATGCAATGATGAAGTAACACTATGAACAAGACAATCAATTTGTAAAGAGGCAGAAACAAAATTATTGCCCTCCACTGCGCTTTTCTGTGATAATGAGGAAATTAAAAGTGGAACAGATTCTTTAAAGGTTGTTACAGCATTGTCTGATAATGATCTACTATAATGAAATTTTCTTTCAGGTGAGGAGTACTCAGTTAAATTAAACTCAAAGGTTATTAAAAAATGGTCAGACAGGACAGGGTTATGAGAAAATATTGTTATGTCTTTGCACTCACTGCCATATGTCAGCACAAGGTCCAGAGAATGAAGACAAGGGTGGGTAGGTTTGTTAATGTTTTGTGCAAAGCCAATTGAGTAAAAGATAGCATTAAACGGTATACTTAGGCTATCACTTTCAGTGTCAACATGAATGTTAAAATCCCCCACTATAATAACCTTATCTGTATTTAACACTAAATCAGATAAAAGGTCTGAATACTGATCTAAAAATTGAGAGTAAGGACCCGGTGGACGGTACAAAACAACAAACAGAAGTGGTTTTAGTGCTTTGCAATTTGGATGAGGAAAACTAAGGATTAAATATTCAAAAGAGTTGTAGATATTGATTGGTCTGGGACAAATCGATAACTCAATGTGCTATAAGTGTGTTGCATGCAATGCTTTATTGAAGTTCTGCTGTATAACGCTGTTGAACCCAGAAGCGTTTACTGTTTTATCAACTGAGCGCTGACTCAGTTAAGTTAAAGCAGATTCTTAAAGGCTACGATGTGAGCCACGTGTGTTGCTCATTTTGTTACAGTTCATGGCCTTGCGTTTCATGGAGTTCCCTCTTCGGGGGGTTTTATGACTGTATGCTGAAGAGCTAAGAAGCACCTTGTAATGGAAAATTCTTTTAAAGTGCTCTGATATTCCCTTCACCTCTCACATTTGTTTCTGTGTTGTATCACTCACAGGTGACCTTCCATCTACCTCTCACCTCTGACCTCTGTGTTTGATGAGTGTTCTGTTTTATTTAGCAGATGGACTCTAAATTCACATGCTGGAGAGTTTTATGGTTAACCCTTCCTGAAGTGTATATTTCAAAGGGAGGTAGATGGGTGCCCTCATAAATAACTTTGTTAACTCTGACCCGGGGAGGGTCTAGGGGCCATATTTCTAAAACTCTTTGAAGTTGAGATAACACCCTCATTTTTAGTATAAATACTGTTTGTGATTTCTGTTCGTGGCTCTGTTTAACTGACTTGCTTGGTGACAGAGTCATTCAAACGCTGAATGCCTTTGAATAAAACTTATTAAGACAAAGTCCGGATTTTTTCTTCTTGTGAGTCAACTTCTCTCCACTTTGATAAGAAATTCCACAACAATTTTGGCGTCACGAACAGGATCTAACGTGCCAGAGGAGACCGCAGGAGGGGACACGGACGCCTGGCCAGCCTGAGACGTTGTCCTCAGTCCACCTCCATATTACGGTAGTGGAGTCCGGGTGTCCGCCTGCGGCTTCTGGTCGATTGGATCCGAACTAATTGTCTACAAATATATCTGGGTGAGAAGTTGCTCTGTATGATATAATGTTATTATTTTTATTGCACATTGACCATCATCTCCTAACTAATTAATTAGGTTCCGGAGTTGCGAGAGGGAGGACATCAGCTGAGAGCCCGGTTACCCTGCAAAAGGAATTGCAGGGAGGTTCTTATTGGTAACAATAAGATAAAGCAAAACACAGGGTTTTGCGGGTGGTTTTTAGCAATTTTCTACACCTTATAAAGGAGAAAAGCCAGTCGGCAGACGTGCCGCTGAACAGGTAAATAGAACAAAATGGGTTCCGGAACCTCAAAGGCATCAGGGGTGTCTCCTTCTCCAGACTCTGCAATTTATAAAATAATGAAAGAAAAAGGGGGAGATGATTGTGTTACATGTGCTTTAATTTGGGAGGACAAGTTTGGTTTTCCACAAGGTGGAAGTTTGAGTGTAAATCAGTTGAATAAAATAAAACAGTTGATGGATGGTGATTGGGAGAAAATAAAAAATAAAAAAAGGATTAAAAAACAAGATTTAGATCAGAGAGAAAAATGGGTAAAATGTTGGAATGAATGGATTACGGAGGCTATGCGTAGGGAAAGAAAATCCGAATTGAAACAGATGGCAGGGGGAAAAGATTTGTCCGGGGACGTGGGAAACAGGTATGACAATGCTGGTTGTGCCGTTGATTACCCCACGTTTCCACCTCCATATAGACCTAGTGATGCTTCACCCTCCTGTCTATATCCATCTTTACAGACGGAGTTGCGGGCCCTCCAGATGGCAGACCTCGATCTAGACTCCCGTCCTCCTCCAGCAGCAGGCCAACCAGCAGCGGGCCAACCAGCAAATCTGCCCGCAAGTCAGCCAGGACAACTCGCCAGTCCGCTTCAGTATCAGCCCGTGAGTCAACCCACACATCCACCTGCAGTGCAGGCTGATCTCACTCAGCACAGCGGCCCCAGCGGAGTGGAAGGTGTGATTATGCACCAGCCTACAGATGAGCAGCGACCGGGATCATCAAAGGACAACAAAATACCTTTCCTCTCCTCTCCTGTTAGTTTTCATGAGTTTACATGGCTACGAAGTGGAAGACAACGAGGACAAGATAAAAAAGAGGAAGGAGAGTATCAATGTCCTATGTTGGAAGTAGCCGGAACAAATGAGCCTCAGTTGGTGTTTCGACCGTGGACTGCAGCAGACATCCAAGCCAGTGCCGCGTTACTTCCGGATCCCGTAGGAGACGGAAGAAAGTTTGCTACGGAATTTAAAGCTTTATGCCATGAAATGAGACCCACCGGCACAGAAATTCGCCGGCTCCTTGCAGCAAAAATCAAACCTGGAGATTTAGTTGGTCTGAGATTGCCAGATCCTGCAGTGCGCCTTGGAGAGACAACTGGAGGTGAAAATGGTGATTTAAATCATCGTAATGGGCCATGGTATAATGCCATAGAACATTTGTGCACTGACTTGATCACAAAATTTCCACAGAGGAGTGATTGTGCCGTGCTACAACAAGTTAAACAACGTCCTGATGAGACAGTCGCTGATTTTCTTTACCGGATGGAAGAAGCGTTCAATAAACATTCAGGTATGGAGCGCCCCGCTGACTTTACCGTTTTGGGCCCCTGGGAAAAGATGCTGTGTGGATATATTATGGAAGGACTTCTCCCTGAGATCGCAGCACAAACTAAGACTCTTTATGTTGGTTGGAGACATGGGGTGCGTTTTGAGGAGCTGAAAAGACATGCTTTACACAGCGATGATGTTATCAACGACAGGAAGAAGAAAAAAGCGGACAAAAGAGAGACTGATTTGCATAACGCTGCCTTGACCCTGTATTACAGTACAAATCAACGTGGTTCTTTTCCTCGAGGACGAGGCCGGGGACGCCGGGGCAGAGGTCGGGGAAGGGGACAGTGGTCCCGCTCTGATGCTTGCCATAAATGTGGAAAGTTGGGACACTGGAGGAATGAATGTCCAGAGAAACTGCAGCAGCCGGACACCGGTAACTGACGGGGGGAGGACGGGACCCTGGATCTGGCTGTCATTCGCATTGAGGAGGGGTCTCTTAAGGAGCGTGAGGTTTCACAAACACACACACAGTTGCATAAAAATACTGATTCACATAGGTTGCTTACAGAGGCCATATTACACTTAGAAGGTGCCTCCGTAGTTTTACCAGGCACATATCTCCATACACAGAACCCTGCTTTTAAAAGAATGCCTATGTTTTCTATGATGGTGATGGATGAAGAAATTTCTTTTGTTGTAGATTCAGGAGCGACACACTCTGTTTTATCAGCTAAATGTATCAAAGAGCAGCCAAAACTGAGTGGTCGTTATGTTCATTCTGTCTCTGCTTCAGGTGAAACAGTTAGGGAAAGTTTTTCTGTTCCTCTAAAGTGTTGCACTCCACAGGGAGTGCAGTTAAAACATTCTTTTTTGGTGTCTCCTTTGTGTCCCTTGAATTTGATGGGTAGAGATTTGATGTGCAGATTAAATATTGCTATTATTTCAAACCCTGATGGACTGACAGTTCACACTCAGAAGGACTTTGACTATGACTACACTGCAGTACATTGGGCCCCAGATCAACCCTTATATGCATATCAGTGGAAGCTTCCAGTTGGTCCTGTACCTCAACATTTTGTCACATTGGCAGTGAATGCTGTGACACCTGATAGTGAGATAATGAGTGCAGATGATCTGCATTGTACTTCACATGTATCTGAAGGACCTGATTTTGATTATGAGGACAGTTGGTACAAAATTACAAATGAGAGAGTGTACCTCTCTGACATGTACTGGAATGATCACACAGCAGCTTTATCTGTGACTTTAACCTCTGAACAGCTGCATTTTTTTCAAGTTTCTGGTTCGGTGCCGCATGTATCATTGGCCAAGTCTGAAAATATGGAATGGAAGGATGTGGGGTTTTTTGTTAGACGTTGTCTCCTTGCCACGGATTGGAGGGAGACAGATGTCCCATATGTGTTTGTGTCTCCTTCTCAAAATGCTTTTAAAAGACATTGTCCCACTGTTGTTTCCTGTAATCGTACAGTGCAACTGATTTCACATTCACATCTGTTTTTAGCTACGGCTTCTTCTGCGGATGCAGATCTTGAAGAGCTGCCTGATTCATTGTGGGCTGCTCACAAATATGATGTTGGTCTTATTACAGATTGTGAGCCAGTTGTTGTTACTCCTAAATCAAACTACAGGCCATGTCAGAAACAATACTTATTGAAGAAGGAAGCTTTGGAGGGAATTCGTCCCGTTTTTGATTCCCTCCTTAAAGCTGGGGTAATTGTACCCTGTCCAAATTCACCTGTGAGAACACCGTTGTTCCCTGTAAAAAAAATTAGGCCCCCTGGAGAGCCTGACGAATGGAGATTTGTCATGGACCTTCAGGCTGTCAACCAGTCTGTTGTGGCCCGGGCACCATCAGTTCCGAACCCTTCTACGATTCTGTCACAAATTCCACCAGAAGCTAAATATTTTTCAGTGATAGACCTGGCAAATGCATTTTTTTCGGTCCCTGTACATAAGGACAGTCAGTATTGGTTTGCTTTTGAGTTTGATGGGAAGCCATATTGTTTTACTCGTCTTTGTCAGGGCTACACAGAGAGTCCAACTATTTTTAACACAGCTCTGAAGGACTCTTTGGCTGATTTGACTCTGTCTCCTGGAACTGTCCTTACACAGTATGTTGATGATTTATTATTATCAGCAGGATCAGAGGATCAGTGTAGGAAAGACACCTTGAAACTGCTTCAACATCTTCATAAGAAGGGTCACAAAGTTTCACGATCTAAAATGCAGTTTGTACAGAAAGAAGTGACATTTCTTGGTCATGTTCTCTCACATAAAAGCAGAAAACTGTCCCCTCAGCGCATTGAAGCTGTTCTGAAAATCCCAAAACCTGTCACCAAGAAACAAATGATGTCATTTTTGGGTATGACAGGTTATTGCAGAGCTCACATTCTGAATTACTCTGAGCTGGAAGCGCCTTTGGCCAGTTTAATATATGGGAGGAGCTTGGCAGCTGCAGACAAGATTAAATGGACAGATGAGGCAGAATTGGCTTTCAATGATTTAAAAACAGCCCTGTCTTCTGCGCCTGCATTGGCTTTACCAAACTCTGACAAGCCATTTATTCAAATGGTGGATGAAAAATCTGGTTTCATGTCATCTGTGTTGTTGCAATCCCATGGTGATAAATTGCGACCTGTGGCTTATTATTCCAGTAAGCTTGATGCAGTTGCAGCTGGGCTGCCTGGTTGTTTGCGAGCTGTTGCTGCAGCTGAGAAAGCCGTGTTGGCATCACGTGACGTTGTTGGATATAATCCATTGACAGTTTTTGTTCCACATTCTGTTTCCATCATCCTCCTGGAACAAAAGACGTCTCATCTATCAGCAGCAAGGTGGTTGAGGTATTCTTCAATATTATTGGACATGCCCAACATTACAATTAAACGTTGTAACACTTTAAATCCAGCCACACTACTGCCTACTGAGGAGGATGGTGAAAGTCATGACTGCGCAGCTGTCTTAAATGTTGTTTGTACCCCTCGTCCTGACTTGCAAGACACCCCTTTGACTAACCCTGATCTTATCTTGTATGTAGATGGGTCTTCCTCCCGTTCTGCAGTGGGTCTGAACCAAGTAGGATTTGCAGTGTGCTCTGACTCAGCTGTTTTGCGCTCAGGTCCTTTGCCAGCGCATTACTCAGCTCAAACAGCTGAATTAATTGCTTTGACTGAAGCTTGCAAGTTGGCAGAAGGAAAGACTGTGACTATTTACACAGACTCAAGATATTGTTTCGGAGTGGTGCATGATTTCGGGGCCTTGTGGAAACATCGCTCCTTTTTGAAATCAGATGGAAAACCTATTTTGAATGCTAGACAAGTGTCTGATCTTTTGGATGCTATTATGTTACCCGCACGTTTGGCTGTGGTTAAGTGTGCTGCGCACACAGGACAGTCTGATTTTGTTTCTAGGGGTAATGCAGCCGCGGACTCGGCAGCAAAAACCGCAGCTTTGAGGCCTTTCTCCTCAGATGAATCTTTTCTTTCTCTGACTGATCCGCAAGGTGTCACTGTTCCTGAAATGCAATCTTTTGCTACTTCACAGGAAAAAGAAAAATGGCGAAGAGCTGGGTGTATCTTTAACAGCAGTTCTGGCTGGCATGTTTCTGATGGTAGACCATGCCTGCCTAAACATTTTTTTCCCTGGTTTGCTAAATGGACGCATGGTTTGGATCATGTGTCCAAAGGGGGAATGCTGGATATGGTTAAAAAATACTGGTATACAAATGGGTTTTCAGTGGTAGCTGAAAATTATTGTAAAAGATGTTTGATCTGTGCTTCTCACAACCCCTCGAGGGTTCCTGCACAATCACAGGCGGCACATCCACCTCCACGGTTCCCATTTCAGCATTTGATGATGGATTTCATTGAATTGACACCTGCTGAAGGGAAGAAATATTGTTTAGTGGTCGTGGACATGTTTTCTAAATATGTTGAAGCGTTTCCAACAAAACACGCAGACAGCAGTGCTGTAGCGAAGTCTTTGTTGACAGAGATTCTTCCCCGTTGGGGGGTCCCAGAGGTGATTTCCAGTGATAACGGGACACATTTTGTCAACAAAGCTTTGCAAGAAATTAGTAAGCTTCTAGGTTTCCAGTTGAAGACACATTGTGCTTACCACCCACAATCAGGTGGAGCAGTAGAACGAGAAAATGGAACAATAAAAAATAAGTTGGCTAAATGCTGTGAAGAAACAGGTTTGTCCTGGCCGAAAGCGCTCCCTCTGGTTCTTATGTATATGCGGATGAGAAATAGATCCAGAGCTAATTTGAGTCCTTTTGAAATCCTTTTTGGGAGACCTGCAAATACAGGGGGAAGACCGAGTACTAACCTAAGCACACTAACAACTGCTCATTTTGAACATTCCATGTTGGAATATTGTAAGGTTCTGTCACGTTCTCTTTCTCTCTCCCATCAGACGGTGAAAGCTGCCTTACCCCCAGTAGCTGACAGACCCCTGCACCAGTTTCAGCCAGGACAGTGGGTGCTGATTAGAGATGCCAGGAGACGTCACTGGAGAGACAAGCGGTGGAGAGGTCCGTTTCAAATTCTGCTGGTGACTCACACTGCCGTAAAGGTCCAGGAACGTGACACCTGGGTCCATTTTACGCACTGCAAGGTGTTCACTGGAACACCACCCGAGCAGCATCCTGGTTCTGAACCTCCTACCTAGAGGAGCTTCCAACGACCGCCCACCTGTACCAGACTGGTAACAGGGCAGCTTGAAGCGCAGAAGCCACTCAGGAGAGGCAGCAGGATTTTTTTTATTATTATAATTTTTTTTTTAGTTGTTTATAATTTGTTTTCTTTGAGAAAAAACTGTTTGCTTTCAGTACCAGAAGAAAGGACATTCCACTTCAAGGTCACGATGCAGTTAAGTGGACGATGGTCTGTTCTGATGCTAATGATTGGTATTTCAAGTATTTTTATAACTCTTGTGTTCATTTGGGAAAAGGTACAGCAAAGACAATGTAAGGCTAATTTGAGGAATTGTGCTAATAATACCCATCAGCTGATTCGAAGAGAGATCCATCACTTTTCTGACTACTATGATCATGCTGATAATGTCTGGTGGCAACTGATGCATCAAACCGTGAGGAAGATAAGAAATGATAGTTGCTATGTTTGTTGTTTGATTCCACATGCTATTAATGATCAACCATTTTTGGTACCAGTTCCTATTGATACTGCTTATACTCTAGCTACTTTCTTTCCAGATAACCAGTTGGTGGAGGTCATTTTTCCTTGGGTGAGGAATTATGCGGTACGGAAAAGCAGAAATGTTGGTAAATTTTCTAGTGAGACTAATTTAACGTGTGCGTCTACAGGAACTCTTTATAGATTTCGGGGTAATAGAAATCCAATTAAAGATCCAGATATTTGTATTGCTCAGGAGGAAAGCACACCTTATTTCCTTGGAAAGACGGTGGGTTGTAAAACTATTATACCAGTTTCATGTGCCTTGATCCACAGTAATACATCTAGACCTTGTCCTGTCAGAACTGATCCGTATACTATTTCAGAATCTTTGGCTCCAGATCCTTTTGTGTTAACTCTTAATCTTACAGCCTTACCGAATGGAAGTCAATTGTATGGCATGGCAGGTAAATTAACCAGGGTTCTTGTTACTTTTCCTAGTAGAGATGGGTTCTCGTGCCCTAAGAACATGGTTTGGATGTGTGGAAACAGATCATATCTGTATCTGCCTGCTAATTGGTCTGGAGTATGTTATCTAGCTCATTTACTACCTACAGTCACAACTTATGATTCACTCAGCCCATTATTAGAGAGGAAGACAATGCTCAAACGGCAAAAGAGAGCTAGGATCCCACATTGGAAAGGGATTTTGGGTACAATTTTTCCTAATTATGGTGCTGCTAACGCCGCCCATAGGATTAATGAGTTGTCAGTTGAGTTAGAAAATCTTACTGCTTTATCTGAGGAAGGTTTTACTGTTCTGACTACGGAGCAGCAGGCTATAAGAACTATGAGTTTGCAAAATAGAATGGCTTTGGATTATCTGTTAGCTGAGAGGGGTGGTGTTTGTCATTTAATTGGGGAACAATGTTGCACTTTTATTCCCGATGTGTCTAAGAACATGACGAATATCCATGATAAGTTTGAGGACTTGCTGACGACCCAACAGAAGGAGAATATGAGTTCCTCTTGGACTCCTTGGTCTTGGTTCTTTACTGGTGGATGGACATCTTGGTTAGTAAAGATTGGAGTGATTCTTTTATGTTTCTTTTTGATTTTGGTGTTTCTTTCATGTTGTATTATTCCAATGGTTAGGGGACTGGTGATGAGACTGGTACGTTTTTCTATGTTGCCTGTTGATAAGGATGTGAACTTAATTTCTGTTTGTCATGATTGTGATGATTCTGCATTTGCGGTGGCAGATGGTATGGATACCGATGGATTTTATGTTGCTTAAGATGCTTTAATGATGTGCTAACTCTAAAGTGTTTAGGGAGTTATTACTGATGTTCAGCATTTTAGTGGTATATATAGAGATTTGGAGTTTTTTTATTTTTTTTTAGTGTTGTTATCCTTATTGTTTTAGCTTTGTTTTGGTTGTAATTTGAGAACAGTTGATCTTAGAGGAAGCCATGAAATAACACATGTATTTGTTATGTATTCTTTTCGTTTATTAGTTTTACTTTGATTATGAGCTTGGGTGCTGGTTTTGTAAAATTTTCTTTTAGTTTTGTGATTATCTTGTAATCAGAAGAAAGGAGTGTAATGGAAAATTCTTTTAAAGTGCTCTGATATTCCCTTCACCTCTCACATTTGTTTCTGTGTTGTATCACTCACAGGTGACCTTCCATCTACCTCTCACCTCTGACCTCTGTGTTTGATGAGTGTTCTGTTTTATTTAGCAGATGGACTCTAAATTCACATGCTGGAGAGTTTTATGGTTAACCCTTCCTGAAGTGTATATTTCAAAGGGAGGTAGATGGGTGCCCTCATAAATAACTTTGTTAACTCTGACCCGGGGAGGGTCTAGGGGCCATATTTCTAAAACTCTTTGAAGTTGAGATAACACCCTCATTTTTAGTATAAATACTGTTTGTGATTTCTGTTCGTGGCTCTGTTTAACTGACTTGCTTGGTGACAGAGTCATTCAAACGCTGAATGCCTTTGAATAAAACTTATTAAGACAAAGTCCGGATTTTTTCTTCTTGTGAGTCAACTTCTCTCCACTTTGATAAGAAATTCCACAACAACCTGAAGGGGCTTTTTGTGGAACTCATTGAGCCCATCGTTTATGTTCGTCTTTCCAAGTTAATCCAGATTGTTGTGTTATTTTAATTTGTCCATAAACTGCTGGTTTGATCTCCTTCTACCCTCCAACACATATCCTTATTTTGGTTGATAGTATACCTCTTTTTGTAGAGTAGTGCATGCTTAATTACGTGAACGTTGTTGTACCAGAATAGTTTGATTGTAAAAGGGACTATTGGTTTAATACATTTTGACATAAATAAAGAGACGGCGTTTATGTGTTTATTTTGTGTAAGAGGTCAAAATAAGGTTAATGTTCCACCATTCGGTCAAACAGTTAATAACTTAGTGACATTTGGCATGGTAATGGTTAATAATGATCAATTATTAATGATAATTAACTAATTGTAATCATTAAGTGCTGTAAGCCCAATAACCACACCACCAGAGTGCACCTCTGATCTTTATTCGTGAGAAATGATATTTGGTTAGAGTTTATTTCTTCTGAATCAAGATTTTTAATAATATTTTTGATAAATATTTATAATCAATAATCATAAATCTTACATACAGCACATGTTCCACTGCTTTCTTATCCACAGAGATCACAGGAGCTACCTGATATTTTTGTGTTACAGAGATATCGACATGTCCAAACATGTCATTGACTAGAATGCAGGTACACGTGTTTTGGAACAGCCTGGCCCCTTCGGTTGCCATCTATGAACTTAGGAGAGCCCTTCAGGAAGGAGCACTCAAACATGGACCAAACACAGTTAAGTTCATTGAACGCCACTTTCATGTGGACGATGGCCTCATTAGTGTTCCCTCTTCCTGCCAAGCTCTTACTGCAAAATGCATCACATGAACTTACTGCTCTCATTGACTCCGGCTGTGAACGAGACCTCAATGACAGTAAGCTAGTGGAAAAGTTGGGAATAAAGACTGAGGAACTTTCTATTCCTTTAAGAGCCACAGCTTTAGATGGGAAGGAGTTGCCCTGTATTACCCGCCGCACCAGACCGCTGCTGCTAATCCTTTCTGGTAACCACAGGGAGGCTAACTCCTCTCTCACACATCTATTGTTTTGGGTTTTAGTTGGTTAAGCCAACATAATCCTCACCTTGTTTGGACTAACTCTACTATTCAATCCTGGACATCTCATTGTCACTCTACCTGTTTGCAGTCCGCTATGCTTCCAACTCCTACGCCGGCGTCTCCTGAAGAGGCGGACCCTTGTGACTTATCCGGCGTACCAGCAGAATATCATGATCTGAGCCGTGTATTCAGCAAACAAGAAGCACTATTACTTCCTCCACACTGTCCCTATGACTGCGCCATCGACCTGCTTTCAGGAGGAGATCTTGAATGATCCTTTCAGTATAAAAACAAATCAGTTTGGCTCTGCATTGGTTGAACCATGAACTGAGGTATGGGGCCAGTCAGTTCAGCACTTGGCACAAACTGATTGTATCATTAAACAGTGAGTGATTTTAAAATGAAGACATCAATAAAAGAAGCAAATGGATGTCCAAGTTCTTTTAACAATGCAAGTGTTGGACCACTTGTTTGCTGAGTATTGGATTATCTGCCCGTTGTTGGACGTCACTGTGCCCCTCCAATGGCATCGGCCATTTTGTACCCAGGACAGCCCGCTCCTACATATCCCATCAAGCATTGCGACTGATATGACTGGGCGTCCCCAGTCTGACGTCACAGGATGCTATATAGGAGGCGCTCATGTTTGAAAAACTGCCTTCCGCTGGAAATCAGATCCAGGATCGAAGAGCGTCACTTTAAGAGAAGAACTCTGTGAAGAGTTTCATTCATTCTCTCTCGTTGGACAACGAACTATTCATAACTGAAGTCTGTGGACTAAGAAGGCCACAGAGTTCACTTTTGCCGATCGAAGACGTGAGTTAACACGTAACTGGAGACATGGAGCTTCGGAGAGACGAACCGCTACCGTGTTTTATTTTCAAGTCGACTTTGATGGTCAGATCATATTTTTCCTTTTTGTCAAGAAGACCGAAGGACAAAGACTGACCGGTCCCCTGAAGTTAATTGTGGACGCACAATTAACTCAACCCCACGTTTCCTCGCTCGAATTCCCTCGCTCAGGAAGAAGACGACACAAGTAAAACCCATTTATCTTTTTTATTTCTTTATCAGAAGGCCTGGGCAGGGTCAGAGGTTGTAGAAGCGATCAGAATCGCTGGTTAGGATCTCATGTGTTCTGAATAATATGTGCATGTAACCTTGCTTGTTGAAACTTTGATGTGTTATGTAATATCGGGATCCGCCGTGTTCCCCAGAGCTGTCTGTGTTTACTATCTGAACGCAGGTGCGTTGCAAAACTGGACTGTTAAAACGACCTCATGGTAAAATTCTCCATTTTACCTTTGTCTTCAATCTCACTGTGCTAGCTTGCCGCCAAAAGTTATCAATCCTTTGTTTCAGGAGTAAAGGGGGGAAGTTTTATGATCAGAAGATCATAAAAGACACTCTAAGCTGCGCTCCAAACCCCCACCAGTCATCACCACACCCCCTTTTCATATCCTCTCCTTTCCCCTGTTGTGCCATAAACTGCTGGTTGACTCAATACATACCCACTACCGTTTGTTGATTTTGCTTATTTAGATGTGTTTACCCCTGTGTATGTAGAATTTTGCATGTTGAGTAGGTGAAAATTAATAAATATTCACATAGATAAAGAGAGAGCGTTTGGTGTTTCATTGTGTGCAAAAAGTGATGTGTCAGTCGAAATAAGGTTCAAGTTCCACACGTTTCGGCAGAAACGGTCAATTAAACAGTGACATCTCCGGCAATAGTTATTAACTATTACGGAGTATTTAACAGTTGTAATTGTCAGATTATGATTTGTAATTATAATTATTGATCAAGATTATTCAATCAATAATCATACTCCCAACATATGGCGTCCCTTTGACGGGCCTTAAAAAGACAGACATCAAATCACTGTTGCACAGAATGAACGAACAGTTGTGATCCCCGTTAACTAGACGTTATTGGGAGACTTGAGTTTCGCACAGAACGTTTGTGAATTAGGGGATTTCGATTAGGTTGTGCTCAGTTCTACTGCAAAGGATAACATTAGCTTTCAGAGGTGTTTGTTGTGGATGCAAGGTGAAAGTTGGTTTAACTTGTGGAAAAGTTAAAGTTAATTTCCAGTCGCCAGCCTGCTTCTGCAGCTGTAAAAACCAGCGCTGATAAGCAGCAGACCTGCCCCAGTGGCCACTGAGCGTAATTACAGTTGTGACCAACATTCTCCCAGTCAGTTAGAGAACAACACCTACATCTGGTGGCCATTTAATAGATTACAGATTGCAGCTGGATTTCCCAAACCGCAGACCTGCACTCAGTACCATCTGGTGGTCACTAGTGCAAATTGCATTTCCTACGTTGATATTTTTATTTATTTATCACTCAATTCATTAACACAGGCAGATTATTCCATCACTTATGATCAAAAGGGCAAAACTTAAAGTTGAAAGTTGAAGTTACAGATCATTCATTACCACTTTTGAGAAATTCTAAGCATTTTTGCTGGGTTTTTAGTGTGTGAAGCATGTTTTGACCTGACTCATAAAACTAACTTAGTTGTTTAACAGGAAGGTAGGTGATTCATATTAGAGAACACTAACATTTATTTGAAGCTAAGAACAGCATTGAATGTTTAGTTTCGTTTCCCATTTTAAAAATTTTATTTTGAACTTGGTTTCTGGGTTATTTCAAAAAAAAAATTCTTTCCCTTTTTCCTTTTTTTTTGCATGTTTGCTTGATTAACCCCATTAAAGCATAGACTTGGGTAAGCCACAGTTTGAACGGTCAAACCTGTGTGCCCATTTTAAGCAAACCCATACACCTGGAAGAGACAGGTATGAATCAGACAGCTAGCTGAATAGCTTAGCCTGTTGTGTGCAGCTAATTAAGTTTAGCAATCCCTAATCACTGAACAGCTTAGCCTGTTGTGTGCAGCTAATTAAGTTTAGCAATCCATAATCACTGAACAGCTTAGCCTGTTGTGTGCAGCTAATTAAGCTTAGCAATCCGTAATCACTGAACAGCTTAGCCTGTTGTGTGCAGCTAATTAAGTTTAGCAATCCCTAATCACTGAACAGCTTAGCCTGTTGTGTGCAGCTAATTAAGTTTAGCAATCCCTAATCACTGAACAGCTTAGCCTGTTGTGTGCAGCTAATTAAGTTTAGCAATCCTTAATCACTGAATAGCTTAGCCTGTTGAATTGCTGCTAATTTCTTTAGTGGTGGTTCATAAATAAACAGTTTGTGTGTTTGCATTGTGCATTTTGGGCCAAAGATGGAGGGAACATCCCAGACTGCAGCTGGAGATGTGTGTATGGTGGAGGACCCCATAGGAATGCAGGCACAAGAGGTGATAGGGTCATTGATTCTGCTGTCCCCCGAGGAGCGTAAAGGCCTCAATGATTATGGCATTGAGCAATGTGAAGCCAGGATTCAGGAGTTGCTCCAAGTCATTAGAAACCCACCGAAGGACAGACGGGTCTCAGATGTGTTAGGACAGCTCACTCTGTTGTATCAGCGAAGGTTAATGTTGGAAGTTGACCAGCGCGTTAAACTGCAGTTCGAGCTGAATGATACGTTGCAGACGGTGGATGTCCTTCGAGGGGAAATAACAGAAGTGGGAAATAGATTAGAAGCAATAGAGGGTAGCCATGCCACCCCGCCCCCCCTGGAAGAATGGGGGGACGAACCAAAACCCACCTCACAGGTTGAAACCTTTGGAGGTGAGCCACACCTGCGAAACCCTGAGAGAACCTGCAGGTCAGATCTGGAGGATGTAGAAGCTGCTCTCCAGAGATTACCTTTCCAGGCTCATGGGGTTCCCCAGACATCCACCGAGAACGGGGATAAGTAGTCAGAATAGGTTCAGTGGTGCGGTGCCCCGCCCCACTGCAATCAGCAGCCATGAACGGTACCTAGCTGGGGACCCAGCAGGTGTAAATAGTTCACGGTTCAGATGCGAGCAGCCGTCAAACGTGACTCGCAGTACGGTCCTCTACGATCCCTCACCTCCGCCACGGCGACAGGAGTGCCGCCCCTGGGATTCAGGTAGCTCCTACCGCCCTCAACCGCTGCCCAGGACCCGAGTCCGGGAAGCACAGGGCCCACAGTTATACCGGGAGCAGCCTCCACTGCCTCCTCCGAGGATGAGGCGTGATGCACCGATACCCTCTGAGTGCAACCGGAGTGAACTCTCCGATGATGACTCAGATGGGCCAGGACCAATCCCTGAAAGTGGATTGCGCACCCGCCAGCTTGAGTCCCTTGCTAAAGACATAGAGCGTTTCGACCCTAATAAGGCAGAATCAAACATTGATGATTACCTTAGGGAAGTGGAACGCTGTCTTCTAGATTTGTACTGCCCATCAGCACGGGAGAAACTGAAGCTCATCTGGAAGACAACGTCCAGGAGCATCCATGTTTTCATGGAGAGCCTGACACCCGCAGTCCGAGACCGTTATTCAACCCTTTGCGAAGCTTTAAGGGAAGAATATTCTGTGTACACGGACCGGGCCTCAGCCACACTTGGGGCTTTCACGATCCAGCAAAAGAAAAGCGAAGCACCCAGGGAGTATTACCGGCGCTTGAGAGCCGTTTACTTCCAAGGACGCAATGCGCCAGGCATTGAGGAGGAACATGCTTTTAAATCCCTGTTCCTCCAAAACCTTCATGAAAGTGTGCGATACGAGGTTACTATGTATTGCAGAACCAAGGCCATGAGCATGCAAGAGATCCGCAAATATGCTCAGATGGCGTGGGAAACACGTGCTCGCCCGACCAAGGGATCGGAGAGCGAGGCTAGGGTTTTACGGGTCCAAACTGACAGAAACAGCCTCGTGTTAGAAGGTCAGGAAATACCTCCAGCAGTAACCCACGCCAAGAACCGGTTCAGGGAACAACGTAGGGTTAGTCCGCAGGACCGGGGGGGTGGCAATGAACGGTACCCAAAGCCTGGTAAATCTGATAACCCTAGGTCCAACAGGCGCCCTGACTACCAAGCGAGGCCGAAAGGTAAGACTGATGGAAAGGGGTGGGACCGACCTGCAGAGGGAATTATGGGGAGAGAGATTAAGGAGGCCCTACGCAAGATGGTAACAGAAGCGGTGCGTGAGGCCACCGCACCACCACCACCTTCAAAACGCGAAACCAACCACCTGGATAAACCAGATCCGAAAACCCCGTCAGCGTGACTAGGCATAGATTCCGCCTCCACGGCAACCAGAGTTTATCTGGTCGGGTGGGGAGGAAAACCTGAGAAACCTCAAGTACCCCTTGAGACCTCGTCAGGGAAAACACCCCGGACTCCCTTCCTAAAATTCTTAGGTGAACTAACCCACAACACGCATGCCGGTCGCCTATACTGTCCGACAATTATAGGGGGGTGCGTTAAGGCGAACGCACTCCTGGACACCGGATCAGAAATTAGCCTGATGTGCTCAACCCTGTTTGAGGAGGTGAGTAGAGCTATGCTTGCTCTCGGTAAACCTTTTCAAATTGAGGGTTGTGATGTAAGCATAACCAGCTACACCCAAGACCGCTCATACATAACCAGTCGGGTGTGGTTGGATGTTTCATTCCAAGACATGACCTTGGTCCACCCCATTTACATTTGCACACTGGACACCGAGCCTCTACTTGTCGGCCAGGACCTGCTGGACAGGTTGGCCCCGCTCATTGACTGCCACCAGGGCCAACTCTGGGCCCAAGTGGAGACGCCAAAACCCTTGGGCACAAGCAGTAAACCGCCCTTTTCCACCAACCAAGTTTCCAGTGTGGAGGGTCCCAAAGAACCTCTGGCGAAGCTTATGCCTTCGACAGAACCAGTCTCGGGCACCTGTGGGGCACAAGTGCATCCGGCCACCCAGGGAACTGCCCTTCGCGGTCATGACTCGTTTCTCTGCTCTCTGGAAAATGAAGGGGTGAAACCTTACAACCTCAAAATAGTGGAAGGCGTGCACCTGGAGGACACTTTCACACCGGAAGTGATCTTAGCACTTTGGCTGGAGAAGTCTGCAATCAGCTGGGAGTTATATGACCGTCTGTCCCAAGAAAACCCACATCTAATTGAGGTGCGACGTAGCCACAGTCTGCTCTCAGCAGGCTGGCCACGCCGCCTGCTGAAAGCAACCGGAGTCTGCATCCTCAAGGTGCAGCTGGGCGTGAGACAGCTCGCCCATACCTTCAGCATTGCTCAACATCTGCACCCACCGGTTTTCATCGGGGCAGATCTACTGGTTCGGCTGGGCACCCAGTTAGACACCTTTAACCAGGTTGTTTGGGCCCGAGCCAACGCTCCCTCAAGCCCCTTTCTGGGAACCCCTGAGGTCATGCTGTCGGGACAAACTACCCCTCAGGCCTGCCAGGCCATCAGTGAGACCGAGTCACTAATACCGCAGCGAACAGCAGGCGTACCGATGCGAATGACGGTCAAAACCGGACAGAAGCTTCAGAACACCCGCGTTTTCTTCCAACCTCTGCCCTACTTCCGGGACTTGAACCTGGTGGTCGGTGGCACGCCCATGCTTGAGCTGAACAACCGTTCGACTTATCTTTTGGTGGAGAATCCAACTCAAGTGCCGATCCAGGTAGCCGCAAGGAAACCCCTGGGCATGCTCATAGACAGTTCTCATCATGACTTCGAGCTAACCATCCCCGTGATTGGAGACATGCCCCTATTTGTATCCAATAGACAGGACTCTCCAGACGTGGTGTCCACGTTCCCGTCGGGCATGATCACAATTGAGAGACATGAGGCTTTAGCAACCAAATCCACCTGTGGTGCTACCCTGGGGCCTGAAGGCAACCTGGTAGTGTATGCACTGGCGACACACCCAGAGCAGCCAGGTCAGGAAGAGCCTGGGACACAGGACTCCTCTAGCGAACCCTACCCCGGTTTTGAGACCGAGGTCCGCGAGCAGCTGGAGAAAGCCAATGCGCTAAGCATGGAAGAGGAGAGAACGGCTCTTAAGAAGTTGTTCTATGAATACCAGTCAGTCCTCTCGAAGGACTCCCATGACTGTGGGGTCACTGACCTCCACATGGTTCGTATTCCAACGAACCCGACCGCACCCCCCACGTTCGTGCGTCAATATAAGATACCTCTGGCCGCTTACGAGTCGATTCAAGAGATCCTCGACAAGCTGTTGGAGAAACATATAATACGTGAATGCAACTCCACGTATAACTCCCCAATCTGGCCGGTGTTGAAACCGACCGGGAAATGGCGTCTGACAATAGACTACCGTTCACTGAACAAGCAGGTACCCCTTTCACGCTGGCCCATGATTCATCTGGACCAGGAGCTGGCTAAGGTGAGAGACGCTCGCTTCTTCTCCACAGTGGACGTGGCAAATGGCTTTTGGACAATGAAGGTAGACCCGGCCGACCAGTACAAATTGGCGTTTTCCTTTGGGAACCGCCAGTATACCTGGAACAGGTGCCCCTTTGGGTACTCGAACTCTCCGGCTGAATTTAACATCTTCCTTCACAAAGCCATGTCCGATGCCGCAACCCGGGGAAACCTCATTTACGTCGATGACATCCTTATGAGGAGCAGGACATTCGAGGAACACCTAGCCGAACTTCGGCACGTCCTGGACCAGCTTGGCGCGGCAGGGGCTAAGTTAGCACTCGCCAAAGGCCAATGGTGCAGGACAAAGGTGGAATACGTCGGTTTAACCGTGGGCCCAAACGGCATTGAGCCCCAAGCCAGCAGGATCCGAGCCATCCAAGACATAAAGGTTCCAACGAACGTGTCCGAACTTCGGAGTTTCTTGGGGGTCTGTAACTACTCCCGCCAGTTTATTGAGGACTATGCAGAGATGGCCAGATCCCTCACAGAACTTCTGCGCAAAGACACGCCTTTTTCATGGGGGGAACCCCAAGAGCATGCCTTCCAACTCCTGAAACAGAAACTTGGTTCTGCTCCCTGCCTGGCCTACCCAGATAAGGACAAGGAGTTCTACCTGGAAGCGGGTTTCTCCTCCAAGTGTCTAAGTGCTGCTTTGAAGCAGAAACATGACCAGGACATGCGAGTTGTCGCATACGCAAGCCGACCCTTGAGTGACATAGAGGTTAAGTTCTCCGACTGTGAGAGAGCTCTGCTTTCTACAGTTTGGGCAGTTGAACATTTCCGCAGTTACGTTGGGGGGCAGAAAGTCATTATCGAGACGAGCCACCAACCGGTCATTTTCCTGAACAGCGAACGTTTGAGAGAAGGAAGAGTGTCCAACAGCCGCATCGCAACATGGATGATGGCACTCCAAGGCTATGACGTTGAGGTCAAGTACGGTCAGAATAACAAAATGGTGTTGGGACAAGGGTTAGCAGAATGTCAGCACTGTGAATGCGACACCGTAGCGACCACCATTGACAAACCGGCCACCTCCCAGTCTTCCTCGAATCACCGCTATTTCGATGAAAACGTGTGCGGAGGGCTTCCAAGAGCCTACGTTGACGGATGTGCCTTCCTTCATGGAGGTCAACTACAGGCCGGTGTGGGCATCATCTGGGTTGGGCACCATGTCACCGAACCAAACCACTACCAACTGGGACCGAAAACAAGTCAATATGCAGAGATCGCAGCAGTACTCATCACCCTCCAGCAGGCTACAGCCCTGGACATTAAACAAATGGTGATCTGCTCCGACTCCAACTATGCCCGGCACAGTTTCGTCTCCCATCTCCCGGTGTGGAAAGAGAATGGAATGAAGAATGCCAGGAATAAAGAGGTAAAACACTCCGAACTCTTCCTGGCATGTGACCATCTCACCACAGGGCAGGGAATGGTAGTGTATTGGAAAAAGGTGAAAGGTCACTCCCGGACGTTGGGCCCAGACAAGGACGGAAATGATGAAGCAGACCGTCTAGCCCGATTGGGAGCTGAAGGTGGAACCCCATGGAGTTTCCAAAAGGAACAGCTTCCTGCCTCTCATACCCATGTCATCTGTGCCGTTACTCGGCGACAGACGAAGGAGAGGCGCGAAAACCCCCAAAGCTCTGGGGAGACTCTCCACCTCGGGCGAAAACCCAGTGACACAGACTTGGCAACCATGCAGGACCAAGACCCAAACCTCCACACCATTAGAGAGCTAGTGGCCAACGGTCGTTCAACGGAAACGTCGCCATTGGCGACGGGTGAGACCAAAGAACTGAGGACCCTCCGACGTAACCTGTCCCACCTGAAGCTGGAGAAAGGTTTGCTGGTCTACACCCACAATGGGTGCGGGACGCCCCGATGGGTGGTACCCACTGACGTCAGGGGAGTCATGTTAGCCCACGCTCATGACTCTCCTGTAGGGGGTCACAGGGGTCTTAAAGCCACACTCCACACCCTACAACAGGTGGCATACTGGCCTTCGATGGCTCACGACGCCCAAATCTACATCCAAGGATGTTTGACTTGCTGTCAGTTCCAACCGTCACAACCACTCGGTCGGGCACCACTTCAGCGTAGGGGGGTCACATTCCCGTGGTCCCACCTGCAAATCGACTGGGTTGGACCAGTCCCCAAATCGGCCAGAGGTAACAAGTACCTCCTAACAGTGACGTGCAGTTTCACCAAGTGGGTTGAATGCTTACCTGCACCGAACGACACAGCTGTAACCACAGCCGTTCTTCTACTGAACCACGTTTTCAGCCGGTGGGGCCTTCCCCTGTCCATTAACTCGGACAGAGGGACGCATTTCACCTCAAGCGTCATGACATCGCTGTTTGACATTCTAGGGGTGAAAGTAAAATTTCACATTCCCTACCACCCTCAATCGTCTGGTCAGGTGGAGCGGATGAACCGTACCATAGTGGCCATGCTAAAGAAGTACGTTAGCGGCAATGGAAAGGACTGGGACATCAAACTCCCCTTAGTCCTGATGGCCATTCGGTCCACCCCCCAACGCTCTACAGGAGTGACACCCTTTGAGATGATGACTGGAAGGCAAATGACTCTCCCACTCCATCTATTGTACCATCCAGAAGATGTGAGTGTGACAACTGCCTACACAGCACACCAATCTGTCGCAGACCTGAAGGAGCACCTCAGATCAACATTCGCTTGGGCGCAAACAAACCTGGAAGCCAGCGTAGAGGGCGCAAAAGCATATTATGACCGAAAAGCAGCCCACCGTGAAAAAGTCTTTTATTTCAGATTTGCCCTACCAACCGGACGCTCCAGGAAATTTCTCCCAAAATGGGTAGGGCCCTTCGAAATTGTAGGTAAACTCTCACCAGTGGCCTACAGAATAAGAATCTCAAAATCCAAACAGGCCTCGATGTACAAATGGGTTCACGCGAACCAGATCAAACCCTACCACAGACTCTCCTCCACAGAAACAGGGCTCCCTCCTGAAACTGAGGGAGGAGAGGGGAGCGCATAGGATCAGTCAGATCGGTGCATGTAAATAAACTCCACACTAACATGCACTAACCACTAACAACTTCATCCATAAAATTTTCCCTTCTATAATCAGGATTTCTCTGTTGCAGGATGGAGGTCATCTGGATGATTGGCATTCTTATTGGCTCCACACTTGCTCTACCAACCGGCGTAGTACAGATAGGACCACCAACCGGCACAGTCCTGCAAGACACCCCCGGGCTCCTTATTACGCGCTGTAGACTCCACACGCAGAGGGTCTTCGTGCGCCTAGACCCGTGGGACGTATACCGTAAACACATCCGTCTTCCGCCACTGATGACTGAAGGAAGACCTCAGGGGACTCAAACCCCCGACACCATAGACCATGCCAAACAGGCTACAATCTATATCCTCAAACAATTGCAGAAATTCATGGTCACCGAAGAGGACCTCAGCGGCAGTAAACGCCCAAAGAGATTCCTCGGTGGATTGATAGCCTCAGCTGCGGCGCTGGGATCTCTGTTTTCCATTGGCCTTTCAGCAGCAAATTCCGTTAGCCTGAAAACTATTCAGAGACACGTACAAGAATTGGATGACGAAATGCCAGAAATCCAACAAAGACTCCTCCTCCAACAGAGACTATTAGACATACAAACCAAGACCCTCCAGGGCACCGTGGTTACTGTAAACTTAAACTCCACCCTTATTAACAATACCCTGCATGCACTACAAACCCTCACAGAAGTGGTCAGGAATGATTTGATGTACACACAGGTTGTAAGAGATTTGATGCAGGACCTGATTAGGGAAGTTGGTTCATCGGTAGACAGCCTAACTGCAGGACGGATACCCACTTACCTAGTCCCGCTGGATTTGGTGGAGAAAATCCTAAAGTCCACCACAACAGACACCTTGCAACCTCCACAAACACACCTAGCGTATAGCTTAGGCAGTGCAATCCCAATTTTCGTAAATCCGGATAACCTAGAGATAGGATTTATGCTCAATCTTCCCATCATCGAAAGAGCAAACGTATACAAGCTTAAAACAGTGTTAAATGTCGGGTTTTGGAAGGAAAACACACACGTACAACTGAAAACCCCATCACTTTTGGCTTACCACGAGGCTGACCCAAAACTTTACTTGATTCCCAATTTAGACCTGTGCACCAAAACCAAGGACCTCCATTGGGTGTGCCCGAGTAACCCATTTATTAGAGATGTCACCGATTACATGTGTGGGTTAAGGGAGGGAGCTCCCGAACAAAACTGTCAGGCAAAGATAACTCTGAAGGATGTAGGGTTAGAAACCAAGGTTGAACCGATGGCTTGTAAGCACCCCAGTAACAGAAGCCTTGCTATCCTACGATCAGCACGACACCGTTACCAGAATAAAATTACCCAACCAAACAATGTTCGTCTCCGTACCCCAAGGTGCACTCCTACATCTCGGGGACATAAACCTTCATCATCTTAATCTCGACCGATACGATACAGAAATTGAAATTATGGATGCTTTCAAGGGATATAATGTCAGCATTGACGCTAGTATAGAAAAACAACTGATAGTGGAAGGGACCAAACAGATTAAGTTCAACCTCACCCCTGCGGAACTAAGCGTCACACCTTTCCCTCGGTTTCCCCGGCGAACAGAATGGACAGAAACCCACACTATGACCGTTACGGTAGTTCTCCTTGTGATCGGGTGGGTCGTGACGGCTGGAATGGCACTCACCGCATACAGACAGGTTAAGCGTGTACAGGTCAGGATTGATGCCGTCACATTCATTCCCTCACGGTTCATAGCACCGCCTTTGCCAACGACACAACCAGGGTCCAGTGCTTAATAGAAGTTGGATGAATAAGCTATGAACCATGATTTTGTTTGTTCCTTTTATTCTTATATATACATATATATGTACAATATCTGTTATTGTTTCATTTTGTCTCAGGATTACCAAAGCTGATGACCAAAGAATGTAATGATGATGTGAATGTATTGTCCTGTATTTGTCTCATTGAACAATGTAGAAAGGGATGAGTTTAGTCAGAGTTAGTCCTGCCCAGGCTAACCTCTATCCTGCCCAGTCGTAGGTTTTGAGTAACACAGAGACGATTTTGTTTTGTTCTGCTTCGCCACGGATCACTGATTGCTCAGCAAAGGACAGAATGGTCCCAGTAGCTTCAAAGACTGCGATTCATCTCACCCTTTGAACCTAGGGGGGAATGTTGGACCACTTGTTTGCTGAGTATTGGATTATCTGCCCGTTGTTGGACGTCACTGTGCCCCTCCAATGGCATCGGCCATTTTGTACCCAGGACAGCCCGCTCCTACATATCCCATCAAGCATTGCGACTGATATGACTGGGCGTCCCCAGTCTGACGTCACAGGATGCTATATAGGAGGCGCTCATGTTTGAAAAACTGCCTTCCGCTGGAAATCAGATCCAGGATCGAAGAGCGTCACTTTAAGAGAAGAACTCTGTGAAGAGTTTCATTCATTCTCTCTCGTTGGACAACGAACTATTCATAACTGAAGTCTGTGGACTAAGAAGGCCGCAGAGTTCACTTTTGCCGATCGAAGACGTGAGTTAACACGTAACTGGAGACACGGAGCTTCGGAGAGACGAACCGCTACCGTGTTTCATTTTCAAGTCGACTTTGATGGTCAGATCATATTTTTCCTTTTTGTCAAGAAGACCGAAGGACAAAGACTGACCGTTCCCCTGAAGTTAATTGTGGACGCACAATTAACTCAACCCCACGTTTCCTCGCTCGAATTCCCTCGCTCAGGAAGAAGACGACACAAGTAAAACCCATTTCTCTTTTTTATTTCTTTATCAGAAGGCCTGGGCAGGGTCAGAGGTTGTAGAAGCGATCAGAATCGCTGGTTAGGATCTCATGTGTTCTGAATAATATGTGCATGTAACCTTGCTTGTTGAAACTTTGATGTGTTATGTAATATCGGGATCCGCCGTGTTCCCCAGAGCTGTCTGTGTTTACTATCTGAACGCAGGTGCGTTGCAAAACTGGACTGTTAAAACGACCTCATGGTAAAATTCTCCATTTTACCTTTGTCTTCAATCTCACTGTGCTAGCTTGCCGCCAAAAGTTATCAATCCTTTGTTTCAGGAGTAAAGGGGGGAAGTTTTATGATCAGAAGATCATAAAAGACACTCTAAGCTGCGCTCCAAACCCCCACCAGTCATCACCACACCCCCTTTTCATATCCTCTCCTTTCCCCTGTTGTGCCATAAACTGCTGGTTGACTCAATACATACCCACTACCGTTTGTTGATTTTGCTTATTTAGATGTGTTTACCCCTGTGTATGTAGAATTTTGCATGTTGAGTAGGTGAAAATTAATAAATATTCACATAGATAAAGAGAGAGCGTTTGGTGTTTCATTGTGTGCAAAAAGTGATGTGTCAGTCGAAATAAGGTTCAAGTTCCACACGTTTCGGCAGAAACGGTCAATTAAACAGTGACATCTCCGGCAATAGTTATTAACTATTACGGAGTATTTAACGGTTGTAATTGTCAGATTATGATTTGTAATTATAATTATTGATCAAGATTATTCAATCAATAATCATACTCCCAACACAAGGTAGCCTGTTTCTGTTCTTAGTCGTAACATATGACCTATAGAACAATGTAGACATTTTCTCTACAAATAAAAGACTGCTCTGCTTCTTCAGCGTCAGTCATCAAGGCTCACTGAAGGTTATCTAAGTTCATGTTCAACAAGTATTACTTAAGTGTCTTCACATACAGGAAAAAAAAAAATTTCATTAACTAAGGTAACATTTTATTTTTTGTATTTGCTCTGGTTGAGCAGAGCTAATGGAGTCAAAGCTGCATTGACAGGTTTATCTGTTTTTTTTTAATTATGTAGACCATCTGTGGTTTTCCTTGCAGATGAGTCATAGTTGGGAACAGGTGTGTACAACACATTGTGTGTGGTTATAATGGCTGTGGTTTTGATTTCTCTTTTAGACTGGTTGGACTCCATGTCTTCTTAGGGTGTGATATTGCACAGGATTAGCACTGTGAGCTGACTTCTCCAAGCTCAACTGTGAGAAATGTGTTACTTTTCTGGCTCTGGACTCAAAATTAACTTTGCAGTAACGTGCCATGTCTCTTCCTCCACACCGTCCCTATGACTGCGCCATCGACCTGCTTCCAGGAACCCCATTACCCTCTAGCAGATTATACCCCATCTCTCGCCCGGAACATCAAACACTAGAGGACTATATTTCCAATTCCCTAGCTGCAGGCCTCATTCGCCATTTTTCTTCTCTTCTTGGGGCTGGGTTCTTTTTTGTGAGCAAAAAGGACAGGTCTCTACATCCATGTATTGACTACAGGGGGTTGAATGCCATAACCATTAAAAATAAATACCCTCTTCCACTCTTATCTGCTGCATTTGAACCTGTTCAAGGTGCCTCTGTTTTCTCCAAACTAGAAATGCGCAATGCATACCATTTAGTGCGCATCAGACAAGGTGACGAGTGGAAGACAGCTTTTAAAATTCCATTAGGTCACTTTGAATACTTAGTGATGCCTTTTGGCCTATGCAACGCTCCTGCTGTGTTCCAGGCCCTAGTAAACGATGTCTTGCGAGATTTTCTAAACGTTTTTGTTTTCGTTTACCTTGATGATATCCTCATTTTCTGACTGAACACTGGAAACATGTTTGACTTGTGCTGCAACGGCTGCCTGAGAACAAATTATTTGTTAAAGCCGAAAAATGCGAGTTTCAGAAGTCCACGGTGTCTTTTTCGGGTTTCCTCCTGCACAGTGGTCAGTTGTGTTCCGATCCAGCTAAAATAAAGGCGGTGCTTGAATGGCCCGTACCAGAGTCCAGGAAGCAGCTTCAAAGTTCTTTGGGCTTTGCAAATTTTTACCGTCGTTTTATTAGGGACTTCAGCCGAACGGCAGCCCCCCTTACAAGTCTCACCTCCACCAAAGTGGCTTTTCCTGGACACCTGAAGCTGACTCTGCCTTTAGAGCGTTAAAGGAGAGATTTGCCAAAGCGCCAATTCTGCTTCAGCCTGACCCATCCAAACAGTTTGTCCTGGAGGTGGATGCTTCTGAATCTGGGGTAGGTGCAGTGCATGGCATCCCACAAGAGATCCTTTCTGACCGAGGCCATCAGTTCACCTTACAGGTTTGGAAGCAGTTTTGTCTCCCCTTAAATGCAAAAGTTGCTCTTTCCTCAGATTACCATCCTCAAACTAATGGTCAAACCGAGAGAATGAACCAAGAACTGGAATCCATCCTCAGATCCACTCCTACCAGCTGGAGTGAGTATCTCCCGTGGGTTTAATATGCACACAATATACATGTCTCTTTGGCTACAGGATTATACCCATTCGAGGTTTCCCTTGGTTACCAGCCCCCACTGTTTCCTGATGATGAGAAGGAGATCTCAGTTCCTTCAGTCCAACACCACATACATCGCTGTAGGAGAGTGTGGGCTAATACTGTGGCCGCCCTTCACTGCACTGTGGAGCAGAACCGTCGTTTTGCTGACCGACGTAGGGTCCCGGCACCTGAATATACCCCTGGACAAAAGGTATGGCTATCTGCTCGTGATGTTCCTCTTAAATCTCTGTCCAAGAAACTGGCACCACGTTAAATTGGACCCTATGTTATTTATTCCATTATCAATCCATCTGCTGTTTGTCTCCGCCTCCCAGCCTCTTTACGTATTCACCCTACTTTCCATGTCTCGCAAATCAAGCCGATCCAGACCAGTGACCTCTGCCCTCCAGCCGAGCCACCTCCACCCACCCGGGACATTGTGGTTCATCCTGTCTACCCCATCCGCCGTATTGTGGATTCCCGGTGACGGGGTCGCGGATGGGAGTACTTGGTGGATTGGAAGGGTTATGGACCGCACTTGGCTTCTCCGTTCTTACATCTGGGGGGGGGGGGTGTTACTGTTGGGAATTGGGACTGTTTGTTCCTGTGCTTGTCCACCAGAGGTCCTCCTGGAGCCACTACTAACCCTTCTGCAGGTGTTTCTGGTCTTCGGCTGATTGGGCTTACCTGGGAGGAGTATTTAGGAGCCTGCCACCAGTCCTTCGTCGCCTGAGTGTTGTTGCCCTAGTGGTAATCACCAAGCCAGAGAAATTTTGCCAGTCTGATTTTAGCCTGTGCTAATCCTGTTTGTTTTTCGCTGCTTCCTGTTAAAAACCTGTGAGGTGTGAGGTGTGGAATTGGGACTGTTTGTTCCTGTGCTTGTCCACCAGAGGTCCTCCTGGAGCCACTACTAACCCTTCTGCAGGTGTTTCTGATCTTCGGCTGATTGGGCTTACCTGGGAGGAGTATTTAGGAGCCTGCCACCAGTCCTTCGTCGCCTGAGTGTTGTTGCCCTAGTGGTAATCACCAAGCCAGAGAAACTTTGCCAGTCTGATTTTAGCCTGTGCTAATCCTGTTTGTTTTTCACTGCTTCCTGTTAAAAACCTGTGAGGTGTGGGCTATTACCTTCCGGAACTGGACTCGGACATCCTGCACCTTCTACTGCTGTTTGTAAATTCGGATTATTCATCTCAAGACTGTGGTACGATTCCTAACCTCCTTAACACCTGCCTCTGTGAGTACTCTGGCCTACTCTGGACCGAATATTGGACAAGCTTTCTGGATTGACTGACTCCCAAGCCCAGTGGTATGACCCTCCAGAATTACTCTGCTCAGTGATCTAAGTAAGCATTCTCCTGGAACTTTATGGATGTTTCTTCCTCCCTGATCTGAACTAATTATTGCTTCTTTCTTCAGTGGACACAAAGAACCTACCAACCCTTGTTCCGGTGGAACGCTCCCTGTGATTACAAATAAACCTTTGAAAGTTGTCTGGTTTCCTGAGTTAGTTTTGCATGTGGGTCAAACTAATTCCTAAAACAATGATGATGAAGCCATCAGTCTCTTGCAGAGAACCCAAGCCTCTCTCAGTGAATCGAACTGAAGACTGCGGAAGTGTGCATCAAACGTCCTCTGAGCATTTGCACCAGAAGATTGTGCAGTTCTGAAAGACCTTGACATTAGCGTTGACACTACACTAGTGCAGCGCAGTTTGGGCCTGCACTGGGTGACAGCAACAGACACTATCACATTCAAACTGTCAGAACTGTCAGAGGACAGGATTCAATTCACTCGTAGGGGTGTTGTGTCTACAGTCAACAGCATTTTTGATCCTTTGGGCATTCTCGCACCAGTAACCATTGAAGGCAGAAGTCTTTTAAGGAAGTTGAGTCTAGAGAACAGTGAATGGGATGCCCCTCTTCCAGAAGGAAAGCTCAAAGAATGGAAACGTGGAGAGAGGGCAAAATTTGTGGCAGCTGCAAAGAAGCTGGGATTGAGCTACAAAGGTTCAGATGTCGCAATGCAAAGGTTCCTGGGTGAACAGAACTGTTCATGGATGTTCAATCCTCCTTATGCTCAAAGACAACATTCAGCTGACCCATAAAATCTTCTCGTACTCGTACTCGCCGTCTTCCGCTTCATCCGCAGCACCCTCGACAGGGACGCCAAAAAGGCTGGGTACTCCACACTACCGCCCGGCCTGTAGGCCGAAACGACAACAACCTCTCCCCAACCCAAAGGCGCAGGAATGCGACCCTCTCATCCACTGGGGTAAAGCCAACATGAGACGGCTGAGCTGGGGGGCAAACCCAACAAGCAAACCCACCCCAGCTCGCCACCGCTCTCGACGGGCTACTGTAGAGTAGAAGAGAGTCCAGCCTCTCTTGAGGAGATGGGTTCCAGAGGCCATGCTCTGCGTGGAGGTGAGCCCGACTATTTATAGTCAATATCTCTCAAACTCCCGCACAAGCACAGGCTCCTTCCCCCCAAGCGAGGTGACATTCCACGTCCCTAGAGCCAGCCTAAGCATCCGGAGATCGGGCCGCCGAGGTCTCCACCTTTGTCCGCTGCCCAACCCTCTTTGCACCGGTCTCTCATGGTTCCCCCTGAAGGTGGTATGCCCACCAGGGGATGGCCTCGCGTTTCTCATTCGGGCTTGGCCCAGCCAGGTCCCACGAGGAGCAACCCGGCCACCAGGCACTCTCCGACAGGTACCGACCCCAGGGTGGGACCTTGGCTCCGCCGTACCATGCGACGTCACGTGCCTCGATTTTGTGTTCCTCACGAAGGCGTCTTGAACCGCTCTTTGTCTGACCCGTCACCCAGAGCCTGTTTGCCATGGGAGACCCTACCAGGGACATTAAAGCCCCAGACAACATAGCCCCTAGGATCATTCGAGCACTCAAACCCCTGCACCACGTTAAGATGAAGGTTCAATGAGGGACCATGACATCTAATTCAATTCAGTTCAATTCAATTCAGTTCAGTTCAATTCCATTCCATTCAATTCAATTCAAAAATACTTTATTAATCCCAAAGGGAAATTAAATGTTGTTATCGCTCATATTATGCAGGTTTCCTCAAAGAACCGTTGTGGATGCTGATAGCTATGGGCAGGAAGGATCTTACAGCAGATCTGAAGAAACCTCTGACTGTACAACATTCTCATGAAGAGGATGCACAAGCTTCCCCATAATGTTCCTCATTTTACGATGAATCCTTCTTCATACAATGATCTCCAGAGGTTCCAGAGAAGTGACCAGAACAAAGCCAGCCTTCTTTATTAGCTTGTTGAGCATTTTTAGGTCCCTGGCTCTGATGCTGCTACCCCAGACGATGATGGCAGAAGAGATCACACTCTCCACAACAGACTTATAGATGATATGCAGCATCTTGCTGCAAATACCGAAAGACCTGAGCTTCCTCAAGAAGTACAGTCCGCTCTGTCCCTTCTTGTAGACAGCTTCACAGTTGCATCTCCACTCCAGTCTGTTGTCCAGGTGAACACCGAGGTATTTAAACTCCTCCACCACCGCCACTTCTTCTCCCATGATGGAAATAATGTTTGACCAATTCTTGTCTCTCTTAAAATCTACAAGTATGTCCTTTGTTTTATGTATGTACCCTAATGATGGAAGTAGTTGCAGTTATAAATGTTATGCCTCTTTCCCTGTCTCTAATGATCCATAGTCACCCTCCATATTGTCACCTGCTATGATCCTCACTCAGAAAGTGGGAGTTTCCCCCAAGGAGAGTTCACAGACAAGGATTCCTCCCCCAGGAGGTGTTCCAGTCACATCTCACCTGGAGGAGGCCCAGGGGACGACCCAGGCCAAGCTGAAGGGACTTTGTCTCTTGGCTGGACTGGGAACACCTTAGGCTCCCCCCTGAGGAGCTGGAGGTGGTGTCTGGGGAGAGTGAAGTCCGGGAATCTCTACTAAGTCTATTACCCGGATAATAGTTTATAATTTATTTAAATCAGCCTAATGACGTATGGGGAAGTTGTGAAAAAAAAATGCAATCCACCGTCATACCAGCAGAAGGCATTACTCCTTTACTCTGTTCACACTTTAATTTAAAAAATGTTTGTGTCACCTGATAAATAATAAATGCAGTTTTATAGTTATACAGTTGATTAATTCCTTCCATTATTCCTTAAGTTGCACTGGCATCAGAAGCAGGAAAAGTTTAAAATATTTTACATACAATTTTATTACCAACCTGCATCTGGCCAGAGCTGTTGCTTTACGACTGCATGATTAATTTACAATAACAACCAAACACTGATGAACACACTTATTTTTCTGTTATTATCACAGGTAAACTCATATCAGAACTACAGAACATGTAAAACAATTTAAATAGAAAAACTGATAATCAGTCGAGAATTACAGGGAACTGATACATTGACTAATCATAAGCAAATATTTATATAAAGCAGAAGATGATTAGACAGTGGAGTAGAGGATGGCAGGACATGAAGAGGATCAGAGCTTCTGGCATCCAAACCTGGAACTATGATCTCTTCTACTGCAGAGCCATCTACATAAAACTATGAAAATTTTAAAATATAAAAGAGTTCTGTCGGGGATGGACTGTGGGTCGAACCAAAACGCAGAACAGAGCTCGGTAGCCGCATCATAATTTATTCCACACTCCAGGTAGTATGGCAAAAAGAAGCATGAACAAAACATAGTCATGGTACACGTAGCATAAACGAAGCATAGACAAAGCATAGACAGAAACGTAGCGTAGCATAAACGAAGCATAGACATCACCGACATAGAAACAAGGAACCAGCGAGGAACTAAACAAACAGAACAACTAAAAAACACAGAGCACAGGGAGGGGAACAAAAGGCAGGTAATCAAAGAAACCGGGAACAGGTGTGACAAGGAACAGGTGAAACAAATACAAAGACTGAAGATGGGTGAAAGGACTGAAACAGAAAACACAAACTAAGCAAGAGAATAAATCAGAGGAGGAAATAAAGAACTAGAATAACTATGAACTAAAGTAAACAGAGAAACTAGAGGGGAACATAGAAACAATAACTTAAGAAATAAACAAAGAGCCATAAGGAGAATCAAAATTACAAAATAAACCAACAAGTCCAAAATGTCACTCCATGACATAACCCCCTCCTCAAGGTTGGATTCCAGACAACCACTTGGAGACTAAAACAAAAGTTCAAAACAACCCGACCAGGGCGGGCGGAGGGGGCCCCGGAAGGAGGGCAAGAGTCCAAAACACAAACCACCAAACCAGGGTGGGCGGAGGGGGGCCTTGGGAGGAGGGCCAGAGTCCAAAACAAAAATAACTCCCAATAAACAAAACAACAAAACCAAAGTCCATAATCTCCAGGGGCGCATAACAAAATCCAGGAGGCCGATGATCCGGAGGCCGGCAGTGACGAAGTAGCCATCGAAGTGGTTGATGATCCGGAGGCCGGCAGTGACGAAGTAGCCATCGAAGTGGTTGATGATCCGGAGGCCGGCAGTGACGAAGTAGCCATCGAAGTGGTTGATGATCCCGAAGCCGGCAGTGACAAAGTAGCCAGCGATGAAGGAGCCGATGTCTCGGAGGTTTGCGGCGAGGATGCAGGCGCCTCGGAGGTCTGCGGCGAGGATGCAAGTGCCTCGGAGGTCTGCGGCAAGGATGCAAGCGCCTCGGAGGTCAGCGGCGAGAATGCAAGCGCCTCGGAGGTCTGCGGTGAGGATGCAGGCTGCCTGGAGTCCGACAGCGGAGATGCCAGGCAAACCCACGAAGCGAGGAGTCAGGCAGTGTATGACGTGGCGAGATCCTCAGAGACTTGGCCCTGGCATCCAACTTGGACCCAGGCAGAAACCCTGAAGACTTGGCCCTGGCGTCCAACTTGGACCCAGGCAGAAACCCTGAAGACTTGGCCCTGGCGTCCAACTTGGACCCAGGCAGAAACCCTGAAGACTTGGGCCTGGCGTCCAACTTGGACCCAGGCAGAAACCCTGAAGACTTGTCCCTGGCGTCCGGTTCGGAGTCAGGCAAAGAGTCAGGCAAAGAGTCAGGCAAAGAGTCTGGCAAAGAGTCAGGCAAAGAGTCAGGCAAAAAGTCAGTCCGTATCTCCAGTAACACCCCCCAGAGGAAACTGAGCAGGTGCTCAGGACCAGGTCTTGGAGACAGCCCATCCATGGGCTCCACCGAAGCATGGTGTGGGAATGGAGGCAGCCCGCCCACGGGCTCCTCCGTTTCATGACGAGGCTCTGTAGACCCGGCGGCGGCCGGCTGAGGCTCTGTAGACCCGGCGACGGCCGGCTGAGGCTCTGTAGACCCGGCGACGGCCGGCTGAGGCTCTGTAGGCTTAGCTGCATGCTGTGAGTCCAGAGGCATGGCTGCCTTAACGGCCACGAGAAGAGGATCGAAGGGACCTCCAGCGGAGAGTGGAGCTGGAGCGTCTAGCCATCCCTCTGCAAGAAACTCACCTAGTAAGATAGTGTGCACGTCATCCAGATCCTGAGGATTGCTAATCAAGTGAGGAACACACTCTAGGCAACGTGACTTCATAAGTTCCTTCTTGATCTCCTGCAACCCGGCCTGAACCCATGGCGGAGCAGGAGGTCGCACCGACGACCGGAGACCAGCAGAGGGCATGACGAGCTCAGGTGCTGCTACTGCTGCTGCTACTGCTGCGGACGTGGCAAGCTCAGGCGCTGCTGTTGCTGCAGCTGTGGACGTGACGAGCTCAGAAGTTGCTGCTGCTGCGGACTGCTTGCGGCACCGGCAACATCTCCGACGAGATGGGGCAGGCTCCGAACTGGGAGAGTGCGCTGCAGGCAACTCTGGCTCCAAAATCGAAGAGGAAAAGTAGACTGGAGCCAGTGACTTACTCCGGGGATGAGGAAAGGGACTGTGATGCAGCGGACCGGTACCCGAAGAGGCCTAGCCAGTCTTGTGCCCCAAAACGGTGACCGCTGCTCTCGCTCCTCTGCAGCCTGACGTGCGTTCTTCTCCGCGGCACGTCGGAAGTACTCCAACAAGGTAATCATCTCTGGTTCTGCTTGGTCCTCTTTTTGGCTGGTTCCTAATGTCGGGGATGGACTGCGGGTCGAACCAAAACGCAGAACAGAGCTCGGTAGCCGCATCATAATTTATTTCACACTCCAGGTAGTATGGCAAAAAGAAGCATGAACAAAACATAGTCATGGTACACGTAGCATAAACGAAGCATAGACAAAGCATAGACAGAAACGTAGCGTAGCATAAACGAAGCATAGACATCACCGACATAGAAACAAGGAACCAGCGACGAACTAAACAAACAGAACAACTAATATACACAGAGCACAGAGAGGGGAACAAAAGGCAGGTAATCAAAGAAACAGGGAACAGGTGTGACAAGGAACAGGTGAAACAAATACAAAGGCTGAGGATGGGTGAAAGGACTGAAACAGAAAACACAAACTAAGCAAGAGAATAAATCAGAGGAAGAAATAAAGAACTAGAATAACTATGAACTAAAGTAAACAGAGAAACTAGAGGGGAACATAGAAACAATAACTTAAGAAATAAACAAAGAGCCATAAGGAGAATCAAAATTACAAAATAAACCAACAAGTCCAAAATGTCACTCCATGACATAACCCCCTCCTCAAGGTTGGATTCCAGACAACCACTTGGAGACTAAAACAAAAGTTCAAAACAACCCGACCAGGGCGGGCGGAGGGGGCCCCGGAAGGAGGGCAAGAGTCCAAAACACAAGTAGTTAATTATTAATTACCAAAAAAACTTAAAATGTCACAATTTCTGGTGAAAAAATATTCTGTTGTATTTTCTGGTACTTGCAAAAATGTACCTACAAAATGTTTCATATTCACTTTCAGCCGCCACAAACAGTTAACAGGATGTGTGCCGGGCAGAGATCAGGCAGCGGTTAATAGGGAAGTCCCAGTCCAACTGCCTGGTTAGCTTAGTTTAGCGACCAGACCAGCCTGTAAGCAGAGCTCCGCTGCTCCGAAAACTCTGAAAAAATATATGAATGTTGGCTCATTCTGGATTAACCGACTGCACAGATGAAGTTTTGAGGTCTACTATCTCACTTTGGTATAAAAACCCAAAAGATGTATTTGTGCATTAACCTCTGCCATTATTTAAGCTGCTGGGGCCATGCCTTGCTGCACACAGCTTCGCCCCTTTAACAAATCCCGGATAAAGCTGAAAGACCTACTCTAGAGAAACATTTACCCGTGTAAGTAAAGCCCCGGGAAAATGAAATTACCTGGGTAAATCTGTATAGAAACATCACCTGGGCTTTTCAAAGGCCTGGGGCTTTGTGCAGGCAATGCAAAAGGGGCTTATATTAGTTACACCCTGCCCACTTGGCTTCCACATTGCTGATTATGTGGGCTACATCACATGTAATCTTCACAGTACAAAACTACAATTACCTGCTTTGTCAACTATATTTGTATTGATTAAATGTATTTAATACATAATAGAATAATAAATAGGTCCCAAAGTGGGGAAATTTGGGTGTGTCAGCACCAAAGCTAAAGGCAATAAATGCATCCATGTTCAGACTTTTACTAAAACCATGGAAAAAGTTACCAGACTAAAATCTATAAGAACCAATCAGGAAAAACAATCAGGCTGTATAGTAAAGGAGAATAAAACCCCTATATTACTGATACCTGCAATTCTGTGACATTCTTCTTTAATTACTTGCCCACAGTTTTTCAGATTGCAAAGCCATTTATAAATATCCAAGAGGCTCTTGTTTAACATAAAATATAACTAAACATTTTTGGTACTGATTTAACCCACATGCAGAACACACTCAGGAAACAGGAGAATGTTTATAATGTTTATTGTAACTGGTTTGATAAGTGAATCAGGAATCCGCGACAAGGAACAGAGAATGAGTCTTTAACTGCACATGGAAGAGGACAGGTAAGATTAGTAATGATGCTGGAGGATATTGGAAGTTTGAGAAGGGAGAATGTGCTAACAGCGGGGTCTGGGAGTCAATGATCAGCCAGAGGAGAGTGAAGTTGATCCAGGAGGAAGATGAGCTTGGCGCAGCGTATGGGTCTTTGCAGGGCGACTTAGAAAGTGAGCAGGGTTCGATCACAGATGCGTCCAAGGAAGAAGGAGTCAGTTCGCTGCCAGACGGAAATTTAAGTCCAAAGGAGACCTTTTGAATTCATGCAGGTAAGTTCAGGAACCAGGAAACGAACTGCAACGGAATTCAGAACACAGAGGCAACCTGAGGGAGAACGGCGTTAGTAACTGCATTACTTTTTCGGTAACGGAGTAATCTAACTAATTACTTGTTATGACATTTATAATGTAACGAAACGCATTACTACAACTCAATAAGCGGCGTTTAATAGGAGCACATTCTGCTGCGGCAGAGTAATCTGCTTTTCTCCCGCAGCTGCAGTGACTGTTTTTTAAAACTCTTCAAGGAAAAAGCAGGAGATGGGGGACAGGGGGCATGAACCAATGGCGGCATACGTATGCCGAGTGGCTGAGAAGGTATCAGCAGGCTGGTTTTCACCACACAGAGCAAACCAACAGCAAGAAAGAAACATGACGATGGAGAGGAGAGGAGTCTTATATGTCAATATGTCACGTTCACTGAAATTAAAGGCAAAAATGTGCATGTGATTTGCAAGTTATGTCCGGGAACAAAGAAATGATCCACATCTGTAAGCAGCAAATCCAACCTTTGAAGCACCTCGCATCATCTCTAGGGTGACCAAATGTCCCAACATGTGTGAGACTGTGGCGTATTTTTCAATCTTGTCCCCAGTGTCCCTCAAACAGAAACAATGTCCCGCATTTGACTGGGTCAGATTCTGATAAGTCAAAAAACTATCCCACTGGAGCTTTTCTGAAATGTAAAGAAAGCAGAGCTGCAGTCATCATCACAGAGCTGCATCAGTGTCCCACATCATGTCCTAGTGGCACGCAGGTAAAATAAAACAAGAAAATTAATTTCTGAATATAAATTACAGACTATAAAGTATGTCACGGAAAATAAAAGGGATTGTTATTAAGTTTACCAAAGTTAAAGCGGATCATGATGTGAAGCGACACAGTAAAAGTGAGTTGCACAAGAAATGCACAGCTGAAAATCCACCTACTGATCTATGGACTCATTTTTACTCAAACCCAGAGATGACAAGGTAACAGCAGCTGAGATTACCAGTGATAAACTTTAAAAGCTTGTAATGTTTTTTCAAACTTGAGCTAATTCATTGTTTTGCACTAACAAGCAAAGCAGAGATTGATGAATGTAATGAGAGATCTTAGTAAAATTTAAATTTATGACCTCATTGTAGTGTTGATAATGTGTCCCATCATTGGCATCCTTGTTGCCCCGCATATCTGGTCACCCTACTCGTCTCGCCCTTCCACGTTACTTGTGGCTAACAACCCTAACCCTGCTGCGGCCAGTTCCACCATCCTACACCGTGCAAACAGAAAAGGCTTGAATTTTCTGGTCAGAAACTGGTAACTTCGTTTTAGTTTCTAAAAGTAACTGAATAGTTACTTTGCCTAGTAATTAGTTACTTTGATAGTGCAGTAACTGAGTTATTAACAGTAACTAGTAACTATAGCTAGTTACATTTTTAAAGTAACGTTCCAAACACTGACTTAACCTAAGCTATTTGTGTCTGATGATAGTAAAATAAAACACAACTTCATTACAACCTCCGTTGGGGATCGAACTGTGATGGAAATTATTTTATTAAGTGTTCCAAAGTGTGTGACCTTTGGGTTACCTCACTTCTGTGAACATCTGTGTTAGGGAGTAAGCTGTAAAAGCCATTATCAGAAGTTTAATGGTTAAAACCCACAGTTAGGATGATGTGTTGGGAAGGACAGATGGGTTCCCAGATAACTTTGTCACCTCTGAACCCGAGAAGGGTCCGGGGTCTTAAAACACAGACTCTTTGAAGTTGAGATAACACTGTCATGTTCTGGTATAAATACTGTGTGTAAATGTTGATCAGGGCTCTGTTTCACTGACTAACCTCAGTGACAGAGTCATTCAAACGCTGAATGCCTTTGAATAAAACTTATAAAGACAAAATCCGGATTTTCTCTTGTTATGAGTCAACTTCTACCCACTTTGATAAGAAAATTCCACAACAATTTTAGCGTCACGAACCGGATCTAACGTGCCAGAGGAGACCGCAGGAGGGGACACGGACACCTGGCCAGCCTGAGAGTTGTTCTCAGTCCACTTCCATTTTACGGAGGGGAGTTCTGGTGCCCGCCTGCGGCTTCTGGCGGATTGGATCCGAACTATTTGTCTTCAAATATATCTGGGTGAGAAGTTGCTCTGTATGATATAATGTATATTATTATTTTTATTACACATTAACCATCATCTCCTAACTAATTAATTAGGTTCCAGAGTTGCGAGAGGGAGGACATCAGCTGAGGGCCCGGTCACCCTGTTAAGGAATTGTTCTCATTGGTAACGATGGGATAAAGCAGAACACAGGGTTTTGCGGGTGGTTTTTAGCAATTTTCTACACCTCATAAAGGAGAAAAGCCAGACGGCAGACGTGCCGCTGAACGGGTAAAAAAAAAATATGGTTCCGGAACCTTGAGGCATCAGGGGTGTCTCCTTCTTCATACTCTGATTTATAAAATAATATTTCTTTGTGCAAAATCTGAACCTATACTAAACTTTTTCTTCTGCCTCTCACACACATATACACACATATATGGGATTTGAGTTCAACATCTGCGTTTTTGAGTTTGGATTTTAGAAACCTGCCCTTCTCCATGGCTACTCCACCAGAGACGCTTCTCCAGCACGGCCTGAAAGAGAGAGATCTGCCTTCCTGTCTGCCTGTTTGTTGAAAATCGCAGTGTGAGTTTCTACAAAAAAAAACAAAAACGAAACTCAGAAGAACTCTGGACCCACTGAGATGGACAACGATCCATGCTGTTTGCAAGAGCCAGAAGAGTGATACACTGGATTTATATTGAAAGCACATCTTATGCGGGCAGAAGAGAAACCGGAGCAAAGTTTCTTCTTTCTCCCTCCTGGAGAAGTTAAAGTGGACAAAGAATGATTGAATGTCCCACCAACAGACCTGGGAAGGGCCTGGTTGTTTTTTGGACTGATGGAGAACTGTGTGTGTGACTCTGGAGCGATTTAGAAACTGATGGGGGTAACGTACAAACACACACACATTTGCATAAATCTTTTCCTATTTTCTGCAATGAAGAACGCTTATTAACCGCTGCTCATGTGACGCTTGCTTGACATTGACAGATATAGCGGGTTAAAATATTATTTTAGGGTTAGAAAAGTATCTTCAAAAGGGTGATAACTTAACTCATTTGATACTTTCCAGTTAATTCTTTTAGAGAAGCAAGTTCTCTTTCGTCGTGGAATATTCAGGGTCAATTATTATAGTTATTAAAAGTTATTAAAAGCAGAGGAAGTTACAACATTTCCAAAACTCAGCAGTATCCATGTGTTTCTATGTTATTTTCAGGAAAGTTCTCATGAAGGAGCATTTTTATAAAACCCAGTGCATGCGTAACACCTGATGGGTCTCTTTCAGGTATTATTTTCTGTTGTCAGAGTTTGTATTCCATAAATCTAATGGGTAGAGACCTCATTAAAACAGGCTTAGTTCTACTGCAGATGGTCTTCATACAGTCTCTGACACAGTATTTACAGTTTGGTGCAGTTTTTGTCCGCAACTGCTAACTGACGCTTATGGAAAGTACAAATTCATTGTTTTTCACAGCAGCTGCTGGGAAGAGGTTATATTAGGTTTTTCTTCCCTCTTCTGATTCATGCAGCGTGTTGATTTACACTGTACCTTATATCAGGTCCTGACAAAAACTATGAAAGGTTTGGTTCTGCAGGTTCTTTTTTCTCCCTTTGGAGAAGGAAAGAGAAACCTGATCAGTTCTGTGTTGCATAGGAATCTTAAACCACTTGTTGTTTTCTAAGATTTCAGCAGCTAAAAACTTTTAAAACTTTTGAGAGTAATTGGTTTTGTTAAACACATTTTCCTTGGTAAAACAAACCTTTAAAATGAGTATGAAAAATGGGGTTATTTAGAAAGAATCTGATTGGACAGTGGTACCACACAAACATTAAACGAATCTCATGCTTCCTAAAAGACTCTGCATGAAAAGGCCTTCAGAACCGTGGAGTTATTTTCCACCACAGTACCAAGTTTTTTAAGCATGCTTTTTCTTTATTTTAAAACAGATCTGTATTTTTGTTTGTTTTGTTTTTGGCTTTTTAGCATAATGTTTGTCTGAAGCTTCTTATGAACTGGGTTAGAAGCAAATATGATCTGAGGTAAATTAGGAGCTGTGAACTAGTGATTTTAAATCTGATTATTGTCCAAGCAGAAATAATATATTTAGCCAATCCTTCAATCTCTGCAGAAAGTTAACACCATTGTTCAATGCTGTAGTACTCAACTTGTGGTTCCTGGACTCCTGAAGCCCGTGAGCCATAGATTTTGGGTCCATAAAATTATAATATTTAATTAAAGGTAGACCGATTACCTATTAAAATAGATCTAAGCCAATGATGAGTTCCAGTCATTTGGTGGCTTTGAAATGCAATAATACTCAAAATTTCTACTCTGGGGAACACAGATTGGGGTTGAAGAGTTTAGTTTTGGAACCAAGGTTAGGATTTTCATAACAGAATCAAGACAAGTAAAATCCTTCATTTTAGGAAAAGAAAAGAAATAAAGGCTCTCAACACTAAAGAGGATGATCGGCTCAAACTCCAGTCTCCTTGTTTGATTTCTTAGGGTTTAAAGATTAAAAGAATACATAGGAGTAGAAAGGTACACAAGGTGATTTCAGATTACTAAGAGATAAAATATTGGAACATTTATCAGCATTTGGATTCTAAAAGAAGGGTTCTAGTAATAAGTTTTCCCCAACTCTCAAAATGTAAATAGCCCAAATTAAAGAAAATGATGCTTGTTCTTTTTGAAACACTATTTGGGAAAAAGTCCAGTTTGGAGACAAGCTTCTTATCTTAATTTCTGATTAAGTCAAACACTGCAGTATTGTTTAGTTTGGGTATACCATAAAAATGTCAATGCCAACTTTTCTAATTTCCCCTCGGGGATCAATAAAGTATCTTTGAATTTGAATTGAATTGAATTAAAATACTTCTTTGCATTTAACCTGAAATTCTGCAATACAGCTGCGATCAAATTGAGCCAAACAAAAAGAGAATTATAACAATAACTCTCAGGATTGTAGTTATTATTACAGAGTTACAGTACAAAGAATTGGCAAAAGGTTTCAGCATCAGTAAATTTGGATTCATTTAAGAGAAAACTGTTGCTGTGCTTCTAAATACTTTGAGATTTTTTCGACTATGTGCACTCATCTAAAAAAAGGATCCTGACGATTGTCATAACAAAATTGATCAATTATAGCATTAAAAGATATAGTTGAGAAAACATATTCTGAAAAGAGATTGTTAAACATTTCTTTGAATTCTTGAAGCTTCAAATTTGGCCATTTGTTTGTCTTTGATGTTTTGTCTTTGTTTTGATGGAATGAATGTTTGTTTATATGTTGCATGAAACAATAATTCATGTTTAGAATACTGTTTCTAATTCCCAGATTGATTAAACTTTGAGTTTTCAGGAGAGTTAAGAAGCAGCTTGTTTCTTAGGTAGGTGCATGTTAACAGTTTTGCAGTTTAAGGTTCACTAAGATGGGTTGGAATTTAGAAACTGTGGGTCCGCCCATAGGCTGCCAATCAGAGGTTAGTTCTGCCTGACTCCGCCCACCTACCAGGTTGGTTCACGCCTTTACTGTCATGGTAACGCTCAGCACCTCCCTTCCTGAGTTTTAACACTGTTTAAGAGACAATAGAATCAAAATGCTTGTAGTGATTGTTGCCTTAATAACATGTTTTTTTTTTTGTATAATAATTAAGGATGTAGCATGACTTTTAAATTTATGTGTTTTACTATTAAAAGGTTAATGAAATAGTTTAAACTAGTTTGAAGAATTAGTTTTGCATTCAGAATCATTGGTGATTTATTAGATTGGAAGTTTCCCTGGTACCATTAAGCTAGCTGACAGTTCAAGATATGCAAAAGTAAGGAATATATTTTTGATAAAGAATCTGAGTCATGACTTTATAGTTGGTGGGAATTATTTATTAGATTCAAATTTGTAGGGTTTATGCATCTGAATTACATTAGATGTCCATTAATCTAATACTCATCTTCTTACAAGACAAATCAGGATGATATGTGACTAATTTCTAAGTGAGACATTGATGAACTGACTAATTAAAGTTTGTGTTTTGTTGTTAATGGAACTGAATTGCAGTTGAAACATCTGAATTTTTTTTATGTTGCTTTCGTTAAATTCATAGTGACATATAGTTATGTCAGAATTCATTTCTTTGGTTCTATGTAATGTGATCTTGGTTACTAGAACATTTTTGTACAAACCTTTTGCTGGATTGTCGCATGGGTTGGACCCTGCGCCAGGAGAGGGGATTGTCAGAATAAAGTAACATGGGGTTCCAAATGTTTTAGCACTCATGGGAAAAAGGGTAGCTCAGACCTCCAGTGAGGACTTAGAGACAATGCGAAAGAGACATACTTTGTTTATAAATGGTGCATAGCTCCCTAAGACCACATTCTGAAAACCTCTCTGAAAGTATGGTGTAGTTAAGCACTTAGGTTTGAGAATGGGACTTTGAATTGAAAATTAGCCAAGTGTTGTGAAGGCTCTGTTCTCACTTATATGAGATTGAGACAAAGGACACAGGCAAATCTCAGTCCTTTTGAAGTGCTGTGTGGCCGGTCTCCTAATTTGGACATGGGGATATTGCCAAGATAATTTTCTTCCACATTTATGTGTGAAGATAGGATGTTGTTTTACTGTCAAAACCTGTCCACTGTGTTTTCTCAAGTTTCACAGACGGTGAAGGCTGCATTACCAGAAACAGCCACTTCCACCCTCCAGTCCTTTATTCCTGGCGACTGGATTCTGGTCGGAGAATTTAGGAGAAAACACAGGAAGTCCAGGGCTGGTATGGCCCATATCAGATCCTACTAGACACCCAGGAAAGCTGCAGGAAAGCTCCAGCTCCTCCAGCTTCATCTGGCGTCCAGGACACAAGTCATCTTCCAACTGGATTATCCACGGCTTGGTAGGTTTGAGGACAGCGGACCACCACAAGACAAAGAACTGTAAGCTGATCACTGGCGAGTGATTGAAGAGGTGGTTGAAGAACACTGTTCTTACAAGGGCACAATAATCCCTTGGGCAGTGCAACGTTATTTCAGAATCTACTTAAGGCCATCGCATTGCCTGAAAGTTAGAAATCATAAGATCATTTGCCTCACTGCACAAACACCACAGTGAGACACATAGGAAACATACAGGGAAGACCTCTACACATTTGCACATAACCTTTCTCTGGATGATGGACTGGCGACGTCTGCAACAGAGAGACAGTCAAACATGCGCCATGATGCTTATTCAGAATCAGAATCAGAATCAGAAAAGCTTTATTGCCAAGTACGTTTTTGGACATACAAGGAATTTGTTTTGGCGTAGTCGGTGCAATACAGTACAAATTAAACAGTACAAACATATCTACAATATAATATAAATATAAGTGCACAGTTTTAAGTGAGTGAGAGTAAATATAGAGCAGTATAAGATGCAAGAGCAATACAACAGTGCAGATGATCATTGTGCAAGTAAAGCAGGAGTCCAAGCTGAGCGTTAATGTAACGCATAGAGTTACAGGTTACAGGTGTCCTGTCAGCAAAAAAAGGGGGGGTGTGGGGGAAAGGGGGAATGTCAGGGTGGTTTCCGGGCTTTGTTAACCAGGCTGGTGGCAGATGGGAAAAAACTGTTCTTGTGGCGTGAGGTTTTGGTCCGGATGGACCGCAGCCTCCTGCCAGAGGGGAGAGTCTCAAAGAGTCTGTGACCGGGGTGGGAGGGATCAGCCAGAATCTTCCCTGCCCGCTTCAGGGTCCTGGAGGTGTACAGTTCCTGGAGCGACAGTAGACTGCAGCCAATCACCTTCTCAGCAGACCGAATGACACGCTGCAGCCTGCCCTTATCCTTGGCTGTAGCAGCGGCGTACCAGATGGTGATGGAGGAGGTGAGGATGGACTCAATGATGGCTGTGTAGAAGTGCACCATCATAGTCTTTGGCAGGTTGAATTTCTTCAGCTGCCGCAGGAAGAACATCCTCTGCTGGGCTTTCTTGATGAGGGAGCTGATGTTTGGCTCCCACTTGAGATCCTGGGAGATGATGGTTCCCAGGAAGCGGAAAGATTCCACAGTGTCAATTGTGGAGTCACAGAGGGTGATGGGGGCAGGTGGGGCTGGGTTCTGCCTGAAGTTCACAACCATCTCCACTGTCTTTAGAGCGTTCTCCTTAATTTCTTAATATTTGGTGGCTACTAGGGGCTCCTTTGCCTGGACAGTGAGGAGGAGCTTCCTACGACCGCCCACCTGTACCAGACTGGTAACAGGGCAGCTTGAAGCCACTCAGGAGAGACAGCAGGATTTTTGTTTTTTTGTTGTTTAAGTTGTGTTAATAATTTGTTTTCTTTGAAAAAAAACGGTTTGCTTTCAGTACCAGAAGAAAGGACATTCCACTTCAAGGTCACGATGCAGCTATATGGAAGATGGTCTGTTCTGATGCTAATGATTGGTATTGCAAGTATTTTTATAACTCTTGTGTTCATTTTGGGAAAGGTACAGCAAAGACAATGTGTGGTTAATCTGACTAATAATACTCATCAGCGGATTCGAAGAGAGATTCATCACTTTTCTGACTACTATGATCATGCTGATAATGTTTGGTGGCAACTGATGCATCAAACTGTGAGGAAGATTAGAAATGACAGTTGCTTTGTTTGTTGTTTGATTTCACGTGTTATTAATTATCAACCATTTTTAGTACCTGTTCTTATTAATACTACTTTCTTTCCAGATAGGCAACATAACCAGCTGGTGGAGGTAATTTTTCCTTGGGTGAGGAATTATATTGTACGGGAAAGCAGAAATGTTAGTAGATTTTCTAATGAGACTAATTTAACATGTGCTTCTACAGGAACTCTTTATAGAATTCGGGGTAATAGAAATCCGATTAAAGATCCAGATATTTGTATTACACAGGAGGAAAGTACACCTTATTTCCTTGGAAAGACGGTGGGTTGTAAAACTATTATACCAGTTTCATGTGCCTTGACCCACATTAATACATCTAGACCTTGTCTTGTCAAAACTGATCCTTATACTATTTCAGAATCTTTGGCTCCAGATCCCTTTGTGTTAATTCTTAATCTTACAGCCTTACCGGATGGAGGTTAATTGTATGGCATGGCAGGCAAATTAACCAGGGTTCTTGTTACTTTTCCTAGTAGAGATGGGTTTTCGTGTCCTAAGAACATGGGTTGGATGTGTGGAAATAGATCATATCTGTATCTGCCTGCTAATTGGTCTGGAGTATGTTATCTAGCTCATTTACTACCTACAGTCACGACTTATGATTCAATCAGCCCATTATTAGAGAGGAAGACAGTGCTCAAACGGCAAAAGAGAGCTAGGATCCCACATTGGAAAGGGATTTTGGGTACAATTCTTCCTAGTTATGGTGCTGCTAACGCCGCCCATAGGATTAATGAGTTGTCAGTTGAGTTAGAAAATCTTACTGCTTTATCTGAGGAAGGTTTCACTGTTCTAACTACGGAGCAGCAGGCTATAAGAACTATGAGTTTGCAAAATAGAATGGCTTTGCATTATCTGTTAGCTGACTTCTGTGAACATCTGTGTTAGGGAGTAAGCTGTAAAAGCCATTATCAGAAGTTTAATGGTTAAAACCCACAGTTAGGATGATGTGTTGGGAAGGACAGATGGGTTCCCAGATAACTTTGTCACCTCTGAACCCGAGAAGGGTCTGGGGTCGTAAAACACAGACTCTTTGAAGTTGAGATAACACTGTCATGTTCTGGTATAAATACTGTGTGTAAATGTTGATCGGGGCTCTGTTTCACTGACTAACCTCAGTGTCAGGGTCTTCAAATGCTGAATGCCTTTGAATAAAACTTATAAAGACAAAGTCTGGATTTTCTCTTGTTATGAGTCAACTTCTACCCACTTTGATAAGAAAATTCCACAACAGAACCCTGGTGTCCCGCGAGACAGGTAAGGACTCCAGGAGTCCTTACCTGTCAAGTAAGTTCTGGGGCTCATACTTATCCCAGAACTTACTCTTGAGTTCTCACTGACCTTGCTCTCTAAATGAGGCCCTGAAGGTGAATCTTGAATGATCCTTTAAGTATAAAAACAAATCAACTTGGCTCTGCATTGGTTGAACCATGAACTGAAGGATGGGGCCAGTCAGTTCAGCACTTGGCACAAACTGATCGTATCACTAGACAGTGAGCGATTTTAAAATGAAGACATCAATAAAAGAAGCAAATGGATGTCCATGTTCTTTTTACAACTGAAGGTAGCCTGTTTCTGTTCTTAGTCATAACATACGACCTATAGAACAATGTAGACATTTTCCCTACAGATAAAAGACTGCTCTGCTTTTTTGCGTCAGTCATCAAGGCTCAGTGAAGGTCATCTAAGTTCATGTTCAACATGTATTACTTAAGTGTCTTCACATACAGGAAAAAAAAAAATTCATTAACTAAGGTAACATTTTATTTTTTGTATTTGCTCTGGTTGAGCAGAGCTAATGGAGTCAAAGCTGCATTGACAGGTTTATCTGGTTTTTTCGTATTATAGAGAACATCTGTGGTTTTCCTTGCAGATGAGTCATAGTTGGGAACAGGTGTGTACAACACATTGTGTGTGGTTATAATGGCTGTGGTTTTGATTTCTCTTTTAGACTGGTTGGACTCCATGTCTTCTCAGGGTGTGATATTTCACAGGATTAGCACTGAGAGCTGACTTCTTCAATGAGAAATGTGTTACTTTTCTGGCTCTGGACCCAAAATTAACTTTGCAGTTATTGAAAATGTATTTATTGCTTTAAAATAAGATAAGATAACCTAAGATATAAATAGCATATCAAACTGAAAGTGATGTAGTCAGATAAAACAAAAAACTGCAAACAATACCTCACTACTAGTGCTAGATAGAAGCACTGAGGCCTCTTCTGCAATAATGCAGGCACAGCTCCGATATATTACGAAAAAGAAATAGCCGAGCCAAAACGGGAAGCTCTTCATTTACCAGTCTTTCATCATTCTGACCTTCACCTTTGGCCGTGAGATATGGGTCACAATTGAAAGAACGAGATCCCAGATACAGGTACCTAAAATAAACCTCCTTTATAGGGGTGCAGACACAGCCTTAAAAAAAGGGAAGTAAGATTAGTCATCTGAGGGAGCTTCACATACAATTGCTGCTCATCCTTAATAAAAGAATTCGGTTGTGGTGATTCAGTTATCTTTTTAGGATGTTTCCTGGGAAGGTCTCCTTTTGGAAGTCTTCCAAGAATATTCCACTTCGGGGAGACAAGTCCAGTGCCAGAACTCGCTGGAAGGACTATATTTCCCTTCTGGTCTAGGATTCCCCCAGAATAAGAGCAAGTGTATTGCTGAGGAGAAGGATGTCTAGTTCTAACTCCTGGACCTGTTCTCTGATGGACCAGATCTTGAGTAAGTGGAAGACAATGGACTGATGAAGTGTGGTGCACATATATGCTGGTAATGTATATCATCAAATGAATGATTTCATATTTTCAAAGCTCTTTAATCAGTTTGGCATTTTTACACAACATGATCATACAGGCAAGTTGCGTTTCGGTGTCGTTCCAGATATGAAATGGTAAAGCTGGGCTCAAACTGACAGCGGTCCAGCCGGCAGACAACACCCCTTTTGGTACAGTAGTAGTAAAATATTAGTTTGTCAATGATGTTGAAGCTGTATGTTGTCACGTGTTCCAATGAGCTGCACTACAGAGAGTTTAAACCAGGTCAGGGACACAGTCCCTTTTTACGTACTGTTTTTTGACACTGAATGAGGAACTACATCGAAATGTTTTTGCACTTTTTGGTACTTAAATATAATTTTCATTGTATGCAGAATGTATTTGGTAAACTGTTGAGCATCACAATAACCATAATTTATTTGAACTGTACAGTTCATACCTACACACAACATAAGCCCCATTCAGTGTTCTGTGTGTGCCAGAAATACATCAGTCTCAATGAATGTCTCTGTCTACACATTATTGATAAGAAATGTATCTGAAAAAAAATGTTGGAACATTGAAACAAAGTTGTTTTCTTTTTTTTAAATAAACGTTAATAAAACAATGAGCTCTGGTTTTCTGAGAGCTTTATTTCAGAAAATGAAAGCTGTTGTGCTGTCGTAAAATGGGAGTTTTTACTCTCTTTCCTTGCTGTGCACCACCGGGTCCGTTTCTCTCCAGTTCCGAGACCCAACCTCTAAAACCAGCAAAGTATTTACCTTGTAAAATAATGAGAAATGGTTAAGTATAAAATCAAGATTGCATATAAAATTAATCCGTGTACAAAATATGCCAATGGACAGATACAGTGTGACATTCACCTTCAGTACCGGGCTCCACTTAGCACATCTAGGATGAGCCAAATGAAGCCAAGAGCAATGCTTGAGTCCTGCTTTTATCTATGCCTGTTTTTAACCTTCCTAAAGGGTGTCATCCTCTTGTATCAGTTTATTCTTGACTAGGTTATGGTGTGTAAGCGTGTAGCAGTGAGCGGAGCAGCAGATAAACAACAAGGGCAGACATCTTCAACTAGGGCAACAAAGAGAAAATTAGAAAAGGCCACAGAATCATACATCCATAATTCAATTCAGTTTTTCAATTCAGTTTTATTTATATAGCGCCAATTCACAACACATGTTGTCTCAAGGCACTTCACAACAGTCAGGTACATACATTCCAATTAATCCTAACCACTCAACAGTGCAGTCAGAGTTAGCTTTTTATTCAAATTGGATAAAAAGTTTTTCTATCTAAGGAAACCCAGCAGATTGCATCCAGTCAGTGACTTGCAGCATTCCTTCCTCCCAGATGAGCATGTAGAGACAGTAGACAGTGACTGGCGTTGACTTTGCAGCAATCCCTCATACTGAGCATGCATGTAGCGACAGTGGAGAGGAACAACTCCCTTTTAACAGGAAGAAACCTCCAGCAGAACCAGGCTCAGTGTGAGCGGCCATCTGCCACGACCGACTGGGGGTTTGAGAGAACAGAGCAGAGACACAAAAAGAACACAGAAGCACTGATCCAGGAGTACTTTCTATGGGAAGGAAAAGTAAATGTTGATGGATGTAGCTCCTTTAGTCGTTTCACCTAGAAAGAAAGAACAGATAAAGTCTGAGCCAGTTTTTAAGGTTAGAGTCTGAAAGAGAGCACATAGAGTTTGTTACAGTTAAGCTCAGTCAATCGCCATGTCTAGGAGAGAGAAAGGGCTAAAAGACAGGGCTATGTGGATCATCGGTTGAGGGTGAGCATTAAGTTGTTGCCAGCAGAAGCTCTGTTGATTCCCCTCTCCAGAAAGGTGTAACAGGTAGACACAGAGTCAGGCCATGTGTAGCTTCTATGAAGAGAATAGAGAACAAGGTTAAAAGCTGAAATAACAGCAAATAATGCAAAATTGGAGAGTAGTGTGAGAATGTAGCGGAGAGGGTGAAAGTGGTCCTTATGTCCTCCAGCAGCCTAAGCCTATAGCAGCATAACTACACAGATAGTTTCAGTTCAGATTATTTAGTTAAACGGCCCTTATTTACAACAATGTCGTCTCATAACAGTGGTGATTCATTCTCTCCATGAAGCCAGTATAATTTTGGCATCCGGCTGTTATCTGCAGATAATTCCGCGTTTGATCCTGTATGTCTGGGAATCTGTAATTAACAGGCTTCTAGAGAAGTTACAAACACCACACCTAACTTACCTTAGGGGCGTGGACTATTTGGTACTCTGTGTGATTGTTGGGTCACTTCTAGTTAAAGTCTCCTTCCTAAATCTCATCGGATCAGACGAGCAACAAGCGCATCTGGACTCCGTGGGTTTACTGAAACCACTGGACTTCATCCGGTTATCATGATTCAATTGTCCTGGTTCTTGTTGGTGTCACTTTTGTTTGGGGTGAGCTGAATTTTGTGTATTTCAGAGGTACTTTTAAAAACAAAATCCCCATTTCCTCAGGTAGAAACTCGCACCTTTGCTTTTCAGTACAATAATAATTTATTTGCTGGGGGGTTTGAGGACCTTTAATGGAGCTTCGATCAGGATCCTGAGCAGACAACCCTAATAAACTCTTTACATTTTAAAGTCATAATGCTGACACTGGGCTTCCATAGTGGCCCCTTGTTATTTGTGATTGATTAGTCTTTCATATTATCTTCATCAACGATGCCTTTGATTACTCAACTGTTCTTATTATGAATGGGGTTTTCTGCCGCAGTAGACAATTTGCCATGCTGTATTTCTTTGAAGATGTTAAAATAATATTGAGATTTTGTTTACACTGAGAGGACTGGTTGGGATTTTACCCATTGGTCAGTATGGCTGTTATACCCACAAGAATTGCTTAACTATAAATAAGAAAAACAATGTGAGAGTTTGAGTCAAGTATCATTGTTCAAAGACACTAAGAGCAGGTTCAGGGTTTGTGTTATGTTTACTTGAGGCTAGAAATATTAAAACCAGCTTTGGGGGGCTTATTTTAGCCAAATCCATCCAACCATTCTGAACATGGTTCTCAGTGCTTTACACATCCGACTGATGCCAAAGCATGCAATTTAGATTCAATTCAGAATTACTTTACTAACCACAATGGGAAATGATCTTCAACTCATATTATCAAAGCTTCTTCAGAGGCTGTGGGCAGGAAGGATGAGTACTCATGATATGCAGGCCGTATTTGTTCTGACGCTAAGGAGACTGTATTATTTAGCTGTCAGGGTTGTTTATGTCAGGCTACAGGATGGCGCAGTTGGTAGCACGGTGGCCTTGCAGCAAGAAAGTCCTGGATTCAACTGGGTCCTGGGTTCCTATTTTATGGAGTTTGCATGTTCTCCCCGTGCATGCGTGGGTTCTCACCGGGCACTCTGGCTTCCTGCCACAGTCCAAAAAAATGACTATTAGGAGAACTGGTCTCTCTAAATTGCCCTTAGGTGTGAATGGGTGTGTACGTGGTTGTTTGTCCTGTATGTCTCTGTTGCTCTGTGATGGACTGCTGACCTGTCCAGGGTGTACCCTGCCTCTCGCTTGTAGACCACTGGAGATAGGCACCAGCTCCCCCTCAACCATTTTCGGAAGAAGCGGATATAGAAAATGGATGGATGGTTGTTTATTTCCTGGTTCTGCTAGAAAACATCTCTCAAAATGATATCACCCATTTCTGTTAAATAACGTACAACCTGAACACTGATGAAGGGTCTGTGGCTGGAGGATCACTTTCTGTATCCTCCTGTACATTTTCTGAAGTCTTTGTTTTTTTGTAACTGTGGGTGGAGCAGCTTACCTGTGGATGATTCCAGGTCTTTTTTATAGTAAATAAAATGGTGGAGTCTGTCATGATTGCTGTTTGTAAAGAATGACAATAGATTTGGCTTCAGTGAGGAATATACTTTTTCTCAGTTGATTCCATTAGCCAACACATCAAACCCAGTGGTGCTTATACAAGCTTATGAAAATAAAACTGTTAATGACAATTAAAAAGTTGAGGTAACATCCTAGCCTCTTGTTCAATAAATTTACTTAAGTATGTAAGAACCTTTACTTACAGAGGAACTAAACCCAAAGCCAACTATTGTTTGCAAATAAACTGTATAAATGGCGCCTTAAGGGAGCTATCTTTATGTTACTGTGCAATGTTTCTTAAATTTCATGTAAACGTTTCTAATTCTGGAATATCTGTCCTAAAACCATCTTTGTGCTGCTCTCTTTGGGTTGAACGGTGGTTACTGCAGTTGAATTTTTGTGTTGGTTCAAATGGTACGGCACGGTATATGCTTGTTTCACAGCCCCCGCGTTCGGGTATAAAATCGTCTTACTCAGACACGCCCCCGTAGCGAGTCAGGAATTTGAATTGCTTCTCCAATGCCGCGGCTGCGCCAACTTTGGGCATCGCTGAGTCAGTGCCTTTAGCCAGCGGCTGGAAATGATTAGGCTCAGGCCAACTGGGCTCCTTAAAGGCTTTCTCGACCTCCGATAATCGGGATTAGTTCCACTTTAAAAACACATCCAGACACCCTGCAGACAGAGTTAGGGTCAGAGGAGCAGCTGCTTACCCGGGGGTCACCAGATTTCACCTGAATCTTTATTAGTTTTAATTATGAAATAAAAAAGAAAAACTCCTTTCAGTTGACTTCTTCATTAGCTATGGAGGATAAATGTAGAAGAGGATAAATGTAGAAGATTAAGAAGGCTTAATTATAATACAAGCTGATGTCATTTTAAGTTTTTTCACTGTTGATAAGAAACATTCCAGTACCTACAGAGGTGGACAGAAAATTCACACATTTCGGTCCAAAGCTGTGTGCTCATCTCATTGTAAGGCAGATCTTTTTAAAAATACGCTTTTTTCTTTTTTTTTTTACAAAATATGCCCTTGGCTGCTTTCCCTGAACTAGTTTAAATTGGATCAACAAATCCTGGCAGCAACATTCTGAGGTGTCAATATCAGCAAAGGAAACAACACCAAAAAAGAAGAGGACTGAACTAAAAAGCCCTTTTACATTATCATTTACCATTATCACTTACAGACCCATTCAGTAAATTAGAATATTGTTGAAAAGTTCATTTATTTTAGTAACTAAGCTCACTAAATGAAACACATTATATAGATTAACTGCATACAAACTGAAGTTTTCAAACCTTTATTTCTGTTAATTATGAGGATGCTGCTTACAGCCTAATGAAAACATGATATTCAGGATTATATTACATCAGAGCAATAAAAAAACTTTTAACATGATACAGAAATGTGGGGCTTTTGAAAGGTTTGTATTTGACCTGGTCAAAGGTTATTTTAAAAAAATACTCTGACAAACTTCATTGGAACACATATTCTACGTTATTGAATATGACTGCAACGAAGCAGAGGGCTATCTTCATTAATTATTATTACTATGTACTGATTCATCCATTCTGTGTTTATTAAGTAATATTGTGACCATAACATGTCCTCAGAAACCAAATAAAGAAATCTCACTGATTTGTGTTTCTATGACTTGTGTGCTTCCCAATCTAAAACAAATGTTTTCTGTCAAATTTCAGGCTGCTGTGGTGATAAGAGCTCATTCTGGAGTTAATCTGGTGCGACATAAAAGAGACTGGGTTTCCCCTCCAAAATCTTTGAAGGAAAATGTTGACTACACTCAACTGGAGTATATTGCCAAGGTGAGTGACTCAGAGCCAATTCACTGACACAGAAAATCTGGTTGTGGTGGAACATGAAGGACAGAATTACAGTTAGACCAGGTAAATTAGATTCATTCGTGTTGCTTTGTTTTCTCAAATTGTAATAGATGTTTGACAGTTAGAGCAGGCACTGCTGCTGCTGAGTGGACTGGGGGCCACTTTCAGCAGGTACAGTCATCACATGAAAACCATGTCATAGCAGACTCAAATAATGAAACAAAAGATCGAAGGTCATTATTAGCATTAGCGCTGGGTGTAAGATCAGGTACCAGCTGTGTGTGAGGTATTTACATGCAGAACCATCTTCAAAGTGTCTTCAGTGGTTCTCCTTTTCGCTCCAGTGAAATCATCGAGTCTCCTTTTGTTTCAGATCCGTTCAGAACAAAATGATGGGATAACTGTTCTCTACTCCTTAGAAGGTATTGGAGCAAACCAGCATCCTTTTCATGTGTTTGTGGTTGACGCTCATACTGGAAACGTTCGAGTGACCAGAAAGCTTGACAGGGAGCAGATTGACAAGTACCAGGTAAGTTTCCGGCTGTAATTCCAAACACATGGTTCTCTGTGAGAAATGTGAACAAAAAAAAAAAAAGATTTTCAGATACAGTACAACAAGAGACAATAGAGCTCCAATCTTGTTCAGCATTAGTTGAGCTTTACCCACATTAAATACGCTAATGACCCCACACAACATACTGAGAACATTTCTATCACCAGCTGAACATGTGGGGGTGAAGAACAACTGCAATGAAGTCAAGTAAATCCTGTGCACCTTCTGCTGGGCAATCTCATTTTAATACATTCAAACTTTATGTATTCTTAGTATGTGTCTGTGATTAATTTTTATTTTTGTTTGTAAGCATGACAGGTAACAGCACTATGATTTATCGTTTCAGTTTGAAGGTTTTGCTAAATTCCCAAATGGCACTGAAGCAGAGAAAAAAATCGACCTCGAAATTAAGGTTATTGATGAGAATGACAATCCTCCGATCTTTGATTCATCACTGCTGAGAGCTTCGGTGGACGAGAACAGTGCTGCAGGCCAGTGCAAATATAAAACTCACAAATCAATAAAAATCAAAATGGAACTGTTTCTAAATGGATTAAACTGATATCACAGAGTATCACAACTTGTTCTGTTTAAACAAACGCTCAAGCACCTTGTGATCCACATTTTATTACTCAATTAAATACATTTTAAATGTATCATTCTCAAACTCTTTATTATCTCTTAAACCACGTATTATCCAGAGTAAAACATTTTTTACGTTGGTTTAATTTAAATCTGTTTTTACAGAGACGTCAGTTACAATAATCGAAGCCACTGATGCAGATGAACCAGGGACGAACAATTCTAAGATCGCCTACTCCATCATAGATCAGAAACCCCACCACTATTTCGGCATTACCAAGGATGGCATGATCTTTGTTCAGAATGCTATGTTGGACAGAGAAGTATGAACTCCACCAGGAACTGCTTTTTTCCTGTTATTTTGGTATTTTGTGCATCAGTGTGTTGTAAACATAACAGACCTTGAGCAAACAAACAGTTCATTGCAAAGAGGTCACAGAGGTTTGCATTGACACTTTACTGTTTGTCCCAGAAAAGCTGCCTTTATATAAGAAAACATTTTCCACATAACTGCTCACATGGGTGCCAGTTATGGTCAACATTTAGTTTATGTGCTCTTTAGCACTGAAACAGACTCCCTGACAACCTGAGATGTGCAGAAACAGTTGGTTATTTTAAATCAGGACTGAAATGTCTTGTTTTACTGCAGCTTTTGATCAGAGCATCTCATTAAAGTGTTTCCTTGATCACTGACTAATGGTAGAATTGGTAATTAAATTTAAATTTTAACATTTTATTGTTTGAATGTAGTGGTTTTGGGTGTCTTGTGTGTGTTTAGGGTTTGAGTATTAAACTTGTCTTACCTTTGTTAGGCTAGCAATGTATGCTATTTTTCTTTCAGGAAGAAGACACATATATTCTAACAGTGACTGGTAAAGATCTATATGGTGCAGAAGGGGGAAACATTGCAACAGGAACTGTTACTATCACCATCCTTGATGTGAATGACAATCTTCCAACTTTGGAAAAACCACATGTAAGCTTTTATCATGTAAAAATGTTTCAGTTAAAACATGTTGCTGTTTAGTGGAACAGCTAACCTGAAGAATTGGGCACTTTGTGATCCAAGCATAAAATCTGGTACAGTTACAGCCAAAGGCATCCCAGAAAGATGTGCATATGGAGCCATCCTGAATTTTCAACATGGCAGCCACTTTTAGAACTGGCCACCAATAATACCCGATTTATGACCAACTTTTTTATCAGGGATGGATATTTAATTATATCTAAGATAAATTTATTCCAAATTATCTATCATACACAGTTTTTAGAAATTGCAACATGAATGATAAAATTTTCAAGATGGCTGCCATTAATTGCTGTGAAAATAGTTTGCAATCAAGTTAATAGATTTGCCTAATTAGGATGATGTTGGTGTCAAATCCTACATTTTTTTTAAGATGGGAAATTCAAATTTAAAACTGAAATTGCAGAGAAGCGTCCCTCCATGTCACACTTTAAGACCACCATTTTTATTCAATGTGGCGATGACCAACATTTAAAGAAAAACATAATGTAATTTCTACCAAATAAGTTAAGGCCGCTATACTCATAAATCCCTAAGTCTGTGAAATGAAGACTTTTTATTGTTAGAGTGTTAAAGTATTGTAGAAAATGTAATAGATAGTAGGTGTTGAAGCATAGCCAGGGCACACTGGTGACACCACTCAGCATGGGGTTCAGTGTCAGCTAAATACACTTATTCTGTTATTTCTGAAGTTATTGAAAATCTACTGCTTGTGGGAATAGTTTAGTGAAAATGTAGTTTCCTAAAATCTATCTAATGTTAGCCCCACATGTAGTGAATATCATGTAGATGTAGTTGGATAGACAGGATGTGCTACCGCGGGACAGCCGAGCCAAGGGTAACGGGGCTTTACTTGATTTTCAAATAGTTACCTGGATGGTGTACAGATCGCACATAAATGAAATGGCACTGGATGAATGATCGGGCTAGCTGTAGGTCAATTTTCATATCCGAACCAAGTTGTATCCCATATCTGAATGTGTATCTCTCAAGTAAAAGGTGGTAAAAGGATAACCCTTCTGCCATTACTGCCAGACAAAATGTCAAAGTGTTTCAAACTTGTTATTATTGATGGTCAAGGGCCATCAGCGTCTTGTACACCAGTAGACTGACTGGAACCTTTGTATTATGTGCCAATAACACAAGGCAGAGACATTAACATTTCCTTTGCAGTCCAAGCGAATTGACAAGGGAAGTGGATACAGTTCACTTGCAGAACATTTGATTCAGTTCAATGAACTTGGCCAACTCCCTTCCACACTCCTACTTGAAAGACTGGATGAAGGCCAAGGTATTGAAGCAGCCATGGTTGCGAACAAAGTTCATTACCATAAAACATGCAGGCTGAAGCATAATACTAACTAAGCTTCAAAGAGCAGAAAAGCAAACACTAGGAACAGGCAGTGACAGTCATGAACCACAGAAAGTATACAAGCGCACAAGGTCCAAGTTACCAAGTACTTCTGAAATAAGACAAGACATCTGCTTCTTCTGCAGAAAACCTCCTGGCCATGGTGGCCTGCTTCAACACTTGAATTGGACCAACGAGTGCGTAATTGTGCAACCTTACTTCAAGACACAGAATTACTGCAGCAACTTAGTGTGTTATGTTGACTGTTTCCAGTTTAAGTTTCACATTTACATGAAACCTAATTATATTACTAATGTGATCAAATGCCGTTGTCAATTCAAGTTTCAAGAATATGTAAAATGTAGAGTAAATTGTAAACAGTTATTTTACACATTGGATCAAAACATTCCACACAAATCCATATTCTAGATTTCAAAGAAAAGAAAAAGAATTCTGACCCAAGTCCCGCCCACTTCTGTTTTAAACCCCTGCTCTAAGCAACATACTTGTCAATATTATGGTAGACAAACCAATCTGGCCTTAAATATTAGTAGATATATATCACTGATCAGAAAATTTATAAGAAACCAGTTGTAATGGCGGTCATTTTGAATAATGACTGTCATGGGCGCCATGTTGAAAATTCAGAGTGGCTCCATATCAACCTATTTTGGAATGATTTTGTCCATAAATTTACCAAATTTTGTGCTTGTATCACAAAATGCCCAATTATTGTGAAATGTCTAGCTAAGCTGCTCCAATAATTGAGGTTTTCAGATGTTATAATTGTTGTGGACTGAGCAGCAGTGTTAATATTACTGTTCTATGTGTTTCAGTAACTAACCTTCTTTAGGTGTCAGGTTTCTAATTAGCTATAACTATTGTTAGAATCACTTGAGTCTATGACCAACTTGTTCCTGTTAGTCTTTGGGACATTGTCGCCTATGAGATATTCACCAACCTGACCAACATTTTGGGTCCTTCTTCCTCATTTCGTTAAGATGTAAAGGCTTAAGAACCTTCTCCAGGGACAGCCTGGTCCTGAGGTGTTCATCCAGCCATGACTCAGACTTAGTTTATGGAAACCTGGGTTTCAGCGGAGCTGCAGCTTTTACTAGAGTCTGGCAGGTGGAATGAAACCAAGAGCTAGGGTAATCTGTATCAGGTCATACAGTCCCAGACAGGACATGTTTTTGATTGAAGAAGTTAGTAAACAGGACTGCAGTGGAAGGGTTAATAATCTGGACTTGGTGAACAGAAGCGCTAGATTAAAAGTGTTACCAGGAATTAAAATGTCAAACAAGACAGGCCAAAGGTCTAAAAACACAGCGTCACAGATCTGCAAACTTGGAACCAGAAGGCAACACAAGGCACTGACAGCCCGAGGAGCTTTGCGGAGAAGTCACAGGTTTCCCACATTTCACCCTGCGATGCTGGAGAACTTCTCAAGTAGGACTCTGTTGTCCACTGAGCCCTTACTTAAGAACCTGGCTCTTCTGTGATCTGTCCACTCCTTGCTGCTGTAGACTGGAAACCTCAGAAAAACATTTTTCCAAAACAACATTTCAGTGTCCTAAATACCGAGCAATACACCTAAACAAAGAGATTCACTGTAGGACCATGATAGAGCTCTTGAATTATTCTTGACATTATAGGACTGTCATCAAGCACCTGGAACAATTGTGACACGGAATGAAAATCCACGCTATTTCTTTGTTACATATGCAGGTCACAAAAATTGTGATGAACAACTGTTCTATTTTACGTAATTACAATAACAATAATTATTATAATGAACCCTCCTACCATCATGTTGTACTGTACTGTCTTTTTGCAGTATGACGGAACAATTGAGGAGAACACATTTGGTGTTGAGGTGATGAGGATCAAAGCACAGGATCTGGACCTTAAGAACACAGACAACTGGGAAGCGGTTTTTGACATAGTCAAAGGCAATGAGGCCGGATATTTCAGTATAAAAACTGATCCCCGGACCAACGAGGGCATCCTAATGCTTGAGAAGGTATCATACTTTTTTTTTTTTTTAAACCCAAAATTATTCAGACCCCTGGCAGATTTAGGTTTAAGGTAATCTTTTCATTTGACTAATATGTTTCTTCTGACAGGAAGTAATATTAAAGTTTTCGAGTGACCCAGCCAAAATCTAGACATGAATCTGATAGAGAATCTGTGGAGAGAGCTAAAGATTAGGGTGATGGCAAGGAGGCCTTCCAAACTTAAACAGTTCCAAGTCTGTGAAAAGCTGCTCAGTTATAATAAGCAGGCTTTGCTGTAATGTCAGTAAAGAGTTTTCTATTGATTGATTAAGAAGGATATAAATAATTAACATGCTTCTTTTCATAAAATGCAAAAAACATTCAATATTGAAACTTCTTTTACATTGCTTCATGATCCTTGGAGAAATGCTTGTCTCATTTACTGTCAAAGACAAACTTTTTGGTCGAATAAGAATCAGTTTAAACCTAAACTTGCCAGCGGTATGAATAATTTTGGCCAGAATTCTATGTGGGATTCTCTGTTTAAAGGCAAACATGAACTCCTGAACCACTGCCAAAACATGTCACTATGTACAGCAGAAACTGCAGATATTCTCGCTTAATCTCTATGTTGACATTTTTGTCTCTAAATTGATACCCAAGATATTTATATATGTTAATGATGAACTGTTAGCAATTACTTGATCATACAGTTGCTGTCTGAGTTGCTGACATTTTGTTTCAGCCAAAATGTTATTTTTCTGTATCCTTTTTTAGCCTGTGGACTACGAGGATATAAAAAGCCTGGAACTAGGGCTAGCAGTGCGGAACAAGGCTCCACAGTTTGATGGATCAGGCTCAAATGGAGCTAGTATAGGTTTTGGAGGAGGGGCCGGAGGGGCCACTGGCGCCAGTGGTGCCAGCGGTGGCAGTGGCACGGGTGGTGCCACTGGTGCCACTGGCACCAGCGGCGGTGCCGGCGGCGGGGTCGCCGGCGGTGCCAGCGGCGGGGCCGCCGGTGGTGCCAGCGGCACCAGTGGCAGTGGCTCGGGTTCAGCCAGCGGCACCAGTGGTGCCAGTGGAACAACATTTAAAACGTACCCAATCAAAATCGCTGTAAAGAACCAGCCAGAAGGACCACAGTTTGATCAAGCAGTTAAAGCTATTCCTGTCGTAGAAGGAGGCGATATTGTTAATAAAGTGATTGGCCGTTATCCTGCAACAGATAAAGACACTGGGAAACCAGCGGAGAATGTCAGGTCAGTTAATCACACAAACACAAGGTTTATAAAGATAAAGCTTCAGTTTTTCTTAACTCATCTAATTATTCCTTTATATTATTTGTAGATATGTAAAAGGCTCAGACCCTTTTAACTGGTTTACAGTTGACCCCGAGACAGCTGAGATCAAACTGAACAAGATACCTGACAGGGAGTCTCCATTTCTGGTCAATGGGACATATACGGCTAAAATACTCTGCATCACAAAAGGTACAGTTTTATAATTGTAGGTTTAATATATTAGGACACAATAGAAAAACTTTGGAATTGCTAGATGTATTAATAACTTTGTTTCTTGTAAATGCTGAAAACTTGAGATGCAGGAAATTGCTATTTATCAAATATCCACCTGCTGTACGTTCAAGTTGTCAAACAACATTATATCTTACTCAAGTTCAGTAAAACTGTCTTGAACTGGTCATTTTTCCAGGACATCTGGTATTCCATATAACACACAAGTGCACCCATGTGCCTTATGTATCTGGTGTTGTGTTTTTGTAAGACTCATCTCCATGTAGATATTAAAGGCCACTAAACACCGTATAGCAGTTATCTTAGTCACTGAAGATGAGTTAGAGATGAATGTTTTATAATAAATTTTTCAAGAAAAAAAAAAGTATCAATTTCTATGTAAAATTAATCTCATTAATACTACATTCTTCAAACCTCACACTAGGTTTCAAAATGTGTATGCAACTCATCATTGGTCTCTATTTCGGCAAACATGTGAATCAAGCTGTGCTAAAGAATTACTCCATACTAGTACAAAGTCAGGATTAGCAGAGCAGGATTTCAGGGGATTTGTTTATTGTGAGTTTTTGTTTTCTTTCAGCTTCTTATTTGATAGGATGAATAATCATGAAAGAACATGCTTCTGAAATAGGAATTATCTTTAGCCAGAGAGAGAGTTTTCCTGACCCTAGACCTCGCATAAGTCTAGAATGGAGGGAAGGTCAGCCCTGAGGATTCTCTCTGCAGACCTGATTGTTCGTTGCTGTCCTGTTTTGTGGATGAGCCAAACCACACTGAGATGGAAGAAGACAGGACAGACTGAATGATGGCAGTGTAGAAGATCTGGAAGGTTGAACAGTCTCTGCTGGGCCTTCTTCTGAACATTATCTATGTGTGAGGACCATCTCAGGTTTCGAGAAATGGTGGTTCCTAGCAACCGGAAGTGGTACACAGCAGATACAGTGTTGTTGAGGATGGTGAGGGAGTATGTGGGGGTGGTGTTCTCCGAAAGTCCACTATCATCTCCACATCCTTGAGTGGGTTAAGTTCCAGGTGGTTCTGACCACACCAGTGTACCAGCCGATCCACCTCCTGTCTGTATGCAGACTCATCACCGTCCTGGTTCAAGCCAATAACAGTGATGTCATCTGCAAACTTCAGGAGTTTCACAGACGGGTCTGCTGAGGTGCAGTCATTTGTGTAGAGAGAGAAGAGGAGTGGGGAGAAAACACACCCCTGGGGGTCACGGGTGCGGGAAAAGATGTTCCCCAGCCTCACCTGCTGCTACCGGTCCTTCAAGGAAACTAGTGATCCACTGACAGGTGGAGGCCAGGACTTTGAGCTGGATGAGCTTCTGGTGGAGGATGTCTGGATTGATAATGTTGAAGGCCGAGCTGAAGTCCACAAACAAGATCCTGGCGTATATCCCTGGGTGGTTGAGGTGTAGCAAGATGAAGTGTTGAATTCATCCTGTTTATTAAGTTGACAGCATCATCTGTCAACCTGTTTACCCAGTAGGCAATCTGCAGGGTGTCCAGCAAGGCCTGTGATGTCCTTCAGGTGCTTCAACACTAGTGGCTCAAAGAATTCCATGACCTCTGATGTCAGGGTGACAGACCAGTAGTCATTTAATCCTGTGATGGGGGGTTTCTTGGATGATGGTGGAGCGTTTGAAGCCGGAGGGAACCTCACACAGCTCCATTGACTTGTTGAAGATCTCAGTGAAGATGGGGGCCAGTTGGTCGGCTCAGGCTCTCAGGCATGATGGGAAGACATTATCAGGTCCTGAAGCCTTCTTTGTTTTCTAGCGCTGAAAGATCATATTTACATCTTCCTTTGAGATCCGTAGTGCATGCAGGGGGTCTGAAGGTAGGGTGGTGGTGGGTGTATGGCAAGAATTTGTGTCTGAATAGGATGTGGAGGAGTTGGGTTACAGTGTGAACTGCTGCTTTTCATACCTGCAGTAGAAGCTATTCAACTGATTTACCAGGCGAGGATTCAGCTCAGGGTTGGGGTGAAGGTCTCCTGTAGGCAGTCAGGTTTATCAAACCATTCCATACAGTAGAGGTGTCTCCATGTGAGAAGAATTTCTTTAGCTTCTCTACGCTGCTTTGATCTCCTTGGTCAGTTTTGCCCCTTTTCCACTGGCTCGATTTGGCCCGTCTCGGCTCCATTTGGCTTGCTTCGTGAGCATTTCCATTACTGTTATTTCAGTACCGGTACTTCCTTCTTAGCAGGGCTAAACGAAGCCGAGTCGGTACTGTACGTGACGTGAACAAACGACTGTTCACTGATTGGCAGTGGGCGCGGCCAGCCGTAAGAGTTGACCAGCATAAAAAAAACAACCACCATTTTCAAACGTGGATTCAAGCGAGTGAGAGAAACATATGATGGAGTCCGGACAGTTATCCAAAAAAGTCACCCCCTGTGTGCAAGCTTTTCTGGCGATCATAGGAAACTGCAATATTCAGTGGCAGCTGGATGGGGCAACAAGGAATGAAAAGGTGTATGCTGATGTAGCCGATGAAATGGCCTGCCAAGGTTTTCACCGCACATCGCGGCAGTGTTTCATTTGCTGTTATACAGCATGACACATGATGCTTTAAAGCTGCGCCTCCAGGAAGTGTTCCCTTCAGCGGAGCGAAAGCGGGTCTATGGAAATGCAACACACAACGTGCAGAGCCATGTGGAGCTGTTCCAGGCTGGCCAAATCGAGCCAGTGGACAAGGGGCATTTGTTCCTGGCCTGCTTACACAAGGCTCGGTCCTCACTGCTGTGAGCCTCTTCCTTATCCCTGCGGAGCTTCTTCTTCTCTAGATGAAAAGTAAACCAAGGTTCATTGTTGTTGTATTGGTCTGGTCTCCACACAGGTGTCCTCACAGAAACTGATGTATGAGGTCACCACCTCAGTAAGTTGGTTTATGTCTGAGGAAATGATCAACTGAGGAAATGATCAACAAAATAGACGCTTTACGAGTTGGGGTAGCATTGCCTGAGAAAGACCTACTGTATTAAAAGTTTCTTTCTTGGGGTCAGTTAGATTTAGCTCAGAGGTTCTTAAAATGGCAGAATCTACATCTTCTTTCAGATCATGGTTCCAGATAATGCATAAAACATGCAACCACAAACCTCCCTTCACAAATCACTGTCCATTAACATCATACAAATAATTTTGATAAATACATTTAACATGTAATATATTGAAAAATTTTACAAGATGTTAGAATAAAATATAATCTGGTTTTAACAGAACAAACAAAGTCATCGACATTCAGATATGCACATCCACCACAGAAAAATAAATGTTAAAATCGTCACTCTTTACTGATAAATTGCATGACAAACATCTGATTTCTGTGTGTTTTTAAGGATATTTGTAAATTTACATTGTATGCACCTGTTTTACTAGCTAGTATGGTTCCTACTTGTTCTCCGCGTTTACTCTATTATCAAGTTTTTAGAAAAAAAACTCCAAAACAAATTTTTATCCCAATAAACAAAGGAGCTTTATTATGGGGAAATAGCACATTATTTGTAGGATAAAGATTATGTCCTTAACTGCGTTACTGAGGGCAAAATAGAGCAAACCAACACTGTGAATTATATACTGTTTTTACTTTTCCATGACAGACATGCCAGCTAAAACAGCTACTGGAACTATAGCCATCCAGGTAGAGGATTTTAATGACAACTGCCCCATGCTGACCAGTGACTTCCAGTCTATGTGCACATCAAAGGACAGTGTCATTGTCGATGCTAAAGATGAAGATCAACATCCTAATGGAGCACCTTTTGAATTTACCATTGTCTCAGAGGACAGAAGGGGAAATTGGCAAGTGGAGCACTACAATGGTAAGGGAATTTATTAAAAGTTCTTCACCATGAAGAAAATTTGTATGATGCAACTATTGATGGAAATAACATTATGATGTGTTTTGAGATTTTCAAAAGTTTTTATTTTATTTTAAAAAATGTCAAATGAAAAAGTCACAACATGGGAAAACCTGACTTTTTTCAACTGTCAATAGTAGGATTAGGCTTTTGCAAAGAAAAACAAGCTTACAGTCTGCAGTGCTCACATGTTGCCATTGTGAAAAAAACAGAGACATAATGTCAGCTGTGTAAACGGTGATTTATTATGCATACAATAATTATTAAAAAGAATGGTGTGTATCTAGAGTCTGTCCACACAGTAAGTGTACAGCAGTGGTACTCAACCCTTTTACTGAGAGTCTTTTTTCTCTTTTAATCAGTCTGAAGAATCTTAAGGGCATCACAGCTAATTATATGTCTTTATTGCCACACTTCCTTTGAGAGGCAGGCTCTGTGTAAACTCAGTAAAACCAGACTTAATTAAGTTCCAAATCATGTTACAAAACAGTGCTAGAAGACTCACAAGTTTGACATGTTTTCATATTTTTTTTTCTTCAGGTCATCTACAGTGTTTCATTTGAAGGCTGCATCAGCCTGTAGATTTCAGTGAGGCCGATGAATATGTTTTATTATGAAAACATTTGTCCAATATAGTTAATACAATGTTTTCCTATAGTGTATTTTAGTCCTCTATTAAAATATATAAGTGTATAATGATTAGTAACTCATTTAACTAAGCAATTCTTACCAATGGGAGATGAACGTCTTTTCTATTAAGTTGTCAGTTATTATACATTTAAAAAGCCCAGTTTTTCAGCATAATGACTTCTTTTCAACCAACAACAGGAATGTGCCAGTTACCAGTTGAATCTAATAAACTGATATGTATCTACACACATTTATTGATTAGAAATTATAACTAATAAACCAAATTAGAATAAAAATCAAGATGAAAAACAAAGAACATATAAACTACTCCTACAAAGAATCAAAGGGTCTGATCATGAGAGAACATTCAGCAAAGCTGAAATGGATTTTAAAAAGCTGTTGTCTCAGTTGAGACAACCGGTTTGGTCTTTCAGGTTTCAGGTGTAGCAAGGACAGGAGTCCAACCTTTTTCTCTCTATTTTGAGGGAGTCTGGACCAACGTCCCTGGGGCTGGAGCAGGTGATCAGATCCCAGCAAGCACCTTGTGTTAGTTTATAACAGCTGACAAATTAAATATCACTTATCCAGTTTTGTTAGTAATGAATGCTGAAAAGGGGACACAGAATCACACAGAATAATCTTGTCAAGAAGGCTGGTAGAAAAATAACAGGGTTTTTGGAGTGCAGCAGGGAATGATGCCGATAGGCGGCAGCAGGTGATAAAAACTACATACAGCAAGATAATTTTCTCAGGCAGTCTGGCTCAGTCCATCAAGATGGCACATAGGCTCTTTTCTTCTTCATTGTTATTTTTCATCTGATGGATTGTTTAGGTGTCCACTTTTTAATGTCCTCCTCACTTCCTGGAATGTCCCACCAAATCAATAGTAGGTGATGTGTATTTCAGGAGACACATATGAAGAATGTGGAGATATTCCCCCAGAAATCTCATAAAATTCTCCAAAACACTTAGGAATACATTACAAGGTGTTATGACCTCGCTCAAAGCCCACAACAAAAAGGGAGACACGTTCAACAAAACTATAGTTATAAATCAAAAGTTTCTAATATGAAGTCAGTTTAAACAGTGGCGGGTGTATGGTGTGCATGAGTAGAGAATAAATGTGAAAGTGTTGTCCACACAAAAACATTGCTGCACAATGTTTTACGCACAACTTGGCATGTACAAAAATGAACGTTGCATGAAAGTTTGCAGAAATCCAGGCACACTTTCAATCAGCAATAATAAATCACCACTAAATACACTGAAATATGATATTCAGTTTTATTGAATTCATGGATCATCAAACCTGATGTTTTTTCATGAGTTTGACCTTTTTTGGTTTAAACCCTAGTGATGAAACTGAATCACATTTGGCCTCATACAATAACGTAACACGCCTCAAAAAATGATGGAAACAACTTCAGTCGGATATAAACTGTAAAACGTCCTCTGTTTCTGTCACCTGTAGATGTTAATGCTCATCGATCTGTCCGCTGAGGAGCAAAAAATGATCATAAAAGAATCATTTTCATTCTCACTGAAAAATAAAACGGTGTCGGATCAGCAGATTAATTCCTAACAAGTCAGGTTTGATGATTACTAAGGTGGACAAGTTGTAGACAAGCACACGTGTCCATAAATAGCTGTGTAAACTTACGCGTTATTGTGGAACGATGGAAGCTTTGGCTCAGCTCCAGGACATCGCCAATGGAAGAAGGTGGAGGGAGCGTTTTTTTTTCCTGGCACTTGATGATGCATGGCTTATTAGCTACTTCAGATTTCCCAGGGTAATTATTTGGAGTTTAGTGTGGAGCTGGCCTCAGTGCTTTAGATGGATACCTGGAGGAACCGTGCCAGTTCAAGTTCTCATGCTGCGAGCTTTTCAGACGGAGCTGACTGACAGGTCGGGTATTCAACAGTCTTCACTCAGATATATAAAGTTATCCTAAACTGTGGCTCTTATTTGCGGCCAAAGGCCGATTTGTGGCTGTAATCAGAGCTATGGACTGCCCTCATACTGCTATAAGGGCACTAACTGTGAGTGAATTTTATTTTATTTTTTGTGAATAGAAAGCATTTTTATTTAATATATGTGCAACCTATTTGTGATGCACAAATGCACTGGTATGAAGGCCTCCTCAACTCATGATTCCTTTATACTATAAAAATAATTATAATTAATCTAATAATAATATTTGGGAACAAACCTCAATTAGGCTCCGTGTGTGATGGCTGGCTTCTTGGTAATTTTTTTATATTTTTATGAGGCGTCCTTGTTGTGACAGTCTTCCTAATAGAAATATGGGAGGAATATTCAGGTCATTATTATAATCAGCATTGAGCTATGACTAAGCTTAGTGCAGCAACTAGGCAGCACCACTTGGATTTGATGCAGACCTTGTAGAACTAAACGGGTTTGAGCCGACAAACGATTTATTTTCAGTCAGATTTTAGTTGCTGATGTCATTCAAAAAGTTGTTGATTTTCTGTAATTTGCTTCAAAAATCCCTCGTGGTGTTTTTCCACTAAAAAGAATCGTCACGGACTGTAGCAGCAACGTTGCCATGGTTATTTGTACTACTTTGCATATGTGCTTATGGGCAGAGACCGGGCGGTCCAAGCACCACGTGCAGAATTCACATTAAAGTGGGATGTATGAAAGCTAAGTGTGCGGTGACATGTCTGCACACAGTTTGTACATCTAAATTATTTCGAGCGCCACAAGTTTCAGAATCTCTCCCTACTGCAAACATTTAGAATGAAAGCTGCGCAATCTTTAGTACATGAGGCCCCTGGTCCTCAGGTGTCCCACATCAGCAATCAATGTTACACATAGGAGGCAAATGCCCAACCCAACCACAAGGGTGCGTAACACACTGGAACATTATATTTGTAACCATATTAATATTCAAAATCACTATAATCCATAAAGATTGAATGGCCACATTAGATAATTATTTCACAGTTTAGATTTCAAACACAATCATAAAGAGAAAAACATTGAGCCCAGAGTCTTCTCTGGATAAAATACAAAAGCTCCAGCAACTCCTCCATTAATTTAAGATCTAAGCTGTGTGTGTATAACAGAAGCGAACAATTGACACTAGTCTAATGCTGTTTTACCTGATTTTAATTCCATTAACACATTCTTAATAGGAAGATGTATGTGTAAAAGCATATGATGCAAATAATGTAATTGTTATTAATACGTCCTTCAGCTGATCGTCTTAGTGTGATATTATTTTGAATATATGTAAAACTACCAGCGGCCTGCAGGGTCTTTCTGGTACCCCAGGTTGAGAATCACCAGTCTACAGGACAGCAATACTTCAGCTTTGGCATCCAGAAAAAAATAGTAGACATACACTCACCGGCCACTTTATTAGGTACACCTTGCTAGTACCGGGTTGGACCCCTTTTTGCCTTCAGAACTGCCTTAATCCTATGTGGCATAGATTCAACAAGGTACTGGAAACATTCCTCAGAGAGTTTGGTCCATATTGACATGAGAGCATCACACAGATGCAGCAGATTTGTCGGCTGCACATCCATGATGCGCATCTCCCGTTCCACCACATCCCAAAGGTGCTCTATTGGATTGAGATCTGGTGACTGTGGAGGCCATTTGAGTCCAGTGACCTCATTGCCGGGTTCAAGAAACCAGTCTGAGATGATTCGTGCTTTATGACATGGCGTGTTATCATGCTGGAAGTAACCCATCAGAAGATGGGTACATTGTGGTCACAAAGAGATGGACATGGTCAGCAACAATACTCAGGTAGGCTGTGGCGTTGACGCAATGGTCAATTGGTACTAAGGGCCCAAAGTGTGCCAAGAAAATATCCGCCACACCATTACACCACCAGCCTGAACCGTTGATACAAGGCAGGATGGATCCATGCTTTCATGTTGCTGACGCCAAATTCTGACCCTACCATCCGAATGTTGCAGCTCAAATCGAGACTCATCAGACCAGGCAACGTTTTTCCAGTCTTCTATTGTCCAATTTTGGAGAGCCTGTGCGAATTGCAGCCTCAGTTTCCTGTGCTTAGCTGACAGGAGTGGCACCCGGTGAGGTCTTTTGCTGCTGCAGCCCATCCGCCTCAAGGTTCGAAGTGTTGTACGTTCAGAGATGCTCTTCTGCATGCCTTGGTTGTAAAGAGTGGTTATTTGAGTTACTGTTGCCTTTCTATCGGCTTGAACCAGTCTGGCCATTCTCCTCTAACCTCTGGCATCAACAAAGCATTTGCGCCCACAGAACTGCCGCTCACTGGATATTTTCTCTTTTTCGGACCATTCTCTGTAAACCCTAGAGGTGGTAGTGTGTGAAAATCCCAGTAGATCAACAGTTTCTGAAATACTCAGACCCGCCCGTCTAGAACCAACAACCATGCCATGTTCAAAGTCACTTAAATCACCTTTCTTCCCCATTTTGATGCTCGGTTTGAACTACAGCAGATCGTCTTGACCACGTCTACATGCCTAAATGCATTGAGTTGCGTGTGATTGGCTGAATATAAATTTGCATTAACAAGCAGTTGGACAGGTGTACCTAATAAAGTAGCCGGTGAGTGTAAGTCATGCCTAAAATAATGTGTCCAGCTTGAGTTTGTCTGCCAGAAAAGTATATCTAACAAAGATATTTTTTATAGTTTCATCTCAGTTTGGAGCTGATTTGATCCTCACTAACTATATGTGCTTTGTAATCTACTTTGTATATTTCTATTAGCCTTACATGCACTTCACTGAAAGTAAATTAGAATGTGAACATTTCAATAATGCATATCAAATGTCTTGTATCTGACAGAGACTGCAGCTATTGTGAGGGCGCAGGAGGAGATGTGGCCTGGTGTCTACAACCTGCTGTTTGTGGTGAAAGACCAACAGGGACTTGCCTGTCCAAAACCACAAAAAATGACAGTCCATGTCTGTGTCTGTGAGGATGGAGTTGTCTGTGCAAAACGAGATTCCAGCAGTCAATTTGAGCGAAACACAGAGTTAGGAGCTGCAGCCATCGGACTTTTTTTTCTGGGACTGATGCTTTTAATAGGTAAGTGTAACTCCGTTTTAATTACAATGAGGGATCATGCTAAACCACATTTAACAGCTCTAAGCTGTTAAATGGGAAATGGTGTCTTGGAAAAATGAAACATTTATAGAGGTTTCTGATCCTAATGGTTTGCATTGTTACAGGTTTTCTGCCTAGGTAGGACATGTGAGATATTTAGATTAAAAACAAAGGAAAGACGAGAGCAGGGTGGTGCCATGCTTCAGAGGAAATGCAAAAACTAGCACAAGGATACAGACATTATCACACTGCTTAGTTATAAATAGCACTGAGCTGAACAAGCTGAATGAAAGAATCCTAAATCCTTTTGTAGAGAGATTGAAATTTGTAAGTCAGTTTTTTTCAATAGGCCCTTTCTCAGATAAGTCACATAGTGCTTCACAAAGAGAAAACATTCGTATTCGTCGTCTTCCGATTTATCCGGGGCCGGGTCACAGGGAGCAGCAGACTCAGCAGAGACGCCCAGACGTCCCTCTCCCCAGACACCTCCTCCAGCTCCTTCCAAGGTGTTCCCAGGCCAGCCGAGAGACATAGTCCCTCCAGCGTGTCCTTGGTGGTCCCCTGGCCCTCCTCCCGGTGGGACGTGCCTGGAACACCTCCCGAGGAGGGCGTCCAGGAGGCATCCGATATAGATGCCCGAACCACCTCAACTGGCTCATCTCGATGTGGAGGAACAGCGGCTCTACTCCGAGCCCCTCCCGGATGGCCGAGCTCCTCACCCTATCTCTAACGGAGTGCCCGGCCACCCTACGGAGGAAGCTCATTTCAGCCGCTTGTACCCGGGATCTCGTTCTTTCGTTTCATGGCCATAGGTGAGAGTAGGAACGTAGACCGATCGGTAAAAGGAGAGCTTCGCTATTCGGCTCAGCTCTCTCTTCAACACAACGGACCAGCACAGTGCCCCCATTACTGCGGCAGCCGCACCGATCCGTCTGTCGATCTCCCGCTCCATTCTTCCCTACTTGTGAACAAGGCTCCGAGATACTTGAACTTCTCCACTTGAGGCAGGAACTCACTATGAACAGGACCGGTGACAAAGAGCAGCCCTGCTGGAGTCCAACATGCACTGGGAACAGGTTCGACTTAGTGCCGGCAATGCGGATCAAACTCCTGCTCCGCTTGTACAGAGACCGGATGGCCCCTACTAATTGAAGCCCTGATTCCATACTCCTGGAGCACCCACCACAGGGCACCACGAGGGACACAGTTGAATGCCTTCTCCAGGTCCTCAAAGCACATGTGGACCGGTTGGGCAAACTCCCATGAACACTCGAGTACCCTGTAGAGGGTATAGAGCTAGTCCAGTGTTCCACAGTAGGGACGAAAACCACACTGCTCGTCTTGAAGCCGAGGTTCAGCTATCGCCCGGACTCTCCTCTGGAATACCTGTGCAAAGGCCTTACCAGGGAGGCTGAGGAGTGTGATCCCTCTGTAGTTGGAACACACCCTCCGGTCACCATTCTTATGAAGGGGGACCACCACCCCAGTCTGCCAGTCCAGAGACACTGTCCCCGACCGCCATGCAATGTTGAAGAGGCGTGTTAATCCATGACAGCCCTACAACATCCAGATACTTGAGGTACTCAGGGCGGATCTCATCCATCCTCTAAGCCCTGCCACTGCGGAGCTTTTTAACTACCTCTGTGACTTCAGCATGGGTGATGAAAGAGTCCAGCCCTGAGTCCCCAGCCTCTGTTTCCCCCAGGGAATGCGTGATGGCAGGATTGAGGAGATCCTCAAAGTACTCCTTCCACCGCCCGATAATGTCCCCAGTTGAGGTCAGCATCCTCTCACCTCCACTGTAAATAGTGTTAGCGAAGCACTGCTTCCCCCTCCTGAGGCGCCGGACGATTTACCAGAATCGCTTCGAGGCCAACCGGTAGTCCTTCTCCATGGCCTCACCAAATTCCTCCCAGGCCCTGGTTTTTGTGTCTGCCACAGAACTGGGCCGCAGGACGCTTGGCCTCATGGTACCCGTCAGCCGCCTCAGGAGTCCCACAAGGCAACCACAGCCGACAGGACTCCTTCTTCTGCTTGACAACGTCCCTTACTGCCGGTGTCCACCACCGGGTTCGGGGATTGCCGCTGCGACAGGCACCCCAGACCTTAAGGCCGCAGCTACGGGCAGCAGCATCGACAATAGATGCGGAGAACATGGTCCACTCGGACCCTATGTCTCCAACATCTCCCGGAATCTGTTCAAAGCTCTCCCGGAGGTGAGAGTTGAATACATCCCTGGCCGAGGTCTCTGTCGAATGTTCCCTGCAGACCCTCAATATGTGCTCGGGCCTGCCAAGTCTGTCCGGCTTTCTCCTCTTCCGGTGGATCCAACTCACCACCAGGTGGTCATCAGTGGACAGCACAGCCCCTGTCTTCACCCAAGTGTCCAAAACATGCGGCCAAAGGTCTGACAATACGACATCAAAGTCGATCCTCGACCTCCTGCCTAGGGTGTCCTGGTGCCAGGACACCCTAGGCAGTGTACTGGCACCAGGCACATGTGTACTGATGGGCACCCTTATGATTGAACATGGTGTTTATTATGGACAATCCGTGACTAGCACAGAAGTCCAGTAATGAAACACCACTCGGATTCAGATTGGGGAGGCCATTCCTGCAGATCACGCCTCTAGATGGCTTCAGAGTTGCATCATCACTCCAGTCTGTTGTCCAGATGAACACCGAGGTATTTATACTCCTCCATCACGTCCACTTCTACTCCCATGATGGGAATAGTTAACCTGTTTCTCTTGAGATCTACAGTCATCTCAGTTGTTTAGTTTTTTTCCACATCATGGCTACCACTCGGTAGCCTCAAAGCAACCTCGCAGGGCTTCTTCAGCCTCCTGTGACCATCTTCTCACAGTTCGTTTTAGCAGAGAGTGAGGTGTGGTTAAAATGATCAAATATTGCCATAAATGCATTGGGGTGTCATAGACACAGCTAAGCTGATGATGTCACATGCAGTGTCAACAACAGCAGATGGAGGAATGTGTACATTTGCCAAAATAGCACCGGTTAACTCTCTTGGTAAATTGTATGGATTAAAATTTATTGCTAACAGTTTAACATCCTAGCACAGCATGTCCTGGATTACACCATCTGTTGTTTACTGCTAATTTGCACCTTTGCTTTTGACGCTTCTCTTTAATTTCTATCTGCTTGTACTGTCAGAATGCTGGGCAGAAAGATGCTGGACATGGAGATATGATCCTATTTGTATGTATATATAAACTGTTGGTTTGCTCTTAGTTGAATAACAGCTTTTTTCTTACAGTCATTCCGCTTCTGGTGTTCGTTTGCAAATGTGGAGGAGCTGCAAAATTTACCGACCTCTTTACTGAAATGCCTTTTCCCACAAAGACACATCTCATTAATTACCACACTGAGGGCCTTGGAGACAATGTGGTGAGACAAACATGTTTAGAAACATGTTACTTTTGTGAGCAACAGTCTTGTATCTAGTATTTTATTTGTTTTCAAAAATATTTATTGGAAAGTTGTTTATTGAGTTTCTGAGTTGATTTAACAAAAATATATATAAACATTCTGCTCTAACAATTGTATCTTTGACCTTTTTATAGGAGGTTCCTTTGTTGAATGTGCCACCTCCGGGGATTACTGGCATAGCTCAAAGTCCTATAGGAATGATATATGGGGGGGGATTGGAAGTGCAGCAATCTGTTGATTCCATGAATGCGGGCATGTTACAAGGTTTTTCTTCAAGTGGCCACAAAGAAGGAATGTGGGGGATGAACCAGTGGGTGAGCAGTGCCTTCAACTCAGAGTCTGGAGGCAGAGAGTCAAGAGGAGGAGGAGGATTTCTTAGTGGCATGGCCTTGCCAGAAAACTTCCTGAATAAATACTACAACATGGTGAGAACCCAGTTTTCCATGTAATTTTAAATAATTTGCATGTGTGACTGACTGACAGTAGGACAATTGTGGATAAGGGCAAATCGTTTCACAGTCTTTCCTGCTCATGGACCCACTTGTGATATTCTCATGCCTTTGTTTTAACATGCACTGTGAAAACTGTCTCTGCACATGAACTTCAGTTCTTTTATTAGTTGGTCAAAGAGTTTAGTTTAGGATGTTTGTGGACAAAATGTGCGTCACAGGCTTTGCTGTTGAGTGGATTCTGAAGCCATGAATGGCCTTAAAATAACACTGGTTATAAAAATCTAAACCAGTTTGACATTAGTGACTTGCTACTGAATAACATGTCATGTAAAGTTTAATAATGTAATGTACCCATTAGTCAAATCAACATAAACATTAGCAGGTAATTTTAATTACCATGAATTTGTTCTGCTAGTCAGAACTTTGAAAAAAGGGAATATTTGTAAAAAAAAAAAAACAATTTTATCAATTTCAACATTAAATATCTTGTCTTTGTAGTGTATTAATTTGCATATAGGTTGAACAGGATTTGCAAACCATTGTATTCTCTTTTTATTTACATTTTACACATTGTCCCAACATCTTTGGGATTGGAGAGGAGAGGTTTTGCCAGTGTTAGGTTAAGCAGTAGATGAGCAGGTCTATCTCTCTTCTGTTTATCAACAAATCCAGATGAAGGTTTCATAATTTAGGGAAATGTTTTCATTTGTGCATTTAGAAGGTTAATTTTGTTTTTCATTTTTATATGACTGTTAATGTGAAAACTAATTAACTCTTATTTTACCAACAGGTGACCAGTGGAGATGATGGCAAACTTGGGTTAAAAGATGGCCTGTTGGTGTATGACGATGAAGGCCAGGGCTCCTCCGCTGGTTCTGTTGGCTGCTGTAGCACTTTGGAATCAGACACTGATCTGCATTTTCTTGATGATCTTGGAATAAGGTTTAAAACACTTGCTGAGATATGTGAAGGCAAAACAATCCAAACTGAGATTACACAGGTGGACACTCCTCGACCTAATGCTCCTGTAAACAAGATTCAAATGTCAGAGCCAAATTTGGTGACAAGCCAAGAGATGTATTATTCATCTAAAATACAACCGGCTAACTCCAGAACCGAGCAGACTTTAGTCAATGAAACAACTGAGCATTCTAAAATAAGGGATAACAAGGCCGCAGTAAGGAAAGGGATGACCACAGTGCAAACAGAGATGGCACATCAGAACCAGATGTTAGTTTTAAACCAAGAGCAGCCTGTCTACTTCACCACGACACCTGTGCTGCAGCCCATGCACTATGTTGTTCAGCAGCCCCTTCAGAATGCCATGATGGTAGCTGAGGCACCTATCCCTAATCTTCAGCCCATGGTAGTGTTTAATGGCACTGACATTGGGTCCTCACAGGTTATTGTTCAAGGGCAGACAATGATGCCCAATGCACAACTCCAGAGCCTTGGGACTGTGCTGGTGGACAGCAGGGAGATCCAAGGAACTAGTGGATACTTGGTCTCTGGGTCCCAAAATATGATGTTTCTTAAAGGCAAGGTCCCAGCAGGATCACTGAAAGTATTAAGTGGGAACCAGGCTACCCTCATTCAGGGTGGTACTATACTAAATGAGCAGTCAGGGTCTCAGACAATCATGAATATTGGGGAATCAAACACCAGAGGGCATCAGCTTCTGGAAGGAAGAGGTGTCTTCCAAAACACTGAATCTGAGTCTGGGATTCAAATAGTTCATGACATCAGTGGTGGTGCATATAGTGGCTCTCAGGGTAGCACCTCTTTCAACATACTTAGCAAAGCCCCCACCATTCAAAACACTCTGCAGAAGTAATAAGAAATTAACTTAAATATTCTGCCTGTAAAGTGGTTAACATACACCACTAATGTGGTCTACGCTGATGGGAGCTTATTGTTGTCAAAAGTTGAAATGTAATAAAACAAAATAGAAGGTTAGAAGGTTCTACCATGGCCCCGGGGTTCTCCTGACTTAAAGAAGATATAAACAACAACCCATAAAGAAATGGCTTTTCTCACCAGTGTCAACAAAGTTAAAAATCAGCAGTCTATAAAATGTCCAAACCTGATGTCATATGCAACAAATGCTGATGTTCAAACTTTTACTTCATGCAATTTTCTTTTTGCATTTTCAGCTTTTGAAATGTAAAAGCAAAACCACAATCTTACCGAAACTCTTGAAATAGTGTGTGGAAATTTAAAGTTAGGTCAAAATGGAACGTCAGGCACAAATTCAATTCGGTTTTCAATTAAATCAATTCATACAGATTTTCATACAGATTGGCATTGAGTGTAAAGACATAGCAATATTTTCTCGTAACCCTGTACTGTCTGACCATTTCTTAATAACCTTTGAGTTTAATTTAACCTTGTACTCCACACCTGAAAGAAACTGTATGACCCCTTCTCTTTTCCAATGGTTATAATCAGTCTGACAAAGAGAGGTATCCCAATCCTTGTGGTTTTTAGTATAACAATGACCATCAATGGGACCCTTTGTGGGGTGCCTTGAGATGACATTGTTGTAAATAAGTGCCGTCTAACTAAATAATCTGAACTGAAACCATCTGTGTAGTTATGCTGCTATAGGCTTAGGCTGCTGGAGGACATAATGACCACTTTCACCCTCTTCGCTACATTCTCACACTACTCTCCAATATTGCATTATTTGCTGTTATTTCAGCTTTTAACTTTGTTCTCTCTTTTCTCTTCCTAGAAGCTACACCTGGCCTGGCTCTCTTTCAGACTCTAACCTTGAAAACTGGCTCAGAGTTTATCTGTTCTTTCTTTCTAGATGAAACGACTAAAGAGCTACATCCACTAACATTTACTTTTCCTTCCCATAGAAAGTACTCCTGGATCAGTGCTTCTTTGTTCTCTTTGTGTCTCTGCTCTGTTCTCTCAAACCCCCAGTCGGTCGTGGCAGATGGCCGCTCACACTGAGCCTGGTTCTGCTGGAGGTTTCTTCCTGTTAAAAGGGAGTTTTTCCTCTCCGCTGTCGCTACATGCATGCTCAGTATGAGGGATTGCTGCAAAGTCAACGCCAGTGACTGTCCACCGTCTCTACATGCTCATCCAGGAGGAGTGAATGCTGCAAGTCACTGACTGGATGCAATCTGCTGGGTTTCCTTAGATAGAAAAACTTTTTATCCAATTTGAATAAATAAATAACTCTGACTGCACTGTTCAATGGTTAGGACTAATTGTAATTTATGTACCTGATTTTTGTGAAGTGCCTTGAGACAACATGTGTTGTGAATTGGCGCTATATAAATAAACTAAATTGAATTGAATTGAAGTCAGGTACATACATTGCAATTAATCCTAACTGTCGAACAGTGGAGTCAGATTCAGTTTATTATTCAGATTGGTTAAAAAGTTTTTCTATCTAGGGAAAACCAGCAGATGGTATTAAGTCAGTGACTTGCAGCATTCACTCCTCTTGAATGAGCATGTAGAGACAGTGGACTGTCACTGGCGTTGACTTTGCAGCAATCCCTCATACTGAGTATGCATGTAGTGACAGTGGAAAGAAAAACTCCCTTTTAACAGGAAAAAACCTCCTGCAGAACCAGAAACAGGCACAGTGTGAGCGGCCATCTGCCACGACCGACTGGGGTTTGAGAGAACAGAGCAGAGACCCAAAAAGAACACAGAAGCACTGATCCAGGAGTACTTGTAATGGGAAGGAAAACTAAAATGTTAATGGATTTAGCTCCAGAGTATGAGTATGAAAGAGAGCACATATAGTTAGTCACATTAAAAGCTCAGTCAGTAGCTATGTCTAGGAGAAAAATAGGGTTAAACACTGGAAGACAGGGCCAAGTGTTTCATTGGTAGAAGGTGAGCATTAAGTTGTTGCCAGCAGAAGCTTGGACGATACCCCCCTCCAGGAAGGTGTCACAGGTAGACACAGAGTCAGGCCAGGTGTAGCTTCTAGGAAGAGAAAAGAGAGAGAACATAAAGTTGAAAGCTGGAATAACAGCAGATAATGCCAAAGTGGAGAGTAGTATGAGAATGTAGCAGAGAGAGTGAAAGTGGTCGTTATGTCCTCCAGCAGCCTGTCAATCAATGTACCACAGTAAGTCAGCAAAGGGAGCTGTCCAAATTTAACTCCAAATCAAATATAAAGCTTTGTCTTATAAATCTTTTTACATAGCTAATGGTAACGGTAGTGGAATTTCACTTTTGTATGCTGCTGAAAATAATGGTAAAGACTGTAAAGACAAAAAGCTGATCCCACCTGGTTAATCCTAATAAATACACCACATTATATTCATTCAATTAAAGCTATTGCATTTGTACTTTTTGTGTTAGCTTAATACTATCTGAGGTACTTTTTCTGTGTACAAATATCCATGCTGTCATTCATTAGCTCAAGACTGGGCCTTGGCATAGACATACACACACATGCACACACTCACACTCAGACAGGGTATCATATGGGACAAAAGTATTTCGTTTAATACTGTTTTTTTTTATTATGCACACTGAATATTTTTCGGGCTACAGAAATCTCTTTTATGTTCATTAGCCATAAGACTGTACTATTGGGTGTAAAAATTCCAATATTATTAAACAATCTAAATGCTGGAAATGGTGGTGTTCCTTTTTAAAATAATGGTCAAGATGTTTTTATAAATGATGAGACTTAAAATAAAGAAATGTATGTCTGTCATGTCTGTAAAGCCTGGTTGCAGCTAAAGTACAAGTTTGATAATAAAGGTGATTTTACTTTTCTGTTCAGTTTAGTTCTTCCTCAACTACAATACACTGTGATTTTCCTGGGATTAATGTAAAAGTAGCAGGTGTCCACACCATTTAATGTCTAAATGTGGAAAAACTGGACTCCTACCTTTGTGCTGGAAAAAAGCTTGTGAACACTCTCTAATATTTGCATACTTGCTTCTTGGTCAACGTAGACAGTTGCTAGACAGCACATATAGGAAGCGGGCTTTATTAACAAGTCGCCCTTGAACATGTTAGCCTCTTCACAACAATAACGTGCTACATAGTCCTACAGTTAGAATCAGAATTAGCTTTATTGCCAAGTTTGTACAAGGAATTTGACTCCGGTATACTTTGCTCTCAATAATAAAGAATATCTTTTGAAATCTACATATATACACAACTGACTTTACAATAAAATATAGTGTGAGATCAGTCCAGGTATGCATGGTCTTCTAGAACTCTGTCCAGTGTTAATGAGAGAAACAGCCTGGGGAAAGAAACTGTTTCTGTGGCGGCAGGTTTAGCAGACAGCGCTCTACAGCGTCGACCTGAAGGTTAAAGCCTAAACAGTTTGTGTGCAGGGTTTGTGGGGTCTGCAGAGATTTTAGCAGCTCTTTTACTGACCCTAGACCTCTATAAGTCCTGGATAGAGGGAAGGTCAGCCCTGATGATTCTCTCTGCAGACCTGATTGTTAGTTGCAATCTGGACCTGTCCTGTTTCGTGGATGAGCCGAACGACACTGAGATGGACGAAGACAGGACAGACTGAATCACGGCAGTGTAGAAGATGACCAGCAGCTCCTGTGGAAGGTTGTGCTTCTTGAGTTGCCTCAGGAAGTACAGTCTCTGCTGAGCCTTCTTCTGAACATTGTCTATGTTTGAGGACCAACTCAAGTTTCGAGAAATGGTAGTTGCTGGGAAACGGAAGTGGTCCACAGCAGAAACAGTGTCGTTTAGGATAGTGAGGGTGCATTTGGGGGTGGTGTTCTCCAGAAGTCCACCATCATCTCCACAGCCTTGAGTGGGTTAAGTTCCAGGTGGTTCTGACCACATCACTGTACCAGTCAATCCACCTCCTGTCTGTAGGCAGAACTATCACTGTCCTGCATCAGACCGATAACAGTGTCATCTGCAGACTTCAGGAGTTTAACAGATGGGTCTGCTGAGGTGTAGTCATTTGTGTAGAGAGAGAAGAGGAGTGAGGAGAGAACACACCCCTGGGGGGCGCTGGTGCTGATGGCTCTGGTGCGGGTGAAGATGCTCCCCAGCCTCACCGGCAGCTACCTTTTCTACTGGAAGCTGGTGATCCACTGACAGGTGGAGGCCGGGACTTGAATGAGCTCCTGGTGGAGGATGTGTGGGTTGATAGTGTTGAATGCCGAATTAAAGTCCACAAACAGGATCCTGGCGTACATCCCTGGGTTGTCGAGCTGTTGCAGGATTAGGTGTAGTCCCAGTTTGACTGCATAATCTGCCGAGTTGTGACTTTCCTTTTTGATAAAGCTTATAGTTAGAGTGGCTTAGGTTATCCTGAGCTATCTCTGTACTTATGCTGCTATATGCTTAGGCTGCTGGAGGACATAATGACCACTTTCACCCTCTTTGCTACATTCTCACACTACTCTCCAATTTTGCATTATTTGCTGTTATTTCAGCTTTTAACTTTGTTCTCTCTCTTTTCTCTTCCTAGAAGCTACACCTGGCCTGACTCTGTATCTACATGTGACACCTTTCTGGAGAGGGGCATCGTCCAAGCTTCTGCTAGCAACATCTTAATGCTCACCCTCTACCGATGATCCACATGGCCCTGTCTTTCAGTGTTTAACCCTTTCTCTCTCCTAGACATAGCTACTGACTGAGATTTTACTGTGACTAACTATGTGCTCTCTTTCAGATTCTATCCTTGAAAACTGGCTCAGAGTTTATCTGTTCTTTCTTTCTAGATGAAACGACTAAAGGAGCTACATCCATTAACATTTACTTTTCCTTCCCATAGAAAGTACTCCTGGATCAGTGCTTCTTTGTTGTCTTTGTGTCTCTGCTCTGTTCTCTCAAACACCCAGTCGGTCGTGGCAGATAGCCGCTCACACTGAGCCTGGTTCTGCTGGAGGTTTCTTCCTGTTAGGGAGTTTTTCCTCTCCACTGTCGCTACATGTATGCTCAGTATGAGGGATTGCTGCAAAGTCAACACCAGTGACTGTCCACTGTCTCTACATGCTCATCTGGGAGGAGGGAATGCTGCAAGTCAGTGACTGGATGCCATCTGCTGGGTTTCCTTAGATAGAAAAACGTTTTATCCAATTTGAATAAATAACTGATTCTGACTGCACTGTTCAATGATTAGGATTAATTGGAATGTATGTACCTGACTTTGTGAAGTGCCTTGAGACGACATTTGTTGTGAATTGCCGCTATATAAATAAACAGAACTGAATTTAATTAATTTTTACATAACATGAAACAGACATTCATTTCACAAAAACAGACAGACAAAACGGACAGACATTGGCCACATAAAAGTTTGATTACCCTGTTTGTAAAATAATTGAGAAAAGCTTTCTTATGTTTATCAGTATTTTCAACACAGGTAGAACCGTTGTTATCTTTACATGATTTTGGAAAAATTCTGGAAACCTTATTGAGATAGAAGTTTGGCAATGATCATCAGAACATCAGAGCTTTATTAGCGCTTTTAAGGTCCCTCAAAGACGCTCTATAATGAAATCAGTACTTCCCATTCACACACATTCACACACTGACAACTTTTCCCCATGACTGTCATGAATATCCCCTTGATGGTTTTTATGATTTTGTGTGATGACTGATTTGCTGTTGTAATGGAAAATTCTTTTAAAGTGCTCTGATATTCCCTTCACCTCTCTCATTTGATTCTGTGTTTTATCACCCACAGGTGACCTTCCATCTACCTCTCACCTCTGACCTCTGTGTTTTGTTAGTGTTCTGTTTTTTAGAGCAGATGGACTCTAAATTCCAATGCTGGAGAGTTTAATGGTTAAGACCCATCATTTAGGATGATGTCAGGAAGGGCAGTTAGGTCTGTTCCTAGATAACCTTGTCACCTTTGAACTCAAGAAGGGTTTGGGTCATAAAACACAGACTCTTGGAAGTTGAGATAACACAGTCATGTTCTGGTATAAATACTGTGTGTAAATGTTGATCGGGGCTCTGTTTCACTGACTAACCTCAGTGTCAGGGTCTTCAAACGCTGAATGCCTTTGAATAAAACTTATAAGACAAAGTCCGGATTTTCTCTTGTGATGAGTCAACTTCTACCCACTTTGATAAGAAAATTCCACAACAATTTTAGCGTCACGAACAGGATCTAACGTGCCAGAGGAGACCGCAGGATGGGACACGGACGCCTGGCCAGCCTGAGACGTTGTCCTCAGTCCACCTCCATATTACGGTAGTGGAGTCCTCATGCCCGCCTGCGGCGTCTGGCTGATTAGATCCGAACAATTTGTCTTCAAATATATCTGGGTTAGAAGTTGCTCTGTATGATATAATGTATATTATTATTTTTATTACACATTAACCATCATCTCCTAACTAATTAATTAGGTTCCAGAGTTGCGAGAGGGAGGACATCAGCTGAGGGCCCGGTTACCCTGCAAAAGGAATTGCAGGGAGGTTCTTATTGGTAACAATAAGATAAAGCAAAACACTGGGTTTTGCGGGTGGTTTTTAGCAATTTTCTACACCTCATAAAGGAGAAAAGCCAGTGGGCAGACGTGCCGCTGAACGGGTAAAAAAAAATGGTTCCGGAACCTTGAGGCATCAGGGGTGTCTCCTTCTTCAGACTCTGATTTATAAAATAATGAAAGGAAAAAGTGGGGATGATTGTGTTAAATGTGCTTTAATTTGGAAGATAAGTTTGGTTTTTCACAGCGTGGACGTTTGAGTGTAAATAAGTTAAATAGTTTAAAAAGTTTCAAGTAAAACAGTTGATGGAAAAATAAAAAAAAACAAGAAAAGATTAAAAAGCACAGAGTGCATCAATTAAGGGGTTAAAGAGTTAAAACTTTCCTGAAGGAAGTTTTGTTTGTCTTAAATATTGCGATCAGTCGGTAAAGAAGGTAAAAGTGAAAAGGGACATTAGAGATGCGAAAAGAAAGTTGTTTTAGAAAGGAGTATAGTGCATGTTGTGGAAGGAAGTGACAGGCAGGGGGACAATTGACTGACTGACTGATAATATTTCTTTGTACAAAATTTGAACCTATACTAAACTTTTCTTCTGCCTCTCTCACACACAAATACACACATATATGGGATTTGAGTTCAACATCTGTGTTTTTGAGTCTGGATTTTAGAAACCTGCCCTTCTCCATGGCTACTCCGCCAGAGACGCTTCTCCAGCACGACCTGAAAGAGAGAGATCTGCCTTCCTGCATGTTGAAAATCGCAGTGTGACTTTCTACAAGAAAAAAAAACGAAACTCAGAAGAAAATCCGGATTCTCTGAGATGGACAACGATCCATGCTGTTTGCAAGAGCCAGAAGAGCGATACACTGGATTTATATTGAAAGCACATCTTATGCGGGCAGAAGAGAAACCGGAGCAAAGTTTCTTCTTTCTCCCTCTTGGAGAAGTTAAGTGGACAAAGAATGATTGAATGTCTCACCAACAGACCGGGGAAGGGCCTGGTTGTTTTTTGGACTGATAGAGGACTGTGTGCCATGACAGTCTGACTCTGGAGCGATTTAGAAACTGATGGGGGTAACGTACAAACACACACACATTTGCATAAATCTTTTCCTATTTTCTGCAATGAAGAACGCTTATTAACCGCTGCTCATGTGACGCTTGCTTGACGTTAACAGATATAGCGGGTTAAAATATTATTTTAGGGTTAGAAAAGTATCTTTAAAAAGGGTGATAACTTAACTCATTTGATACTTTCCAGTTAATTCTTTCAGAGAAGCAAGTTCTCTTTCGTAGTGGAATATTCAGGGTCAATTATTATAGTTATTAAAAGTTATTAAAAGCAGAGGAAGTTACAACATCTCCAAAACTCAGCAGTAACCATGTGTTTCTATGTTATTCTCAGGACAGATCTCATGAAGGAGTATTTTTAAAACCCAGCGCATGCGTAAAACCTGATGGGTTTCTCCTTCAGGCATTTTCTGTTGTCAGAGTTTGTATCCCATAAATCTAATGGGCAGAGACCTCATTAAAACAGTCTTAGTTCTACTGCAGATGGTCTTCATACAGTTTCTGACACAGTATTTACAGTTTGGTGCAGTTTTTGTCCACAAGTGTTAACTGACGCTTATGGAAAGTACAAATTCATTGTTTTTCACAGCAGCTGCTGGGAAGAGGTTATATTAGGTTTTTCTTCCCTCTTCTGATTCATGCAGCGTGTTGATTTACACTGTACCTTATATCAGGTCCTGACAAAAAACTATGAAAGGTTTGGTTCTGCAGGTTCTTTTTTCTCCCTTTGGAGAAGGAAAGGACACCTGATCAGTTCTGTGCTGCACAGAAATATTAAAACACTTGTTGTTTTCTAAGATATGACCAGCTAAAAACTTTTAAAACTTTTGAGAGTAATTGGTTTTGTTAAACACATTTCCCTTGGTAAAACAAACCTTTAAAATGAGTATGAAAAAATTGGGTTATTTAGAAAGAATCTGATTGGACAGTGGTACCACACAAAAATTAAACTAATTCCTAAAAGACTGCATGAAAAGGCCTTCAGAACCGTGGAGTTATTTTCCACCACAGTACCAAGTTTTTAAGGATGCTTTTTCTTTATTTTAAAACAGATCTGGTTTTTGTTTTGTTTTTGGCTTTTTAGCATAATGTTGTCTGAAGCTTCTTATGAACTGTGTTAGCAGCAAATATGATCTGAGGTAAATTAGGAGCTGTGAACTAATAATTTTAAATCTGATTATTGTCCAAGCAGAAATAATATATTTAGCCAATCCTTCAATCTCTGCAGAAAGTTAACACCATTGTTCAATGCAGTAGTACTCAACTTGTGGTTCCTGGACTCCTGAAGCCTGTAAGCCATAGATTTTGGGTCCATGAAATTATAAGACTTAATTAAAGGTAGGCTGAAATACTTATTAAAATAGATCTAAGCCAATGATGAGTTCCAGTCATTTTGGTGACTTTGAAATGCAATAATACTCAAAATTTCTACTCTGGGGAACACAGATTGGGGTTGAAGAGTTTAGTTTTGGAACCAAGGTTAGGATTTTTATAACAGAATCAAGACAAGTAAAATCCTTCATTTTAGGAAAAGAAAAGAAATAAAGGCCCTCTTAACAGTAAGAGGATGGTCGGCTCAAACTCAAGTCTCCTTGTTTGATTTCTTAGGGTTTAAAGATTAAAGGAATACATAGGAGTACAAAGGTACACAAGGTGATTTCAGATTACTAAGAGATAAAATATTGGAACATTTATCACCATTTGGATTATTAAAGAGGGGTTCTAGTGATAAGTTCTCCCCGACTCTCAAAATTTAAATAGCCAAATTAAAGAAAATGATGTTTGTTCTTTTTGAAACACTATGTGGAAAAAAGTCCAGTTTGGAGACAAGCTTCTTATCTTAATTTCTAATTAAGTCAAACACTGCAGTTTTGTTTAGTTTGGGTATACCATAAAAATGTCAACGCTGACTTTTCTAATTTCCCCTCGGGGATCAATAAAGTATCTTTGAATTTGAATTGAATTAAATTAAAAATACTTCTTTGCATTTAACTTGAAATTCTGCAATGCAGCTGCGATCAAATTGAGCCAAACAAAAAGAGAACTATAACAATAACTCCCAGGATTGTAGTTATTATTACAGAGTTACAGTACAAAGAATTAGCAAAAGGTTTCAGCATCAGTAAATTTGGATTAATTTAAGAGAAAACTGTTGCTGTGCTTCTAAATACTTTGAGATTTTCTGGACTATGTGCACTGATTTTAAAAAAAACAATCCTGAAGATTGTCATAACAACATTGATCAATTATAGCATTAAAAGATATGGTTGAGAAAACATATTCTGAAAAGAGATTGTTAAAAATTTCTTTGAATTCTTGAAGCTTCAAATTTGGCCATTTGTCTGTCTCTGATGTTTTGTCTTTGTTTTGTTGGAATTAATGTTTGTTTATATGTTGCATGACAATAATTCATGTTTAGAATAATGTTTCTAAATCCCAGATTGATTAAACTTTGAGTTTTCAGGAGAGTTAAGAAGCAGCTTGTTTCTGAGGTAGGTGCATGTTAATAGCTTTGCAGTTTAAGTTACACTAATGTGGGATGGGATGAAGAAACTGTGGGTCCGCCCATAGGCTGTCAATCAGAGGTTAGTTCTGCCTGACTCCGCCCACCTACTAGATTGGTTCATGCCTTTGCTGTCATGGTAACGCTCAGCACCTCCCTTCCTGAGTTTTAACACTGTTTAAGAGACAATAGAATCAAAATGCTTGACCTGTAATCAGACCTTCCTCAAACATCAGGTAACATTTTTGATATTCAGAATATTTAGCTGATGGTCACTGCTAGTATATCAGGTGAAGTCAGAAGATCAATTATTTGGATTTTGTTGGATGTTTTGATGAAGTTCATGTAGTTAAGCACTTAGGTTTGAGAATGGGACTTTGAATTGAAAATTAGCCAAGTGTTGTGAAGGCCCTGTTCTCACTTATATGAGATTGAGACAAAGGACACAGGCAAATCTCAGTCCTTTTGAAGTGCTGTGTGGCAGGTCTCCTAATTTGGACATGCGGATATTGCCAAGATAATTTTCTTCCACATCTTTGTGTGAAGATAGGATGTTGTTTTACTGTCAAAACCTGTCCACTGTGTTTTCTCAAGTTTCACAGACAGTGAAGGCTGCATTACCAGAAACAGCCACTTCCACCCTCCAGTCCTTTATTCCTGGCGACTGGATTCTGGTCAGAGAATTTAGGAGAAAACACTGGAAGTCCAGGTGCTGGAATGGCCCATATCAGATCCTACTAGACACCCAGAAAAGCTGCAGGAAAGCTGCAGGAAAGCTCCAGCTCCTCCAGTTTCATCTGGCTTCCAGGACGCAAGTCATCTTCCAACTGGATCATCCACGGCCTGAAAGGTGTGAGGACAGCGGACCACCATAAGATAAAGAACTGTAAGCTGATCACTGGCGAGTGATTGAACAGGTGGTTGAAGAACACTGTTCTTACAAGGGCACAATAATCCCTTGGGCAGTGCAACGTTATTTCAGAATCTACTTAAGGCCATCGCATTGCCTGAAAGTTAGAAATCATAAGTTGGACTATGGAAGCCTAACTTCAAGCAGGTTAGAGTTCCTGTTTCTAAACATATTTCTAGAGGAGCTTCCAACGACCGCCCACCTGTACCAGACTGGTAACAGGGCAGCTTGAAGCGCAGAAGCCACTCAGGAGAGGCAGCAGGATTTTTGTTTTTTTTAAAGTTGTTTATAATTTGTTTTCTTTGAGAAAAAACTGTTTGCTTTCAGTACCAGAAGAAAGGACATTCCACTTCAAGGTCACGATGCAGTTAAATGGAAGATGGTCTGTTCTGATGCTAATGATTGGTATTTCAAGTATTTTTATAACTCTTGTGTTCATTTGGGAAAAGGTACAGCAAAGACAATGTAAGGCTAATTTGAGGAATTGTGTTAATAATACTCATCAGCTGATTCGAAGAGAGATCCATCACTTTTCTGACTACTATGATCATACTGATAATGTCTGGTGGCAACTGATGCATCAAACCGTGAGGAAGATAAGAAATGATAGTTGCTATGTTTGTTGTTTGATTCCACATGCTATTAATGATCAACCATTTTTGGTACCAGTTCCTATTGATACTGCTTATACTCTAGCTACTTTCTTTCCAGATAACCGGTTGGTGGAGGTCATTTTTCCTTGGGTGAGGAATTATGCTGTACGGAAAAGCAGAAATGTTAGTAAATTTTCTAGTGAGACTAATTTAACGTGTGCGTCTACAGGAACTCTTTATAGATTTCGGGGTAATAGAAATCCAATTAAAGATCCAGATATTTGTATTGCTCAGGAGGAAAGCACACCTTATTTCCTTGGAAAGACGGTGGGTTGTAAAACTATTATACCAGTTTCATGTGCCTTGATCCACAGTAATACATCTGGACCTTGTCCTGTCAGGACTGATCCGTATACTATTTCAGAATCTTTGGCTCCAGATCCTTTTGTGTTAACTCTTAATCTTACAGCCTTACCGAATGGAAGTCAATTGTATGGCATGGCAGGTAAATTAACCAGGGTTCTTGTTACTTTTCCTAGTAGAGATGGGTTCTCGTGTCCTAAGAACATGGTTTGGATGTGTGGAAACAGATCATATCTGTATCTGCCTGCTAATTGGTCTGGAGTATGTTATCTAGCTCATTTACTACCTACAGTCACGACTTATGATTCACTCAGCCCATTATTAGAGAGGAAGACAATGCTCAAACGGCAAAAGAGAGCTAGGATCCCACATTGGAAAGGGATTTTGGGTACAATTTTTCCTAATTATGGTGCTGCTAATGCCGCCCATAGGATTAATGAGTTGTCAGTTGAGTTAGAAAATCTTACTGCTTTATCTGAGGAAGGTTTCACTGTTCTAACTACGGAGCAGCAGGCTATAAGAACTATGAGTTTGCAAAATAGAATGGCTTTGGATTATCTGTTAGCTGAGAGGGGTGGCGTTTGTCATTTAATTGGGGAACAATGTTGCACTTTTATTCCCGATGTGTCTAAGAACATGACGAGTATCCATGATAAGTTTGAGGACTTGCTGACGACCCAACAGAAGGAGAATATGAGTTCCTCTTGGAATCCTTGGTCTTGGTTCTTTACTGGTGGATGGACATCTTGGTTAGTAAAGATTGGAGTGATTCTTTTATGTTTCTTTTTGATTTTGATGTTTCTTTCATGTTGTATTATTCCAATGGTTAGGGGAATGGTGATGAGACTGGTACGTTTTTCTGTGTTGCCTGTTGATAAGGATGTGAACTTAATTTCTTTTTGTCATGATTGTGATGATTCTGCATTTAAGGTGGCAGATGGTATGGATACCGATGGATTTTATGTTGCTTGAGATGCTTTAATGATGTGCTAACTCTAAAGTGTTTGGGGAGTTATTACTGATGTTCAGCATTTTAGTGGTATATATAGAGATTTGGAGTTTTTTTTTTTAAGTGTTGTTATCCTTATTGTTTTAGCTTTGTCTTGGTTGTAATTTGAGAACAGTAGATCTTAGAGGAAGCCATGACATAACACATGTATTTGTTATGTATTCTTTTCTTTTATTAGTTTTACTTTGATTATAAGCTTTGGGTGATGGTTTTGTAGAATTTTCTTTTAGTTTTGTGATTATCTTGTAATCAGAAGAAAGGAGTGTAATGGAAAATTCTTTTAAAGTGCTCTGATATTCCCTTCACCTCTCTCATTTGATTCTGTGTTTTATCACCCACAGGTGACCTTCCATCTACCTCTCACCTCTGACCTCTGTGTTTTGTTAGTGTTCTGTTTTTTAGAGCAGATGGACTCTAAATTCCAATGCTGGAGAGTTTAATGGTTAAGACCCATCATTTAGGATGATGTCAGGAAGGGCAGTTAGGTCTGTTCCTAGATAACCTTGTCACCTTTGAACTCAAGAAGGGTTTGGGTCATAAAACACAGACTCTTGGAAGTTGAGATAACACAGTCATGTTCTGGTATAAATACTGTGTGTAAATGTTGATCGGGGCTCTGTTTCACTGACTAACCTCAGTGTCAGGGTCTTCAAACGCTGAATGCCTTTGAATAAAACTTATAAGACAAAGTCCGGATTTTCTCTTGTTATGAGTCAACTTCTACCCACTTTGATAAGAAAATTCCACAACACTGTGTACTTGATTGATGTTTTTAAGGATTTTATGTTTTTATAATGTAAAGCACTTTGAATTGCCCTGCCGCTGAAATGTGCTATATAAATACATTTTTACTTACTTACTTACTTACTTCTCTGTCAGAGCAATTTCATTTGCAAAGATTTGAATATAATTTTATTTTTATTTTCTTAAAATAGACATTATTTCCTCATAACCCTTTTTGTTTCCACTAGGACTGTTTTGAATGCTTCAATTGTTTTCTGTTAATAAGGTGGTCTTAGTCGAGTCCACCTTGAAGTTGTTTGTCCGGTTCGTCCAGTCTGGAGAAGTGTCATGTTATCATTGTCAGGTCAGTGAGGTTCATAAGTCAGTCAGAACCTTGGTCTTTTGGTCTGTGCACATAATGTTTTATAGATCCAGCTTATGATTAGTGAGCAAAACTTGATTGTTACTAAATGAGCTGCATTTCCTAGGAACACTGCATCCCATTGTCTTCCTCCTGGATGAGCATCACTTTTTGAAAAACACTCATCATTGTATTAGTCAGTTTGTTTCACATATTCACTCAGATTTTTATATTATACCAGTAGGTAAAGTTGTTAGTATCTCATGTAGACTGACATATACCGTTGCATTTGGAGAGGATCTCAGATTAAATAAACCTAGTTAGAGCTTCAATCCAGGTTAATTTTGTGTCTGCAGTCTTTAGCCAATTTTTCTTTTTGTATACATAGTTCTGTTAGCTCTCCATACTAACCCATGAGATGCTAGTTTGAAATCCTGCACCAATTTACGTTTTACTCCCATTCATCTTTCAACTTCCCCTGAATCTTTATTGGAGAAAATGAGTGCCATCGTCAGATCCCATGATTTCAGGCACTCCCATGGTGTGATTTTCTCCTCTTTCCCTTTTTAGAAGACACATTTTCCTTCAGTTTTGTGTTCCGCTCCCATCTTAGGGAAATCAATCATTTGCTTCCATGGAGCACTGTGGACTGGAATGCTGCTCAGTCCAGCTTTTAATGAAACCTTTTGATTAAGCTGATTGCAGATTTCACACGGTTGCACAAAATATGTTGTGACATTTTTCAAATTATCCTTCAATTTATGACTTTTGAGAAGTGGGACCTGTTGCTCTGAACCAGCACAGTAATGTCTGCTGAGAGAAAGGTTATCATATCAAGGGTTCTACTTCTAGAGAATCACATAAACTTCTGGTAGGCCGGTTTTGGCCCGTGGGCTTTGAGTTTGACACATGCAAGAGACATTAAGGACATCCTTCAATCAAACGAGGTGTGAAAATTTTGACAGGTGGGCGGGACTTCTGGTGGCTGGGACATCCTAGGGCGGGACTTCCGGTAGCTGGGGCTTCCTGTGATGTAACCGGATATCATCATTAATCGGATGTTGTCATTAGCCGGATATCATCATTAATCGGATGTTGTCATTAACCGGAAGTTGTCATTACAAGGAAGCGAATCTTTCTAATTGTATGTTTTTAGATGTTTTTTACATCTAAAAACAAAACATGTAGTTTCTCCACTTTAAAAGGTCACTCAATTTAATGCAGGCACATCACACGAAATTCTGATAAGAAGAGAGAACTTGACAGATTGTAAATTCATTTTGTTTTAACACAGGGGTTTATTTAGATGCTATTTAGAAAAGAAGGATGAATTGGCTTCTGTTGTAGAGATGATCTAAAACAGAGAAACCAATGAACTGAAAAAAATTGTTATGAGTGCTCAGCATCCTGTTTCCAAATTAGAAATGGATTCTACAGCTAAAAGACTTTGTTTGGAATCATGAGAGACTCCATTTGGTAAAATGGATGATAATTTTACTTATCTTAAGCTTTTCTTAACCCTAACCCTGGGACGGGACAGGATTTGTTTTTTATTTTTTTATGCTGGCCTGGATTGGGATGGTACAAGACATTTTCTGTGGGAGCGGGATGGGACAGGAGAGAAAATCCACTCCCGTGTCACCCTCTAGTCCTCACTAAAAGTTAGAAAGTGAAGCACATCACCCCAGTTCTAAAGTCATTACATTGGCTCCCCAGTGCAAACTACAAAATGTTGGCACCCCTCTCTCTTTATTTATACATGCTGGTTCACACACAGTTCAACAAACATTCAGGGTGTGTGTGTGTGTGGGGGGTCAGAAAGGTTAGGGTTCATGTGTCTTGATTATAAACAGAGAGGGAGTGAGGACTGGTACCAGTCCCTAGATGTTGCTGATAAAAGCATAACTCACTCTTGTCCCCATCTCCCTTCCTGTGGCATGTAAGGAGGGAAAGGCACTTAGAGCAGACATGAGTGATAAACAATACAAAAGTTTTCAAACCCTAACAGTCCTCCCTTTTTTTATCACGAATAAGTCATGATTAAATACATGTAAAAGAAAACACTGTGTGAGCACAAACCCACGGACGGAAAGCAGATTATATTGTGGGAAACACTCACACAGTCCCTCCGCTCTAGGCAACCACCAATCATGGCAGAGTGAAACAATATAATAAAACAGTCAGTCATTTTCTACCGCTTATTCCATAGTGGGTCACGGGGGAGCTGGTGCCTATCTCCAGCAGTCTATGGGCAAAAGGCAGAGTACACCCTGGACAGGTCACCAGTCCATCACAGGGCAACACACATACAACCATACACACACTCATTCATACACCTAAGGGCAATTTAGAGTGACTAATTAACCTAACAGGCATGTTTTTGGACTGTGGGAGGAAGCCGGAGTACCCGGTGAGAACCCACGCATGCATGGGGAGAACATGCAAACTCCATGCAGAAAGACCCCAGGCCGGGAATTGAACCCAGGACCTTCTTGCTGCAAGGCAACAGTGCTACCAACTGCACCACCATGCAGCCCAACATGTCATCATAGTCATCTGTTTTTGGGTCCAGTGCGGTGACGACTTGAATCAATGCTGCATATGCGACTGTGACTGATTGAGTTACTATCCTTTTTACCATGCATTTGCAACCTGGGATAATACATATTGACAAGGTGCACAGGATGATCAGGAATGCTGCTATGGCAAATAAGAAAGTCTTAACCCAATCCATCCACCCCCCTCGGAGCATCCAGTCTAGCCAAGAGGAGCTGGGAGTCGGGTGTCATGACAGTTTGCAGGTTACGCAAGTTATTCAGTGCTCCTGTTATATTTGAGAAATGTATATTATCTGAGATATATGTGCAACAGGTGTTGTTCAACAAAACGCAAATGCCCCCCGTTGATGCTGTTAGAATATCCAAAGCCATGCGGTTCTGAATTATCATGGCTCGCATAGCACTCATTTCTGTGTTTTGGCCCTCTTCTACTATTATGGAGTTATTCAAAAACAGCCATAATCGGTAGCTTAAAGTTTCCACACGCAGCATTAGTTTCCCCACACCTAGCCAAGGAAGGAGAGATAGTGTCACTTTCTCATCTTTTGGCCAAAGCTTAAATTCAAAGCTTACCAACCATTTGGATGCCTTCTCCTTTCGTCAGGTTCTGACCAGGAACAATAAAATATGTACGCTTCGTATACCCCCAGAGTCCTATTGAAAAGGCACATGCTGCTTCTGTGAAATTCATTTTTCTAACATACACTGTAGGGCCCTGGGAATGAATTGGCATGATAGAACATACATAACAGTCTGTTTTCATTTGTGCTTTAGCTGTTTCATACACGTAACGATACCAATAATTTTGCAGAAACAAATGTCCTCCTCCTTCCTTTAGGGGTCTGAGATGAGAGCCGTCCGGTGTCCATCTCTTCTCGTGTGATGTTACATCCTGTGGATCCTGCCTTAAACAGAGAAAGAGCCCTGCTACCAGAATTAGGCTCAGGCTTATCAGTCCTGTCCACACGTTACAAAAAGCCAAGCTAAATTGGGCACAGGTCAGTTGTTTTCTTCACCGGTTTGAGATGCTGGGCCCTATGGGAGACCAACCCCTTTGTACTCGGTCTTCCCCTGTTACCCCGTCGGTTGGTTTGGCTCCTGTAACGGTGATATTAGCTTACAGTGGCTCTTGTGGATCCAGGATGGTCTCTCTGTGATTTTCAGAGCTGTCGGTGTGGTCAGGAGAACACGGTATGGCCCTCTCCAACAGGGGGTGCTCCAATCCTTTCTGTGGAATGTCTTAATCAGGACCAGGTTCTGTGAAATCGGAGCAGAATTTACTGGCAGACTACTGGACAACTGTACTTCTTTTGTTTGTAACATTTTATTCATCCATTCAGCTAATGATGTTTCCTGCTGTGCTTTTCCTAAGTCATTCATTTCTGATGGCAATGGAAAAGGTCTGCCATGTACTATTTCAAATGGAGTGAGACCAGTTTGATTTGGAGTTATTCTCATCCATAATTTAACCAGAGATAGACATTCAGGCCATGGCCTCCCTGTTTCTTCCATTGTTTTCCTTAATCTATTTTTTATTGTTCCATTTGTTTGTTCAACCAGCCCAGCAGATTGCAGGTGGTAAGAACAATGGTTTTTTAACTGAAACCCTAATGCTTTAGAGCACAGTTCTATTACATTATTTACAAAATGAGTCCCATTATCTGATCTTTGTGGGATACCATATGTGGGGAAGAAATGTGTCACTAAACTCTTTGCCACCGTGAGTGCATCACAGTGCTTTGCGGGGTATATTTCAACCCACTTTGAAAATGCATCTATGACCACTAAACAATATTTCTTTCCCCCTGACCATGATAACTATGAAATCCATGTGTATTGTGTGAAAGGGATGAATTGCTGCTGGGAACTGGCCTCTTTTGGGTCTCATGTTCCCCTGTGGATTATGTTTGCAGCAAATAATACATGATCTACAAAAGTTTTTTGCAGTCAGAAAAATTTATGGTGTGGAAATGTATATTTACTAAGTGTATCATTCCCCCCCTCGACACATGAGAAATTCCGTGTGTTGGATGGGTGCAAAAACTTGTTATCACTCATGTAAAAACTTTGTGTTGCACGGCACCTGCACTATGCCTTCCTCCCTGTGTGTGTGAATTATTGTTATTTCTGTGTGAACCAGCCTCCTTTCTGTCTCACACACACACACCCTGTCTGAACTGTCTGTTGAATTGTGTATATAAATAAAGAGATAGGGTGTCAAAACTTTGTAGTTTCACTGCAAAGTGGGCTACCCTTGCTGCAAGTAACTCTGACTGTATCGTTCTTACCTCTGAGTTGACTAAATAATATCTAACATTTATTGGTCCTTTGTGGCCGGATTAATTCAATAACCTTATTTCTCTTTGCTTTAACAGTGACTCTGGGATCCGTGGGGGAAGCCTGACTTCGAGCGAAGCACCGCTGCACAGCCTCCATTAGCCGGAGTGGACAGGACTGATAAGCCTGAGCTTAATTCTGGTAGCAGGACTCTTTCTCTATCTAAAGCAGGATCCACAGGAGGTGATACCGCACCAGAAGAGATAGACATCAGACGGGACCCATCTCAGACCACTGACGGAAGGACATGACACACACCCATTTCTGCAAAATTACTGGTATCGTTATGTGTATGACACAGCTAAAACTCAAAATAAAACTGATTGTTATGTGTGTTCTATAATGCCCGTGCATTCCCAAGACCCCACCATATATGTCAAAGCTATGAACCTCACCGAGACAAGTTGCGCCATATCAATGGGCCTGATAGGATACACAAATAAAAAGTTATTTCTTATGCCAAACCAATCTTTCATATTTAACACTTCTGGAATGTGGACAGATGAAAATCAGATCGTTGTGAATTCTACACTGCGCAGTAACCAGAGATTAAATTATAGTTGTGACCCAGAAAACTGCACTTGCGACAGAAAACAATGGCAACCTCTCAACATTACAGGATTGAATAACACCTGTTGCACATATATCCCAGATAATATACACTCTGCAAACATAACGGGAGCATTAAACTACCTACGGAATCTGCAAAATGTCATGACACATGACCACCCATATCCTAACTCTTCTTGGTTAGATTGGATGCTCACAGGGGGATGGATATATCTGTTTAAGGTTCTCTTAGTTGCAGTAATAGCATGCATGGGCTTTCTGTGTCTCCTGTCAATATGTTGCAAATGCATGGTACAAAGAATAGTAACTCAGTCAGTCACGGTGGCATATGCAACACTGAACCAGGTAGAAATGCACGAAAATGAAGGGGACGATTATGATGACATGTTGTAAATAAATCACATCAAAAGCCTGAGTGTACTCATACATTGTATTTCATAAAATGACCTTACAGCAGAAAATCGAAAGAAGTTGTTGCTTAAGTGAAATGAGAAAAAGTACAATGATGACATAAACAGGGCAGATTTTTAAATTCCTTTATTATGTATCACTGTTTTCATTAAGTATTATTCTTTTATTTTTATGATTTCAAGTATTATTCTTTTATTTTTATGATTTCAAGTATTAATCAACATTTAACTTTTAATGGTTGCCGAGGGCGGCGGGACCGTATGAGTATTTTCCACAAAATATAATCTGTTTACCGTCCGTGGGTTTCTGCTCATACAGAGTATTTTTCTTATTCGTTTTTATATTAAATGTTTTTACTTGTGATAAAAGGAGGGACTGTTGGATGGGTGCAAAAACTTGTTATCACTCATGTAAAAACTTTGTGTTGCAAGGCACCTGCACTACACCTTCCTCCTTGTGTGTGTGAATTATTGTTATCTCTATGTGAACCAGCCTCCTTTCTGTCTCACACACATACACCCTGTCTGAACTGTCTGTTGAATTGTGTATATAAATAAAGAGATAGGGTGTCAAAACTTTGTAGTTGCACTGCAAAGTGGGCTACCCTTGCTGCAAGTAACTCTGACTGTATCGTTCTTACCTCTGAGTTGACTAAATAATACCTAACACCATGTGTCGCATGGGCCGCCGTCTTGTATAAATTTTTTGGTAATATTGGCTTATTTTCCAAATGATAAATGTCATCTTTCTTTATGGCCCCTCTATTCAGCCAAGATTTAACTTCTGCAGCTGGTGCAGATTGTTGTGAATCTTTCAGCACATCTGTATCTATAAATAGGAGATCTGACATTTTCAAAGTGAGGGGAAGCCTCGAAGCTATTTTAGCAGAAATATCAGCAAAGGTGTTTCCCTTTGTTTCCATGGTTTCATTAGATTGATGCGCTTTACATTTACAAAGCGCTATCTTTGCAGGTAGCTGGATAGCTAACAGCAGTCGTTTTAACAGATTAAAATGTGTCAATTCTGTTCCAGATGATGTTTTGAACCCTCTATTCTCCGATATTTTAGCAAAATGGTGAACAGAACTGAATACATATTGGCTGTCTGTATAGATGGTTAGGATTTTTCCTTCATATAATTCACAAGCTCTGATAACAGCATACAGCTCTGCAGTCTGTGCTGAACATGTATGGGGCAGGGCCTGTGATTCTATAATTTTAGTTTCAGTGGTTACTGCATAACCAACTCTGTTTTTTCCATATTCATCTTTTGATGCTGATCCATCTACAAATATTATTTTCAGAGGTGTCTGAGATATCTTGCCTAGGTTTTGTCTCTTCCTCAACCTTTGTTTTGCAAGAATGTGGTTTCCCATCTTCTGCTGTTGGAATTAGCGTGCTAGGGTTCAGTGGACCACATCTTTGCAGAGTTATATTTGGTTGTGAGAGTAGCAATGAGGTCAACGTAATATGCCTTGCATGAGTCAAAAAAGGAAGTGAAGTTTGTAGCAATATAAGTGACACTGAATGAGGAACTTTCAGTGTGAGCGGGTGGCACAACACAATTTCAGCTGTCTGCTTCACAGCTTCTGCCGCAGCTGTGCAGCTCTGTAATCAGATTGGAAATCCAGATGCCACAGAGTCCAGTTTTTTAGAATAAAATGCTAAAGGTCTGTTTTTGGAGCCAAATGGCTGCGTTAATACAGCTTTCATATAACCCTTACATGCATCTACACAAAGTGTGAAAGGCTGGCTATAATCCAGCAGAGCTAAGGTGACTGTTGTTTGAAGTAGATTTTTTAGCTCTGTGAATGCTGCTTCTCCTTCCTTAGTCCATGTGATTTTGTCTTTTAATGTCATGTCTTTGCCATAGATCATAGATCGCAAGGGTTGTACAACGGCTGCATAGTCTGGTAGCCATTCTCTGCAAAAGGTACACAGTCCCAGAAAGGACATCATTTGTTGTTTAGTTCGTGGTTTTGGGGCTTCCTGTATGGCTGTTTTTCTGCTGCTTAGGAGGGAACGACCATGTTGTGATAACATATGTCCCAAATAAATCACTTTCTCCTTGCAAAACTGCAGTTTATCCCTAGAGGCTTGTGCCCCGTCTGGTAGAGATGTTTCAGAACTGTTATGGTAGCTTCCTCACAGTGTTGTTGAGTGTCTGAAGCTATAAGAATATCATCTACATACAACAGGACTTGGCTATGTTCAGGCACCTCACAGGTGCTCATAGAATATCTTAAGGCTTGTATATATACATGTGGGCTTTCACTGAAGCCTTGTGGTAGTCTGGTGTAAGTGTATTTTTTCCCTTTAAACTGAAAACCAAATAAATGCTGTGACTCTTCATGCAGTGGTACTGTAAAGAAAGCATTGCTAAGATCTACCACTGAGAAATATTTTTTATCTGGAGTTAATGAATGCAGTAATGTATGTGGATTCGGGACGTTTGGAACTACATGTCTCACTATTTTATTTATCGGTCTAAGATCCTGGACCATCCTCCACTTTCCTGTGCTGGCTTTCTGCACTGGAAAGATAGGTGTGTTGCATGCAGCATCAGGTGCTTCTCTTAATATTCCTGATTTCAGCATGTCCTGTATTACTGGCTTAATACCTTCTTCAGCTTCTGGCTTCAAGGGATACTGGCAAACTACTGGCAGTTCTTCAGATATTAATTTAACCTTATATGGTGGAAACCCCTTTATTAGCCCTACATCAGTCGATGATCGGGACCACAGTTCAGGTGGGACAGCAGCTAGGGCAGGGTGCCTGTTGCTTTCTTTGCTTTCAGCTAGGCCCTGTATTTGTCACTTTGCCTCATCCAAATGTGTCTTTGGATGGACTTTGACTATCCACCCTAGAGTGAGTTTCCAGATTCCTGTGTTAGGATCTACTTTCCAGTCAGAGCTTGTTAATGCCTCATATCTCCCTCTTTCAGCACGCTGTATAAAGTTTTCTAATTCTGTCCACTGACCCCCCACGGGTTTAGTTAATGATAGATGAGGTGTACTGCCTTTAAACTGTTGGAGCTATCTTCCTGACATTATGATTGAGGTGGAGGATTTCCCTGTTTTGGGGTCAACATACAGATGCTGTATGGTAACAGTCTGATTGTTTTCTCTGTGAAAAATAGTGTCATATTGATAATCTGGCCGTGGAGTATTTTTATATCTCATGGTCACATGGAGCTCAGTATCTGGCATGCACTGTGCCCCCTGGGAGGTTTGTTTTTCTCTGGTTCTCCTCAGCAGTTCTCGAGTTGTTGGTGTGGGGCCTAGATCGAGGGACCAGTAATAATGTGGCTGTGATAGTTCATTTAGGACTAGGGACCCTTCTTCCACTACAGCTTTCATACCTGTTTCTGTTGATACTATATTTATATGCAACTTTTGCATAAGATCTCTTCCCAACAGGTTTACTGGGCATTTTTGACTTATCAGAACGGGAGCCTGACAAGTAAGTTTTGTCTCAGGTTCTGTTATTGTTACTGGTGCACTTAGGTAATGTACCTCTGATGTGCCAGCTGCTGATCTAACATGCACTGCGGTGTTGGAATATTTTACTCTGGGTGGAGGTTCAGTTAGCACAGTTCTACATGCCCCTGTATCACACAAACAGCTATATTCAATTCAATTCAAAAATACTTTATTAATCCCAAAGGGAAATTAAATGTTGTTGTAGCTCATTATGAGGGTTTCTTCAAAGAGCCGTTGTAGATGCTGATGGCTGTGGGCAGGAAGGATCTCCTGTAGCACTCCGTCTTACAGCAGATCTGAGGAAGCCTCTGACTGAAGACACTCTGTTGTTGTAGGACAGTCTCATGAAGAGGATGCTCAGGGTTCTCCATAATGTTCTTCATTTTATGAAGAATCCATCTTTCCACAATGATCTCCAGAGGTTCCAGAGGAGTCCCCACAACAGCCTTTTTTATCAGCTTGTTGAGCTTTTTTAAGTCCCTGGCTCTGATGCTGCTTCCCCAGCAGATGATGGTAGAAGAGATCACACTGTCCACAACAGACTTATAGAAAATATGCAGCATCTTGCTGCAAACACCAAAGGACCTAAGCTTCCTCAAGAAATACAGTCTGTTCTGTCCCTTCTTGTAGATGGCTTCACAGTTGCATCTGCACTCTAGTCTGTTGTCCAGGTGAACACCGAGGTATTTATACTTCTCCACCACCTCCACTTTTTCTCCCATGATAGAAATAGTTTTTGACTTATTCCTGTTTCTCTTAAAATCTACAATCATCTCCTTTGTTTTAGTCACATTCAAAATGAGATGATTGTTTCCACACCATGCCACAAAGCGGTCCACCACCTTCCTGTACTCAGCTTCTTGTCCATCTCTGATCCACCCCACAACTGCAGAATCATCCGAGTATTTCTGCAGATGACAGGAGTCTGTCTTGTACTGGAAGTCTGAGGGGTACAGAGTGAAAAGGAATGGTGAGAGTACAGTCCCCTGTGGTGCTCCTGTGCTGCTGACTACCTGGTTAGACTCACAACCCTTCAGTCTCACAAACTGTGGTCTGTTTGTCAGGTAGTCTTTGATCCAGGAGATTGTTGAGGCCTCCACCTGAGTCTTCTGGAGTTTCTGACAAAGCAAATCAGGTTGGATTGTATTAAATGCACTGGAGAAATCAAAGAACATGATCCTCACAGTGCTACTGGCTATGTCCAGATGACAGTGGGTTTGTTGAAGCAGGTTTATGATGGCATCTTCAACTCCAACTCCACAGTGATAAGCAAACTGAAGGGGGTCCTGATGGTTTAATGTTTGCTTACTCAGGTGGGCCAACAGGAGTCTCTCTAGGACCTTCATGATGTGAGATGTCAGGGCAACAGGTCTATAGTGATTGAGGACTGATGGGTGAGTTTTCTTTGGTACCGGAACAAGACAGGAGGTCTTCCACAACACTGGAACCTTCTTCTGGGCCAGGCTAAGGTTGAAGAGGTGCTGCAGAATCCCACAGAGCTGCTCTGCATAGGCCTTCAGGACTCTAGGGCTGACATGATCTGGACCTGCAGCCTTATTCCTATTCAGTTTCTCCAGTTAAATGGTAAATAAAATGGTAAATGGACTGAACTTATATAGCGCTTTTCCAGTCATACACACCACTCAAAGCGCTTTACACTAGTGCCACATCACCCAATCGCACTCACTAACGCTCACACATCGATACGCAGATCGGTAGGCAACTTGAGGTTAAGTGCCTTGCCCAGGGGCACATCGACATATGGCAGGAGGAAGCTGGAATCAAACCCACAACCTTCTGATTGCAAGACGACTACTCTTCCTACTGAGCCACAGTCGCCTCTTCACCTGACTTCTTGAGACACACAGGTGGAAGGGGGAAGCAAAGGAAGCATCAGCATCTTCTGATATGGTTGAAGGCAAACATGTAGAAGCAGAAGGGTCTAGGGCTGAGGTGGAAGATAAAAAATGTGAGGTGTTACTGGACAGCTGTGGGTCCTGTGGTTCAAAGGAGGCAAGGAAGGACACAGAGTCAGTTTTTACTTGCGGCAAGGGTAGCTCTGCAGTACAGACTGCAAAGTATTAGCACCCCTTTGTCTTTATTTAACATGCTGGTTCACACACAGTTCAACAAACATTCAGGGTGTGTGTGTGTGTGTGTGTGTGGGGTCAGAAAGGTTAGGGTTCATGTGTCTTGATTTTAAACAGAGAGGGAGTGAGTGAGTGCTCGTACCAGTCCCTAGATGTTGCTGATAAAAGCATAACTCATTCCTCTCCCCATCTCCCTTTCTGTGACATGCAAGGAGGGAAAGGCACTTAGAGCAGACATGAGTGATAAACAATCAAACCCTAACAGAAGTAAATGTCGATGGAGGCAACCGTTGCAGAGAGTCCCTATTGAAGGGATTTAGATCCAGTTTCCAGGCGAAGATACAAACAGTTAATTGAGAGATATGTTGGATGTGACCCGTATTTCATCAAGTTGAGTGAGTTTTCAAGAGAACCTCAAGATTTGCCATTAATCGAGGCTGTTGATATCATGAACTATCTGGTACTTCAAACGTCTTACTACACTAAACAGCAGATGAAAGCCTACAAAGATCTGGAGGCCTATAACGTTTTTGTCAGTGGGTGGGTCCAGAACCTCGGCACCAAACGGCTTCGCCAAAATTATCGTTTGGTCTTTGCCAAGGTGAGTGTTAGTTCATATATTCATATAATAGTGGACATGTTAGCGGTTAGCAGTAGAGGCTATAACAAACATACAATGCCTCTCTACGGCTACATTAGCCTGACAGTCGTTTGTGTTCCAAGGTAAACCACTCTCAGAGATCAAATGAAACGCCTGTGAAGATCTGGATTATTGCGAAGGAGGATGGAGAAGTCATTGCAGGTCATTGCAATTGCATGGTAGGGTAAGTAATTTATGTATGCTATTATGTTAACCATGATATCACACACGTACAGCTAGTATACTGCCAGTATTCTTCCAAACCAGAGGTTAGAAACATGCTTCACGGTTAAACCTGTCAATTAATTTAATGTAATATTTTGTATTATATTAAATAGTCTAGATTGTATATCAAAATGTGATGATATAGATGTCATGCTGCCCCTGGTAGATTACATTTAAGGTTTAACGAAGGTCAATCTATTCTTCACAGACTATCAGAATCGTGTTCTCATGTAGGGGCAGTACTATTTTCCACTGAAGCTGGGGTAAAGATGTGAGATAGAACTTCTTGCACTACAGAGAATTGCAAGTCGCTGATGCCATCACATGTAAAAAAGGTAGGGTGACAGAATGGTTTTTGAACACTGTGTCACAATAGGCTAAATTAAGATGGTAACAAACAAATGTTTATGTTGTCCCCCTTTGCTTATGTATTTGCTCCAGTGGATAAAGATACTATGTATTTATTGATCCCAGAACTTGAAAATGATTGGGCAGCAGCATAACATACAGAAATACAATAACAAATATACATTTCAAATCACAATATGCCGTAGATGCAGACAACAAGATATCATCTTTATGGGGATAGTCACAATTCACTAACTGACACTTTCTGTGCACATGGAGTGTTCATATAATAACAAATATGATTTTAATCATGACAGGATTTTACCTGGTTTAATACAATTAATATAGCGCAAGGATTTTTATAATCATACTAAATAGCTAAGACCCACAAAAACATAGTTTGGCATTGAAATTCCTGTGAAGATAGGCTTACCATTTTGTTTGTTTGTTTACTAGCCATAATACATGCCAGATTTATACTGCATATAGATAAGTTAAAGACCACAGATATGTGGAATTGTTATCCTTTGTATTAACTTATTTTCAGATTCCTGCTTTTCCAGTAGCTATGATTGACTTGTCATCAGCAAAGTCCAAAAAACAAAAGCTTGATAGTTTCATCGACGGCAGGAGAACTGAAAACACGGTGGGGAAATCATCTCTATGTCCAAGAGTGAAGAGAGGGTAAAAAATGTATGCTAGGTTTTTTGAGACGTTAAGCAAAAACTACCCCAGGAGTGCAGCACTGATGGCTAGGGAGCCTTACCACAAATAATTTATCCCTAAATCCAGCATGCTACCTAAAACTATTCTTGAATACCGAACAGCAGAGACTCTGCAGCTTCCCTCGAAAGAGCTTGAAGAGCTCTGCCAGGAATTTCAGCTAGAAGAGCTCACCCTGTCCGAAGTCCAAGCTGTAGAGAGGGCAACCAGAATTCAAAGTGCAAGCAGGATTTGGTTTAAGCAAAGAGCTGGACGCATAACAGCCTCTAAGCTGAAACAAGTTCTTAAGACAAATTCCCAGCAACCATCCAAGAGCTTGATCAAGGCTATATGCTACCCAGAAGCATATAGGTTCACCACAGCTGCTACAAGGTATTTAGGGTTTGATTTAAGGTAAGACAGAGGTAAGATTGTGTTTATGAGGCTGTCCACTATGAACTAAGAACATGTTCTATGAAATGGAACGAGAGTCCACTTCACAACTATAAAGTTGTGGTCCATACTCAGTGTTTTACTGTAGTCCTTCTTCAGTTAGAACACCTTTACTGTTTTCATTGTTTATTAATGGAATGGACAGCCTTGAAGGATCATCATAAGTTATAGGGTTATAAGGCTAGCATTATACAGGAGTAGGACCAATCACAGTGGATAGGGTAACTGCATTTAAATTAATGAAGTACCTCTAGACAAACACTAAGTAATAATTTCCTGTTTATGTTTTGTATTGTATTGTTTAGTTATGGAAGAAAACATGAACCCCAAGCAAGAGGAGCGTATGAGTAGCTGATGGGTCGGGAGCATATTGGCTTCTCGTGTATGGACAATGGTCTCTGGCTGAACCCCAAGTGGCCATACATGGGGTCTCTCTTAATAATGAATTAGCAAAGTCATTATTATTATGATATATAAGTTTTCATTTCATCTGAGTACAAGACATGGGCTTTCACACTTTTGAATGTAGTACTCGATTCTTGTGTCTCATTCATCAGACTTGATTAGTATTTATTTCTGTCTGGTAGAGAAATGGCCGGACCTCTTTCAATAAGTCTGTTAACCGAACTAGGCACAAAATGCATTTGCTAATCTATTCTATCTAATCTGTTTATGTCTTTCTGTGATTTTAGTGCCCCCACTCTCAAAGATGAGGCCAATCTACGCTCGTGTGCCGATCAAAAGGGCTTCTGCCTTATCAATGATGGGAGTAATCTAACACTTGACCGAAGTCATGACTACTACTATCAAGTTCAGGTACAGCTTCACATTGTAGATGCTGAATACTGTGACTTTGTAGTGTGGAACCAGAATGATATTTTTGTTGAAAGAATTTTGCCGGATCTGGAATTTTGGGATGAAGTTATTCCTAAAGTTGAATGCTTTTTTAGGAACAGTCTACTTCCAGAAATACTAGGACAAGTTACACAGGTACATGAGTAATATCCTAGGATATAGCCTTAGGTTTAGGCACTTTTAAAAGTGGGTGGTTGTGATATAGAGGTGAGAGTAGATGATGTTTAATATTGTTATGACGCAGTCTTGTTCTTTGAGAGTTCTGGCTGTTGTGTAGTTTGTTTACTGAAATGATTAAACGGCATTTAGAAAACAATAAATCACATGGGTTTATTCACAAGATTAGATTTGTCAAATTGTTTTATAATTACAAGAACAATGTAATAATAAGCATAAACATATAATTTGAAAACATATTTACAGACTGACCAACGTGTGAGGGCTCAGGTACTGAACTGATTATATCTCCTGTCTTCTCCGCCTTACCCCAATGGGACAACAGACTCCGAAAGATTAGATAAGACACAGCAAATAACTCCAATCTTGTCAATCAATGCTAGTGTTTCACCTGACTTTGTTGCCATATGTTATATGGGCATAGCTTTGTTCTGCAGAATCTGATATTTTCTTTTGATTAAACCTATGACTCTCTGAACATGAATATGCAAATTAGCTATTTTTCTAGTTTCTGCCACCTCAAATGCTGATAGCTGTTTTCTTCCCTTGGTGAATGCAGGTATCTGTAGTGAAGCACAATAAAATCCCACACTATCACCTATATTGAACCCACGATCTGCTAGGACAATATCTCCAGGTAACAGGTTTTCCAGGAGGCCACTCTCTAATGTGATCTGTTTATCACTAACTCTCCCTCCCCAAGCACAAGATATACAAGTGACATAGCCTTGGGGTGCAACACCAATCAGAAATTTTACAGTTTGGTGATGCTTGTAGTTAGACCATGTTTGTGCTTTCACAGCAACTCTATGTCCAAATGCCTGTTTAAATGCCATTGTCATTGTGGCCTGAAGTACATGTCGCTCTGGCCACTCAATTTGAAATTCCAATCTCTGATGAAGTATGTTGATTACTTTATGCCAAACTCTAGGAGCAGTGGCCACAGAGATCTTAAACCTAAAAGCGAAATATTTGAGCGGAAGATTTAGTCTGAGCCTCATCAAAACTAAAATGAACTGTTCAAATTTAGACAGCACAGAAATAGGACCACAGGTGATGTAGGGCTCGCACAGCTCAAAAATCTGAAGCAAAACTAAGAAATCGGGTAGCCCCGTGTAAAACTTTGTCTTGTCTCGTTTTTTTCAAAGGACTCCCTGTTGAACTCTGTCTCCAGTGCTTCGATTCGAAGATCTGCCAGCTCTGTTGTGTTTTGTCGCAGAACATCCTCCATCTTTTCAAAGTCATCCATTGTTAGTTCAGTCTGGCATCCGGCATCTACGTAGCCTGTAATATAGCAGTGGGGAGGATATACCTTAACGAATATGAATTATGTGATTTGTTGTGTAACAATTTTTTTGACAATGTTTTTTACAAACATGCAAGCCCTCTGGTTCAATTATACAGGGATGTACACAAAATTCAATTTCTATGTTTCTTTATGTTTTCATTTCCACGGAGGGTATTCACAATCTTATCTAAAATATATTCAAATTGAAATATGACCTAATGTTAGAAATTATTATTTTTATACACTATCTAACCCTCCAAGCACATAGGTGTACATAGCTCACATACAATATCATATAAAATATATAATTTTTTTTTTCAAATACAATAGCATTTGAAATGTTTAATAATGATGCTTGTTACACATACAGGTCCTTCTCAAAATATTAGCATATTGTGATAAAGTTCATTATTTTCCATAATGTAATGATGAAAATTTAACATTCATATATTTTAGATTCATTGCACACTAACTGAAATATTTCAGGTCTTTTATTGTCTTAATACGGATGATTTTGGCATACAGCTCATGAAAGAAAAGTGTTTCTAATACAAAAAACGTCAACCTTCAAATAATCATGTACAGTTATGCACTCAATACTTGGTCGGGAATCCTTTTGCAAAAATGACTGCTTCAATGCGGCGTGGCATGGAGGCAATCAGCCTGTGGCACTGCTGAGGTCTTATGGAGGCCCAGGATGCTTCGATAGCGGCCTTTAGCTCATCCAGAGTGTTGGGTCTTAAGTCTCTCAACGTTCTTTTCACAATATCCCACAGATTCTCTATGGGGTTCAGGTCAGGAGAGTTGGCAGGCCAATTGAGTACAGTGATACCATGGTCAGTAAACCATTTACCAGTGGTTTTGGCACTGTGAGCAGGTGCCAGGTCGTGCTGAAAAATGAAATCTTCATCTCCATAAAGCTTTTCAGCAGATGGAAGCATGAAGTGCTCCAAAATCTCCTGATAGCTAGCTGCATTGACCCTGCCCTTGATAAAACACAGTGGACCAACACCAGCAGCTGACACGGCACCCCAGACCATCACTGACTGTGGGTACTTGACACTGGACTTCTGGCATTTTGGCATTTCCTTCTCCCCAGTCTTCCTCCAGACTCTGGCACCTTGATTTCTGAATGACATGCAGAATTTGCTTTCATCCGAAAAAAGTACTTTGGACCACTGAGCAACAGTCCAGTGCTGCTTCTCTGTAGCCCAGGTCAGGCGTTTCTGCCGCTGTTTCTGGTTCAAAAGTGGCTTGACCTGGGGAATGCGGCACCTGTAGCCCATTTCCTGCACACGCCTGTGCACGGTGGCTCTGAATGTTTCTACTCCAGACTCAGTCCACTGCTTCCGCAGGTCCCCCAAGGTCTGGAATCGGCCCTTCTCCACAATCTTCCTCAGGGTCCGGTCACCTCTTCTCGTTGTGCAGCGTTTTCTGCCACACTTTTTCCTTCCCACAGACTTCCCACTGAGGTGCCTTGATACAGCACTCTGGGAACAGCCTATTTGTTCAGAAATGTCTTTCTGTGTCTTACCCTCTTGCTGGAGGGTGTCAATAGTGGCCTTCTGGTCAGCAGTCAGGTCGGCAGTCTTACCCATGATTGGGGTTTTGAGTGATGAACCAGGCTGGGAGTTTTAAAGGCCTCAGGAATCTTTTGCAGGTGTTTAGAGTTAACTCGTTGATTCAGATGATTAGGTTCATAGCTCGTTTAGAGACCCTTTTAATGATATGCTAATTTTGTGAGATAGGAATTTTGGGTTTTCATGAGCTGTATGCCACAATCATCTGTATTAAGACAATAAAAGACCTGAAATATTTCAGTTAGTGTGCAATGAATCTAAAATATATGAATGTTAAATTTTCATCATTACATTATGGAAAATAATGAACTTTATCACAATATGCTAATATTTTGAGAAGGACCTGTATATGCTTCCAATAGGTAAAATATTAGGTAACATGGGATAATTTTCCACTGTTATGCTGATGATACTCAGCTTTATTTATCCAAAAATCCTGATAAGCCCAACCAGTCAGACAACAAACATGTCTTGAAGACATAAAAACTTGGATGACTTTAAATTTTCTGCTTCTAAATTCAGACAAGACAGAAGTTGTCGTCTTTGAACCGGAATCTTTGAAAATGAAACTGCTTAGAGAATCAATTAATGTGGATGGCATTAATTGACCTCCGGTAATTAAGTAAAAAAAAAACAACCTCTGGAACATTGCCAAATTTAGAAATATCTTATCCAGGAGTGACACTGAAAAAGTAGTCCATGCATTTGTTACTTCAAGGCTGGACTATTGTAATTCTTTACTATCAGGATATCCACAGAATGCAGTTAAAAGCCTTCAGCAGATTCAAAATGCTGCAGCAAGAGTTCTGATGAAACTTAAAAAGAGAGATCATATTTCTCCTATTTTAGCTTCCCTTCATTGGCTACCTGTTAAATCAAGAAAACAATTTAAAATTCTCCTTCTCACATATAAAGCCCTTAATGATCTAGCTCCAACATACATCAGAGATCTGATTGGTCCATATGTTCCTAACAGAGCACTTTGTTCTCAGACTGCAGGTTTACTGGTGGTTCCTAGAGTTTCTAGAAGTAGAATGGGAGGCAGATCCTTTAGTTATCAGGCTCCTCTCCTGTGGAACCATTTCCCAGTTTTAGTCTGTGAGGCAGACACCCTGTCTACTTTTAAGGCTAGGCTTAAAACTTTCCTTTTTGATAAAGCTTATAGTTAGAGTGGCTTAGGTTATCCTGAGCTATCTCTGTAGTCATGCTGATATAGGCTTAGGATGCTGGAGGACATAATGACCACTTTCACTCTCTTTGCTACATTCTCATACTACTCTCCAATTTTGCATTGTTTGCTGTTATTTCAGCTTTTAACTTTATGTTCTCTCTCTTTTCTCTTCCTAGAAGCTACACCTCGGTATCTACCTGTGACATTTTCCTGAAGGGGGGCATCGGCTGAGCTGCTGCCAACAACTTAATATTCTCCTTCTGCAGATGATCCCTGTCTCTCTCCTAGAGATAGCTACTGGAACTGAACTTTTACTGTGACTAACTGTATGTGCTCTCTTTAATACTCTAGACTTGAAAACTGACTCAGTTTTATCTGCTCATCTCTCTTTCTCTCCTAGATGAAGCCGCAACTGCCTTTAACGTTTCACTTTTCTTTTACATAGAAAGTACTCCTTGAATATCTGAGAGTGGTCCAGTCTTTCACAAATGTTTATAAAAGCAGTCTGCAGGCCAATCTACAGGGTATAATGCACACGTTGATGTGGAATGGATTGAAACACCTGAACTCAGTGATTTTAATGGTGAGTGAATCGACTCAGTCAAAGACACTAACTACTCTTCTTAGCTATAGTTGTACATTGTTCAGGTACATTTTCTATGCATGCCCGGGAAGCTAAACAAACAGGCAGTGTGAGGTCAGGACATCCTGCCACCCAAAGGTATATTGGTAAAAAAATTAAAAAGTGAAATATAACTTTAGATATGTGAGGCCATACTTGGAAATAGTCAATAGATGGCAGTATATTCATGCCTTTACAAAGCACTACTTTCATTTAAAATAGGTTTTCAACATCATCAATAAACTTTATGTAAAAGCTAGTATTGTCATTCTTTTGTCATTTACAGAAATGTGGCTGTTGTATGCATTATAAAAATATATAATTATTTACTGTATGTCTATTTAACAGATTTCAACAGTAGCATAACACAAGTAATGTTTTACTATAGCACGTTTAACAGACATACAGTACAGACCAAAAGTTTGGACACACCTTCTCATTCAAAGAGTTGTCTTTATTTTCATGACTATGAATATTGTAGCTTCACACTGAAGGCATCAAAACTATGAATTAACACATGTGGAATTATATACTGAAAAAAAAGTGTGAAACAACTGAAAATATGTCTTATATTCTAGGTTCTTCAAAGTAGCTACCGTTTGCTTTTATTACTGCTCCGCACACTCTTGGCATTCTGTTGATGAGCTTCAAGAGGTAATCACCTGAAATGGTTTTCCAACAGTCTTGAAAGAGTTCCCAGAGATGCCTAGCAATTGTTGGCCCTTTTGCCTTCACTCTGCGGTCCAGTTCACCCCAAACCATCTCGATTGGGTTCAGGTCCGGTGACTGTGGAGGCCAGGTCATCTGGTGCAGCACCCCATCACTCTCCTTCTTGGTGAAATAGCCCTTACACAGCCTGGATGTGTGTTTGGGGTCATTGTCCTGTTGAAAAATAAATAATGGTCGAACTAAACGCAAACTGGATGGAATAGCATGCCGCTGCAAGATGCTGTGATATCTATGCTGGTTCAGTATGCCTTCAATTTTGAATAAATCCCCAACAGTGTCACCAGCAAAGTACCCCCACACCATCACACCTCCTCCTCCATGCTTCACGGTGGGAACCAGGCATGTAGAGTCCATCCGTTCACCTCTTCTGCGCCGCACAAAGACACGGTGGTTGGATCCAAAGATCTCAAACTTGGATTCATCAGACCAAAGCACAGGTTTCCACTGGTCTAATGTCCATTCCTTGTGTTCTTTAGGCCAAACAAGTCTCTTCTGCTTGTTGCCTGTCCTCAGCAGTGGTTTCCGAGCAGCTATTTTACTATGAAGGCCTGATTGACACAGTCTCCTCTTAACAGTTGTTCTAGAGATGTGTCTGCTGCTAGAACTCTGGGTGGCATTGACCTGTTGTCTAATATGAGCTGCTGTTAACCTGCGATTTCTGAGGCTGGTTACTTGGATGAACTTATCGTCTGCAGCAGAGGTGACTCTTGGTCTTCCTTTTCTGGGGCGTCCTCATGTGAGCCAGTTTCTTTGTAGCACTTGATGGGTTTTGCGACTGCACTTGGGGACACTTTCAAAGTTTTCCCAATTGTTCGGACAGACTGACCTCCATTTCTTAAAGTAATGATGGCCACTCGATTTTCTTCACTTAGCTGCTTTTTTCTTGCCATAATACAAATTCTAACAGTCTATTCAGTAGGACTATCAGCTGAGTACTGTATCTATCCACCTCCTGCACAACACAACTGATGGTCCCAACCCCATTTATAAGGCTTGAAATCCCACTTATTAAACCTGACAGGGCACACCTGTAAAGTGAAAACCATTTCAGGTGACTACCTCTTGAAACTCGTCAACAGAATGCCAAGAGTGTGCGTAGCAGTAATCAAAGCAAAAGGTGGCTACTTTGAAGAACCTAGAATATAAGACATATTTTCAGTTGTTTCACACTTTTTTGTTCAGTATATAATTCCACATGTGTTAATTCATAGTTTTGATGCCTTCAGTGTGAATCTACAATTTTCATAGTCATGAAAATAAAGAAAACTCTTTGAATGAGAAGGTGTGTCCAAACTTTTGGTCTGTACTGTACATATCCCATTTATTAAAGCAAACACATTAAGCAAAAGCCTATCTGAATAAAAAATGCCTTTAGTTGTTTCTTAAATGAGTGTGAGCAGCCTCAGTGTCACTGCCTGAAAACCTCAGAGTTGATTTTTGTTAACAGCCTCACTGCTGCATTCTGCACAGACTAGAAGGCAAGCCATGGAGGTTTTGTTCAAACAAGTAAAAATACTGTCACAATACTCAATGAGAGGAAATAAAACGTCAACAATAAACTCTAGTTATATCTATGACACAAATGATATCAGCTTAAAAATAACTTTTAAATGAAAAAAACAGTTACAAACTAGTATTTTTACAGTGATCGTCAAAAGACAAGGAGCTGTCAAAGACACATTAAAATATATACAGCTATAATTACTTCCAGTATTAAAACATTCTCCAGCTTACTGATGGGTAAGAAATCTCACTAAATTTTGTTAAAACACACTGGGTGCACCTGCAGGATGGTAAACCTAAATACAAATGTTTTCAAAAATTAAACTTTAATTATTTGCACATTAAATGCAAAGGAGAGTGCAGTAAGGACTCTGCAAGAAAAGCAGTCCTTAAATACAGTTGATAAACCACCATCCGATGTGCTTTACGTGGTGTCCCAAGCACAGAGCAGTTGCCTGGGCAGAGTTACCGCAGACAAACATAATCCATGTTTGCCATGTATCAGTCAAAAACATGAAATTGAGTAACACTTTAATAAAAGTTATTTTGGCGCAAAAGAGCTGGTGCTAATGGATCACACTTTGAAAAGAGTCATGCGCTGCAATGACAGTTTGGGACTGGTAACATCATGTGTTTGTGTCTAGACATTTTTATAACACAGTGAACTGTACTGGATTGTAGCCTTTTTTGTTTTTGTATTTGCTCATCATGCTTCATTCTCAATTGGATTTAGGTCTTGACTTTGAGTGGGCCATTCTAAAACATGAATATGTTTTGATCCAGTATTTTTCTGGCTGTATCTTGAGGGTCATTGTTCTGCTTAAAGATGAACTTCTGCCTTCTGTGGCCTCTCAGTTTTTCTTCTCCATCCATTTTCCCATCAATGCTGACCACACACAGCACCTTGCTGTAAGCCAAAAAGTGTCATTTTGGTCTTATCTACAGAGAAACCATAAGAGATAATAAATTATGGCCTGTTACTATGGGTTTTTTTCAGTTATGGCTTTCTTCTTGCCACAAATCTTTAAAGAGCAGATTGGTAAAGTATATAACTAATTGTTGCGCTGCCAACAGATTCTCCCACCTGAGCTGTGGATCTCTGCAGCTCCACCTGAGTTTCCATGGTTCTCTGGGCTTTATTTGCTCTGATTAATGTCATTGTCAATTTAGGTGGACCTTCATATCTTAGTATGTTTGCAGTTGGTCCATCCTCTTTCCATGTTCAGATGATGGATTGAACATAGCTCTGCAAGATGCTCCCAAAGCTTGGGATATTGTTTTCTAACCTAATCCTTTTCAATCATTTTCAAACAGTTCATTATTATATGAACTTGTGTGCCTTAAGGAAGAAGTAATATTGCCTGGGTTAAATTCCCAGGGTTGCCGCTGTTTATTTTTACACAGTATTTATTTAACCACTTCATGTCGCCACAGGGACAAAGTGAATTTTCTCATATATATGTTCCAGGTATTCAATTGCTCTACTCCTCCAATAAGGAAAGTTAATATTTTTTATAGGATGTCAGGGTTGTTCCAGGGTTGGACATGTTTTTGGACTGTGGGAGGAAGCCGGAGTACCCAGAGAGAACCCACGCATGCACGGGGAGAACATGCAAACTCCATGCAGAAAGACCCCTGATTCGGAATCAAATCCAGGACCTCGTTCCTGCAAGGCAACAGTGCTGCCAACTGCGCCACCTTGCAGCCCCTTCTGTAAGGAGGAATGATCCTGCCATAATTGAGAATAAATACAGAAATAAATAAATGAATCAATAAAATAATTACCGGGCCAAAAAGTAGCTAGAAATATAAATTAGTGTGCCATAACATGCAACAAAATAATGAAAAGATTTATTAAATTATTGATTAATTAATTGGAAATAAATATGTATATTTCTATTTTAATCTACTATTTTTATTTAAACCACTAATTTTCTAATCATATTTTTTTCTTGAACTCTATATTTTTTATTTGTTTATTTTATACAAGTGGATTTCTTTCTGTTTTTATTTTTCCTACCTCTTTTATCTCTTTCAAATGTATTACCACTCAAATATATCTAAAACATGTTTTTTTTCCTTCAAAATATATTCTTTTTCAAATTATTATACTATCCTTTTATTCGTTGTGCACCAGTATATTTCCCCAGTAATATAGGCTACACCTGTTTTATTTTTTTACCCAACGGATTTCCCTGAGCCCATTTATTTCCATCTTTCTCTTTTACATTACTTGGTCGCTGTATTGTCTTTTGCTCCTCAACATGAGGAAGACATGTAAATACGAATGGGGCGGGACTAAGACTGAGGGGGCGGTCTTTGGACCACCGTCACCGCGTCAGCTTCTCTCCTATTGGCTGAGGTTAAGCCTCGGAAATTTGTTAACAGTATCGAGCAGATCGATACTGAGAGATTATTTACTTTTGGAAGTGGCGGTAAAAGGCATAAACTGGTATGTGAATGGTTCAGAATGGATACACAGGAGCACAATATGGACTTTGATGAATGAACGCCAGTAAGTAGAGGGATATGGAAGCAAATCGTTACCATATTTCAAATGAAAAAGCAAATGCTTTTTCATTTCAAATATGGTAACGATTTGCTTCCATAGAGGGAGAGGGCGGGGAAAAGGTAAAGCAGAAGAAGGAAAATTGTTAGACAGCCAAAGGAGTAAAAGAGAGCTGGAAGAAAACAGTTCTGAAGAAGAGAGAGTAGTTAGGAGGAAAATTGGAAGGGAAGAATGTAAAATAATAAAGATAAAAAATGAAGAAAAAAAAGAGAACCTGAGTCCTATTTCACTATCTAGAGAAATTTTTAAAAAAGATAGGAGATGTTGAAATGGTGAAGGTATTGAGAGATGGAAATATACTGGTATCGTGTAAAACTGAAGAACAAAGAAGAAAGGCTTTACAAGTTGGAAACATTTGCAAGAAAACGGCGACAGAGAGGAGGATTATAGGAGAAGATAAAATCATTCGGGGGTAAATTATGGCATTCCTTTGGAGGAAGATATAGATAAATTTTAAAAAAAGCATTGTTGGTGCAAAGGTAAAAAATCTCAAAAGACTGACAAAAAATGTAAATGGAGAAAGAGTAGGAAGCCTGTCAATTTTAATAGACTTTGCCAGAAAATGTTAAAATAGGACATCTGAGTTTTTCTGTGAGGCCTTTCATTCCTCCACCACTAAGATGTTTTAAATGTCAGAGATATGGTCATATAGCAGCTGTCTGTAAAGGAAAACAAAGATGTCCAAAGTGTGGAGAAGATCACAGAATTGAAGATTGTGGGGAAGAAGTGCAGGAAAAATCTTGCAATTGTGGAGGGCAACATAGAGTTACATTCTGGGGATGTGAGATAAGGAAGAAAGCAAAAGAAATTCAACAAATTAAGATGACTAAAAACATAAGCTATGCTGAAACAGTCAAAAATGTACAGCATGAAAGAACAAGGGATGAAGGTCAAATTAGGATTCCAGCTTATCAACAAAGTAGAATCAGAGGAAAATGTTACAATGTCTGTGGAAAAACTGATATTATTCATAGCTTATGTCATTAACTGCACTGAACAGGCTAAACACAAAACAGAAAAGATTAAAATAATAGTCAGAGGAGCAGAAAAGTTCTTAGGGTTTAAAGAAGGATCTTGGGAAAACATTAATAAAAAGGTGGAAACAGATGGAAGGCAAGGAGGAACCCCAGCTGATAGAAATATATGATAATATTACAGTGGAATTAAAGAAGGTTAATTGCTAATGGACAGGAATTTAAAGGGTATATAGATGGAATAGAAGAAAAACCAGAAATTATATGTATACAGGAGACGTGGTTAAAACCAAACCTAGATTTTGTGTTTAAAGATACAATATGATCAGAAGGGATAGACAAGAAGGAAGTGGAGGAGGATGTGGAATATTTATAAAAGAAGGGATACAATATCAGATATTAGGAAAAGGTAAAAATTTAGAATACATAGTAGTTGAAATTTACAATAAAAAAGAAAAATGTAAGATAATAAATTTTTATAAACCATGTAAAATATTATCATTTGAGTTGATGGATGAATTGATGGGATACTTAGAAGGAAAAGTAATCTGGTGTGGAGATTTTAATGCTAACAGCACATTATGGGGAAAATGTAATGATAAAAATGGACAAGTTATTGAAGAAATAATGGAAATAAAAAATTTGGTATGTATAAATGATGGAAGAGGAACAATAATTAATGTAAAAACAGGTACAGAGTCTGTGATTGATTTAACAATAGTATAAAATTGTTTAGCCAATAACTGTGAGTGGGACATTGACAAAGATACAACAGTAGGCAGTGATCATTACCCCATTAAAATCATAACAGGAATATTAATAAATAACAGGAATACAGGATTATATAAAAGATGGAACTTTAATAAGGCTGATTGGGAAAAATGTAAATATTTAAGTCAAAAGAAATTGGAAGAAATAGATGAGTCAATTGATATAAATAGTTTAAATATAAATATCTGTAAAAAAAATCTTACAGGCTGCAGAAGAATCAATAAAAAAAGGAGGAAGACAGAACGATAAAAAAATTGTGCCATGGTGGACAAAAGAATGTAGTGAAGTAATAAAACTAAGAAATAAAGCATTTAAAATGTTAAAAAGTAACCCAATTTATCAGAATCTAATTGAGTACAAAAGAAAGCAGGCAAAGATAAGAAAGATTATTAAACATACAAAAAGAGAATATTGGAGAAACTTTTGTAATACCGTAGGGAGAGAAACAAAAATTGATCAAATTTGGAAAACGATTAAAAGAATGAAGGGTATTAGAAAAGAATATGGATATCCTATATCAAAAATAGATAATACAACTATAACGGAAGATAAAGAAAAAGCAGAAATATTAGCTAAAACATTTAGTAAAATTCATAGTTCAAATAATATTAGTGAAGAGGGAAAGAAAGGTAATCACAAAGATGAAATATAAAGAATTAATGCAAAATAACGTAGATATAAATATAATAAATGAGCCATTTACAAAAGGACAGTTGAACTCTGTAACTAGGAAAACAAAAAATACATCACCTGGAAAAGATCAAATGTACTATACGATGATAGAACATCTTAATGACAAAGCAAAAGACAAAATATTAGAATTATACAATAAAGTCTGGGAGGAGGGAGAGCTGCCACAGAGCTGGAAGGAAGCAATAATTATTCCAATAGCTAAACCAGGAAAAGATAACACAAAACCAGAAAATTATAGACCAATCGCATTAACATCAAATATTTGTAAAATAATGGAAAAAATGATTAATAATAGATTAACATATTATTTAAATATTAATGGATATATATCTAGAAATCAAAATGGGTTTAGAAAAGGGAGAAGCACAAATGACTGCATTATGTTTAGAATATGAAATTAGGAGAGCACAAATAAACAAAGAAAATGTAGTAGCTGTATTTTTCGACATAGAAAAATCTTATGACATGATGTGGGTTGAAGGATTATTAATTAAATTAAATAAAATGGGTATTACTGGAAAAATGTTTAACTGGATTAAATATTTTTTATCAAATAGAACAATACAAGTAAGAATTGGTCAAGAATTGTCAGATAAATATATAATAGATAATGGTACTCCTCAAGGAAGTATTATAAGTCTGTTATTGTTTTCTATAATGATAAATGATGTATTTAAAAATATTGGTAAGGAAGTCGGTTGCTCACTATTTGCAGATGATGGAGCTATATGGAAAAGGGGTCGTAATATCAAACTTATTGAAAAGAAAATACAGGATGAGATTAGTAGAATAGAACAATGGGCAAATCAATGGGGATTTAAATTCTCAGTGGAAAAAACAAAAGCAATGGTGTTTATACAGAAAAGGAAAAGAGAAAATATAAAACTAAAATTATACAATCAAGTTTTAGAACAAGTAAAAAATATAACATTTTTATGGTTTGATGAAAAAATTATATAGAAAGTACATATAGAAAATATCATAGATAAATGCAAAAAAATATTAAACATTATGAGATGTATGGCTGGTATTGATTGGGGAGCAGATCGAACATCATTAAAAATAATTTATACAGGATTAATTAGATCAAATATTGATTATGGAAGTATAATTTATGGATCAGCAGCAAACACTCATCTTATAAAATTAGACAATATACAACATCAAGCTTTAAGAATTTGTACAGGAGCAATCAGAACCAGTCCAATAGCAGCACTTCAGGTAGAGATGGGAGAGATGCCATTAGATTTAAGAAGGAAACAGTTAGCAATAAATTACTGGATAAACTTACAAAGCAATAATCCGGATCATCCCACACGTGATATTTTAAAACCATGCTGGGAAAAAGAAAAAAAAACAAGTTAAGAGTTTTGGTTGGATTATCAATAACATAGCAGAAGAATTTGAAATATATGAAAAAGAAATAAGTTCAATGTTGCCTTTGCCAGTAGTGCCACCGTGGCTGTTACCAGAAGCAGTGGTGGATATGGCATTGATGGAAAAGAAAAAGGATACGAAATGTAGTTTAGATTCAAGTATAATACAAGAATATATAAACAATTACTATCATTATGTCCAGATTTACACAGACGCATCAAAAACAGATGAAAAAATAGGAGTAGCATTTGTAATACCAGAATTTAAAATAAAAGTAGGAAAAAGAATTACAGATGGATTATCAGTATATTCAGGAGAATTATTAGCCATATTGTTAGCAGTGCAGTGGGTGGAAGATATAAAACCATTAAAAACAATCATTTGTTCAGACTCAAGTTCAGCATTATTAAGTTTAAAACATAATCATTCAGAGGGTAGAACAGACATTTTGTTGGAAATAAAACTTACTTTATTTAGAATACAACGGATGGGATTAATATTAGTGTTTTTATGGGTACCAGCACATGTAGGAGTTGGAGGGAATGAGAAGGCGGACAGGATAGCAAAGAAGGCAACACAAAACAACATTAGCTTTATAATAAATATTAGTAGGTCAGAGGCAAGAAATATAATTAAACAGAGAATCAGGAAAGAGTGGCAAAAAAGGTGGGATGAAGAAAAGAAAGGAAGATGGTTTCACAGAATCAACAAGATAGTAGGAGAAGTAAGAACAGGAAGAAGGAGCAGAAAAGAGGAAAGATTAATTACAAGATTAAGAATAGGACATACAGGACTTAATTCTACATTGTTTAAGATAAAGAAACATAATACAGAAAAATATGATCATTGTGGAGAGGAGGAAACAATAGAACATGTAATATTGAAGTGTCAGAAATATGAACAAGAAAGAACAATTTATGAGGAGAGAATTTGTAGGTATTAAAGAAAATTTTATTTTGAGAGATACTTTGCAAAGAAGTTTAGGTAGCAAGCATATTCAAATTATAATTAGATTTTTCAAAAACACTACATTAATAAATAGAATTTGATTGTTGTAATAGTAAATAAGATTTAAAACAATGAAGAACCGGTTGGTGGCGGTAATGCACACCATAAAGTTATTTGCCAACCGCCAAAAGAAGAAGAAGAAGAATAGGTCAAGCCTCTAGTAGGAAGTAACTGCTGAGTCTCTGTCTGGTTCTGAAACGAAGCTAGCAGAAACGACTAACTTAACTTCTGTCATGTTGCTAAAGAAGTCAGGGGCATTGTGGATTTGGTGGTATATGGTGCTGTTAGTCGGGATAGTTTACTGTATCCTGTTGACTTTAACTGAGAGAATACCTCAGTTTACCGAAATGGTAAAAGGAAGTTACGTTTTCAGACGCGCTTTCAAAAATAAAAGCATAACTCAATGACGGACTTCAACGTTAAATTAGCATCTTTAAACATTTACAATGTTACTTTCTGAATAATATTAAGATATACATTTTTCAACAACAAATCTTAGTAAATATGGTCAATATTATTCAACATATTAACCTTTTTAAAGTAAACTGTCATTCAAGGATGATTTCTGTCCTGATTAAGAGTTCAGTTTTTATAAATGTCACTATGTTTTATTTATGTTTCATGTGGCATTTCTAAATTAAAGCTTCATAAAGATGTTTATTTATATAAATTATTCTAAGATTACAGCCCTGGAACCCTGGGAAAGTAAAGGCCAAATAGTAGTGAAACATGTAGAGAAACAAGGAATCTAGAATAAACATTTCAACAAAATTGTCTGCATTTAACCCATCCCTTAGGGAGCAGTGGGCTGCCATTGTGCAGCGCTCAGGAAACATTTTGGGGCTAAGTGCTTGCTCAGGGACCCAATGACTGAGACAGGTGGAACTGGGTTTAAACTGGCAACCCACCGGTTACAGGACAAACTCTTAACACCTGGACCACAGTCGCCCCGTACTCCATACTATATTGCAAAATAGAACTGGAACTCACATTTACGTATCAGAGTCCCCTACAGGTGTTACACCTCTGGACAAAATGTTACATGTATGCTGAGAAATATGGCTTCAGATTTTAACAGCAGATATGTATATTTTTAGTGACAGATGGTCAAGTCATAACCTAACTCCTAACAGGAATTGATCTCTGGCAGACTTTTTTCTTTTAAGCTGATGATTATAGTGTAAATATAAGTAATATTAGAATAACCCTAAACCTATAAATCACTGAATGGCTTAGCACCAAAATACATTAAAGCCCTATTGCTGTTGTGTCAACCTTCCAGACCACTCAGGTCTTCTGGTTTCAGTCTACTCTGCATCCCCAGAACCAAACATGGAGAAGCAGCATTCAGTTCTTATACTCCACTAATCTGGAACAAACATCCAGAAAGCTGCAAAATGCTGAATCCCTGAGTTCTTCTAAGTCCAGGTTAAAACGAGGTTGTGTTTTGATTCTTCTAATATAAAAGTTCAAAAGGTCCTGCTAATTAGATTAAAAGTTTAAAATTATAATACAGGTTTCTACTGGGGACAAAGGTAATTTTCTACCTAAAAATAGGGTGGAGTGGACCCCGCTGTGTGCAGTGAACAGCAGTTCACTGGCAAAGACCTCTCCCCTTGGTGGTTGTGTGAGGCTAAGCTAAGATGCGTTTTCTAGGAGGAAGGTGATCAGAGTGCCAGAAAGTTCTACACGCCTGTTGAGACGTCCGCAGGTTTTAAAGGAATATTCCTCGCATTACCCAGACACGTAAGGGGATAAAGGTAAAGGTCAGAGGTCAGAGGAGCTGTCAGCCTGGTGTCTCTGTTAGCATGGTAACCTGACTGTGGTCGGCTGTTCTCTGCGTTTCTTAAGCATGTTCTAATCGAGTTTCCTGTCCTGCTTTAGAGACCTGATCACTCTGTGACTGTCCTGGATTCAAAGCCCCTGTTTTCTGTACACATGCTCCGGAGAGTTCTGGAAAAGTCTCCTTGCCACTTCGATTGTGAGTCTCTCTTCCTTTTTTTTATCTCCGAGATCACCTAGTGTAAACACCAAACCATTGCTCGCCTGCCTGTCAACCCTCCAACACCGCATGATCAGTGGAAGTACTGCCGCTTAAAGATCACAAAGAGAGAACGTCAGTCCTGTGAATCTCCATGCTACTCATGCCAAACTCAGCCTTTGTGGGGCAGACTTACCACCTTCAAAAAGCCATTATCCGCCACCAAAAGTAAGCTATCTCAACCTTATCCTGCACTAATATCCATACCTTCCTCCGAGCAACAATAACCTCTCTCATCTCCTCCTGAGTGCCACTCCAGATCCCTCTGGCAGCTCCAGTACGTATTCCACCTTGTTTTGTACATATTCCAAATAAACTGTTAAACTGCTGTTCAGTCTCCGTAATTGTGCCCACACTCAGAGTCGGTAAAGTCAACAAAATGACAGAGAGTGCTGTTTATTCTTTCAGGATCATAAACTGTATTCCCTGTCGAGTCTTTAACAGCATTAATTTTTTGTTGATTAGCTAAAAAGGTAACTGATTTATTGCCATGTTCAAATTTTTTAATCAAAGTATTAGTACTAAGAATTGTGGTTTTTTTTGTAAATAATTTCATTTAACTCTAGTTTTGCTTTACATAGTTACCTAGCATTTCCTCTTCCTGGGAAGCTTCCAACTAAAAACTGTTTCCTCTCAATTTCTAAAGATGCTTGCTTTCTTTTCTGTTTTTATGGAATAATAATGAGATTATTTTACCTCTCATCACTGCTTTCCCTGCCTCCCAGAGAACAGATTTTGATGTCCCTGGGAGGTCATTATATTCTAAATATGAAGTCCACTCTGCTTTAAAATATTTGATAAAATCTTCATCTTTAAGCATTGATGTATTAAACCTCCAGTTTTTGCTTTGTGGGTTTTCCTTCTTATTTACTAGAGTTAAGGAGACAGGAGCATGATCGCTGACAGCTATTGTCATCTTAATGTTTACGACTCTGACCCACATGCAGATAAACTCAGGAAACTAGAAAAACAGTTCTTCGGTTTGTTTATTGAATCGGTAACAGGATGTCTGGATCAGCATTGAAAGCAGCAGGAATCAGCTGCACAAGGAGAGAGAGTGGTGAGTATGGCTTCTTTCATGAATGACGGTGATTTTAATAACAAGGAATTGTTTGCTTACAGGATGAGAAGGTGGAGGCCACCAGAGGAGGGGATGGTAGAAGCCTGGGGAAGTTGGATCTCTCCGGGTGAAGGTTCCGAATGGATGAGGTAAGTTTCAATCACATTCTCTTCTTCAACCTTCAACTAGGAACGGTTAGTGAAGCTGTTTGCGTAGGTCCACTTGACTCACGTTGGAGAGTGGGCAGGTTCGTTTGCAGATGTTTGTTGATCCAGATCTTCAGGAGGCAGCAAGCCAATTTTGGTCCGAGGAGCTTGTATGGAAGGTAATGGAGATTGGATCGGAGCTGATGTCCTTGTCAGAACCAGGAGGCCAGGTCGCAGGAATCCTAGGAGGACCACACCAGAAGTGAGTACAAAGAACTGAGCATAAGAGATACAAAACGCAGAGTAAATCTCAGGGCCAGACTAGTTACCCCTGTGGGCTAACACTCAGGCAACGAAGTGCAGGCTACGTCTCCCTTATGAAGATGATGAACACCTGTGCCCATCTCACCAAGGTCCTTGGCTCCATCTAGTGACTGAATGGGTTAATAGCAGGTAGAAGGGAGAGTACCGGTAGTCTCCAGAACCCCGACAGCTACAGGGTTTATCTCACTGTCTGAAATGCCAGTCAACAACGAGCTGCTAAGAAATAATCCAGACGATAATAAGAGTGATGGACATGTGAGAAGTATATTCTCTGTGATTAGGGTGAAGAGATCGCCATGCATCGCCAAGTCCATAATCACTATGTACTGTTTAACTATATTTATTGATTGCCAACTGCACTGAGTCCCTGTTGTGCTCAGCCTGTCTAATTCTTAATTTAGACCAAAGTTGAGATCGCTCCCAAGAAGAAACAAGCAATCCAAGTGTTTTGACAGTGCAAAAAAAAAAAAAGAATGGAAGAATGAGCCTCATATATACTGACGATACATAACATTTGGTTATATATGTCATATTCGGGGGTTTATGTGGACCAAAGTGCAGAGACAGGTGAGGAGACGGCATGGCGAGCAGAACGATGATTTATTTAAATCCAAACTCTGGCAAAACAGAAGTCAGGCAGGCAGGGTGTACCAGAGAGATTTACAGGAATCCAAGTCAGACAGAATACAAGAAACAAATGAAGAAGGTGAAGAAATAAACCAGCGAAGAACAAGGAAAACAGACCAACTAATATACAGAGCGTAATCAATGCGGAACAAAAGACAGGTAATCAACAGAACTAGGGACATGAGTGACATGATAAGCAGGGAGGGCTGAAGGACCGGTGAAACTAATACAAAACTAAACCATGGGAGAAGGGAATAAATAACAAACTCAGAGAAACAGATCTAACAAAACTATAACAACCTAAGATATAAGAACCTGGCAAATAAGAATTAACAAAAGAAACTATAAAGAAAACCCTAACTGCAAAAGTAAACAAACTCAAAAAAATACTGACTGAAACTAACTGGGAGGGAAGCAGAGAAAGCAAAGACTAGAATAAATGCAAACCAAAACATAATCAATAAGTGTAACTATGTATAGAGGCAAACAATAACTACAAGCTAACCTATCAGAAGGAACTGAAACAATAGAGACCAACACGGGGGAACTAAACAGGAGATAAGGCTGGGAAGAACTACAAACATAAAGGGAAATGAACACTGACTAAATAATAACTGAGGGGGAAATAATGATAAGAGGAGGAGCAGGGAAAATAAACTAATAACCTAGAAGAGTGCAGCAAGAACAAATAATCTAACCATAAACAAACACGGAGACACTAAATGGGAAACTAAACTAGGGAACCCAAGGAAGCAAGAGAACTGTAATAATAATAATAATCAGGAGAAAACCATTCTAAGTAATAAATAAATGAGAAAGCAACCACCAAGGGAACTATGGGGAGGTGAGAAAGAACAACAAACACTAGGAGGCAGGAGAACCAGTGTTATATGTTTTAAATTAACCTGCTGTTGCTCCTAATAAAGCCACGGAGTGATCTCCCTAAACAACTGACCATTGACATAAAGTTTATCTACAGCCACTATAGTCAAGTCAAGTCAAGTTTATTTATGTAGCGCTTTTCAGCAACAAGGCACTCAAGGCGCTGTACACAAGGAAAAACACTACAATGATACAGAAAATCAAACAACAGAGGTAATAAAAAATAAATAAAATAAAATAAAGAGAATAGAATAGAATGATGGATAAGAAAATGAAAGGAAAATTGGGGTGAATAATAATGTTTAGATAACACATTCAAAGGCCTCTCTCAACAAATACGTTTTTAATCTTGATTTAAAGCAACTTAGGGTTTCGGCGCTTTTACAGTTTTCTGGGCGTTTATTTCAGATTAGTGGAGCATAAGAACTAAAAGCTGCTTCTCCATGTTTTGTTCTGGTTCTGCAGAGTAGATTTGAGCCAGATGACCTGAGAGGTCTGGGTGGTTGATACACTGACAACAAGTCTGTAATGTATTTTTTCTGCTAAGCCATTCAGTGATTTATAGACTAACAGAAGTATTTTAAAGTCTATTCTCTGAGCTACAGGGAACCAGTGTAGGGACTTTAGAACCAGGGTGATGTTCTCCACTTTCTTAGTTCTAGTGAGGACGCAGGCAGCAGCGTTCTGGATCAACTGCAGCTGTCTTATTTACTTTTTAGGCAGACCTGTGAAGACACCGTTGCAGTAATCAATTCTACTAAAGATGAACGCATGAATTAGTTTTTCAAGGTCCTGCTGAGACATTAGTCCTTTAATCCTGGAGATGTTCTATAGGTGATAGAAGGCTGACCTTGTCACTATCTTTATACACTATCAGAATGGGTGCTTCATTAAATTCATGTAACTATGTTTCTGTTAAAAACATAACATCAAGATCGTGGTCAGTAATAAAGTCATTGATTAAAAATGATTTTCCTGACAGGGATCTAATGTTCAATAAAGCCAGTTTATATGACTTAGTTGCTGATATTAACTCTGTGTCTGGTTGTACCTGACAGTTTATGGCTTTTGTTGATTGTTTATTACTGTCTCTTATCCTTTTGGCTTTGTTCTGTCTGTCATGTATAAGCACAGAGATATTACAACTATCTCCTATTAGGGGCCCAAGTTTTTCCTGGACATGCTCATTTCTGATAGAGTTACCACTGGTGCCCAGACTGTATCACAGATAAGTGATTTGAAGGTCCTGATTAGTAGGAGGTAGATTAGGAGGTGGTGGAGCTCTGCGGCATTTGGAAGATGTTGGTTCAGTAGCAGGCCCTCGGCCACAGGGGTTGTTGAATGGAGAAGATGTCAGAGCCATTTGGGTCCCGATCCTAAGAGCTCCTTTCATGTTATCAGAATCCAGTAAACCAGAAAGCGGGCTCAGTGGGGAGATGGGAGAGCTCTGTGCGGTCTGGGTCGGGGTGTGGGGTGAGGGGGTTTACCGGGGTTGTCGGTCTGGGTCTGGGTTTGGGGGGAGGGGAGTATAATGGGGGGTCCACTTCTCCTGTTGATTTCGACAGGGAGATCTTTTGTGGTGACCTCTCTTTCTCAGCCAACTGGCCGGTTTTCTGTGATTGCAAGAATATTCTCTGAGATATCAGAGACCACGTTACTGGTACCAATCATAACTTCTGTGTTTTTCTTGTTGCAGAAGTTTTTAATCCCATCCACAGCTGTGTTGCCCACTATTAGGGTTCTTGGTCCGCTGGGGCGCTTTTTCTCTGGCAGCTTAGGAGAAGACTGTTTTGAGTGAAGGTTGTTCTCAAACCTTTTATTGTTCTCAGAAGATGGATAATTTTCCTTGTTTTGATTCTGTAGTGGGGCAAATCCGTTTGGAGGGGAATTCCATTAATTCCAGCTGTCTCACTCCTATCAGTTGTGACAGCAGCTCGCTGTCGAAGTCTCCTTTTCCCAGGGGAAACGGGGGCATTTTTCTGTAATTCTGGCCATTCTAATTTATTTAATTCCTGAGATCTTCCAGTGAGTCGTCCACCTTGATTTTTTGGGCATGTGCCTAAAACATGCCAGGGGGGTCTGCTGGTAGGTTTATTCTCAATGTTCTGATTGCCGGCTGAGTCGTTGAGCTGGCTGTCACTGTTTGGGATCACAGGCAGAGTTGAATCATCGCTGTACCCCATATTCACCTCCACATTCACTTCTAGTCCATGGATTTTTATCTCCAAAACAGACAATTTCTGTAAAGGTTTGTCGAAGTCCTCTGTGGTGAAGGGAGGCATTTTGTGCTGATTTGCTGGCGTCAACTTGTCCTTCTTTCGAGTTCGATTATAAAAACATCAAAATCCTTTAGAAAAAAAACTAATAATAATAATCCTTGGGAGTTGCTGGTAAGAAGTAGTTTTAGTCCAATATTCCCGTAATTTTGGCTAAGAGATAAAAAGTTAGGAGTAAAAGAATGCAAGCAAGCAGGGGGCTTAGGAGAAAAGCGTCTGTAGCCATGGTGCTTTTGGTGATATATTTTTTTCCTAATAGGGAATTATACTCGCCTCCAATTGAGGATCTCCTTTGGAAACTGGTCATGAACGCTTTGTTTTAAATCCATTCCCTTAGGTCTCTGCCCCAACTTCAGACCTGTTCTTTTTGCTTGTAGTGCTTGAATTTCACTATAATTGACTTCTTAAGTGCAAGCTGGTGAACACAATGGAAAATGATGTTTTTTACCTCATCACTTGGGAGTTTCAACTGACGTTGGACAAATTCATGGACCGTGGATTCAGCATCCTCCTCTGCCCTTTCTTGGCTGCTGGAGAAAACAAGGTTGTCCTGTATGCCCAGAGCTTGTATATCCAGGATTTTCTCCTGTTGATTGTTTACCAGTATCCCAACATATTACTTACGCACAGCTCTCGCAAGATCTTAGCCGCTCATCACACACATACTCAAACTAAACACAAGTCTTCACATCCCAGGTTTTCAGGGAATTTGTTCCAGAGCTGAAAACTAAATGCTATATCCCCTCATTTAGTTTGGTTCCTGTTAATACTAAGTGGACAGGTATCTGATGACCTGAATGGTTTAGCTCAGTGGTGTCTTATGGTGCGTTCACACCGAACGCAGATTCTGCAAATTTTTTGCGTTATTTGTGTGCTGTTGCTCGCTTGACATTTTGCATGCAATCCACGTGGCCAAATGTCAACAAATGGCAACGCTTCACCGTGTCATCAAATAGGAGGAGCTTCTATCTGCTGCTTGCTGGTTTCAACTGAACATGGCGGACATGGATTTCACGGATAATCACGGTGTTGTACCTGTGGAGAGCCGAAAAACAGCGCCGACGTCAACGTCCCTGTGTTCACCAGATTCTTCTGGGACGGGAACAGTTCGGAGACAGAGGCGAAAATCCCATTTTATTTTTGGGGGGGACACTAAACAGAAAAATTTCAGAGAGTAATTGTTGGGGGGGACATGAAAAAAAAAAGCTCCCTCTCTCTCTCTTTCCTGCTCCTTGACAATTTTTCAGCATTATTGAAAGTAATATTTGTAGTATTAGCTTTGCTCTTTATTAGTCCATATTTTACCCTTATACAGGTTTTTCTATGTTCAACCAGCAATGTCAACAATGGTATTAGGTATTTGCATCCTGCTCTAATTTACACTTTAGTCCATCATAAATGTGAATTAGATTTATATTTGACAATAACATCCTGACAGAGGGTTTTGAAAATTCTGTCCTCTCAGTCCTAAGTGATCTCTTTTCCCTCCTCGCTGTCTTCTCGTGTCCCGTCAGTGCTGCTACTAACATACTCGTTTCAGCTTGTTAACCATCATAACCTAGGCTATTAGCTTAGCTAGCAGCTGACAATAGAGGCTGGTTTTAGACAAAGCGAGAAATTTCACTTTTATGTTCTAACCTTGCACCCTTTGAACAAGTGATGTGATAAATGACTAACTGGCTTTTACACATTAGTGCAGTTTTCTCATCAAGCGTATCTGACCCGCTCTGAAAACGGAGCTGCCGAGAGTAGAAGCTGGTAGCTCCTCCCGCTGGAATCAGCGTGTGCATCTGGACCAAATCACTTTGTGGGATAGGGGTGTCGTGATCTTTTAATAATTAGGAAACTTTTTTTACGTACTATCTAACTTGGATCACTTTAGCTGTGCTTTTATTAAATATTACTACAGGGGTTGGACAATGAAACTGAAACACCTGGTTTTAGACCACAATAATTTATTAGTATGGTGTAGGGCCTCCTTTTGTGGCCAATGCAGCGTCAATTCGTCTTGGGAATGACATATACAAGTCCTGCACAGTGGTCAGAGGGATTTTAAGCCATTCTTCTTGCAGGATAGTGGCCAGGTCACTACGTGATACTGGTAGAGGAAAACGTTTACTGACTCGCTCCTCCAAAACACCCCAAAGTGGCTCAATAATATTTAGTTCTATTTCGTATAGGCTTCGCCCTTTAAGGCTATCGCTAGTGGGTTTATCCCTTTGCGTGCAGCGCAGCACTGAAAACTTTAGTCCACGTCCACCTGCTGTGTGGGCCCCACCCCGGTCCGTATAAATTACGGTGAGACCGGACAAACGGCTCCCCATTTTTCTTCAGCGACAGCTTAAGAGCACTGATTCAAGAAGAACCATGGCTAGTGTCGGCACTATCCGCCTCTGCCCGGCTTGTAACACCAGCTACATCATGAGTTATGACCTGCATGCCATCTGCGAGGGCTGCCTCGGTCCTGATCATGCAAGCCTGGCCTTGACCCCGCAGTCCACCTGCCCTTCCTGCAGGCGTCTGCCTCTGGAAGAGAAGCAACGGCGGCTAGCCATTTTCTCCCCACTAGAAGGGGAATTCCCCGTAGCGGACCAATGCTCCCTCGATGAGGCATTGGACATCTTTGGTGTTGGGCGGGAATCGGACGATTCCGCCCCAGAGACAGCGACTGATATCTCCACTCCCTTCCTCCGGACGGAGGACGCGGAGGCAGATACAAAATCAGTCCAGGCTCAGGGCCTCCCGATGTCGACGACCACCCCCTTTCCGGCGATGGGCGCACTTCTTAGCGCGCTGCCGGACATCATCGCGAAAGTAGCTGAGGCTAAAGGTGTCCCTGTTCCCGCGCCTTTAGCCCAGCTCCCGACTGATGACCTGGCGGGAAAATTCGCCCCAGCTCATTCAACTCGCCGAGATCCGGTTTGGCCCCGTTTTCCAGCGGTAACTGCTTACCTGTCGGGAACAGTGGCAGAGCCGCTTCAGCTAAAGGCACCGGTCTCCACCTTCACACCCATCCCGAGGGCGGAGTCCCTGACGGATCAGGGGTTTCCCCCAGTTCCTGCTCTGGAGCCCAGTCTGTCGGCAGTTTTTGGGGTTAGGTCGGCCCGGCGCGTCGGACGACGGCCTGTGCCCCCCTCCCCCAGTGGTCAGATCATGACCAGACTGACTGATCGCTCCCACCAATGTGCCGCTCAGGTCGCTGCGGCGACCAACAACACCGCCTTCCTGGCCTACGCCATCTCCAAGAAGGCTCGGGAGATGGAGCTGCCTCCGGAGGATGTGGAGGAATTCTGCAATCTCGCAGACACCATCCTCAACCTCTGTGCGGCGTCAGCTGTGTGCTCCTCCCGCATCGCTGCTTGGCAGACCCTGCTACAGCGACAGATGTGGCTTCGGCTCTCCTCCTCCATCCCTGAGGATTTTAAGAGGGAGTTACTGAAAGGACAGATCAGCCCGGATGGACTGTTCGGTCCTCATTTTCAGTCCGTGCTGGGCCAGATGCAGACCTCTCAAGAGGAACTTGAGCGGGTCAAGAGACATGGGACTCTTAATCGCTCTGGCTTCCGTTCCTCCCATACCACCTGCCGCTGGCGGGATCGCCGTGATCAGCGGCAGCAGCAGAGACGCTCCACGGCTGCTGCCGCAGCTCCCCGAGTTCCTCCGCCCACTGCTCCGTCTACTCAGCAGCAGCGCAGAGGTCGGCAGTTGGCGTGCGCCTGGTCCAACCCTCCGCAGGAGCCACGGCAGAGATTTAAAAAGTAACTGGTGGGGGGGGGGATGTGTGTAAAACTACTGATTGTTTTGAAATAAAACACATACATTTCTCTAAGAGCAAGTTTCCGTTTTATTCTGGCTCAGCCAGATCGTACGATCTCGCTGTGCTTTCCTCACACACATCCCCCACTCCTAATGAGACGGTCCCTTTCAAACGACCGTTTAAGAGGCCCCACGATCTCACAGTTTCAAAGCATGACTCCACGAGAGCATCCTATGCTGTTCCGGTAGAGCCACGCTTGCTGCCTTCTCCCTCCTGTCCTCCCCAGCTGTCAGTGGGTGAGATCACAGAGGATGCACAACAGCAGCTCCCTACGAAGCGACGCATCAGTGATGCCCCCGCTCAACACTAATCTGCGAGCCTGGGTGAATATCCCCCTGGTGAGGCTGGTTTACAGCCCTTTCGATCCGAGCCCCCCATGGGTTACCTCCGATCAGAATCCGAGTCGGGTAATGGCGGTAGGGGCTCTAGCCTGGCTTGTATCCACGAGCACCATGGCACCACAGATAAATGCGCGGCCCCTCCCAGAGCACTACTCAGAGTGGCGGCGCGTAAGTTACCTGGACAGGTGGATGGACAGACTGATCAGCAGAGGTTACACGCTGCAGTTCCTCTCACACCCCCCACCGTTCAGAGGGATTTTGGAGACAGTCCTGTCCTCCCCGGAGCAGAACTCCATTCTCATGTCAGAACTGCAGGAACACCTGATAAAAAACGTCATTTCCAGGGTTCCCCGCGGAGAGGAATACACGGGGTTTTATTCTCGATATTTTCTGGTTCACAAGAAAACAGGAGGTATGAGACCGATTCTCGATCTGTCTCTGTTCAACAAAGCGATCATGGAGAGACGTTTCCACATGCTGACAGTCAGACAGGTGATGGAAAACGTTCACCAGAACGACTGGTTCACCTCCATAGATCTGAAGGATGCTTATTTTCACATCCCCATCATCCTGAAACACCGCAAATATCTGCGTTTTGCTTATCAGGGGATCTCATATCAATACAACCGCCTGCCGTTCGGTTACTCTCTCGCTCCACGCACGTTCTCCAAATGTGTGGAGACGGCGTTGCAGCCACTGCTCTCGGCAGGGATGAGGATCCTCTTTTATCTGGATGACCTGCTTTTGCTAACTCGGTCCAGAGAGGAAGCAGCGGTACAGACAAAGAAGCTGGCCGCACATCTGACAGTTCTGGGGTTTTCAATAAACTGGCAGAAAAGCTCTGTTTTCCCATCCCGGATGATCGTTTATCTGGAGGTGGAGTTAAACTCAGCCACAATGAGAGCCCAGATCTCACAGCCGAGAGCAGACGCGCTGTCAGCGCTTCTCCTCCGTGTCAAACCCCACAGCTTAGTGACAGCTCTGTCACTTATGCGATTACTGGGAATGATGTCAGCGGCTCACGTGGTTGTCCCGCTGGGTCTGCTTCATATGAGACGTCTTCAGAGATGGTTCATCCGCCTGCGCATAGATCCTGTGCGTCAGAAGAGGCGGATGATCTCAGTCCCTCCTTCAGTGGGACCCGACCTGGCCCACTGGGGAAATCCCCGCATCCTGTCAGAGGGAGTTCCCCTCAGCAGACCGGCGTCACACGTCTCAGTGTTCACAGACGCATCCCTGTCAGGATGGGGAGGAATGTGTCAGTCAGGCGGTGGGAGCACAGTGGCCAGACCACATGTCTCTCCACATAAACGTGCTGGAGCTTCTCACAGTGTGGAAGGTGACACAGCACTTTGCTCCACTGCTGCGGGATCAGCATGTTCTGATCCACACAGACAACAGAGTGGCAGCAGCCTACATAAATCGCCAGGGAGGTGTGCGCTCGGCTCAGCTGCTAAACATTTCCAGGCGGCTGCTATGCTGGGCGCGCATGAACCTGCTCTCCATCAGAGCAGTGTACATCCCCGGCGTCCTGAACAGAGGAGCGGACATCATGTCCAGAGGTGGTCCTCGTCCCGGGGACTGGAGTCTCCACCCCGAGCTGATTGTTCAGATCTGGAGCAGGTTTGGGAAAGCAGCAGTGGATCTTTTCGCCACACAGGAGAACGCAGTTGTGGTTCTCACTGAGCCCACGGGAGGATCCACCATTAGGAGTGAACGCCTTTGCTCACAGCCCGTGGCCGAAAACGCTCCTTTTTGCCTTTCCACCAGTTCCGCTGGTGGAAAGGCAAAAGCATGCCATGGTTTCCGAGCCTGCAGCAGCTGGTGTCAGGTCGTCCATGGCAGCTGCCGTGGAGAGAGGAAGCACTTCTCCATGCGGGAGGGGCGATCAGGAGCGTCCCAGAGTTAGGTCAACTTCTCTGGGTCTGGCCGCTGAACGGGAGCGCTTAGAAAGGCTGGGTCTCCCGCATGATGTGTTGCGCACGGTTCAGGGCGCACCACAAAGGAGCCCCCTCTACCACAGCGTCATACGCATCAAAGTGGGCAGCTTTTCAGCGCTGGTGCGCAGAGAAAGGCGTGGAGCCTTTTTCATGTCCATTAGGCTGCGTGCTGTCATTCCTCCAGCAGCTGATGAACAGGAATTTAGCTTTCAGCACCATTAAAACTTATGCTGCAGCTATTTCCTCTTGTCATGAGGGTTTTGGTGACAGAACGGTTTTTAACCACCCGCTGATGAAGCGTTTTCTGCGGGGTGTACGTAGACACAGACCCGTGTCATGCCCCCTAGTCCCTAGTGGGATTTAGCACTTGTCCTGCGCACACTGGTTTAAGCCCCATTTGAGCCCTTAGATCAGGCTCCACTAAAATTTCTGTCTTTTAAAACAGCCTTGCTGTTAGCTCTGACATCTGCAAAGAGAGTGAGCGATTTATCTGCTCTCTCTGTCGCTCCTTCATGTCTCAGAATACGAGCCGACGGCAGCTCAGCTGAGCTGCGTCCTAACCCTGCTTTTACACCTAAAAGCATCACGAGTTCGTTCAGATCAAGAGTGATAACTCTGGATGGCTTTTATCCTCCTCCTCATAACTCCTAAGAGGAGGCCACCTCTCATCTCCTCTGTCCCATGCGCACGGCTGCACTACGCCGCTCCCAGCGTCTGTTTGTGCATTACAGAGAAAACTCTACAGGACGTCCTCTATCTGTCCAGCGTCTCTCACATTGGCTGTGAGGCTATTTCACAGGCTTATATTTCCTCTGGTCTGGATCTTCCAGAGAATCTCAGACCTCATTCAATCAGGGGGATTTCCTCCTCCACAGCTCTGCATGGAGGAGTGACAGTGGAGGACATTTGCACAGCAGCCTCATGGTCATCTCCATGTTCATTTATTCGTTTTTACCTGAGATATTTGTCAGGTTTCTCCATGACTTATTCTGTTCTCAGGGTTCTGACAGAATGATTATTATTTCATTGCATTTATTGTTGAGTCACCATTCCTGCATGCAGACGCAGGGTGCCGTAATATTATTATCAGCCACGGTTTGTGACTTCTGCTGTTATTGTCACTGCGGCTGTAATTTATTAAGCCTCCGTGTGAACAGAGGTTGTTCTCCTCTGTTGTGTTGTCTGTGGCACACGAGGTTGTTATGCTGCATCATTACACATGATCCAGTTGCTGTTCTGTCTCCACGTTCCCTCTTGGAGATTTTTGACCTGCTCTGCTCATCGTTACACTGTTACAGTTCGTAATCTTTGTTTTCCTATTCACAGCAGCAGGTCTTTCATCTCAGCCTTTCCCTGACCAGATATTTTCTCTGTTCATTGTGATGCGCAAGACGCTTGGAGTGCGTAATTACGCATTCAGAAGGCTGATTTTTGGTGTCATTAGGCGAGCAGATGTTCAATTGGGGTCTGGATGGACCCAGTGAGGCATAGACTACATCCTGCTTCGCCTTTAACCCACTAGCGATAGCCTTAAAGGGCGAAGTCTATATGAAATAGAATGTTGGTTACGTACTGTAACCCCAGATTCTATGAGTATAGGCGCAGCCATTCTGGGCCTCACTGGTCCCTGAATGGCTGAAGAAAAAACTATTTGGGAGCCGTTTGTCCGGTCTCACCGTAATTTATACGGACCGGGGTGGGGCCCACACATCAGATGGGTGTGGACAAACGTTTTCAGTGCTGCGCTGCGCGCAAAGGGATAAACCCACTTGCGATAGCCTTAAAGAGCTGCGCATCAATATTTTGCTCTTACTGGTGCAATGTGCAATCAATGAAGACTGGCTACCAGGCTGGTCCAATTTAGCCATGAAACCTCCCACACTAAAATGACAGGTGTTTCAGTTTCCTTGTCCAACCCCTGTATGTTTCCTGATCTGAACCCACCTGAACACCTATGGGAAAGTCTGAAGAGACGAGTTGAACATCACTCTCCATCCAGGATCCAGGCTCTAAAAGAGGTTGTTCTTGAAAAATTGTAAAAGTTAGATGTGTTAGGAAACATGGTTGGTGGAGTGGACCCCAAAATGGACAGGCAATTCACAGGCAGGCAGAAGCAGCTCGGAAAGTGAAAAGGTTTAATAAAATCAATCCAAAAAGGAGAACTCAAACCGGGTAGGTGGTAGCAGATGCAGGTATGAACATAAACAGGCTTGGCTTGGCATGAAAAATATCATACAGAGGCATTAAATTAGTATTCAGTTGTAGACAGGCTTGGCATAACAGACAGACGAGGACATGATCAGGCTTGGCTGGAGTAATTATCCAAAAATGTAGATTTTGTGATCCAAGTTATATCATTAACCTTGATTTCATGTTATTCAGTTAAACAAGTGTTCTATGAAACTCAGCAATATGAATGTTTGGAAATTGCTCTTGTATTTATTGAGATAGTGATTACAATCTTACTTTTCAAAAGGGGTGTTCTCATGTATGCTGAGCACTGTAGGAGAGGGAAGAAATTAAGGAAAATAAGTCCCTGTGGAATGAAGTTGGACACCATTGGTCTAAACAATTCTGGACCATAGAAAATTAAACCATGCAGCTGCTATTCTCACACCCAGGTCTATGGGATGCTGCGTAGTTTATGGCCTCACCAATTCTAGTCAACGGATGATCTCTAACCTTGCATTTTTATTACCTAAATCATGAATTATGTCTTTTCTGTATGTTTTGGCTTTCAGGAAGACAAGAGAAAAAGAAATGATGGCAGATATTTTAATTTCTTATTCCTATGACTCACACAGGCACACCTGATTTATGTGGAAAGAGCACCACACCCGACCTTCTGTTTTTGTTGGCTACTCTGGTTAAACAGGCTGACACAAGTCCCACTGAAAAAAACATCTATAAACACAAATCTTGCTAAGAGAGTTCTGTCTTGTTCATGCCTGTCTGTTCTGTTTTTTCCGCATATCTTAAGTGGCTACCTAAAATGATGTCTTATGCTTTTGCAATTACATAAACACATATTCACATAAACTGTTTTTCATTGCAGAGTGTTTTATTGTTCACAGGGAAGCAGAATTTTGAAGATAAAGTTGCTAGAGGCATCAGGTGATGTAGCCTTTTGCACAACTTTTAGTTTCTAAACAAGATTAAACAATAAGGCATTGCCTCAGGAAACATAATCACAAAGAATGAATCATCATGAGTAGATCAACTGCTGCTATTTACAATCTAAACGGCTTTAACTCAAGGTCAACAAAGAAGCATCTGTAATTGCAGAACAAGAACATGACTCACTGCTAAATAACACAGTTTGGTGTCAAAAACACCAGACAGAACTCACATTCAGCCATAAAAGGTAAATTATTTAAAGGTAAATAAAAGCATTACAAACTACCGTAAATTCCGGAATACAGAGCGCACCTGATTAAAAGCCCTAATTTTAGAAAGAAAATCAGTCTTGTACTTGTACAAGCCGCACCGGATGTTAAGCCGCGGGTGTCCCACGTTGTAATATGAGATTTTTACACAGAAAGATATTACACGTTAGGAATTTTTTACTTTTAATTTAATCCGTATGGTAATATAAACAAATGCATATTGCAAATGCTTTTTTTCCGAACAGTGGCTAACACGGCTACCTTTAAATATACGTACGTTATCAGTAACACAGAAATTACGTTGCTAATGCTTTTTTACTGAACAGTGGACGAACAACATTCCAATATCTCCTAACTGATATATACTGCAGCCTACCAGGTCAAAAGTCATTGATCGCCTTCGTTATTTTCTACCTGCGCACTGAAACCATCAAAGTCCTGTTCTTCAGTGTCCAAATTAAACAGCCTCAGGATCGAAAGTTACGAATGTAACTACGGTTCTATAAATCCCAGATGACCGCCAGAGGTGGTGCTTCAAGCACTGAATGATCATTCTTGCGCATGCGCAGGTCGAGAAATTAATAACAACATGGTCACATGTGACCTACCGGTGGCTCACGTGAGTCTATATAGTCACATGACACCGGGAGCCCAGTCCCGACAATCTTCTAGCGAGCACGCGGAGACCGAGGGACCGAGCGCTCTGGCTGTCATCCGGGATTCATAGAACCGTAGTAACATTCGTAACTTTCGTTCTATTTCATCCCTACTGACCGCCAGAGGCAGTGCTTCAAGCACTGGATGGCACGTACCAACAGGGTCCCGAGGGATCCTACGGAGGCCCCAAGGAACACAGCAACACCACTAACCTCAGCGGGACGCAGAAGGGCGATGTCAACGCCTCATCGGGAGGAACGATGAGGGAGGCAATGGCAGACTCGACAGGGGGCATGCAGCCCAACCCGAACTTGGGTGCCTCGTGCATGGCAGCCAGGGCCCAGCCATCCGCTGTCGGGCGGGAAAAAGGCCCTTGTGTCCGTCCAGCAAGCATGCAGCTCCTGGACGTATTCTGCTGAGGGAGGAACAACAAAGGCAGCCTCAGCATCACGGCGCCTAAAGAAGGCACTAGATGGAGCAGGCTGGGCCAAGGGAACGTCCAGCTGCAAACAGCCCAGAACCGTTTTAATAGCTGCAGACACATTTCGTGGAGGCCGCACCACGTACAAGAGGCAACGGATCCTGCTGGACAGAGACCGTCCAGTCAACAGGCTGCTCCACCGAGGACAGCCGGGCCAACCGCACCGCTCGGGGCAGAACGCTGCAATTAGAGCAGGCATGATCTGAAAGCGCCTCTCTGAGATGGTCAACACCAAGGCAGGAGGGCACATGTCATGACCGTCCTCCGGCTGTAGGGGAGCCGAACAGGACGCACAACAAAGATTGTCCATGACCCAATGGACAGATGGGGTTGAACAGGCAGAAAAAACGCCGTCAAGACCCTGTTACAGCAACAAGCTGTAGGACTCAGCACGAGCAGAAACGCCACTGGCGAGTCAAATCAAAGCGAGCAGCAATCACTGCCAAAGAAAGTAATTAGACTCAGCACGAGCAGAAAACGCTACTTGCGAGTCAGACAATTAGAAATAGCAACGTATAAATGAATGAACTGACTCAGCACGAGCAGAAAATGCCACCGGCTGGTTGGACAAACAGGAATAAACAAAAGCGAGCAGTAAACTACTGCCGAAACTAAACGGACTCAGCACGAGCAGAAAACGCTACCGGCGAGCTGGATAAACTTACCAGAAACCCTGGAAGAAAAGGCAGCTTGCGCAGCCTCTGGAGGGCAGAATCATCCCCAGCTCCGACCGCAAAAGATTAGGAGGCTCCCAGCAGCAAGCAACAAGAGGAACAAACAAACACAAGTCAACACCTGCATTCATCAACCTGCGCACGAGAAAAAATAAGGGACTGGGCTCCCGGTGTCATGTGACTATATAGACTCACGTGAGCTACCGGTAGGTCACATGTGATCATGTTGTTATTAATTTCTCGACCTGCGCATGCGCAAGAATGATCATTCAGTGCTTGAAGCACCACCTCTGGCGGTCAGTAGGGATGAAATAGAACTCGTCACTCACTTCAGCCTCTTCATTGTCGCTCTCATTTGAGCGCACCCGGTCCCCTTAATCACGCAGCAGTCCAGCCTTTCGATACCCATTGGTGATTTTCTATGTTGATGAGGGTGAATTTAAATGACTGATTTACAATACCGGTAACTGAATTGTGAAAGTGCTCTTGATTTATCGCACAAGTTCTTTGGACCTCTTTGAACTACTCATCAATTTGATTGGTCTACTGTTACCAGGCAAAATGATTTTGGCGGCATGAAAAAAAACATAACTTAGCCGTACAAAGTGTGGGAAAAAAGTAGCGGCTTATAATCCGGAATTTACGGTATATTATGCATTAGATAAACAAAGACCGTATAAAATACAAATTTTAAACAAAGAAATATCAAAGTGGTCATAAAATGATCATGTCATGTCACAGAGCTCAGCACAAGTTTGTGTGGTTTGCTGGTGTGTTTTCTCTTTCTCTCTCACCTGCAGGGTGCGACAGGCAGGAGCAGCTGCACAGCTGCTTTCCACCAGGGCTCAACAAGGACAGCGTTCATACGCAGCTGGAACCTGGAAGGAGGCGTCAAATTGTTTACTCACCCAGAGTGGTAATCAGACTAGCAGACCTAGCTCTGTAAACTCATGTTGCTATAACCATGTTGCTCACCTGAGTTTTCTGCTTCTTCTTTAGAGTGAATCAGACCCTGAAGACCCACACCTGTATTACTCCTGTCTGATGTCCCGTGTCTAAGTCCTCCGTTGGTTAAAGCACTTAATTGTGTCTCCACTACTGAGAGCCTTCTCCAGCTTCCCAGAACCTACCTTCTTAAGAAAGTCACCTACCACCTCCCTGCCTGTTCATCTTCCAACATCTCACACCATCATCTGGGGTAACAAACAATAGAGAATTGTCAACAAAACCTGACTACCACTCCTATCAACCTCAGCCTCCGTGACATTACTCACCTCCTCCGGAATCACTCCTGCAACCCACCACAGTAAGATTCACTCACCATCAGTGCTGATATCCCGATCTCTACCAGCCATACTCACCCTTCTCTCCTCCTCAGTGAACCAGCCCGAAGAGGCCGAGTTCCTGGAGCATCCAGTTGAAATCTCTTGTGTCACAATAAGCTTGTTTAACCATAACTCTGCCTCCTTAATTGTTACCTGCTCAAGAGTCACACAATTTTATAATATTACAGATCAAATAAGCTTTTGGTGTTACAGGAAAAGTTCCAACTTATAACAACTTCTTTCTCAGAGATGGTTTAACTGAGCCACAAATTTCCAACATCTCATGTTTTAAGGGATAACTGAGTAAACTTTTCCTTCCTGACCCAAGGGTCACACCTGACAATTAACTGAGACGAATGAACAGCAACTACTTTATTTACACCTGTAGATGACATGATGATACATTATTAAGAGTGCAGCAATTGTTTAGGATCTGCTTTTAAAAAGAGTTTCCTAAATTCAGACACTTTTTAAAAATCCCTCAACCAGTTTAGTTGTAGCTTTCCATTGGCTGTTAAAATTTAGCTGAGTTTGTAACAAAACCCCAGTTTCTGGGATGCTCTGTGGTTAGCCTAGCTGAGTCTAAACTTGCATTCTTTGGACCAAAAACAACAACTTTTGGCTTTTCTCCATTAAGACTAAGTAAATTCTAGAAGTTCTACTTACCACTATTGTGGACTTACTTACTCAAATAAACTGGTAATCAAGTGACAAAAACGTGGAGTTGCGTATCATTAGATTTAATATTTTATAACTTGAGATATGGGGCACTGGTAGATACAGAATAAAGTATGTAAGACTTGAGGAATTCCATATTTTTCACTCAGATTTATAACTGCCAAAATAAATTGTTGTCCTGTGGTTTGGTGTGGTTAAAAGTTTAACTGGAAATCACATAAAGTGACTTTTTTGACTTGTTGGTACTGGTTCTAAGCATTCATATCAGGTGTTTATTGATGAAAACAGGAAAATGACCTGAGTGAAGAGAACTACTTACACCCTGCAATATCTTAACTGCGACACAGCTAAAAGCGATTTATTTTGAACTTTTGGGTACTACATCGACATGTTGCAAATTTCAGATTATCAAAATTAGAAACTTTATTGTCCCCAAGGTGAAATTCTTTTCCACAGACCTGCCCCTGGACTCCCATTACCTGCAGGCAGAACAAGACAGTACGGACACAAAATAACATTACTACCCAGAATACTTCATAAAATTACTGCACAGAGCGCAACATAATAAAAAAGGCAGTTTCAACGGGGCCTGCTGTTTAGGACGGCTATGACAGCGGGCATCAGGCTTTTTGCCAAAACAAACACTTCTGCACATCAGTGTCTTATATTTGTGTCTTGAGGGCACTGGGGTGAGATATTCTGTTAGAAAAACCTAATCAAATCGTTGAAAATTGTCAAGCAATTTTAAAAGTTTTGGAGACACAGGAAAAATAACCAAGGTAGAGTTAAACCTACTTCTGGTCTGATCCTCTGAGAGTTCTAGCAGTTAAGCAATCTGTAAATTCATTGAGGGATCTGGATAGGAATTCTAAAGGGACACAAAATACAAAATTATTTACTGGTTTACGTAAACGCATTTTTTGACTTAATGAGCAAGACATCATGGGACAAATTAGTCCTTCAGTGTTCCTAAGGCTACTACCGAATACTACAAACAATGAGATGGCGCAACAAGGAGACACTGTGCCTCCTCTTTTGGGCAGACGCACACATAACCCAACTGCCAGAAAAGACACAAGAATGTAGTTGTGATTAGCATGTTTAGCGAGAAAATGAAGGAGAGGGGTTTCTAGCAGTCTTTCCGAACAATGCTGCCAAAGTTATCTAAAGGCACGAGACACATTAAGAAAGAGATTTCCTCCATTTCTGTCTTTGCTCTGTCCCGCCTTAGTCATTTCTGTCCAACGGGAGGAACACTCCTCAAAAGCATGATTTTGTATGCAAGTTATAGTTTACTTGCAAAAAGTACAATGTGACAATGAACTGGAGCTTCTAACCAAGGGGAAAAGACTAAAACTGAACTGAAAGAAAAAAATCTAAATGCACAAAGAACTGAACACAAAGGAATGTACTAATATAGCTAAACCTTAATGGCAAAATGACCAAATAAAATGCCAAGCTCTATAGAACATGATAAACAATAAGGAAATTATAAAAACTGACACAAAAACCCCCAAAACCCAAACACCTAAGCAATATAACACCTGCTCTTTTTGACCATTTCAATAAGTTTTATGTAGCTGAGTAAACAATTCCATTATATTAGATCTTTATCACACAATGATGTACCACTTTTCAAGAATCTGTTCCATTGTTAATTTTCTCAGTATCGCAGCAGTGGGAAACAATCTAGACCTCTTGGAAATTGGAGAAAAAACGGAGCTCTACACATCTAAAGTAGTCCTACTTCCAAAGCCAACTTGTAACCTTTTTTTTTTGCTTGGCAGCTTCTCCAATATCTTGGGTTGCATGGAAAGACAGACTACAGTTATAGCTACAGTTAAAGTCTCTTAGGTAACAAAGTTTCTGAATTCATGGGGTGCCTAATTTGACAGACACTGAATGAGGTGACATACAAATGACCCTGCAAAGATGAGTGGATTCCACTAAACCCTGCATGGTCCAATCCTGAGGAAAGGGGCAAATGACATTGATTAGATGTTCAAGAAGAGGATGGAGGACCTCCAGGATGGTCGGTCTGAACAGGAGAAGAAGCCTCTTCGTCTGTTGAGCAGGATCATCCAGATAAACGAAGTCACCAGATACATGAGGGTGACACACATCCTCTTTGTTGGTAGCAAAGTTGTGAGTTGCATTCTGAAAAGCATGAAACAAACCAGTGGACAGATTAGTGGCATTCATAGCTGGTGTATCTGGTGTGAAAGCTGTCACAACAGGTCCACAGTTCAACAGTAAGTTCAACAGTACGTTAATGGGATGTATAGGCTCTCTGTCGTGAACTACAAAGAAGGGACACAGTGTGTGAATGAACACTTAAATTATAAGGCATTTCAATTTTGGGTGAATACAGGTCCCATTTACCTCCATTTTGTGCCAAGTATTTGGAAAGTTAATCTTTCAGAGTTCTGTTTAGTCACTCAATCATGCCGACTGACTAAGCATGGTACATTGAAGTTTGTGTTTTGGTGATGCCAAGTGAGGTGCAGAGATGCTTGAAGAAATCTGATGAAAACTGTTGACCCTGATCTCGGGCCCCCCATTATGTTTTATAAAGTCCTCAAAAATGCATTTTGCCACAGAGATGGCATGCTACTCTTTCATAAAGAGGTTGATATAGTGTGTAATATAGTCTGTCACTAAAAGAACATGTATGTTACATGTTACCTTATGAATATACAGGTAGCTCTATTGTTTCCGCACCAACTTTCAGCCATTCTGTACTAATTGACTGTAGTTGGGCTTTTTCACTTGGGTCAGGGGAAGAGCGCTTCTGACATAGTAGGAAATTAGTACAAAATCTATTTATCTCACGGGTCATGTATAGCCAGTGACACACATGTTTTGCTCTCTGTAGTGTCAATGAAAGCTGAACCAATTTCCATGTAGTCCAGTCAAAGCTGTAGGAATTAGAGCAGCTGGCAAAACAACTTAAAAAGTTGTTGGTATCTGAGGACTTGGTTTAATTTTTCTACAGGGCACTACTTGTTGACTTGTTAACTTGGGACATTCATGCCACAGCCTCCTTAGCATGGGGGAAATAAGATTTCAGTTGTCCAATGGGAGGCCTTTGTGCACCTTCTAGCAATGAACAGACCTCATTGAGGCATTCAGCGGCCCGTTGCTGTTGCTGCAGTTTGTCTAAATCAATAGACAGTCTGTGTGGCTGATCTCAGAAAAAACTGTACTAACAATGACAGTTCCTTCACTTATTGGGGACAAGCTGTCTCTACAGTGGTGAATATATAAATGACTCAGAACAGCTTATCATGAGCCTCAGCTTTGGGGTTCCTAGACATGGCATCAGCATTGACATGTTGTTTAACTAGACATGGCAATTGACTGAGCTTAACTGTAACAAACTCTATGTGCTCTCTGTCAGACTCTTACCTTGAAAACTGGCTCAGAGTTTATCTGTTCTTTCTTTCTAGGTGAAACGACTAAAGGAGCTACATCCATTAACATTTACTTTTCCTTCCCATAGAAAGTACTCCTGGATCAGTGCTTCTGTGTTCTTTTTGTGTCTCTGCTCTGTTCTCTCATACCCCCAGTCGGTCGTGGCAGATGGCCGCTCACACTGAGCCTGGTTCTGCTGGATGTTTCTTCCTGTTAAAAGGGAGTTTTTCCTCTCTGCTGTCGCTACATGTATGCTCAGTATGAGGGTTTGCTGCAAAGTCAACGCCAGTGACTGTCCACTGTCTCTACATGCTCATCTGGGAGGAGGGAATGCTGCAAGTCACTGACTGGATGCAAACTGCTCGGTTTCCTTAGATAGAAAAACTTTTTATCCAATTTGAATAAAAAGCTAACTCTGACTGCACTGTTCAATGTTTAGGACTAATTGGAATGTATGTACCTGACTTGAAATCTGCCCAAACCATCACTCTGGGCATGCAACAGTCTGGGTGGTACGCTTCTTTGGGGCTTCTCCACACCGTAACTCTCCTGGATGTGGGGAAAACAGTAAAGGTGGACTCATCAGAGAACAATACATGTTTCACATTGTCCACAGCCCAAGATTTGCGCTCCTTGCACCATTGAAACCGACATTTGGCATTGGCATGAGTGACCAAAGGTTTGGCTATAGCAGCCCGGCCGTGTATATTGACTCTGTGGAGCTCCCGACGGACAGTTCTGGTGGAAACGGGAGAGTTGAAGTGTACATTTAATTCTGCCGTGATTTGGGCAGCCGTGGTTTTATGTTTTTTGGATACAATCCGGGTTAGCACCCGAACATCCCTTTCAGACAGCTTCCTCTTGCGTCTACAGTTAATCCTGTTGGATGTGGTTCGTCCTTCTTGGTGGTATGCTGACATTACCATGGATACCGTGGCTCTTGATACATCACAAAGACTTGCTGTCTTGGTCACAGATGCGCCAGCAAGACGTGCACCAACAATTTGTCCTCTTTTGAACTCTGGTATGTCACTCATAATGTTGTGTGCATTTCAATATTTTGAGCAAAACTGTGCTCTTATCCTGCTAATTGAACCTTCACACTCTGCTCTTACTGGTGCAATGTGCAATCAATGAAGACTGGCTACCAGGCTGGTCCAATTTAGCCATGAAACCTCCCACACTAAAATGACAGGTGTTTCAGTTTCATTGTCCAACCCCGGTACATACATTTTATGGGTTATATTATCTGTTCATTGTTGATGAATTGCAGCTGCCAATGGTTCAATTCTAGAATTCTAGAATTGTGCTGCTCAGGGTGGCAGCATGTTGGAGTAACTCTGTTGTTTTCACGGACAATGAACAAACTACTGGACATTATGGAAAATGCCAGTCACCCTCTGCATACTGTCATCAACAAACTGAGGAGCTCATTTTGTGACAGACTGCTCTAGACTGATTATGGTGGAAAATAAGTATTTGGTCACCCACAAACAAACAAGATGTCTGGCCCTCACAGACCTGTAATGTCTTCCTTAAGAAGCTCTTCTGTCCTTCACTCGTTACCTATATTAATGGCCCCTGTGTGAACTGGTTACCTGCATAAAAGACGCCTGTCCACAGCCTCAAACAGTCCAAACCCATCAATTGTAAGAAAATGGAAGACACATACGACCTTTAATAATTTCCTCGATATGGGGCCCCACGCAAGATCTCATCCCATGGGGTCAAAATGATCATGAGAACCGTGAGCAAAAATCCCAGAACTACACAGGGGGACCTGATGAATGACCTGCAGAGAGCTGAGACCAAAGTAACAAAGGCTACCATCAGTAAAACGCTACGCCGAGAGGGACTCAAATCCTGCAGTGTGCAGCAAGTACATGTCCAGGACCGTCTGAAGTTTGCCAGAGAGTATATGCATGATCCAGAAGAGGATTGGGAGAATATCATGTAGTCAGATGAAACCAAAATAGAACTTCTTGGCATAAACTCAACTCATCGTGTTTGGAGGAAGAAGAATGCTGAGACAGCACAACTGATCTGTGTTAAGGGAAGAATGAGTGGGGCCATGTATTATGAGATTTCTTTTTTTTTTATTGTGAGATTTTAAGCCAAAACCTCCTTGTATCAGTCAGAACATTAAAGATGGAACGTGGCTGGGTCTTCCAGCATGACAATGATCCCAAACACACCGCTCGGACAACCAAGGAGTGGCTCCATAATAGACGCTTCAAGGTCCTGGAGTGGCCTAGCCAGTCTCCAGACATCAACCCCATAGAAAATTTGTGGAGGGAGTTGAAAGTTTGTGTTTCCCAGCAACAGCCCCAAAACATCAATGCTCTAGAGGAGATCTGCATTGAAGAATGTGCCAAAATACCATCTACACTGTGTGTAAACTTGGTAAAGACTTACAGGAAACGTTTGACCTCTTTCATTGCCAACAAAAGTGACGATACTAAGTACTGAGTTAACTTTTTGTTATGGACCAAATATTTATTTCCCACCACAATTTACAAATAACATCTTTAATAATCCTACAATGTGATTTTCTGGATTTGTTTTCTCATCTTGCCTCTCATACTTGAAGTTTACCCATAATGAATATTACAGATTTTTTTGTCTTTCTAAGTAGGAGAACAGTATTGTGCTAATGTTTTAGGCAGATGTGAAAAAATGCTGTGAACAAAGAATGCTTTCAGAAATATAAATGATGATTGTTTATTTTTATCAATTTGCAAAATGCTAACTGAGCAAACCCAAACATACAGCCAAAGTTATTAAGAACTATCTTAGGTGTAAAGAAGAATAAGAATTACTGATCTGAACATCATCAAGTGTGTCTGGGATTACATGAAGAGACAGAAGGATGTGAGAAAGCCTACATCCACAGAAGATTTGTGGTCAGTTCCCCAAGATGTTTGAAACAACCTTCCAGCCAAGTTCCTTCAAAAACTCTGTGCAAGTGTACCTAGAAGAATTGATGCTATGTTGGAGGCAAAGGGTGGTTACACCAAATATTGATTTGATTTAGATTTCTGTTTTGTTCATTCACTGCATTTTCACACCTTTTTGGAGGGTCTATGGGGCGCATTTGCACGCTGTGGGCTTTGTGCATGGCTTTTGCTTGGAGTGCTCATCGCTGAGTTCTGTCCTCTGCTTTATGTCATGCTGTGGTGTTGGGGCGCTGGTCCTGTGCACGCCGGCTCTGGCCTCCGAGTGTGGTTGCTGCAGGACGGGCATCGCTGGGCTTGGCGGTTACATCGGCCTTCTCGGCCTTATACTGAGGTGGGGTTTGCTTGACTGTCGGGTGGTTCCTGGTAGGTGGTTTATGCTTGGGGTTGGTGGTCTTCACCATGCCCCTACCGCATTCTCTCTTGCTCTTGGTGGAAGACACACGTGTTTTCTCTCCCTCCCTCCCTGCTTCTAAGTCTTTACTTATATGTGTGTTGCTTACCCCTGCTGAGGTTTTTGTACTATTTCAGACTCTATTCTGCTAAGAATAGAGTCTGAAATATGAATTTTTTTTCCTCCTATCTTACTTAAATGTGTGATTTCTTTACTTTTCATAGATTTTCTGATTTCTTTGAAGGATTACCAACAAAAGCCAATTATTAGTAGTAACTTGGACTTTAGCTGCTCTTACACCAATGACCCAGCTTTCTAAATTAGACTACAGTGGACTGTTATTACTTAGTTCATCTTCAGTACCAGTAAAAGCAATATATTATTAGCACCTGAAAATGTGGATTAAAGCTGTTTTGTACCAGTGACTCAGCTTCCCTGGTTAGAATTCAGTGGAATGATGAGACTATCAATATTATCATCTTCTTATAGCATAATATGCTTTATTATTAAGAGTGGCTTGGAACCAATTTCTACCAGTAAACTTGGAAGGATTAATTATTATTACTCCCAAGGATTATTAGTGTAATTTGATTTGTTCTGTATCTGTGTTTATTTTCTTTGCGATTGTATTGTAATTGTTCTTCCTCATGTACAGCACTTTGAATGTCTTGTTACTGAAAAGCACTATATAAATAACCTTACCTTACCTTACCTTAGGTGCGGAAGGATGGGTGGTGTTACTGTGGCGTTGGCTTGGGCGGAACTGCGTCTTGGCTTGACTTTTTTGTTTTTGCTTGGCTGACTTGGATGTTGGTGGTTCTGCATCTTGGGGAGGAGTGCAGCCTCTTTGCTGTGCGTGCGGTTGGGTGGTCCCTATATTTTGGCTTGATGGATATGCCTCTCTCTGCTGGAACTCAGGGAATAGGGGTGCCTATTGGGGTCAGCCGGGGAGCTGGCTCCCTGGGAGAGCATTTTATCCCCCAGTTCTTCCCTCCCCATGCCCGGACACCTCCCTCCTCCCACTCCATCAGATTACCACTCATGTAGGGCCTTGGGGTGTCGGTGCATCATTGTAGTGCCGCAACGGTTTTCCATCTCTGTGGTCTCATGGCACTTAGACTCTCATTTATAACATTTTCATGACATTCATATGTAGGGCCTTGGGGGCGGGCGTGCTCAATGGCATCAAGAGGGAGTGTATTTTATTAATTTAGCCTCTGGTGCATTCGCTCACCTCTAAGGGTTAGGTTGCATGTAGAGATTAAGGGTTGTGGGTGAGGGGGCAAGGAACCCCATGGTTCTCCTGGGGTTCCTGAGGTCTGGGAGGCCTTTAGATGGCTTTGGCTCGGACCTCCACCGTATCTGTCCCAGGTCCAGGGGGGCAAGTCTATGGCTCCTTACACTCGCTATTGCATATTTTTATGGAGAAAGCTTGTTCTTGTTTGTTCCTGGCCTGCTTATACACGGCCCGGTCTCCACTCCTGTGAGCCTCTTCCGTATCCCTGCACAGCTGCCTCAGATGAGAAATTGTTAGGAATAACTTTGCTTACTGTTACTTATAGATGAGATTTCACTCACGGACCAGAATGATAAAGTATGAATGCTAATGTTTTTACTTCTTTCTGCACTTCTCTGAGAGGGTTAAGGATGGGAGCCATCAACGCTGATCTCTGTAACCATTCCTCTGCCTTATTTAGAATAAAAGTGTTGAGAGTAAAGAACAGTTTGAGTCATTCCTTTTAAGAGAAAGTGATTGTAAGCAGAGAGAATGCTTCTGGGGAAAAGAGTACGGGGGAGATCCGAGGTGTCTGACTGCAAACAGGATGCGGTAGCTTGGACAAAGTAAACCGATATGCAAAGGTTTTTGGTCTGCACACACATCCTCACAGAAACTAATGTATGATGTCACCACCTCAGTGAGTTGGTTTAAGTCAATGGCTGAAGTTTCAAAATCAGTCCAATCTGTGCAGTCGCAGCAGGCCTGTAACATCTGCTTTGACTCATCAGTCCACTTCTTTACAGTCTGATCCACAGGTTTGGAAGCTTTTAACTTCTGTCTAAAGGTTGGGATGAGATGGATCAGAGATTAGTCGGAAAGTCCAAAAGCAGCCCTGGTGACAGCATTATATGCATCCCTTAAAGTAGTGGAGCAGTGGTTCAGAGTGTTTTTATCCCTTGTGGGGCACTTAATGTGCTGTCTATATTTGGAACGTTCAGTGGAGAAGTTTGCACTGTTAAAATCCTCAAAAACGATGATGAGAGAGTCTGGATGTTTTTCTGTTGTTTTTAAGCATCTGATGTGGAGCCTTGAGGTGATATGTAAGCACCAACCAGTGCAGATGAGAACTCCCTCGGTGAATAACACAGTTTACAGTTTATGAGAAATGACTCCAGTTCAGGACTACATGTCTTCTTGAACACTTTGATATCTCTGCACCAACCTTTGTTTATATCAAACCAGATCCCACCTCCTTTTTTTTTATTTGTCCGTGTTGCGGTCTCCTTTTAACAGCTAAAAGCCGGGTTTCCAAAGTGCACAGTCTGGGGTGTTCTCACTCAGCCAGGATTTGGTAAACCAGAGGGCGGATCAGCAGCATCACAGTCAGGGACTTAAACAAGTTTAATACGCTAATAAAGAAGACTGGTGTCACGATGTGGTTTTGGATTGGACCAAAGTGCAGACAAGAGCTCGGCAGGATCATCTTTGTAATTCAAAGTTTTATTTACAAGGTCAAAAAAACATAGCAAAAACACTGCAGGAAATGAACCAGAGCCTAGATACAAAGCTTACAAAAATCACTGCAGGTTTCCCAAGGTAAGGCGTGGCAAAAGATTCCCAAGGCAAGGTAATGCAAAAAACATAGCATAATCATGGACGAGAACAAGGTGTGACGAACACAAGGAACCAGCCCTGAACAAAGACACAAAACCAACTTATATACTGTGAGATAACAAAGGCAGATAATCAACGGAACAGGGAACAGGTGTGACAAGGAGGCAGGGAAGCAGAAGGAACAGGTGAAACAAATACAAAGGCTGAGGATGGGCAAAGTAACTAATAAACAATAAACACAGACCAAGCAAACCTATAGACAAAGATAAATAATCAAATGGGGAATAAGAAAACTAGAATAATCATGACTAAAGCAAACAAAGAAACTAGAGGGAACATAGGAACAACAACAACCTAAGAACAAACAAAGAACCCATAAAGAAAACCTGAATACAAAAGTTAACAAACCTAACCACACCGACTGAATTAACTGGAAAGGAAACAGAAAATAAACTAGTAAACAAGAAGAGTGCAAAGGAACAAATAAAACACAATTAACCACAAAGATACTAAAGAGAAATAAAACTAGAGAATCCAGGGAAGACCAAGAACTATAATAATTACAATAATAATAATAAACCATACAATGTAATAAGAAAACAACCATAAAAAGAACTTAAGTCGTAAACATTGGGAGGCGGAAGAGGGAGAAAAGAAAAACATGATACAAAAACCAAAATAGAAAAATCTAAGCAAAAGGTAAACAAACACAAAGAAACAAACAAAGTCCAAAAATGTCACTCCGTGACAACTGGTTCTGGTCTGGGGACTCCTATAGAACTTTTGGAGATGATTGTGCAAAGAAGGATTCTTCATAAAATGAGGAACATTATGGAGAACCCTGAGCATCTTCTTCATGAGACTGTTGTACAACAACAGAGTGTTTACGGTCAGAGGCTTCTACAGATCTGCTGTAAGACAGACCGCTACAGGAGATCCTTCCTGCCCTCAGCCATCAGCATCTATGATGGCTCTTTAAAGATACCTGGATAATATGAGTTACAACAACATTTAATTTCCTGTAAGGACTAATAAAGTATTTTTAAATTTCGATTGAATTCAATATAGCACCGACAGGGAAGATGGAGAACCCTGTCTGGAGCCTCTTTTAAGATTAATGTTCTGCGAAACTCATTCATCTGCCATGGTGAGCTATAAAATATTCTCATCCATGACAGCAAATGCATGTCCAAATCCAAATTTATTTGGGGTAGCAAAAATACATTTTCAATTCATCCAATCTAAAGCCTTTCTGCATCTAATGAATGGAATAAACAAGTTCTTTGGGGGGATGTTCCCGTAGTCTATAAAATTTTTCTTGTCCTGTTGTATTTTTAATAAAATATCAATATATTAAATCCAGTCTGTTCTGGATGTATAATATGAGGTGTTAATTTTTCCAGCCTTGTGGTAAATGTCTTGCACGCCATTACATTCTGGACTATTTTAACATGAGTTTGGGTAGTTATTTAATCAAAAACACAGAGGACGTGTCTAGGCCTAAGAAAAATCTAACAAGGAAGGTCACGATCCATGATGAGAGAGGACTGAAATGCTATTGTTACTACTACCCTCAAGTGAGCGAGGAGGGGATAAAGTCAAATGCTATACTATAAGTGAGTGAATTGGGGCTTAATGCTAATACTACAACCGAAGCTACCACAGCCCCCTGTTGTGCCCTTGAACCTTTTATGCGAGCATTGGAATGGGTGACTGATAATCTCACAAGGGTTTTTTAATGTCAAGATAGCTGCAGTCCTTGAGGCCATCAATAAACAAACTGCTCAGATAGAAGCAGTGAATCCTAGAGTTGAAGAAGCGGAAAAAATGGATCGCTGATGTTAAGACTGTGGCTACTTATTTAGAGACGATTATTGCTAACATGAAGAAGCAAATTAAATGCATGCTGGAGCGCACTGACAACTTGGATAACTGGGGCCTCAGGTACCATGTATGAATAATGGGCATCCCGGAGGGGACAGAAGTCTCTGATCTTGTGAAATTCTTTGAAAGGTGGATTCCTGAACATCTGCAGTTGGAGAGAACTACCAGTCACTTGAAATTAGACAGGCCTCACAGATCACTAATTCCAACACCGGATCCCAACCAGCGTCCGAGATCTTTCATCATAAGTTTCATAATTTCACAGACAAATGTGTAATGGAGGCTGCTTGGCACATTGAATCCCATCGACTGGATCAGGAGAACTGGTGCAGAGACGCAAAGTGTTTGATGGTATGAAGACAGACTTAGGGAAATTAACGTGGATTACTTGCTGATGTATCCGGCAATTTTACGGGTGAAAGTGGATGGGAATCAGCAGAGATTTGATTCACCTGAGGAATCCGTGTTTTATTAGTTCTTTGGAACATAACAGCAGTGGCACTGTTACTCACTGGGGGAATGCTGTGTTTATTAAGATTTTAGTTCATTGGCTTTGGGATAGTAGAGTTAATGACTGTGTACTTTACCATACACAGGATTATAATGTTTCCAGGAGCCACCTCTGATACAAGTCTGTTGGTTCTAGGTTGTACTGCCAGAAGGAGGTGAATTGCAGTCCTATTAGCGTTTTTGTCCAAGAATGTACATATTTATTTGGGACATGGGCTGCTGTTGCTGAAGTTTTGGGGCAGGTAGCCTCAACACAGAACCAGTTTGAAGTTTCCTGTAAGTTTGGTTATGGAGAAACTGACCTTAAAGTTTTGTTTGTATTTTGTTTGTGTGATTACTGTATGTTTGCTGGTTTAGCAGTTCATGTGTACGCCTGTTCTTTTAAGCTTAGACTGGATCTGTCCTTGCATTAGTTTGGTTTTTTTTTTATTTAAACCCGGTTTAGTCTTTGTTTACCTTCTGTCTGTGTTATAATGTAAATTGGTCTCACTCCTTCTGTCTCCGTGCAGGTAGGTCATGTTAGATTACGCCTGGTTCCTGTTTCTTATGTCCTGGCCCGGTCCTGGTTTCCCTGCCTAGCTTGGGAATAAATTAGAAAGAGATTTCGCCTCACATACTCAGAAATATGTCCAAACACAAGCAGAGTTTAAAACACGACAAAGTCAGGCAGCTGCGAACCCCACAGCACCTAGTCCAGCAGCACCAGAGGGGAGCTTTTTCACATGGAATGTCTCATCTTAAAAGTACTTAAAAGTACACAGCGATTACGATTATAAGCTCAACAAACCACAAGACAAAACATGTGTTGACATTCACAATGATTACGGAAATAATATGCAAACAACCACCTATCACGGACAAACAGACTCCAGTCCACTGGAGCCAGCCCATTACTACTACAACCCTTCACTGAATCCCTTCACTGAATCCAAAAACACCATCATTCATTCCTCAAGCTATGACAACTCTGAACATTGTAACACATGAAACAGAACAACTAGCACGATACCTGGCTCGCCATGAACTGGTGAGGGCAAGCCTGTTACAATTTAATGACATACCTGCGTGTTATCGTCCATGGCAGTCGTTATTCAGCAATACCACCTCAGGCATAGGACTGTTGGGAGTATGATTATTGATTGAATAATCTTGATCAATAATTATAATTACAAATCATAATCTGACAAAATCAATTTCTTAACCATAAATCCTCATTTACGAATCGAGACCAGAGAGGTTTCTGGTGTTGTAATTGTGGCTCAACGCCTCTGACAATTACAACCGTTAAATACTCCGTAATAGTTAATAACTATTGCCGGAGATGTCACTGTTTAATCGACCGTTTCTGCCGAAACGTGTGGAACTTGAACCTTATTTTGACTGACACATCACTTTTTGCACACAATGAAACACCAAACGCTCTCTCTTTATCTATGTGAATATTTATTAATTTTCACCTACTCAACATGCAAAATTCTACACACACAGGGGTAAACACATCTAAATAAGCAAAATCAACAAACGGTAGTGGGTATGGATTGAGTCAACCAGCAGTTTATGGCACAACAGAGGAAAGGAGAGGATATGAAAAGGGGGGTGTGGTGATGACTGGTGGGGGGTTGGAGCGCAGCTTAGAGTGTCTTTTATGATCTTCTGATCATAAAACTTCCCCCCTTTACTCCTGAAACAAAGGATTGATAGCTTTTGGCGGCAAGCTAGCACAGTGAGATTGAAGACAAAGGTAAAATGGAGAATTTTACCATGAGGTCGTTTTAACAGTCCAGTTTTGCAACGCACCTGCGTTCAGATAGTAAACACAAACAGCTCTAGGAACACGGCGGATCCCGATATTACATAACACATCAAAGTTTCAACAAGCAAGGTTACATGCACATATTATTCAGAACACATGAGATCCTAACCAGCGATTCTGATCGCTTCTACAACCTCTGACCCTGCCCAGGCCTTCTAATAAAGAAATAAAAAAAAGAAATGGGTTTTACTTGTGTCGTCTTCTTCCTGAGCGAGGGAATTCGAGCGAGGAAACGTGGGGTTGAGTTAATTGTGCGTCCACAATTAACTTCAGGGGAACGGTCAGTCTTTGTCCTTCGGTCTTCTTGACAAAAAGGAAAAATATGATCTGGCCATCAAAGTCGACTTGAAAATGAAACACGGTAGCGGTTCGTCTCTCCGAAGCTCCGTGTCTCCAGTTACGTGTTAACTCACGTCTTCGATCGGCAAAAGTGAACTCTGCGGCCTTCTTAGTCCACAGACTTCAGTTATGAATAGTTCGTTGTCCAACGAGAGAGAATGAATGAAACTCTTCACAGAGTTCTTCTCTTAAAGTGGCGCTCTTCGATCCCTGGATCTGATTTCCAGCAGAAGGCAGCTTTTCAAACATGAGCGCCTCCTATATAGCATCCTGTGACGTCAGACTGGGGACGCCCAGTCATATCAGTCGCAATGCTTGATGGGATATGTAGGAGCGGGCTGTCCTGGGTACAAAATGGCCGATGCCATTGGAGGGGCACAGTGACGTCCAACAACGGGCAGATAATCCAATACTCAGCAAACAAGTGGTCCAACAGGACTCAGCTAATGAAATAATGGATTTGATGGTTAAGTGGCTTGGGCCTGAGTCTGGCAAACATGTCAGAAGAAGTCCCTTTGTACATGCTGAAAGCCCACATAGCGCTGCAGAAATCCTGGACACAACTTGGACACAGAGGAGTCTTTATTTAAAAGAATCGACGAATTCCCCAAAATATCCACAAAACATTGTGGAAAGCTAAGAGACTTAGGTGATCTTGTCATGGCGTTGCAAGGTGCCTAGGAAGAGGGCTTCTGGTCAGATTAATATACCTGGACTTCTAGAAAAATTACTCAGCCGGCTCAAAATTCAAAAAGGAAAATGATTATTTTCCCCGTTTGATTACTGCCAGTTTTTACTGTCATAAGGCACATAGGAGGAACAACCCAAGTTTTATTTCTCCACACACAAGCGGGTAACCAAATCAGACTCTCTTGAGGAGTTACGTCAGGAAAATATCTATTCACAAAACTAATATCTCCAAAGAGAAAGAGCAGCAAGCAAACCTGTCTGCACAGAGAACTGATGGATTCGAAAGAAATTGTCCCATCCACAACAAACCCTACTCTACTGCGCAGTGATTGGCATTGAAGCTCTGACATCATCAGACCTTATAAAAAGCAGAGGAAACAAACCTTTAACTGCCATTTCCAGTCGTAGCTTACGAGACTACTTTGAAGAGGCAATCCCTCTGTCTCCCTGCTACCCGGTTCCTCACCTATTACCATTTACCTCTGATTGCTTTCCACCTCTCTCTCATTGGTCCATACTCCACCTCCCTCTGCATATTAGTTTGGTTGTTTTCATTGTTCCTCACTTGGTCCTCCTGTTAACTTCCCTGCTGCTAGTCGCTGTCACTTGCTGCTCAGAGACGAGGACACCAAGTAATCCTGTTCCTTTTGTTGGTAGTATAAAATTGCCTGGGCAGGATAAAGTAGGATAGTTAGGGTGATTTTAGAATCAGCTCAGCCCCTCTCTTCACCCGAGCGTCCAAAACATGCGGCCGAAGGTCTGATGATGCGACAACAAAGTCGATCATTGACCTCCTGCCTAGGGTGTCCTGGTGGCAAGTGCACTGATGGACACCCTTATGTTTGAACATGGTGTTCATTATGGACAATCCGTGACTAGCACAGAAGTCCAATAACACAGCACCACTCGGATTCAGATCAGGAAGGTCATTCCTCCCGATCATGTTTCTCCAGGTGTCACTGTCATTTCCCGCGTGGGCGTTGAAGTCCCTCAACAGAATATTGGAGTCCCTGGTGGGGGAACTATCCAGCACCCCGACCGGGACGCCAAGAAGTCCAGATATTCCGCACTACCGCTCCGCCCGTAGGCCGAAACGACAATCAGAGACCTGTCCCCAACCCGAAGGTGCAGGGATGCGACACTCTCATCCACTGGGGTAAACCCCAAAACGAGAAGGCTGAGCTGGGGGGCAACAAGCAAACCCACCCCAGCCTGCCGCCTCTCCCCGTGGGCCACGCCAGAGTAGAAGAATGTCCAGAAAAGTTTAAAATATTTTACATTAAATTTTATTACCAACCTGCATCTGGCCAGAGTCGTTGCTTTACGACTGCATCATTAATTTACAATAATTACCAAACACTGATGAACACACTTATTTTTTTTTTATCACAGGTAAACTATTATCAGAACTACGGAACATGTAAAACAATTTAAATAGAAAAACTGATAGTCAGTCGAGAATTACAGGGAACTGATACATTGACTAATCATAAGCAAATATTTATATGAAGCAGAAGATGATTAGACAGTGGAGTAGAGGATGGCAGGACATGAAGAGGATCAGAGCTTCTGGCATCCAAACCTGGAACCGTGATCTCTTCTACTGCAGAGCCATCTGCATAAAACTATGAAAAATTAAAAATATAAAAGAGTTCATACCCCACCAAGCTAGGTTTACATGAAAAGACAGTCAGGGAAATGTGTATTTTTTATGTACTTGGAAAGTTTAAAGTGCTTGATTATCAGCACTGCATCAAAACATTTGTAGTGAAATAGTTAATTATTAATTCCCAAAATAACTTAATATGTCACAATTTCCGTTGAAAAAATATTAAACGTTTCATATTCACTTTCAGCCGCCACAAACAGTTAACAGGAAGTGGGAAACAGGAGAAAGTTTAAAATGTTTATTGTAACTGGTTTGATAAGTGAATCAGGAATCCGCGACAAGGAACAGAGAATGAGTCTTTAACTGCACATGGAAGAGGACAGGTAAGATTAGTAATGATGCTGGAGGATATTGGAAGTTTGAGAAGGGAGAATGTGCTAACAGCGGGGTCTGGGAGTCAATGATCAGCCAGAGGAGAGTGAAGTTGATCCAGGAGGAAGATGAGCTTGGCGCAGCGTATGGGTCTTTGCAGGGCGACTTAGAAAGTGAGCAGGGTTCGATCACAGATGCGTCCAAGGAAGGAGGAGTCAGTTCGCTGCCAGACAGAAATTTAAGTCCAAAGGAGACCTTTTGAATTCATGCAGGTAAGTTCAGGAACCAGGAAACGAACTGCAACGGAATTCAGAACACAGAGGCAACCTGAGGGAGAACGGCGTTAGTAACTGCATTACTTTTTCGGTAACGGAGTAATCTAACTAATTACTTTTCTCATATCTGTAACGCCGTTATGACATTTATAATGTAACGAAACGCATTACTACAACTCAATAAGCGGCGTTTAATAGGAGCACATTCTGCTGCGGCAGAGTAATCTGCTTTTCTCCCGCAGCTGCAGTGACTGTTTTTTAAAACTCTTCAAGGAAAAAGCAGGAGATGGGGGACAGGGGGCATGAACCAATGGCGGCATACGTATGCCGAGTGGCTGAGAAGGTATCAGCAGGCTGGTTTTCACCACACAGAGCAAACCAACAGCAAGAAAGAAACATGACGATGGAGAGGAGTCTTGTAAATTCAAAGACAGCATTCGAAAGATCGAAGCATTGGCAATATGTCACGTTCACTGAAATTAAAGGCAAAAATGTGCATGTGATTTGCAAGTTATGTCCGGGAACAAAGAAATGATCCACATCTGTAAGCAGCAAATCCAACCTTTGAAGCACCTCGCATCGTCTCTAGGGTGACCAAATGTCCCAACATGTGTGAGACTGTGGCGTATTTTTCAATCTTGTCCCCAGTGTCCCTCAAACAGAAACAATGTCCCGCATTTGACTGGGTCAGATTCTGATAAGTCAAAAAACTATCCCACTGGAGCTTTTCTGAAATGTAAAGAAAGCAGAGCTGCAGTCATCATCACAGAGCTGCATCAGTGTCCCACATCATGTCCTAGTGGCACGCAGGTAAAATAAAACAAGAAAATTAATTTCTGAATATAAATTACAGACTATAAAGTATGTCACGGAAAAGAAAAGGGATTGTTATTAAGTTTACCAAAGTTAAAGCGGATCATGATGTGAAGCGACACAGTAAAAGTGAGTTGCACAAGAAATGCACAGCTGAAAATCCACCTGCTGATCTATGGACTCATTTTTACTCAAACCCAGAGATGACAAGGTAACAGCAGCTGAGATTACCAGTGATAAACTTTAAAAGCTTGTAATGTTTTTTCAAACTTGAGCTAATTCATTGTTTTGCACTAACAAGCAAAGCAGAGATTGATGAATGTAATGAGAGATCTTAGTAAAATTAAAATGTATGACCTCATCGTAGTGTTGATGATGTGTCCCATCATTGGCATCCTTGTTGCCCCGCATATCTGGTCACCCTACTCGTCTCGCCCTTCCACGTTACTTGTGGCTAACAACCCTAACCCTGCTGCGGCCAGTTCCACCATCCTACACCGTGCAAATAGAAAAGGCTTGAATTTTCTGGTCAGAAACTGGTAACTTCATTTTAGTTTCTAAAAGTAACTGAATAATTACTTTGCCTAGTAATTGGTTACTTTGATAGTGTAGTAACTGAGTTACTAACAGTAACTAGTAACTATAGCTAGTTACATTTTTAAAGTAACGTTCCCAACACTGACTTAACCTAAGCTATTTGTGTCTGATGATAGTAAAATAAAACACAACTTCATTACAACCTCCGTTGGGGATAGAACCCTGGTGTCCCGCAAGACAGGTAAGGACTCCAGGAGTCCTTACCTGTCAAGTAAGTTCTGGGGCACATACTTATCCCAGAACTTACTCTTGAGTTCTCACTGACCCTGCTCTCTAAATGAGACCCTGAAGGTGAATCTTGAATGATCTTTTTAGTATAAAAACAAATCAGCTTGGCTCTGCATTGGTTGAACCATGAACTGAGGGATGGGGCCAGTCAATTTTTTAAAATGAAGACATCAATAAAAGAAGCAAATGGATGTCCATGTTCTTTTTACAACTGAAGGTAGCCTGTTTCTGTTCTTAGTCGTAACATACAACCTATAGAACAATGTAGACATTTTCCCTACAGATAAAAGACTGCTCTGCTTTTTTAGCGTCAGTCATCAAGGCTCAGTGAAGGTCATCTAAGTTCATGTTCAACATGTATTACTTAAGTGTCTTCACATACAGGAAAAAAAAAATTCATTAACTAAGGTAACATTTTATTTTTTGTATTTGCTCTGGTTGAGCAGAGCTAATGGAGTCAAAGCTGCATTGACAGGTTTATCTGTTTTTTTTTTATAGAGAACATCTGGTGTTCCTTGCAGATGAGTCATAGTTGGGAACAGGTGTGTACAACACATTGTGTGTGGTTATAATGGCTGTGGTTTTGATTTCTCTTTTAGGCTGGCTGGACTCTATGTCTTCTCAGGGTGTGATATTGCACAGGATTAGCACTGAGAGCTGACTTCTTCAATGAGAAATGTGTTACTTTTCTGGCTCTGGACCCAAAACTAACTTTGCAGTAACGTGCCACGTCTTATTGAAAATGTATTTATTGCTTTAAAATAAGATAAGATAACCTAAGATATAAATAGCATATCAAACTGAAAGTGATGTAGTCAGATAAAACAAAAAACTGCAAACAATACTCCACTACTAGTGCTGCAAGTCACCAGGGATGAGTGAGATTCATCCACAGATGTTGAGAGCCCTCAACATTATGGAGCTGTCATGGTTGACACGTCTCGTCAGAGTTGCATGTTGGGCTGGTACAATAGCTGTAGAATGTCTGTTTGGGGTGGTGGTTCCAATTTCTAATGACCCTGTCTCTCAAGGTACTATTTTAGGTGGGTGCTGAGGAAAGATGGGATACTGACATGTTCTAGGCAGGGGCCAACAGGGGCCAGTGCTCCTATAGAACTGGCCCTGGCCCCAGTTATGACCCCTGTACTGAAGACACAATACTAAATCAATTTCTTATGATGATATGCACTGGCACAGAAACTATAACTGATTGGTCCCTTTAAAAATGAAGATGCACTTTTAGCTTCAGCCGTATTGAGATAGGATCACAGTTTTCATCTGCAACCAGAGCTGGAAGTGGCTCTGTGGCTCATTTAATATATTAAACGATGAAATATTGTCCTGTTTCTTTCCTTTTCCTTCTTTTATTCTGTGCCCACATGAACAAACAATGGCCCCACCCAGGCCATCCTGGTAAATTTGGTCTAGTACCGCCAATGGATACTGAGGATAGTTTTAAGGGGCATTTGCTTTTTTTATAACCTAAGGATAAGCTGTTTCCACTTTCTTGGTACAGTTCTAGTTTGTGGCCAGTGTGGGTATGAGTCCATGGTTCTCAGCTAGTTCAGTGTCTGCCTCAACAGGAGGAGGTTTACAGTGGGGGCTAGAATGGAGAAGTAAATAGATAGAAGCACTGAGGCCTCTTCTGCAATAATGCAGGCACAGCTCCGATATGTTACGAAAAAGAAATAGCCGAGCCAAAACGGGAAGCTCTTCATTTACCAGTCTTTCATCATTCTGACCTTCACCTTTGGCCATGAGATATGGGTCACGATTGAAAGAACGAGATCCCAGATACAGGTACCTAAAATAAACCTCCTTTATAGGGGTGCAGACACAGCCTTAAAAAAAGGGAAGTAAGATTAGTCATCCGAGGGAGCTTCACATACAATTACTGCTCATCCTTAATAAAAGAATTCGGTTGTGGTGATTCAGTTATCTTTTTAGGATGTTTCCTGGGAAGGTCTCCTTTTGGAAGTCTTCCAAGAATATTCCACTTCGGGGAGACAAGTCCAGTGCCAGAACTTGCTGGAAGGACTATATTTCCCCCAGAATAAGAGCAAGTGTATTGCTGAGGAGAAGGATGTCTAGATCTAACTCCTGGACCTGTTCTCTGATGGACCTGATCTTGAGTAAGTGGAAGACAATGGACTGATGAAGTGTGGTGCACATATATGCTGGTAATGTATATCATCAAATGAATGATTTCATATTTTCATAGCTCTTTAATCAGTTTGGTATTTTTACACAACATGATCATACAGGCAAGTTGCGTTTCGGTGTCGTTCCGGATATGAAATGGTAAAGCTGGGCTCAAACTGACAGCGGTCCAGCAGGCAGACAACACCCCTTTTGGTACAGCAATAAATATTACTTTGTCAATGATGTTGAAGCTGTATGTTGTCACGTGTTCCAATGAGCTGCACTACAGAGAGTTTAAACCAGGTCAGGGACACAGTCCCTTTTTACGTACTGTTTTTTGACACTGAATGAGGAACTACATCGAACTGTTTTTGCACTTTTTGGTACTTAAATATAATTTTCATTGTATGCAGAATGTATTTGATAAACTGTTGAGCATCACAATAACCATACTTTATTTGAACTGTACAGTTCATACCTACACACAACATAAGCCCCATTCAGTGTTCTGTTTGTGCCAGAAATACATTTGTCACAATGAATGTCTCTGTCTACACATTATTGATAAGAAATGTATCTGAAAAAAAATGTTGGAACATTGAAAAAAAAAATTTTTTTCTTAAATAAACGTTAATAAAACAATGAGCTCTGGTATTCTGAGAGCTTTATTTCAGAAAATGAAAGCTGTTGTGGTGATTCACTCTCTCCATTAAGCCAGTATAATTTTGGCCTCCGGCTGTTATCTACATATAATTCCGTGTTTGAGCCTGTATGTCTGGGAATCTGTAATTAACAGGCTTCTAGAGAAGTTACAAACACCACACCTTACCTTAGGGGTGTGGACTGTTTGGTACTCTGTGTGATCGTTGGGTCACTCCTAGTTAAAGTCTCCTTCCTAAATCTGATCGGAGCAGACGAGCAACAAGCCCATCTGGACTCCGTGGGTTTACTGAAACCACTGGACTTCATCCGGTTATCATGATTCAATTGTCCTGGTTTTTGTTGGGGTCACTTTTGTTTGGGGTGAGTACAGCTGAATTTTGCGTATTTTAGAGGTACTTTTAAAAACAAAATCCCCATTTCTCTCAGGTAGAAACTCGCACCTTTGCTTTTCACTACAAGCCCAGGGCGTTGGTCTGCATCAGGGAAATCGCACTCTGACTCAGGAAACAAATTCAGTCTGTTTTCCACGTTGGCTACTACCCAAAAAAACACAGCGGACTGTCCTAAAATGTAATCCGTCACTTCTTTATTCATTTCCGGGCATGAGCTGATTTGCTGAATGATGGGATCTTTATTACTCATGATTCTGACGATGCTTTCCTTTAAATCCGGAAACATTACGTCAGTTGCAGGCCTTGTTCTGGAACTGCAAGTGTCGGCTTACAGGCCTGCTTTTCATTAAATGTTTCTGCATGTTACTGTTGCCTTTAAATGCTTTTACTTGAGTGACGGCGGGATGATGTAGCCCTGTTCCATACAGCTGATCAACGACCATACTCCTGCTTTGTTTGCGATCAGGACAGTTTCATCCACTCATCATGGGTTGAACCCAGCACCAAACTGAATGTATTTAGGTCACATGTATTTGTTTCCCCTGTTTCCCCTACCGCTGTAATAATCTAAAAATGTTTCATACATTAATAATGTATAGTCAAATATGAACATACAAACATACAAAGTTAAAATGTGAAAAAGTTTTGTAAGAAATACTAAATGTAAACGTCGACAAAATTATTGAAAGTATTTAATAATTTATTTGCTGGGGGGTTTGAGGACCTTTTAATGGAGCTTCGATCAGGATCCTGAGCAGACAACCCTAATAAACTCTTTACATTTTAAAGTCATAATGCTGACACTGGGCTTCCATAGTGGCCCCTTGTTATTTGTGATCGATTAGTCTTTCATATTATCTTCATCAACGATGCCTTTGATTACCCAACTGTTCTTATTATGAATGGGGTTTTCTGCTGCTGGAGACAATTTGCCATGCTGTTTCTTTGAAGATATTAAAATAATATTGAGATTTTGTTTACACTGAGAGGACTGGTTGGGATTTTACCCATTGGTCAGTATGGCTGTTATACCCACAAGAATTGCTTAACTACATAACAAAATAAATAAGAAAAACAATGTGAGAGTTTGAGTCAAGTATCATTGTTCAAAGACACTAAGAGCAGGTTCAGGGTTTGTGTTATGTTTACTTGAGGCTAGAAATATTAAAACCAGCTTTGGGGGGCTTATTTTAGCCAAATCCATCCAACCATTCTGAACATGGTTCTCAGTACTTTACACATCCGACTGATGCCAAAGCATGCAATTTAGATTCAATTCAGAATTACTTTACTAACCACAATGGGAAATGATCTTCAACTCATATTATCCAAGCTTCTTCAGAGGCTGTGGGCAGGAAGGATGAGTACTCATGATATGCAGGCCGTATTTGTTCTGACGCTAAGGAGACTGTATTATTTAGCTGTCAGGGTTGTTTATGTCAGGCTACAGGATGGCGCAGTTGGTAGCACGGTGGCCTTGCAGCAAGAAAGTCCTGGATTCAACTGGGTCCTGGGTTCCTATTTTATGGAGTTTGCATGTTCTCCCCGTGCATGCGTGGGTTCTCACCGGGCACTCTGGCTTCCTGCCACAGTCCAAAAAAAATGACTATTAGGAGAACTGGTCTCTCTAAATTGCCCTTAGGTGTGAATGGGTGTGTACGTGGTTGTTTGTCCTGTATGTCTCTGTTGCTCTGTGATGGACTGCTGACCTGTCCAGGGTGTACCCTGCCTCTCGCTTGTAGACCACTGGAGATAGGCACCAGCTCCCCCTCAACCATTTTCGGAAGAAGCGGATATAGAAAATGGATGGATGGTTGTTTATTTCCTGGTTCTGCTAGAAAACATCTCTCAAAATGATATCACCCGTTTCTGTTAAATAACGTACAACCTGAACACTGATGAAGGGTCTGTGGCTGGAGGATCACTTTCTGTATCCTCCTGTACATTTTCTGAAGTCTTTGTTTTTTTGTAACTGTGGGTGGAGCAGCTTACCTGTGGATGATTCCAGGTCTTTTTTATAGTAAATAAAATGGTGGAGTCTGTCATGATTGCTGTTTGTAAAGAATGACAATAGATTTGGCTTCAGTGAGGAATATACTTTTTCTCAGTTGATTCCATTAGCCAACACATCAAACCCAGTGGTGCTTATACAAGCTTATGAAAATAAAACTGTTAATGACAATTAAAAAGTTGAGGTAACATCCTAGCCTCTTGTTCAATAAATTTACTTAAGTATGTAAGAACCTTTACTTACAGAGGAACTAAACCCAAAGCCAACTATTGTTTGCAAATAAACTGTATAAATGGTGCCTTAAGGGAGCTATCTTTATGTTACTGTGCAATGTTTTTTAAATTTCATGTAAACGTTTCTAATTCTGGAATATCTGTCCTAAAACCATCTTTGTGCTGCTCTCTTTGGGTTGAACGGTGGTTACTGCAGTTGAATTTTTGTGTTGGTTCAAATGGTACGGCTCGGTATATGCTTGTTTCACAGCCCCCGCGTTCGGGTATAAAATCGTCTCACTCAGACACGCCCCCGTAGCGAGTCAGGAGTTTGAATTGCTTCTCCAATGCCGCGGCTGCGCCAACTTTGGGCATCGCTGAGTCAGTGCCTTTAGCCAGCGGCTGGAAATGATTAGGCTCAGGCCAACTGGGCTCCTTAAAGGCTTTCTCGACCTCCGATAATCGGGATTAGTTCCACTTTAAAAACACATCCAGACACCCTGCAGACAGAGTTAGGGTCAGAGGAGCAGCTGCTTACCCGGGGGTCACCAGATTTCACCTGAATCTTTATTAGTTTTAATTATGAAATAAAAAAGAAAAACTCCTTTCAGTTGACTTCTTCATTAACCAATAGCTATGGAGGATAAATGTAGAAGATTAAGAAGGCTTAATTATAATACAAGCTGATGTCATTTTAAGTTTTTTCACTGTTGATAAGAAACATTCCAGTACCTACAGAGGTGGACAGAAAATTCACACATTTCGGTCCAAAGCTGTGTGCTCATCTCATTGTAAGGCAGATCTTTTTAAAAATACGCTTTTTTTTAATTTATTTTTATTTTTTACAAAATATGCCCTTGGCTGCTTTCCCTGAACTAGTTTAAATTGGATCAACAAATCCAGGCAGCAACATTCTGAGGTGTCAATATCAGCAAAGGAAACAACACCAAAAAAGAAGAGGACTGAACTAAAAAGCCCTTTTACATTATCATTTACCATTATCACTTACAGACCCATTCAGTAAATTAGAATATTGTTGAAAAGTTCATTTATTTTAGTAACTAAGCTCACTGAATGAAACACATTATATAGATTAACTGCATACAAACTGAAGTTTTCAAACCTTTATTTCTGTTAATTATGAGGATGCTGCTTACAGCCTAATGAAAACATGATATTCAGGATTATATTACATCAGAGCAATAAAAAAACTTTTAACATGATACAGAAATGTGGGGCTTTTGAAAGGTTTGTATTTGACCTGGTCAAAGGTTATTTTCAAAAAATACTCTGACAAACTTCATTGGAACACATATTCTACGTTATTGAATATGACTGCAACGAAGCAGAGGGCTATCTTCATTAATTATTATTACTATGTACTGATTCATCCATTCTGTGTTTATTAAGTAATATTGTGACCATAACATGTCCTCAGAAACCAAATAAAGAAATCTCACTGATTTGTGTTTCTATGACTTGTGTGCTTCCCAATCTAAAACAAATGTTTTCTGTCAAATTTGACCTAAATATGATTTTTTTTCTTGTGTTCACAGCTTCAGGCTGCTGTGGTGATAAGAGCTCATTCTGGAGTTAATCTGGTGCGACATAAAAGAAACTGGGTTCCCCCTCCATTAACTTTGAAGGAAAATGTTGACTACACTCAACTGGAGTCTATTGCCAAGGTGAGTGACTCAGAGCCAATTCACTGACATGGAAAATCTGGTTGTGGTGGAACATGAAGGACAGAATTACAGTTAGACCAGGTAAATTAGATTCATTCGTGTTGCTTTGTTTTCTCAAATTGTAATAGATGTTTGACAGTTAGAGCAGGCACTGCTGCTGCTGAGTGGACTGGGGGCCACTTTCAGCAGGTACAGTCATCACATGAAAACCATGTCATAGCAGACTCAAATAATGAAACAAAAGATCGAAGGTCATTATTAGCATTAGCGCTGGGTGTAAGATCAGGTACCAGCTGTGTGTGAGGTATTTACATGCAGAACCATCTTCAAAGTGTCTTCAGTGGTTCTCCTTTTCGCTCCAGTGAAATCATCGAGTCTCCTTTTGTTTCAGATCCGTTCAGACCAACAAACTGGAACAAATATTCTCTACTCCTTAGAAGGTATTGGAGCAAACCAGCATCCTTTTCATGTTTTTGTGGTTGACGCTCATACTGGAAACGTTCGAGTGACCAGAAAGCTTGACAGGGAGCAGATTGACAAGTACCAGGTAAGTTTCCGGCTGTAATTCCAAACACATGGTTGTCTGTGAGAAATGTGAACAAAAAAAAAAAAAGATTTTCAGATACAGTACAACAAGAGACAATAGAGCTCCAATCTTGTTCAGCATTAGTTGAGCTTTACCCACATTAAATACGCTAATGACCCCACACAACATAAATGACACATGATTTGTGTAAGAATCAACATTTTTATTTTTACTAAGATAGTTTTTTTGGGCTTAAATGACCTTGATCAGGATCATATTTTAACTTATATATGTGTATGCAGAGATGATGATGATGATTTACTGAGGTGTTTCTGAGCTTCTGCAACAATGTATACTATAGAAAAGTCATGACCTTTTAGCTTTAATTTTCTTTATAGTCTGTTGTGTGAGAGGATAAATTCACCAGTGGTTTTCGAAAATGAGACTGAGAAAAACGGACGAATAAAAAGTGTTCTGCACAGAGCGAAAAACCTTGGTTCATCCTTGCTTCTTTAGAGATATTCTAGTAGTTTGTAAGCCCACGCATGGCCGCATCATCTGCTTAAAGGTTGGAGCCTACAGATTTCAACATACTGCATATGCAATTGCTCTCTCAGTATGAGGTTTTTAGGCAGCATTTCAATCAGCAGCCTATCTGCTGAAATAGTAACTGCATGTGTGGGACGGTCTACGCTCAGTTTTTGTCAGTTTGGGACAGGTCTTGGCAAAAACAATTTTAGGCAGCTGTATCCACCACTGCCACTCCCACAGCTTCTTCTGTGAGCAGTACTGAGAACATTTCTATCACCAGCTGAACATGTGGGGGTGAAGAACAACTGCAATGAAGTCACGTAAATCCTGTGCACCTTCTGCTGGACAATCTCATTTTAATACATTCAAACTTTATGTATTCTTAGTATGTGTCTGTGATTAATTTTTATTTTTGTTTGTAAGCATGACAGGTAACAGCACTATGATTTATCGTTTCAGCTTGGAGGTTTTGCTAAATTCCCAGATGGCACTGAAGCAGAGAAAAAAATTGACCTCAAAATTAAGGTTATTGATGAGAATGACAATCCTCCGATCTTTGATTCATCACTGCTGAGAGCTTCGGTGGACGAGAACAGTGCTGCAGGCCAGTGTTGCAAATATAAAACTCACAAATCAATAAAAATCAAAATGGAACTGTTTCTAAATGGATTAAACTGATATCACAGAGTATCACAACTTGTTCTGTTTAAACAAACGCTCAAGCACCTTGTGATCCACATTTTATTACTCAATTAAATACATTTTAAATGTATCATTCTCAAACTCTTTATTATCTCTTAAACCACGTATTATCCAGAGTAAAACATTTTTTACGTTGGTTTCATTTAAAACTGTTTTTACAGGGACGTCAGTTACAATAATCAAAGCCACTGATGCAGATGAACCAGGGACGAACAATTCTAAGATCGCCTACTCCATCATAGATCAGAAACCCCACCACTATTTCGGCATTACCAAGGATGGCGTGATCTTTGTTCAGAATGCTATGTTGGACAGAGAAGTATGAACTCCACCAGGAACTGCTTTTTTCCTGTTATTTTGGTATTTTGTGCATCAGTGTGTTGTAAACATAACAGACCTTGAGCAAACAAACAGTTCATTGCAAAGAGGTCACAGAGGTTTGCATTGACACTTTACTGTTTGTCCTAGAAAAGCTGCCTTTATATAAGAAAACATTTTCCACATAACTGCTCACATGGGTGCCAGTTATGGTCAACATTTAGTTTATGTGCTCTTTAGCACTGAAACAGACTCCCTGACAACCTGAGATGTGCAGAAACAGTTGGTTATTTTAAATCAGGACTGAAATGTCTTGTTTTACTGCAGCTTTTGATCAGAACATCTCATTAAAGTGTTTCCTTGATCACTGACTAATGGTAGAATTGGTAATTAAATTTAAATTTTAAAATTTTATTGTTTGAATGTAGTGGTTTTGGGTGTCTTGTGTGTGTTTAGGGTTTGAGAATTAAACGTGTCTTACCTTTGTTAGGCTAGCAATGTATGCTATTTTTCTTTCAGGAAGAAGACACATATATTCTAACAGTGACTGGTAAAGATCTATATGGTGCAGAAGGGGGAAACATTGCAACAGGAACTGTTACTATCACCATCCTTGATGTGAATGACAATTTTCCAACTTTGGAAAAACCAGATGTAAGCTTTTATCATGTAAAAATGTTTCAGTTAAAACATGTTGCTGTTTAGTGGAACAGCTAACCTGAAGAATTGGGCACTTTGTGATCCAAGCATAAAATCTGGTACAGTTACAGCCAAAGGCATCCCAGAAAGATGTGCATATGGAGCCATCCTGAATTTTCAACATGGCAGCCACTTTTAGAACTGGCCACCAATAATACCCGATTTATGACCAACGTTTTTATCAGGGATGGATATGTAATTATATCTAAGATAAATTTATTCCAAATTATCTATCATACACAGTTTTTAGAAATTGCAACATGAATGATAACATTTTCAAGATGGCTGCCATTAATTGCTGTGAAAATAGTTTGCAATCAAGTTAAAAGATTTGCCTAATTAGGATGATGTTGTGTCAAATCCTACATTTTTTTTAAGATGGGAAATTCAAATTTAAAACTGAAATTGCAGAGAAGCGTCCCTCCATGTCACGCTTTAAGACCACCATTTTTATTCAATGTGGCGATGAACCAACATTTAAAGAAAAACATAATGTAATTTCGACCAAATAAGTTAAGGCCGCTATACTCATAAATCCCTAAGTCTGTGAAATGAAGACTTTTTATTGTTAGAGTGTTAAAGTATTGTAGAAAATGTAATAGATAGTAGGTGTTGAAGCATAGCCAGGGCACACTGGTGACACCACTCAGCATGGGGTTCAGTGTCAGCTAAATACACTTATTCTGTTATTTCTGAAGTTATTGAAAATCTACTGCTTGTGGGAATAGTTTAGTGAAAATGTAGTTTCCTAAAATCTATCTAATGTTAGCCCCACATGTAGTGAATATCATGTAGATGTAGTTGGATAGACAGGATGTGCTACCGCGGGACAGCCGAGCCAAGGGTAACGGGGCTTTACTTGATTTTCAAATAGTTACCTGGATGGTGTACAGATCGCACATACAGGTCCTTCTCAAAATATTAGCATATTGTGATAAAGTTCATTATTTTCCATAATGTCATGATGAAAATTTAACATTCATATATTTTAGATTCATTGCACACTAACTGAAATATTTCAGGTCTTTTATTGTCTTAATACGGATGATTTTGGCATACAGCTCATGAAAACCCAAAATTCCTATCTCACAAAATTAGCATATTTCATCCGACCAATAAAAGAAAAGTGTTTTTAATACAAAAAACATCAATCTTCAAATAATCATGTACAGTTATGCACTCAATACTTGGTCGGGAATCCTTTGGCAGAAATGACTGCTTCAAAGTGGCGTGGCATGGAGGCAATCAGCCTGTGGCACTGCTGAGGTCTTATGGAGGCCCAGGATGCTTCGATAGCGGCCTTTAGCTCATCCAGAGTGTTGGGTCTTGAGTCTCTCAACGTTCTCTTCACAATATCCCACAGATTCTCTATGGGGTTCAGGTCAGGAGAGTTGGCAGGCCAATTGAGCACAGTGATACCATGGTCAGTAAACCATTTACCAGTGGTTTTGGCATTGTGAGCAGGTGCCAGGTCGTGCTGAAAAATGAAATCTTCATCTCCATTAAGCTTTTCAGCAGATGGAAGCATGAAGTGCTCCAAAATCTCCTGATAGCTAGTTGCATTGACCCTGCCCTTGATAAAACACAGTGGACCAACATCAGCAGCTGACACGGCACCCCAGACCATCACTGACTGTGGGTACTTGACACTGGACTTCTGGCATTTTGGCATTTCCTTCTCCCCAGTCTTCCTCCAGACTCTGGCACCTTGATTTCCGAATGACATGCAGAATTTGCTTTCATCCGAAAAAGGTACTTTGGACGACTGAGCAACAGTCCAGTGCTGCTTCTCTGTAGCCCAGGTCAGGCGCTTCTGCCGCTGTTTCTGGTTCAAAAGTGGCTTGACCTGGGGAATGCGGCACCTGTAGCCCATTTCCTGCACACGCCTGTGCACGGTGGCTCTGGATGTTTCTACTCCAGACTCAGTCCACTGCTTCTGCAGGTCCCCCAAGGTCTGGAATCGGCCCTTCTCCACAATCTTCCTCAGGGTCCGGTCACCTCTTCTCGTTGTGCAGCGTTTTCTGCCACACTTTTTCCTTCCCACAGACTTCCCACTGAGGTGCCTTGATACAGCACTCTGGGAACAGCCTATTCGTTCAGACATTTCTTTCTGTGTCTTACCCTCTTGCTCGAGGGTGTCAATAGTGGCCTTCTGGACAGCAGTCAGGTCGGCAGTCTTACCCATGATTGGGGTTTTGAGTGATGAACCAGGCTGGGAGTTTTAAAGACCTCAGGAATCTTTTGCAGGTGTTTAGAGTTAACTCGTTGATTCAGATGATTAGGTTCATAGCTCGTTTAGAGACCCTTTTAATGATATGCTAATTTTGTGAGATAGGAATTTTGGGTTTTCATGAGCTGTATGCCAAAATCATCCATATTAAGACAATAAAAGACCTGAAATATTTCAGTTAGTGTGCAATGAATCTAAAATATATGAATGTTAAATTTTCATCATGACATTATGGAAAATAATGAACTTTATCACAATATGCTAATATTTTGAGAAGGACCTGTAAATGAAATGGCACTGGATGAATGATCGGGCTAGCTGTAGGTCAATTTTCATATCCGAACCAAGTTGTATCCCATATCTGAATGTGTATCTCTCAAGTAAAAGGTGGTAAAAGGATAACCCTTCTGCCATTACTGCCAGACAAAATGTCAAAGTGTTTCAAACTTGTTATTATTGATGGTCAAGGGCCATCGGCTTCTTGTACACCAGTAGACTGACTGGAACCTTTGTATTATGTGCCAATAACACAAGGCAGAGACATTAACATTTCCTTTGCAGTCCAAGCGAATTGACAAGGGAAGTGGATACAGTTCACTTGCAGAACATTTGATTCAGTTCAATGAACTTGGCCAACTCCCTTCCACACTCCTTCTTGAAAGACTGGATGAGGGCCAAGGTATTGAAGCAGCCATGGTTGCGAACAAAGTTCATTACCATAAAACATGCAGGCTGAAGCATAATACTAACTAAGCTTCAAAGAGCAGAAAAGCAAACACTAGGAACAGGCAGTGACAGTCATGAACCACAGAAAGTATACAAGCGCACAAGGTCCAAGTTACCAAGTACTTCTGAAATAAGACAAGACATCTGCTTCTTCTGCAGAAAACCTCCTGGCCATGGTGGCCTGCTTCAACACTTGAATTGGACCAACGAGTGCGTAATTGTGCAACCTTACTTCAAGACACAGAATTACTGCAGCAACTTAGTGTGTTATGTTGACTGTTTCCAGTTTAAGTTTCACATTTACATGAAACCTAATTATATTACTAATGTGATCAAATGCCGTTGTCAATTCAAGTTTCAAGAATATGTAAAATGTAGAGTAAATTGTAAACAGTTATTTTACACATTGGATCAAAACATTCCACACAAATCCATATTCTAGATTTCAAAGAAAAGAAAAAGAATTCTGACCCAAGTCCCGCCCACTTCTGTTTTAAACCCCTGCTCTAAGCAACATACTTGTCAATATTATGGTAGACAAACCAATTGGGCCTTAAATATTAGTAGATATATATATCGCTGATCAGAAAATTTATAAGAAACCAGTTGCAGTGGCGGTCATTTTGAATAATGACTGTCATGGGCGCCATGCTGAAAATTCAGAGTGGCTCCATATCAACATATTTCAGAATGATTTTGTCCATAACAATTATTGTGAAATGTCTAGCTAAGCTGCTCCAATAATTGAGGTTTTCAGATGTTATAATTGTTGTGGACTGAGCAGCAGTGTTAATATTACTGTTCTATGTGTTTCAGTAACTAACCTTCTTTAGGTGTCAGGTTTCTAATTAGCTATAACTATTGTTAGAATCACTTGAGTCTATGACCAACTTGTTCCTGTTAGTCTTTGGGACATTGTCGCCTATGAGATATTCACCAACCTGACCAACATTTTGGGTCCTTCTTCCTCATTTCGTTAAGATGTAAAGGCTTAAGAACCTTCTCCAGGGACAGCCTGGTCCTGAGGTGTTCATCCAGCCATGACTCAGACTTAGTTTATGGAAACCTGGGTTTCAGCGGAGCTGCAGCTTTTACTAGAGTCTGGCAGGTGGAATGAAACCAAGAGCTAGGGTAATCTGTATCAGGTCATACAGTCCCAGACAGGACATGTTTTTGATTGAAGAAGTTAGTAAACAGGACTGCAGTGGAAGGGTTAATAATCTGGACTTGGTGAACAGAAGCACTAGATTAAAAGTGTTACCAGGAATTAAAATGTCAAACAAGACAGGCCAATGGTCTAAAAACACAGCGTCACAGATCTGCAAACTTGGAACCAAAAGGCAACACAAGGCACTGACAGCCCGAGGAGCTTTGCGGAGAAGTCACAGGTTTCCCACATTTCACCCTGCGATGCTGGAGAACTTCTCAAGTAGGACTCAGTTGTCCACTGAGCCCTTACTTAAGAACCTGGCTCTTCTGTGATCTGTCCACTCCTTGCTGCTGTAGACTGGAAACCTCAGAAAAACATTTTTCCAAAACAACATTTCAGTGTCCTAAATACCGAGCAATACACCTAAACAAAGAGATTCACTGTAGGACCATGATAGAGCTCTTGAATTATTCTTGACATTATAGGACTGTCATCAAGCACCTGGAACAATTGTGACACGGAATGAAAATCCACGCTATTTCTTTGTTACATATGCAGGTCACAAAAATTGTGATGAACAACTGTTCTATTTTACGTAATTACAATAACAATAATTATTATAATGAACCCTCCTACCATCATGTTGTACTGTACTGTCTTTTTGCAGTATGACGGAACAATTGAGGAGAACACATTTGGTGTTGAGGTGATGAGGATCACAGCACAGGATCTGGACCTTCAGAACACAGACAACTGGGAAGCGGTTTTTGACATAGTCAAAGGCAATGAGGCCGGATATTTCAGTATAAAAACTGATCCCCGGACCAACGACGGCATCCTAATGCTTGAGAAGGTATAATACTTTTTTTTTTTTTTAAGCCCAAAATTATTCAGACCCCTGGCAGATTTAGGTTTAAGGTAATCTTTTCATTTGACTAATATGTTTCTTCTGACAGGAAGTAATATTAAAGTTTTCGAGTGACCCAGCCAAAATCTAGACATGAATCTGATAGAGAATCTGTGGAGAGAGCTAAAGATTAGGGTGATGGCAAGGAGGCCTTCCAACCTTAAACAGGTCCAAGTCTGTGAAAAGCTGCTCAGTTATAAGCAGGCTTTACTGTAATGTCAGTAAAGAGTTTTCTATTGATTGATTAAGAAGGATATAAATAATTAACATGCTTTTTTTCATAAAATGCAAAAAACATTCAATATTGATACTTCTTTTACATTGCTTTATGATACTTGTAGAAATGCTTGTCTCATTTACTGTCAAAGACAAACTTCTTGGTTGAATAAAAATCAGTTTAAACCTAAACCTGCCCGTGGTATGAATAATTTTGGCCAGAATTCTATGTGGGATTCTCTGTTTAAAGGCAAACATGAACTCCTGAACCACTGCCAAAACATGTCACTATGTACAGCAGAAACCGCAGATATTCTCGCTTAATCTCTATGTTGAAATTTTTGTCTCTAAATTGATACCCAAGATACTTATATATGTTAATGATGAACTGTTAGCAATTACTTGATCATACAGTTGCTGTCTGAGTTGCTGACATTTTGTTTCAGCCAAAATGTTGTTTTTCTGTATCCTTTTTCAGCCTGTGGACTACGAGGATATGAAAAACCTGGAACTAGGGCTAGCAGTGCGGAACAAGGCTCCACAGTTTGATGGATCAGGCTCAAATGGAGCTAGTATAGGTTTTGGAGGAGGAGCCGGAGGGGCCACTGGCGCCAGTGGTGTCAGTGGTGCCAGTGGTGCCAGCGGTGGCAGTGGTGTGGGTGGCTCCACTGGTGCCACTGGCGCCAGTGGTGCCAGCGGCGCCGGCGGCGCCGGCGGCAGTGGCGCAGGTTCCGCCAGCGGCACCAGTGGTGCCAGTGGAACAACATTTAAAACCTACCCAATCAAAATCGCTGTAAAGAACCAGCCAGAAGGACCACAGTTTGATCAAGCAGTTAAAGCTATTCCTGTCGTAGAAGGAGGCGATATTGTTAATAAAGTGATTGGCCGTTATCCTGCAACAGATAAAGACACTGGGAAACCAGCGGAGAATGTCAGGTCAGTTAATCACACAAACACAAGGTTTATAAAGATAACGCTTCAGTTTTTCTTAACTCATCTAATTATTCCTTTATATTATTTGTAGATATTTAAAAGGCTCAGACCCTCATAACTGGTTTACAGTTGACCCCGAGACAGCTGAGATCAAACTGAACAAGATACCTGACAGGGAGTCTCCATTTCTGGTCAATGGGACATATACGGCTAAAATACTCTGCATCACAAAAGGTACAGTTTTATAATTGTAGGTTTAATATATTAGGACACAATAGAAAAACTTTGGAATTGCTAGATGTATTAATAATTTTGTTCCTTGTAAATGCTGAAAACTTGAGATGCAGGAAGTTGCTATTTATCAAATATCCACCTGCTGTACGTTCAAGTTGTCAAACAACATTATATCTTACTCAAGTTCAGTAAAACTGTCTTGAACTGGTCATTTTTCCAGGACATCTGGTATTCCATATAACACACAAGTGCACCCATGTGCCTTATGTATCTGGTGTTGTGTTTTTGTAAGACTCATCTCCATGTAGATATTAAAGGCCACTAAACACCGTATAGCAGTTATCTTAGTCACTGAAGGTGGGTTAGAGATTAGCAGAGCAGGATTTCAGGGGATTTGTTTATTGTGAGTTTTTGTTTTCTTTCAGCTTCTTATTTGATAGGATGAATAATCATGAAAAAACATGCTTCTGAAATAGGAATTATCTTTAGCCAGAGAGTTTTCCTGACCCTAGACCTCGCATAAGTCCAGGATGGAGGGAAGGTCAGCCCTGAGGATTCTCTCTGCAGACCTGATTGTTTGTTGCAGTCTGGACCTGTCCTGTATTGTGGATGAGCCAAACCACACTGAGATGGAAGAAGACAGGACAGACTGAATGATGGCAGTGTAGAAGATCTGGAAGGTTGAACAGTCTCTGCTGAGCCTTCTTCTGAACATTATCTATGTGTGAGGACCATCTCAGGTTTCGAGAAATGGTGGTTCCTAGGAACCGGAAGTGGTACACAGCAGACACAGTGTTGTTGAGGATGGTGTGTGGGGGTGGTGTTCTCCGAAAGTCCACTATCATCTCCACAGCCTTGAGTGGGTTAAGTTCCAGGTGGTTCTGACCACAGCAGTGTAACAGCCAATCCACCTCCTGTCTGTATGCAGACTCATCACTGTCCTGGTTCAAGCCAATTACAGCGGCGTCATCTGCAAACATCAGGAGTTTCACAGACGGGTCTGCTGAGGTGCAGTCATTTGTGTCCAGAGAGAAGAGGAGTTGGGAGAGAACACACCCCTGGGGGTCGCTAATAGTTCTGGTGTGGGAAAAGATGCTCCCCAGCCTCACTTGCTGCTACCGGTCCTTCAAGGAAACTAGTGATCCACTGACAGGTGGAGGCCAGGACTTTGAGCTGGATGAGCTTCTGGTGGAGGATGTCTGGATTGATAATGTTGAAGGCCGAGCTGAAGTCCACAAACAGGATCCTGGCGTATATCCCTGGGTGGTCGAGGTGTAGCAAGATGAAGTGTTGAATTCATCCTGTTTACTAAGTTGACTGCATCATCTGTCAACCTGTTTACCCAGTAGACGATCTGCAGGGTGTCCAGCAAGGCTTGTGATGTCCTTCAGGTGCTTCAACACTAGTGGCTCAAAGGATTTCATGACCTCTGATGTCAGGGTGACAGGCCTGTAGTCATTTAATCCTTTGATGGGGGGTTTCTTGGGTACTGGGATGATGGTGGAGCATTTGAAGCAGGTGGGAACCTCACACAGCTCCATTGACTTGTTGAAGATCTCAGTGAAGATGGGGGCCAGTTGGTCGGGTCAGGGTCTCAGGCATGATGGGAAGACATTATCAGGTCCTGAAGCCTTCTTTGTTTTCAAGCGCTGAAAGATCATATTTACATCTTCCTTTGAGATCCGTAGTGCATGCAGGGGGTCTGAAGGTAGGGTGGTGGTGGGTGTATGGCAAGAATTTGTGTCTGAATAGGATGTGGAGGAGTTGGGTTACAGTGCAAACTGCTGCTTTTCATACCTGCAGTTAGAAGCTATTCAACTGATTTACCAGGCGAGGATTCTGCTCAGGGTTGGGGGGAAGGTCTCCTGTAGGCAGTCAGGTTTATCAAACCATTCCATACAGCAGAGGTGTCTCCATGTGAGAAGAATTTCTTTAGCTTCTCTACGCTGCTTTGATCTCCTTGGTCAGTTTTGCCCCTTTTCCACTGGCTCCATTTGGCCTGACTCGGCTCCATTTGGTTTGCTTCGTGAGCATTTCCATTACTGTTATTTCAGTGCCGGTACTTCCTTCTTAGCAGGGCTAAACGAAGCCGAGTCGGTACTGTATGTGACGTGAACAAACGACTGTTCACTGATTGGCCGTGGGCGCTGCCAGCCGTAAGAATCGACCAGCATAAAAAAAAAAACAACCACCATTTTCAAACGTGCATTCAAGCGAGTAAGAGAAACATATGATGGAGTCCGGACAGTTATCCAAAAAAGTCACCCCCTGGGTGCAAGCTTTTCTGGCGATCATAGGAGACTGCAATATTCAGTGGCAGCTGGATGGGGCGACAAGGAATGAAAAGGTGTATGCTGATGTAGCCGATCAAATGGCCTGCCAAGGTTTTCACCGCACATCGCGGCAGTGTTTTATTCGCGGTTATACAGCATGACACATGATGCTTTAAAGCTGCGCCTCCAGGAGGTGTTCCTTTCAGCGGAGTGAAAGCGGGTCTATGGAAATGCAACACACAACGTGCAGAGCCATGTGGAGCTGTTCCAGGCTGGCCAAATCGAGCCAGTGGACAAGGGGCATTTGTTCCTGGCCTGCTTACACAAGGCTCGGTCCTCACTGCTGTGAGCCTCTTCCTTATCCCTGCGGAGCTTCTTCTTCTCTAGATGAAAAGTAAACCAAGGTTCATTGTTGTTGTATTGGTCTGGTCTCCACACAGGTGTCCTCACAGAAACTAATGTATGATGTCACCACATCAGTAAGTTGGTTTAAATCAGTGGCTTAAGTTTCAAAAACAGGCCACTCTGTGCTGTCAAAACAGGCTTGTAACATCTGCTTCCAGTCATCAGTCCGCTTTTTAACAGTCCGAACCACAAGTTTGGAAGCTTTTAATTTCTGCCTTTAAGTTGGGATGAGATGGAGTTTTCAGAAAGTCCCAAAGAAGCCCTGATGACAGCATGAAATGCATCTTTCATAGTTGTGTAGCCGTGGTCCAGAGTGTTTTCATCCCTGGTGGGACACTTAATGTGCTGTCTGTATTTGGGACATTCATTGGAGAGGTTGGCACTGTTAAAATCCCGAACAACAATGATGAGACAGTCAGGATTTGTTTTTTCTCCACATCTATCAGCTCAGTCAGTTGTTTTTCAGCATCTGAAGTGAAGTGGAGCGTTAAGATCCAACAGCAAGGGCTACGCGCAACCCTGCCTTCAATGCACTTGGCAAATGTGCGTTGCCTGGCCAACAAGATGGACGAACTCCTTCTCACCTATAAAAGCTTGAACCTCAGCGGATCTGCCGCCCTCTGCTTTACCAAAACCTGGCTGAGTTAGAACACCCCAGACTGCGCTTCTGATAATGGGCTTTCAGCCGTTTAAAGCGGACTGCAATGCAGACTTATCAGGGAAAAAGTGAGAAGGTGGAATCTGCTTTTATATAAACGAAGGATGGTGCACAGACATCAAAGTGCTGAAGAAGACATGCAGTCCTGACCTGTAGTCATTTCTCAAACTGTAAACTGTTTTATTGACCGAATGAGTTTTCCTTGTCTGTACTGGTTGGCGCTTCCATACCCCCTCAAGGAGCGTACCAGCTTTTTTCCCTCTCTGCTGTTGCCGGGGGTGTAGCCTATAGAGAGCCGCAGCTCTGCTGGCCAGGATCGTTGAAGCCGGTCCTCAATGAATGATGGTGGAAAAAATGCCAAGAGAGGACTGTCTGATGTTTAGAAGTTCCTCTCTGCTGAATGAGACCATTAAATATTGGCAGAAAACACCACAAAAACATGAATAAAACAAGAGAGCAAAGCTCCGAGGCTGCCATCAGCAGCACCATCTTGGTCAAAACGCCAACCACTGAAAGATTGGGGTTTCACCAAAATCTAAAATTGCATTTAAAGATGGAAACTGGGCATAACAATGGAGGTGATAACCATGATGGGTATTGAACACTTCACAGCAAAAAAATTTAAAAAATAAAAACCAAGCAGAAACATTTCTTGTGGTATTTACTTGTTTCTTAGTGTGTCACCTATTCTCTGTTGGGATACTGTCCCTTCTATTTGTCACAGAAATGTCTTTTTTTTTGTGGCATTTTTCATTCATCAATTTGTAAAATTCTGTGGAATAGCTCAGCTGCTGTCCCTGTACAGGACGGTGACATGGCTAAACATAGAAATTGCAAGACAATAGGAATTTCTATTAAGAGAGAAAAAAAAAAACTGTGAACTTAAAGTTGATGGCAGCGGTAACTGCAGATAATGTATATTTGGTGAGTAGTAGGATAAAGTAGTAGAATGAGGAAAAGTAGCCAGTATGTCCTCCAGCATCAAAATTCTATAGGAACCTAAAACTAGAGATTGCTCTGGATGACCTAAGCCACTCTAACCATAAGCTTTATAGCAGAGTTTTAAGAATTAACATTATCAACAAGACGATAAATTTGTAAGGAGATAGACAGGGGTGAAAGTGAGCCGGTACGGTACGGTACTGCGTACCACTAAAAGATTCTGCGCCAGTACGCAGTATCGGGAAGAACGGCTGTCTGCTATGAAGCCATCATCCAGAACCAGTTACGGCTGCAAAAATTCACGAGCACACAAAGAACATCAGATTCGCTACCAATAGGCAGTCTAAAACATAAATATAGCTTTTTCCCCCCTCATTCCAAATTGTTTCTGAACTGTTCTGCTATGCTGGAGCCTCAATGCTCTTTGCTTCTCTCCCCTCGGAGCTCGAGGCTTTTGTGAACGGCCAGCCTTTAAAACGAGCACCGCTATGTTTAATGTCTGTCTGCTCGCTGCTAAATACCCCAGTTAAAAGCAAAGGGAGAGTAACTAGTTGTGTTTCATGTTATTTTGCTGAATTACAGCAACACAGTACAACTCGAAAACACCGCTTATGACCAGAGAGTTCACATACGCTACACGAGAGCGCATGCGCACTTACCTCCGAAACAGAACGGTTACCAAGGAAATCGGGGTGTTCGATTTAATGGACTGGGATATTTTACACAGGTGGTGCACAGACATAAAAAAACCTCAGCTTGCATTAGGACAGGACAAACAATAAATCACTTAGTATCTGCAGACTTTTATATAAAATCGCGAAAACAACCGAACTGTCAATTTTTTTATTTAAATGAAATCAAAACTTGACCAAAAAGCAGAGAACAATAACTTATTTGTTCAAAAGAAAAGACGGAAACTGAAGATGAAAAGTTATGCATCAGAAAATGGTTTATTATTGTTTCATACATGGCAGTTCTTTAACAATTGAAATATATATTACATTGTCAAGTGATTCTAATTTCTGCCTTATACAGACAGCCTACAGTAAAGTAAAATATTGATACATTTTAATTAGTTTGAGTGGACTTTGCTGAGAGAAAGAGATCTCGAAGGGGCCACAGATGAGAGTAACAAATACAACACCAAATATTTTATATATATATATATATATATATATATATATATATATATATATATTTATATATATACACACACACACACACACACACACACACACACACACACACACACACACACACACACACACACAGGGGTTGGACAATGATACTGAAACACATGTCATTTTAGTGTGGGAGGATTCATGGCTAAATTGGACCAGCCTGGTAGCCAGTCTTCATTGATTGCACATTGCACCAGTAAGAGCAGAATGTGAAGGTTCAATTAGCAGGGTAAGAGCACAGTTTTGCTCAAAATATTGAAATGCACACAACATTATGGGTGACATACCAGAGTTCAAAATTCAGTTTTTATTTATATAGCGCCAATTCACAACACATGTTATCTCAAGGCACTTCACAACAGTCAGGTACATACATTCCAATTAATCCTAACCATTGAACAGTGCAGTCGGAGTTAGCTTTTTATTCAAATTGGATAAAAAGTTTTTCTATCTAAGGAAAACCCAGCAGATTGCATCCAGTCAGTGACTTGCAGCATTCCCTCCTCCCAGCTGAGCATGTAGAGACAGTGGACAGTCACTGGCGTTGACTTTGCAGCAATCCCTCATACTGAGCATGCATGTAGCGACAGCGGAGAGGAAAAACTCCCTTTTAACAGGAAGAAACCTCCAGCAGAACCAGGCTCAGTGTGAGCAGCCATCTGCCACGACCGACTGGGGGTTTGAGAGAACAGAGCAGAGACACAAAAAGAACACAGAAGCACTGAGCCAGGAGTACTTTCTATGGGAAGGAAAAGTAAATGTTGATTGATGTAGCTCATTTAGTTGTTCACCTAGAAAGAAAGAACAGATAAACTCTGAGCCAGTTTTCAAGGTTAGAGTCTGAAAGAGAGCACAAAGAGTTTGTTACAGTTAAGCTCAGTGAATTGCCATGTCTAGGAGAGAGAAAGGCTTAAACACTAAAAGACAGGGCTATGTGGATCATCGGTACAGGGTGAGCATTAAGTTGTTGCCAGCAGAAGCTCGGATGATTCCCCTCTCCAGAAAGGTGGACACAGAGCCAGGCCAGGTGTACCTTCTAGGAAGAGAATAGAGAGAACAAAGTTAAAAGCTGGAATAACAGCAAATAATGCAAAATTGGAGAGTAGTGTGAGAATGTAGCGAAGAGGGTGAAAGTAGTCGTTATGTCCTCCAGCAGCCTAAGCCTATAGCAGCATAACTACACAAATAGTTTCAGTTCAGATTATTTAGTTAAACTGTGCTTATTTACAACAATGTCGTCTCAAGGCACCCCACAAAGGGTCCCACTGATGGTCATTGTTATACTAAAAACCACAAGGATTGGGATACCTCTCTTTGTCAGACTGATTATAACCATTGGAAAAGAGAAGGGGTCATACAGGTAGCAGAAATGGAGGGTGTGTTTGCACCTCAACCATAACTGAGCCGGTTTAGGCTAAACCTGACTCCCCCTTACTCCAACCAACTAAGCCACTCAAACTATAAGCTTTATCAAAAAGGAAAGTTTTAAGCCTAGCCTTAAAAGTAGACAGGGTGTCTGCCTCACAGACTAAAACTGGGAGCTGGTTCCAGAGGAGAGGAGCCTGATAACTAAAGGATCTGCCTCCCATTCTACCTCTAGAGACTCTAGGAACCACCAGTAAACCTGCAGTCTGAGAACGAAGTGCTCTGTTAGGAATATATGGAACAATCAGATCTCTGATATATGATGGAGCTAGATCATTAAGGGCTTTATATGTGAGGAGGAGAATTTTAAAATCTATTCTAAATTTAACAGGGAGCCAATGAAGGGAAGCTAAAATAGGAGAAATATGATCTCTCTTTTTAATTTTCAAAAGAGGACAAATTGTTGGTGCACGTCTTGCTGGCGCATCTTTGACCAAGACAGCAAGTCTTTGTGATGTATCAAGAGCCACGGTATCCAGGGTAATGTCAGCATACCACCAAGAAGGACGAACCACATGCAACAGGATTAAATCTGGACGCAAGAGGTCAAAGGGATGTTCGGTGCTAACCGGGATTGTATCCAAAACACATAAAACCACGGCTGCCCAAATCATGGCAGAATTAAATGTGCACCTCAACTCTCCTGTTTCCACCAGAACTGTCCGTTGGGAGCTCCACAGGGTCAATATACGTGGCCGGGCTGCTGTAGCCAAACCTTTGGTCCCTCATGCCAATGCCAAACGTGGGTTTCAATGGTGCAAGGAGCGCAAATCTTGGGCTGTGGACAATGTGAAACATATATTGTTCTCTGATGAGTCCACCTTTACTGCTTTCCCCACATCCGAGAGAGTTACGGTGTGGAGAAGCCCCAAAGAAGCGAACCACCCAGACTGGTGCATGCCCAGTGAAGCATGGGGGTGGATCAGTGATGGTTTGAGCTGCCATTTCATGGCATTCCCTTGGCCCAATACTTGTGCTAGATGGGCGCGTCACTGCCAAGGACTACTGAATCATTCTTGAAGACCACGTGCATCCAATGATTCAAACATTTTATTCTGAAGGCGGTGCCGTGTATCAGGATGACAATGCACCAATACACACAGCAAGACTGGTGAAAGATTGGTTTGATAAACATGAAAATGAAGGTGAACATCTCCCATGGCCTGCACAGTCACCAGATCTAAATATTATTGAGCCACTTTGGGGTGTTTTGGAGGAGCGAGTCAGGAAACGATTTCCTCCATCAGTATCACGTAGTGACCTGGCCACTATCCTGCAAGAAGAATGGCTTAAAATCCCTCTGACCACTCTGCAGGACTTGTATATGTAATTCCCAAGACAGTGGTCAGAGGGATTTTAAGCCATTCTTCTTGCAGGACAGTGGCCAGGTCGCTACGTGATACTGGTGGAGGAAAACGTTTCCTGACTCGATCCTCCAAAACACCCCAAAGTGGCTCAATAATATTTAGATCTGGTGACTGTGCAGGCCATGGGAGATGTTCATCAAACCAATCTTTCACCAGTCTTGCTATGTGTATTGGTGCATTGTCAACCTGATACACGGCACCGCCTTCAGGATAAAATGTTTGAACCATTGGATGCACATGGTCCTCAAGAATGGTTCGGTAGTCCTTGGGAATGACGCGCCCATCTAGCTCAAGTATTGGGCCAAGGGAATGCCATGATATGGCAGCCCAAACCATCACTGATCCACCCCCATGCTTCACTCTGGGCATGCAATAGTCTGGGTGGTATGCTTCTTTGGGACTTCTCCATACCGTAACTCTCCCGGATGTGGGGAAAACAGTAAAGGTGGACTCATCAGAGAACAATACATGTTTCACATTGTCCACAGCCCAAGATCTGCGCTCCTTGCACCATTGAAACCAACGTTTGGCATTGGCATGAGTGACCAAAGGTTTGGCTATAGCAGCCCGGCCGTGTATATTGACCCTGTGGAGCTCCCGACGGACAGTTCTGGTGGAAACAGGAGAGTTGAGGTGCACATTTAATTCTGCCGTGATGTGGTCAGCCGTGGTTTTATGTTTTTTGGATACAATCCGGGTTAGCACCCGAACATCCCTTTCAGACAGCTTCCTCTTGCGTCCACAGTTAATCCTGTTGGATGCGGTTCGTCCTTCTTGGTGGTATGCTGACATTACCCTGGATACCGTGGCTCTTGATACATCACAAAGACTTGCTCTCTTGGTCACAGATGCGCCAGCAAGATGTGCACCAACAATTTGTCCTCTTTTGAACTCTGGTATGTCACCCATAATGTTGTGTGCATTTCAATATTTTGAGCAAAATTGTGCTCTTACCCTGCTAATTGAACCTTCACACTCTGCTCTTACTGGTGCAATGTGCAATCAATGAAGACTGGCTACCAGGCTGGTCCAATTTAGCCATGAAACCTCCCACACTAAAATGACAGGTGTTTCAGTTTCATTGTCCAACCCCTGTATATATATATATATATATGTATGTATACCCCCAGTGCCTCCCCAGCCCCCCCACTAGCTCCGCCCCAAAGCACCGGCAAGAATTTAAAACTACTTTCACCCTTGGAGATAGATATGAGGTTGCTTCCCTCTGCTGAGGAAATGATCAACTGAGGAAATGATCAACAAAATAGACGCTTTACGATTTGGGATAGCATTGCCTGAGAAAGACCTACTGTATTAAAATTTTCTTTCAGAGTTGTGGGGTCAGTTGGACTTAGCTCAGAGGTTCTTAAAATGGCAGAATCTACATCTTCTTCCAGATAATGCATAAAACGTGCAACCACAAAGCCCCCATCACAAATCACTGTCCATTAACATCATACAAATAATTTTGATAAATACATTTAACATGTAATATATTGAAAAATTTTAGAAGACGTTAGAATAAAATGTAATCTGGATTTAACAGAACAAACAAAGTCATCGACATTCAGACATCCATATCCACCACAGAAAAATAAATGTTAAAATCTTCACTCTTTACTAATAAATGTCATCTGACTTCTGTGTGTTTTTAAGGATATTTGTAAATTTACATTGTATGCACCTGTTTTACTAGCTAGTATGGTTCCTACTTGTTCTCCGCGTTTACTCTATTATCAAGTTTTTAGAAAAAAAAACTCCAAAACAAATTTTTATCCCAATAAACAAAGGAGCTTTATTATGGGGAAATAGCACATTATTTGTAGGATAAAGATTATGTCCTTAACTGTGTTACTGAGGGAAAAATAGAGCAAACCAACACTGTGAATTATATACTGTTTTTACTTTTCCATGACAGACATGCCAGCTAAAACGGTTACTGGAACTATAGCCATCCAGGTAGAGGATTTTAATGACAACTGCCCCATGCTGACCAGTGACTTCCAGTCTATGTGCACATCAAAGGACAGTGTCATTGTCAATGCTAAAGATGAAGATCAACATCCTAATGGAGCACCTTTTGAATTTACCATTGTCTCAGAGGACAGAAGGGGAAATTGGCAAGTGGAGCACTACAATGGTAAGGGAATTTATTAAAAGTTCTTCACCATGAAGAAAAGTTGTGTGATGCAACTATTGATGGAAATAACATTATGATGTGTTTTGAGATTTTCAAAAGTTTTTATTTTATTTTAAAAAATGTCAAATGAAAAAGTCACAACATGGGAAAACCTGACTTTTTTCAACTGTCAATAGTAGGATTAGGCTTTTGCAAAGAAAAACAAGCTTACAGTCTGCAGTGCTCACATGTTGCCATTGTGAAAAAAACAGAGACATAATCTCAGCTGTGTAAATGGTGATTTATTATGCATACGATAATTATTAAAAAGAATGGTGTGTATCTAGAGTCTGTCCACACAGTAAGTGTACAGCAGTGGTACTCAACCCTTTTACTGAGAGTCTTTTTTCTCTTTTAATCAGTCTGAAGAATCTTAAGGGCATCACAGCTAATTATATGTCTTTATTGCCACACTTCCTTTGAGAGGCAGGCTTTGTGTAAACTCAGTAAAACCAGACTTAATTAAGTTCCAAATTATGTTACAAAACAGTGCTAGAAGACTCACAAGTTTGACATGTTTTCATATTTTTTTTCTTCAGGTGATCTACAGTGTTTCATTTGAAGGCTGCATCAGCCTGTAGATTTCAGTGAGGCCGATGAATATGTTTTATTATGAAAACATTTGTCCAATATAGTTAATACAATGTTTTCCTATAGTGTATTTTAGTCCTCTATTAAAATATATAAGTGTATAATGATTAGTAACTCATTTAACTAAGCAGTTTTTACCAATGGGAGATGAACGTCTTTTCTATTAAGTTGTCAGTTATTATACATTTAAAATGCCCAGTTTTTCAGCATAATGACTTCTTTTCAACCAACAACAGGAATGTGCCAGTTACCAGTTGAATCTAATAAACTGATATGTATCTACACACATTTATTAATTAGAAATTATAACTAATAAACCAAATTAGAATAAAATCAAGATGAAAAACAAAGAACATATAAACTACTCCTACAAAGAATCAAAGGGTCTGATCATGAGAGAACATTCAGCAAAGCTGAAATGGATTTTAAAAAGCTGTTGTCTCAGTTGAGACAACCGGTTTGGTCTTTCAGGTTTCAGGTGTAGCAAGGACAGGAGTCCAACCTTTTTCTCTCTATTTTGAGGGAGTCTGGACCAACGTCCCTGGGGCTGGAGCAGGTGATCAGATCCCAGCAAGCACCTTGTGTTAGTTTATAACAGCTGACAAATTAAATATCACTTATCCAGTTTTGTTAGTAATGAATGCTGAAAATGGGACACAGAATCACACAGAATAATCTTGTCAAGAAGGCTGGTAGAAAAATAGCAGGGTTTTTGGAGTGCAGCAGGGAATGATGCCGATAGGCGGCAGCAGGTGATAAAAACTACATACAGCAAGATAATTTTCTCTGTCAGTCTGGCTCAGTCCATCAAGATGGCACATAGGCTCTTTTCTTCTTCATTGTTATTTTTCATCTGATGGATTGTTTAGGTGTCCACTTTTTAATGTCCTCCTCACTTCCTGGAATGTCCCACCAAATCAATAGTAGGTGATGTGTATTTCAGGAGACACATATGATGAATGTGGAGATATTCCCCCAGAAATCTCATAAAATTCTCCAAAACACTTAGGAATACATTACATGGTGTTATGACCTCGCTCAAAGCCCACAAAAAAAAGGGAGACACGTTCAACAAAACTATAGTTATAAATCAAAAGTTTCTAATATGAAGTCAGTTTAAACAGTGGCGGGTGTATGGTGTGCATGAGTAGAGAATAAATGTGAAAGTGTTGTCCACACAAAAACCTTGCTGCACAATGTTTTACGCACAACTTGGCATGTACAAAAATGAGCGTTGCATGAAAGTTTGCAGAAATCCATGCACACTTTCGATCAGCAATAATAAATCACCACTAAATACACTAAAATATGATATTCAGTTTTATTGAATTCATGGATCATCAAACCTGATGTTTTTTCATGAGTTTGACCTTTTTTGGTTTAAACCCTAGTGATGAAACTGAATCACATTTGGCCTCATACAATAACGTAACACGCCTCAAAAAATGATGGAAACAACTTCAGTCGGATATAAACTGTAAAACGTCCTCTGTTTCTGTCACCTGTAGATGTTAATGCTCATCGATCTGTCCGCTGAGGAGCAAAAAATGATCATAAAAGAATCATTTTCATTCTCACTGAAAAATAAAACGGTGTCGGATCAGCAGATTAATTCCTAACAAGTCAGGTTTGATGATTACTAAGGTGGACAAGTTGTAGACAAGCACACGTGTCCATAAATAGCTGTGAAAAGTTGCGCGTTATTGGCTCAGCTGGAGGACATCGCCAATGGAAGAAGGTGGAGTGAGCGTTTTTTTTTCCTGGCACTTGATGATGCATGGCTTATTAGCTGCTTCAGATTTCCCAGGGTAATTATTTGGAGTTTAGTGTGGAGCTGGCCTCAGTGCTTTAGATGGATACCTGGAGGAACCGTGCCAGTTCAAGTTCTCATGCTGCGAGCTTTTCAGACGGAGCTGACTGACAGGTCGGGTATTCAACAGTCTTCACTCAGATATATAAAGTTCTCCTAAACTGTGGTTCTTATTTGCGGCCAAAAGCCGATTTGTGACTGTAATCAGAGCTATGGACTGCCCTCATACTGCTATAAGGGCACCAACTGTGTGATTTATTTTTTTTGTTTCTGTGAATAGAAAGCAATTTTATTTAATATATGTGCAACCTATTTGTGATGCACAAATGCACTGGCATGAAGGCCTCCTCAACTCATGATTCCTTTATACTATAAAAATAATTATAATTAATCTAATAACAATATTTGGGAACAAACCTCAATTAGGCTCCATGTGTGATGGCTGGCTTCTTGGTAATTTGTTTATATTTTTATGTGGCGTCCTGTGGTGACAGTCTTCCTAATAGAAATATGGGAGGAATATTCAGGTCATTATTATAATCAGCATTGAGCTATGACTAAGCTTAGTGCAACAACTAGACAGCACCATTTGGATTTGATGCAGACCTTGTAGAACTAAACGGGTTTGAGCCGACAAACGCTTTATTTTCAGTCAGGTTTTAGTTGCTGATGTCATTAAAAAAGTTGTTGGTTTACTGTAATTTGCTACAAAAATCCCTCGTGGTGTTTTTCCACCAAAAAGAACCGTCACGGACTGTAGCAGCAACGTTGCCATGGTTATTTGGACACGTAGTGTGTTCTTTCGGGTTATTTGTACTACTTTGCATATGTGCAAAGTAGTACAAATTTGTACACATTAGTACAAATAGTTGTTTCTTACAACCGGGAGCAGCTGATTAATATCTCAAAAGCTCAAATAATACTTCAACTACAACCCCAAATCCCTGATGAGTTGAAAAGGAGACGCCGTGGATGCAGAGCAGGAGCTAAGAGAAGAGAGAGAAGGAGGAAGTTCAAACCATCTCTTCCGTCAATTATGATGGGCATTGTGAGATCGTTGGGAAACCAGTTGGATGAACTCCAAGCCCTACAAAGGACCCAGCCAGAGTACCGGGCATGCAATATTATGTGTTTTACTGAGACATGGCTGCAGGATCATATCCCCGACTCCAGCATCTCTCTGCTGGGCTTTTTAACCATATGAGCAGACAGAGATTTAAAGAGGAGCGGCAAATGTAAAGGAGGTGGACTGGCAGTACTTGTGAACAACAGATGGTGTAATCCAGGACATGTAACTGTGAAGTGTCATCTCTGCACTCCAGATATTGAACTGTTGGCAGTCATTTTTTGTCCATATTATTTACCCAGAGAGTTCACCAGTTTTATTTTGGCAACAGTTTACGTTCCACCTTCCGCTGTTGCCGACACTGCATGTGATGCCATGAGCTCCGTTGTTGCTAAGCTACAGACACAAAACCTCAATGCTTTTGTGGCAATTTCTGGTGATTTTAACCATGCTTCACTCTCTGCTACAACGTTTCAACAGTTTGTCAGCTGCTCTACCAGATAAAACAAAACATTGGAGTTGTTTTATGCAAATGTCAAGGACTCATACATCTCTACAGCAAGACCTCCTCTAGGCAAATCAGAACACAATCTTGTTTTTCTCTGCTCGAAATATAAGCCCCTTGTTCAGAGGCAACCTGTAATAAAGAGGACTGTGAGAAAATGGTCACAGGAAGCTGAAGAAGCTCTGCAAGGTTGCTTTGAGGCTACAGACTGGGACACACTGTGCTAGCCACATGGAGAGGACATCAATGCCATGACTGAGTGTGTAACCGACTATATAAACTTCTGTGGGGATAACATAATCCCCACCAGAACCCTGAGATGCTTCCCAAATAACAAACCTTGGATCACCAGTGACCTGAAGGACCTGCTTAACAAGAAAAAAAGAGCCTTCAGAGAGGGAGACAGAGAATTATTGAGGAGTTTACAGAAGCAACTTAAAGTCAAGATAAGAGACAGCAAGGAGGTGTACAAGAAGAAGCTGGAGAGAAAGCTCCAGGAAAACATTATCTGAGATGTGTGGACAGGGATGAAGAAGATCACGGGCTTCAGGCATAGGGATGATCGGACTGATGAAGGTCTGGACAGTGCCAATGAACTGAACACATTCTTCAATAGGTTCGGTTCAGAAACAAGCTTCGCATCCTCCTCTCCTGCTCACAGCCAAACAGACATTCCACCTTCCTTTGACCCACAGCTGTCCAGTAACACCTCACATTTTTTATCTTCCACCTCAGCCCTAGACCCTTCTGCTTCTACATGTTTGCCTTCAACCATATCAGAAGATGCTGATGCTTCCTTTGCTTCCCCCTTCCACCTGTGTGTCTCAAGAAGTCAAGTGAAGAGACAACTGGAAAGACTGAATCGAAATAAGACTGCAAGTCCAGATCATGTCAGCCCTAGAGTCCTGAAGGCCTGCGCAGAGCAGCTCTGTGGGATTCTGCAGCACCTCTTCAACCTTAGCCTGGCCCAGAAGAAGGTTCCAGTTGTTCTGGGGACTTCTCTGGAACCTCTGGAGATCATTGTGGAAAGACGGATTCTTCATAAAATGAAGAACATTATGGAGAACCATGAGCATCCTCTTCATGTGACTGTCCTACAACAACAGAGTGTCTTCAGTCAGAGGCTTCTTCAGATCTGCTGTAAGACGGAGCGCTACAGGAGATCCTTCCTGCCCACGGCCATCAGCATCTACAACGGCTCTTTGAGGAAACCCTCATAATGAGCTACAACAACATTTAATTTCCCTTTGGGATTAATAAAGTATTTTTGAATTGAATTGAATTATGGGCAGAGACCGAGCGATCCAAGCACCACATGCAGAATTCACAGTAAAGTGGGATGTATGAAAGCTAAGTGTGCGGTGACATGTCTGCACACAGTTTGTACATCTAAATTATTTTGTGCGCCACAAGTTTCAGAATCTCTCCCTACTGCAAACTTTTAGAATGAAAGCTGTGCAATCTTTAGTACATGAGGCCCCTGGTCCTTAGGTGTCCCACATCAGCAATCAATGTTACACATAGGAGGCAAATGCCCAACCCAACCACAAGGGTGCGTAACACACTGGAACATTATATTTGTAACCATATTAATATTCAAAATCAATATAATCCATAAAGATTGAATGGCCACATTAGATAATTATTTCACAGATTAGATTTCAAATACAATCATAAAGAGAAAAACATTGAGCCCATCTCTGGATAAAATACAAAGGCTCCAGCAACTCCTCCATTAATTTAAGATCTAAGCTGTGTGTGTATAACAGAAGCGAACAATTGACACTAGTCTAATGCTGTTTTACCTGATTTTAATTCCATTAACACATTCTTAATAGGAAGATGTATGTGTAAAAGCATATGATGCAAATAATGTAATTGTTATTAATACGTCCTTCAGCTGATCGTCTTAGTGTGATATTATTTTGAATATATGTAAAACTACCAGCGGCCTGCAGGGTCTTTCTGGTACCCCAGGTTGAGAATCACCAGTCTACAGGACAGCAATACTTCAGCTTCGGCATCCAGAAAAAAATAGTAAACATACACTCACCGGCCACTTTATTAGGTACACCTTGCTAGTACCGGGTTGGAGCCCTTTTGCCTTCAGAACTGCCTTAATCTTTTGTGGCATAGATTCAACAAGGTACTGGAAACATTCCTCAGAGTATTTGATTCATATTGACATGATAGCATCACACAGATGCAGCAGATTTGTCAGATGCACATCCATGATGCGAATCTCCCGTTCCACCACATCCCAAAGGTGCTCTATTGGATTGAGATCTGGTGACTGTGGAGGCCATTTGAGTCCAGTGACCTTATTGTCATATTCAAGAAACCAGCCTGAGATGATTTGAGCTTTATGACATGGCGCGTTATCCTGCTGGAAGTAACCCATCAGAAGATGGGTACACTGTGGTCATAAAGAGATGGACATGGTCAGCAACAATACTCAGGTAGGCTGTGGCTTTGACACAATGCTCAATTGGTACTAAGGGGCCCAAAGTGTGCCAAAAAAATATCTGCCACACCATTACACCACCAGCCAGAACCGTTGATACAAGGCAGGATGGATCCATGCTTTCATGTTGCTGACGCCAAATTCTGACCCTACCATCCGAATGTTGCAGCTCAAATCGAGACTCATCAGACCAGGCAACGTTTTTCAAATCTTCTATTGTCCAATTTTGGTGAGCCTGTGCGAATTGTAGCCTCGGTTTCCTGTGCTTAGCTGACAGGAGTGGCACCCGGTGAGGTCTTCTGCTGCTGTAGCCCATCTGCCTCAAGGTTTGACGTGTTGTACGTTCAGAGATGCTCTTCTGCATGCCTTGGTTGTAACGAGTGGTTATTTGAATTACTGTTGCCTTTCAATCAGCTCGAACCAGTCTGGCCATTCTCCTCTAACCTCTGGCATCAACAAGGCATTTGCGCCCACAGAACTGCCGCTCACTGGATATTTTCTCTTTTTCGGACCATTCTCTGTAAACCCTAGAAATGGTAATGCGTGAAAATCCCAGTAGATAAACAGTTTCTGAAATACTCAGACCCGCCCGTCTAGAACCAACAATCATGCCATGTTCAAAGTCACTTAAATCACCTTTCTTCCCCATTTTGATGCTCAGTTTGAACTGCAGCAGATCGTCTTGACCATGTCTACATGCCTAAATGCATTGAGTTGCATGTTATTGGCTGATTAGAAATTTGCGTTAACAAGCAGTTGGACAGGTGTACCTAATAAAGTGGCCGGTGAGTGTAAGTCGTGCTAAAATAATGTGGCCAGCTTGAGTTTGTCTGCCAGAAAAGTATATCTAACAAAGATATTTTTTATAGTTTCATCTCAGTGTGGAGCTGATTTGATCCTCATTAACTATATGTGCTTTGTAATCTATGTATATTTCTATTAGCCTTACATGCACCTCACTGAAAGTAAATTAGAATGTGAACATTTCAATAATGCATATCAAATGTCTTGTATCTGACAGAGACTGCAGCTATTGTGAGGGCGCAGGAGGAGATGTGGCCTGGTGTCTACAACCTGCTGTTTGTGGTGAAAGACCAACAGGGACTTGCCTGTCCAAAACCACAAAAAATGACAGTCCATGTCTGTGTCTGTGAGGATGGAGTTGTCTGTGCAAAACGAGGTTCCAGCAGTCAATTTGAGCGAAACACAGAGTTAGGAGCTGCAGCCATCGGACTTCTTTTTCTGGGACTTATGCTTTTAATACGTAAGTGTGACTCCGTTCTTATTACAATGAGGGATCATGCTAAACCGCGTTTAACAGCTCTAAGCTGCTAAATGAGAGATGGTGTCTTGGAAAAATGAAACTTTTTATAGAGGTTTCTGGTCCTATTGCTTTACATTGTTACAAGCTTTCTGCCTAGGTTGGACATGTGAGATATTCAGATTAAAAACAAAGGAAAGACGAGAGCAGGGTGGTGCCATGCTTCAGAGGAAATGCAAAAACTAGCACAAGGATACAGACATTATCACACTGCTTAGTTATAAATAGCACTGAGCTGAACAAGCTGAATCAAAGAATCCTAAATCCTTTTGTAGAGAGATTGAAATTTGTACGTCAGTTTTTTCTATAGGCCCTTTCTCAGATAAGTCACATAGTGCTTCACAAAGAGAAAACACTCGTACTCGTTGTCTTCCGATTTATCTGATCTTCATCCGAGCTGCTTCAGACTCGGCTGCGAACTGCCCCAGCGTATGCTGTAGGTCTTGGCTAGAGGGTGCCTGCAGGACCATGTCATCTGCAAAAAGAAGAGACGAAATCCACTGGTCCCCAAACCAGACCCCCTCCGGCCCTTGGCTGCGCCTAGAAATCCTGTCCATAAAAATTATGAACAGGACCAGTGACAAAGGGCAGCCCTGCCGGAGTCCAACATGCACCGGGAACAGGTTCGACTTAGTGCCGGCAATGCAGACCAAACTCCTGCTCCGCTTGTACAGAGACTGGATGGCCCCTAATAAAGGGCCCCCGATTCCATACTCCTGGAGCACCCCCCACAGGGCACCACGAGGGACACAGTCGAATGCCTTCTCCAGGTCCACAAAACACTTGTGGACCGGTTGGGCAAACTCCCATGAACCCTCGAGTACCCTGCAGAGGGTATAGAGCTGGTCCAGTGTTCCACGGTCGGGACGAAACCACACTGCTCCTCTTGAAGCCGAGGTTCAACTATCGGCTGGACTCTCCTCTCCAATACCCTGGTGTAGGCCTTACCAGGGAGGCTGAGGAGTGTGATCCCCCTGTAGTTGGAACACACCTTGCAGTCACCCTTCTTATGAAGGAGGACCACCACCCCAATCTGCCAGTCCAGAGACACTGTCTCCGACCGCCACACAATGTTGAAGAGGCATGTTAACCATGACAGCCCTATAACATCCAGAGATTTGAGGTACTCAGGGCGGATCTCATCCACCCCCAATGCCCTGGCACCGCGGAGCTTTTTAACCACCTCGGTGATTTTCAGCCTGGGTGATGAGTCTAACCCTGAGTCCCCAGCCTCTGTTTCCCCCAGGGAATGCGTGATGGCAGGATTGAGGAGAACCTCAAAGTACTTCTTTCACCGCCCGATAATGTCCCCAATTGAGGTCAGCAGCCTCCCACTCCCACTGTAAACAGTGTTTGCGAAACACTGCTTCCCCCTCCTGAGGGGCCGTGCGGTTTGCCAGAATCGCTTCGAGGCCAACCGGTAGTCCTTCTCCATGGCCTCACCGAACTCCTCTCAGGCCCAGGTTTTTGCCTCTGCCACAGCCCGGGCCGTGGCACACTTGGCTTCATGGTACCCGTCATCCACCTCAGGAGTCCCACAAGCCAACCACTGCCGATAGGACTCCTTCTTCAGCTTGACAGCATCCCTTACTGCCGGTGTCCACCACCAAGTTAGGGGATTGCCGCCATGACAGGCACCCCAGACCTTACGGCCGCAGCTACGGGCAGCAGCATTGATAATAGATGTAGAGAACATGGTCCACTCGGACTCTATGTCTCCAACATCCCCCATAATATGGTCAAAGCTCTCCTGGAGGTGGAAGTTGAATACATCCCTGGTCGAGGGCTCTGCCAGACGTTCCCAGCAGACTCTCACCTTGCACTTAGGCCTGCCAAGTCTGTCTGGTTTTCTCCTCTTACAGCGGATCCAACTCAGCACCAGGTGGTCATCAGTGGACAGCACAGCCCCTCTCTTCACCCAAGTGTTACAAACATGTGGCAGAAGGTCTGATGATACAACAACAAAGTCGATCATCGACCTCCTGCCTAGGGTGTCCTGGTGCCAAGTGCACTGATGGATACCCTTATGCTTGAACATGGTGTTCATTATGGACAATCCGTGACTAGCACATTGTTGGGATTATGATTATTGATTAATTAATATTCATCAAGAATTATAATTGAAAATCATAATTTGAGAAAATGTATTTCTTAACCAAAAATCCTCATCTATGAATCGAAACCAGAGATGTCCTCTGGTTTTGTAATTGTGGCTCAAAGCCCTTGATAATTACAATTATTAAATTCTCAATAATAGTTGATAACTATTATTAAATGTCACTGTTTGATCAACCGTTTCTGCCGAAACGTGGGGAACTTTCACCTTATTTTGACTGACAAATCACTCTTGCACAAAATAAACACAAACGCCTTCTCTTTATCTACGTGACATTTATTAACTCAACAGCCCTGATACAACTCGCTCTCCGATTCAATAATCTTCACCTAATCAAACATGCAAAGTTCTACACAAAAAGGGAATAAAATATCTAACTGAGCAAAGCAAACAAAACAACATTGGGTGTGTATGAGATCAAACCAGCAGTTATGGCAACAAGTGATAATATGGTGTTGAGCGGAGCTTCAGGAGCGATTTTACTTGATTTTGTCTCCTCTGAGCAGAGGGAGAGAGAGAAAGGGGTTGAAGAGTTTCCATGCGTCCGTGGATACTCAGCAAAGCGCTCTGTTCTGGTCCCTTTTGGCCTCGCTTGGCAGTGAACAATATGACAGACCGTCACTAGTCGACTGGAACAAAAAAAAAAACAAGGAGGAATAATTGCGTCTCCTTGAAACATCTGTGGTTTTTTGGTTATGTGTTAAACCCACGTCTTTGACCGTTAAAGTTGAAAACTTACAAGCCTTATTATTCCTGTAAGCTTAATTCCCTTAGTTTCTCGTTGGCCAACTGGGAGAATGAATGAAAGCCCACGTGTGAGTTTCTTCTCCAGAATGACACTCCAGTTGCGAGGTAACCGTGTCTCGGTTCCAAGCTGAAAAGCAATGGTGGGCGGTCTTAGAGTATGATATATAGTCCACTGTGACATCAGAGCTGCGACGCCTCCATCCTATCAGCCGCGGAGCCCGCTGGGATTTGTAGTAGCGGACTATCCTGGGATACAAAATGGCCGATGATGCTGGAAGGCATTCAGGTGTCCAGCAACTTACAAAATGGTCCAATATTAAGCCAGACATGGTCCAACAACAGAAGTCCAATAACGAAATACCACTCGGATTCAGATCGGGGAGGCCATTCCTCCCGATCACGCCTCTCCAGGTGTCACTGTCGTTTCCCTCGTGGGCGTTGAAGTCCCCCAGCGGAATAATGGAGTCCCCGGGAGGGACACTATCCAGCAACCCCGACAGGGACGCCAAGAAGGCCGGGTACTCCGCACTACCGCCAGGCCCGTAGGCCGAAACGACAGTCAGAGATCTATCCCCAACCAGAAGGCTCAGGGATGCAACCCTCTCATCCATGGTAAACCCCAACACGAGACGGCTGAGCTGGGGGGCAACAAGTAAACCCACCCCGGCCCGCCGCCTCTCATCATGGGCCACTCCAGAGTAGAAGAGAGTCCAGCCCCCTCGAGGAGATGGGTTCGGGAGCCCACGCTCTGCGTAGAGGTGAGCCTGACTATTTCTAGTCGATATCTCTCGACCTCCCGCACAAGCTCAGGCTCCTTCCCCCCAAGTGAGGTGGCATTCCACGTCCCTAGAGCCGGCCTAAGCATCCAGGAATCAGGCCACCGAGGTCTCCACCTTCGTCCGCCGTCCAATTCTCTTTGCACCAGTCCCTCACGGTTCCCCCCGCAGGTGGTGGGCCCACTGGGGGATGGCTTTGCATCTCTCCTTCGGGCTTGGCCCGGCCAGGTCCCGCCAGGAGCAACCCAGCCACTAGGCGCTCTCCGACGAGTCCCGACCCCAGGCTTGACTCCAGGGTGGGACCCCGGGTCTGCCGTACCGGGCGACGTCATGTGCCTTGTTTGTGTAGTCCTTATAGGGTGTCTTGAACTGCTCTTTGTCTGACCCGTCACCTAGAGCCTGCTTGCCATAGGAGACGCTACCAGGGGCATTTAAGCCCCAGACAACATAACCTCTAGGATCATTCGGGCACTCAAACCCCTCCATCACGTTAAAGTGGGGGTTCAAAGAGGGGTGACTGCCTTGAACAAAACATAAATATTAAAACAGACAAAAACAAATGAAATTATTACAGAAAATAAAAAAACATGGACTTAAAAAGATCTTAAGGACAAATATGTTTGGTATCTCAGCTGGTTTTGAAATGAGTCCAGATTCTGAGGACAGCATAGAAGCAAAGGTAGCTTGTTTCACAATAAGGATCTCCTGTAGCGGTCTGTCTTTCAGCAGATCTGAAAATGACTCCAACTGAAGACACTCTGTTGTTGTACAACCGTCTCATGAAGAGGATGCTCAGGGTTCTCCATTATGTTCTGCATTTTATGAAACATCCTTCTTTGCACAAAGATCTCCAGAGGTTCCAGAAGAGTCCCCAGAACAGAGCCAGCCTTCTTTATTAGCTTGTTGAGCTTTTTTAAGTCCCTGGTTCTGATGCTGCTACCCCAGCAGATGATGGCAGAAGAGATCACACTCTCCACAACAGACTTATAGGAGATATGGAGCATCTTAAAGCAAACACAGAAGAACCTAAGCTTCTTCAAGAAGTCGGCTCTGTTCCTTCTTGTAGATGGCTTCAGAGTTGCATCATCACTCCAGTCTGTTGTCCAGATGAACACCGAGGTATTTATACTCCTCCACCATCTCCATTTCTTGTCCCATTATGGAAATAGGTGTTGACCTGTTTCTCTTGAGATCTACAGTCATCTCAGTTGTTTAGTTTTTTTTCCACATCATGGCTACCAGTCTGTAGCCTCAAAGAAACCTTGCAGGGCTTCTTCAGCCTCCTGTGACCATCTTCTCACAGTTCGTTTTACTACAGGTTGCCTCTGAACAAGGGGCTTATATTTCAAGCAGGGAAAAACAAGATTGTGATCTGATTTGCCTAGAGGAGGTCTTGCTTTAGAGATGTATGAGTCCTTGACATTTGCATAAAACAAAACCAACATTTTGTTTTCTCTGGTAGAGCAGCTGAAAAACTGTTGAAATTGTGGAAGTGTAGCAGAGAGTGAGGCGTGGTTAAAATTACCAGATATTGCCATAAATGCATTGGGGTGTCATAGACACAGCTAAGCTGGTGATGTCACATGCAGTGTCAACAACAGCAGATGGAGGAATGTGTACATTTGCCAAAATAGCACCGGTTAACTCTCTTGGTAAATTGTATGGATTAAAATTTATTGCTAACAGTTTAACATCCTAGCATAGCATGTCCTGGATTACACCATCTGTTGTTTACTGCTAATCCACCACCTTTGCTTTTGACGCTTCTCTTTAATTTCTATCTGCTTGTACTGTCAGAATGCTGGGCAGAAAGATGCTGGACATGGAGATATGATCCTATTTGTATGTATATATAAACTGTTGGTTTGCTCTTAGTTGAATAACAGCTTTTTTCTTACAGTCATTCCGCTTTTGTTGTTCGTTTGCAAATGTGGAGGAGCTGCAAAATATACCGACCTCTTTACTGAAATGCCTTTTCCCACAAAGACACATCTCATTAATTACCACACTGAGGGCCTTGGAGACAATGTGGTGAGACAAACATGTTTAGAAACATGTTACTTTTGTGAGCAACAGTCTTGTACCTAGTATATTTTATTTGTTTTCAAAAATATTTATTGGAAAGTTGTTTATTGAGTTTCTGAGTTGATTTAACAAATGTATATATAAACATTCTGCTCTAACAATTGTATCTTTGACCTTTTATAGGAGGTTCCTTTGTTGAATATGCCACTACCGGGGGTTACTGGCATAGCTCAAAGTCCTGTAGAAATGATATATGGGGGGGGATTGGAAGTGCAGCAATCTGTTGATTCCATGAATGCGGGCATGTTACAAGGTTTTTCTTCAAGTGGCCACAAAGAAGGAATGTGGGGGATGAACCAGTGGGTGAGCAGTGCCTTCAACTCAGAATCTGAAGGCAGAGAGTCAAGAGGAGAAGGAGGATTTCTTAGTGGCATGGCCTTGCCAGAAAACTTCCTGAATAAATACTACAACATGGTGAGAACCCAGTTTTCCATGTAATTTTAAATAATTTGCATGTGTGACTGACTGACAGTAGGACAATTGTGGATAAGGGCAAATCGTTTCGCAGTCTTTCCTGCTCATGGACTCACTTGTGATATTCTCATGCCTTTGTTTTAACATGCACTGTGGAAATTGTTTCTGCACATGAACTTCAGTTCTTTTATTAGTTGGTCAAAGAGTTTAGTTTAGGATGTTTGTGGAAAAAATGTGCATCACAGGCCTTGCTGTCGAGTGGATTCTGAAGCCATGAATGGCCTTAAAAAAAACACTGGTTATAAAAATCTAAACCAGTTTGAGATTAGTGACTTGCTACTGAATAACATGTCATGTAAAGTTTAATAATGTAATGTACACATTAGTCAAATCAACATAAACATTAGCAGGTAATTTTAATTACGATGAATTTGTTCTGCTAGTCAGAACTTGGATCTGGGAATGATATCACATTCCACTTAACAGTTTCAGTGTTAGGTCAGAGATCAGTAGGCTCTGCTGATCAGGGGACCTTCTAGACAAGCTCTTAGCAATGTTTTTTTTGCCATTTTATCCAAACAGTATAGGATCATACTTATTAAGTGAGGTGGGATGAGTTCATGTAACTTTAGAAGTGCAAATAAGCAGTTTGATCACAATGAAGTCATGCAACATTTTATGCACATAACATAACACATAACATATTGAAAATAAAACGTGTTGGCCGGGATCCTCAAACCTTTCAAGGCAGAATTGCAGGAGTTTCACCTTATTTTTTTAATGGAACAGAATTCATCAGAAGACTGCTCATTCTTTTAATTCTGGTAAAATCTGTGTTGTGATATTGACATAATGTTTTTTTTTTAACCCTATTGCCTATCTACCCATCTTTCATTATAGTTCCATCCCCACAGCATATCTTCTCCTCCGCCAACAAACCTCAACTCTCCCAGTATTACAACCCCAATTCCATTGAAGTTGGGACATTGTGTAAAACCTAAATAAAAACAGAATATAATGATGTGCAAACTCTGTTTTCAATGGGAGATAGGTCTGGACTGCAGGCAGGTCAGACTAGAACCTATGTTCTCTTTTACTACGAAGCCACGCTGTTGTAACACGTGCAGAATGTGGTATTGTCTTGCTGGAATAACCAGGGATGTCCCTGAGAAAGAAGTTGCTTGGATGGCAGCAGATGTTGCTCCAAAACCTGTATGCACCTTTCAGCTTAATGGTGCCTTCACAGATGTGCAGGTTAGCCATGCCACGGGCACTAACACACCCCCATACCATCACAGATGCTGGCTTTTGAACTTTGTCCTGATGGCAATCGAAATAGTCATTTTCCTCTTTGGCCCAGAGGACACAATGTTCATTATTTCCAAAAACAGTTTGAAATGTGGACCACAGCACAATTTTCCACTTTGCATCAGTCCCTCTCAGATGGTCTCGGGCCCACATAAGCTGGTTGTGTTTCTGGGTGTTGTTGATAAATGGCTTGCACTTTACATGGTCGAGTTTTAGCTTGCACTTTTAGATGTAGCGACAAACTTTGTTAACCGAAAATGGTTTCTGAAGTGTTCCTGAGCCCGTGTGGTAATATCTGTTACAGAATGATGTTGTTTTTTAATGCAGTGACTCCTAAGGGATATTCTCTGAATCATTTAATGATATTATGGACTGTAGATGATAAAATCCCTAAATTAATATCTGTGAAATGATCTTAAACTGTTTACAGTAATTGTTCACAAACTGGTTAAAATTGTCCTATGCTTGCATGTGAATGACTGAGCCTCTCAGGGATGTTCCTTTTATACCCAATTTTTATACCCAATCATGACACTTACCTGTGTTAGGTTAAGCAGTAGATGAGCAGGTCTATCTCTCTTCTGTTTATCAACAAATCTAGATGAAGGTTTCATAATTTAGGGAAATGTTTTCATTTGTGGATTTAAAAGTTTAATTTTGTTTTCCATTTTTATATGACTGTTAATGTGAAAACTGATTAACTCTTATTTTACCAACAGGTGACCAGTGGAAATGATGACAAACTTGGGTTAAAAGATGGCCTGTTGGTGTATGACTATGAAGGCCAGGGCTCCTCCGCTGGTTCTGTTGGCTGCTGTAGCACTTTGGAATCAGACACTGACCTGCATTTCCTTGATGATCTTGGAATAAGGTTTAAAACACTTGCTGAGATATGTGAAGGCAAAACAATCCAAACTGAGATTACACAGGTGGACACTCCTCGACCTAATGCTCCTGTAAACAAGATTCAAATGTCAGAGCCAAATTTGGTGACACGCCAAGAGATGTCTTATTCATCTAAAATACAACCGGCTAACTCCAGAACCGAGCAGACTTTAGTCAATGAAACAACTGAGCATTCTAAAATAAGGGATAACAAGGCCGCAGTAAGGAAAGGGATGACCACAGTGCAAACAGAGATGGCACATCAGAACCAGATGTTAGTTTTAAACCAAGAGCAGCCTGTCTACTTCACCACGACACCTGTGCTGCAGCCCATGCACTATGTTGTTCAGCAGCCCCTTCAGAATGCCATGATGGTAGCTGAGGCACCTATCCCCAATCTTCAGCCCATGGTAGTGTTTAATGGCACTGACATTGGGTCCTCACAGGTTATTGTTCAAGGGCAGACAATGATGCCCAATGCACAACTCCAGAGCCTTGGGACTGTGCTGGTGGACAGCAGGGAGATCCAAGGAACTAGTGGAAACTTGGTCTCTGGGTCCCAAAATATGATGTTTCTTAAAGGCAAGGTCCCAGCAGGATCACTGAAAGTATTAAGTGGGAACCAGGCTACCCTCATTCAGGGTGGTACTGTACTAAATGAGCAGTCAGGGTCTCAGACAATCATGAATATTGGGGAATCAAACACCAGAGGGCATCAGCTTCTGGAAGGAAGAGGTGTCTTCCAAAACACTGAAGAGTCTGGGATTCAAATAGTTCATGACATCAGTGGTGGTGCATATAGTGGCTCTCAGGGTAGCACCTCTTTCAACATACTTAGCAAAGTCCCCACCATTCAAAACATTCTGCAGAAGTAATAAGAAATTAACTTAAATATTCTGCCTGTAAAGTGGTCAACATACACCGCTAATGTGGTCTACGCTGATGGGAGCTTATTGTTGTCAAAAGTTGAAATGTAATAAAAAAAAAATAGAAGGTTAGAAGGTTCTACCATGGCCCCGGGGTTCTCCTGACCTAAAGAAGATATATAAACAACAACCCATAAAGAAATGGCTTTTCTCACCAGTGTCAACAAAGTTAAAAATCAGCAGTCTATAAAATGTCCAAACCTGATGTCATATGCAACAAATGCTGATGTTCAAACTTTTACTTCATGCAATTTTCTTTTTGCATTTTCAGCTTTTGAAATGTAAAAGCAAAACCACAATCTTACCTAAACTCTTGAAATAGTGTGTGAAATTTAAATTTAGGTCAAAATGGAACGTCATGCACAAATTCAATTCAGTTTTCAGTTAAATTGATTCATACAGATTTCAAGTCATGTACATACATTGCAATTAATCCTAACTATCCAACAGTGGAGTCAGATTCAGTTTATTATTCAGATTGGTTAAAAAGTTTTTCTATCTAGGGAAAACCAGCAGATGGTATTAAGTCAGTGACTTGCAGCATTCACTCCTCTTGGATGAGCATGTAGAGACAGTGGACAGCCACTGGCGTTGACTTTGCAGCAATCCCTCATACTGAGCATGCATGTAGTGACAGTGGAAAGAAAAACTCCCTTTTAACAGGAAGAAACCTCCTGCAGAACCAGAACCAGGCTCAGTGTGAGCGGCCATCTGCCACGACCGACTGGGGGTTTGAGAGAACAGAGCAGAGACCCAAAAAGAACACAGAAGCACTGATCCAGGAGTACTTGCAATGGGAAGGAAAACTAAAATGTTAATGGATTTAGCTCCAGAGTATGAGTATGAAAGAGAGCACATATAGTTAGTCACATTAAAAGCTCAGTCAGTAGCTATGTCTAGGAGAAAAATAGGGTTAAACACTGGAAGACAGGGCCAAGTGTATCATTGGTAGAAGGTGAGCATTAAGTTGTTGCCAGCAGATGCTTGGACAATACCCCCCTCCAGGAAGGTGTCACAGGTAGACACAGAGTCAGGCCAGGTGTAGCTTCTAGGAAGAGAAAAGAGAGAGAACATAAAGTTGAAAGCTGGAATAACAGCAGATAATGCCAAAGTGGAGAGTAGTATGAGAATGTAGCAGAGAGAGTGAAAGTGGTCATTATGTCCTCCTGCAGCCTGTCAATCAATGTACCACAGTAAGTCAGCAAAGGGAGCTGTCCAAATTTAACTCCAAATCAAATATAAAGCTTTGTCTTATAAATCTTTTTACATAGCTAATGGTAACGGTAGTGGAATTTCACTTTTGTATGCTGCTGAAAATAATGGCAACTGTAAAGACAAAAAGCTGATCCCACCTGGTTAATCCTAATAAATACACCACATTATATTCATTCAATTAAAGCTATTGCATTTGTACTTTTTGCGTTAGCTTAATACTATCTGAGGTACTTTTTCTGTGTACAAATATCCATGCTGTCATTCATTAGCTCAAGACTGGGCCTTGGCATAGACATACACACACATGCACACACTCACACTCAGACAGGGTATCATATGGGACAAAAGTATTTTGTTTAATACTGTTTTTTTTTTATTATGCACACTGAATTTTTTTTGGGCTACAGAAATTTATTTTATGTTCATTAGCCATAAGACTGTACTATTGGGTGTAAAAATTCCAATATTATTAAACAATCTAAATGCTGGAAATGGTGGTGTTCCTTTTTAAAATAATGGTCAAGATGTTTTCATAAATGATGAGACTTAAAATAAAGAAATGTATGTCTGTCATGTCTGTAAAGCCTTGTTGCAGCTAAAGTACAAGTTTGATAATAAAGGAGATTTTACTTTTCTGTTCAGTTTAGTTCTTCCTCAACTACAATACACTGTGATTTTCCTGGGATTAACGTATAAGTAGCAGGTGTCCACACCATTTAATGTCTAAATGTGGAAAAACTGGACTCCTACCTTTGTGCTGGAGAAAAGCTTGTGAACACTCTTTAATATTTGCATACTTGCTTCTTGGTCAACATAGACAGTTGCTTGACAGCACATATAGGAAGCGGGCTTTATTTACAAGTCGCCCTTGAACATGTTAGCCTCTTCACAACAATAACGTGCTACATAGTCCTACAGTTAGAATCAGAATTAGCTTTATTGCCAAGTTTGTACAAGGAATTTGACACCGGTATACTTTGCTCTCAATAATAAAGAATATATTTTGAAATATACATATATACACAATTGACTTTACAATAAAATATAGTGTGAGATCAGTCCAGGTATGCATGGTCTTCTAGAACTCTGTCCAGTGTTAATGAGAGAAACAGCCTGGGGAAAGAAACTGTTTCTGTGGCGGCAGGTTTAGCAGACAGCGCTCTACAGCGTCGACCTGAAGGTTAAAGCCTAAACAGTTTGTGTGCAGGGTTTGTGGGGTCTGTAGAGATTTTAGCAGCACTTTTACTGACCCTAGACCTCTATAAGTCCTGGATAGAGGGAAGGTCAGCCCTGATGATTCTCTCTGCAGACCTCATTGTTAGTTGCAATCTGGACCTGTCCTGTTTTGTGGATGAGCCAAACCACACTGAGATGGACGAAGACAGGACCGACTGAATCACGGCAGTGTAGAAGATGACCAGCAGCTCCTGTGGAAGTTTGTGCTTCTTGAGTTGCCTCAGGAAGTACAGTCTCTGCTGGGACTTCTTCTGAACATTGTCTATGTTTGAGGACCAACTCAGGTTTCGAGAAATGGTTGTTGCTGGGAAACGGAAGTGGTCCACAGCAGAAACAGTGTCGTTGAGGATAGTGAGGGTGCATTTGGGGGTGGTGTTCTCCAGAAGTCCACCATCATCTCCACAGCCTTGAGTGGGTTAAGTTCCAGGTGGTTCTGACCACATCACTGTACCAGTCAATCCACCTCCTGTCTGTAGGCAGACGTATCACTGTCCTGCATCAGACCAATAACAGTGTCATCTGCAGACTTCAGGAGTTTAACAGATGGGTCTGCTGAGGTGTAGTCATTTGTGTAGAGAGAGAAGAGGAGTGGGGAGAGAACACACCCCTGGGGGGCGCTGGTGCTGATGGCTCTGGTGCGGGTGAAGATGCTCCCCAGCCTCACCGGCAGCTACCTTTTCTACTGGAAGCTGGTGATCCACTGACAGGTGGAGGCCGGGACTTGAATGAGCTTCTGGTGGAGGATGTGTGGGTTGATAGTGTTGAAGGCCGAATTAAAGTCCACAAACAGGATCCTGGCTTAGATCCCTGGGTTTTCGAGCTGTTGCAGGATTAGGTGTAGTCCCAGTTTGACTGCATAATCTGCCGAGTTGTTTGCCCGGTAGGCAATCTGTAGGGGGTCCAGCAGGGGTCCTGTGATGTCCTTCAGGTGCTTCAACTGTTGTAAAATGGGAGTTTTACTCTCTTTCCGCCCTGTGCACCACCGGGTCCATTTCTCTCCAGTTCCGAGACCCAACCAGTAAAACCAGCAAAGTATTTACCTTGTGAAATAATGAGAAATTTATCAGTTTATGTTTGACTATGTGTTGCGTCTTATGTGATATCAGCAGTTATGTTGTGTAAGCTGTAGCAGTCAGCGGTTCGGCAGATAAGCAACAAGAGCAGATATATTTAATTAGGGCAGCAAAGAGATGATTAGAAAAGGCCACAGAATTATACAACCATAACAATCCCCCTGTTTAGGTGGAAAAACCCCACCTCACATCAATCAATGTGTCTAGTGCATTTGGACCTAAGCTACAATATGACAGGCAGTTCCTTCCGGCCGTCGTGAAACCCTGCCCCCCCCAAACCCAGTGCCATCTCTGATGTAACTGCCTGCAGCCCTCAGTGTGTGCACCCCCACTGTTTCTGATAGAAAAGACCTATGCTGATGTGTGTTTAAAATTTAAATGATTAAAACATCGCAAATAGATAATAATGCCCTGTTGAAAAAGTAAAAACAACAAAAATAATAAAAACCTAGAACCACAGCGGTATTTTGCTCCCATTTTCAGGCTAGCTCTGAACAATGGGTTTTGTCCTCCTCATAGCACAGTATCATAATTTCTCCAACACTTTGGTTTGGTCCCATGGGATCCACATCATCACTTGTGCTCAAATATTCAGTGGAAAACATCAGTGTGTGCTCTGGCACCACATCCATTTGATACTCTGGTAATCTCAAACCTCTGGTATCACTGGAACCAATCGCACAATCAATACACCTGAGGATGAGAGCTCAAATACACGGTACACAACAGCATACACAACCTCCAATCCCCACAACAGTCAGTGGATTGAATATACTCATCAGTAGGTTTCCCCATTTTCCAAACCACATCTGAAACATGTTTGTGAATTGTTCATCGATTCCTGAGTGCAATTTTAATTCAATGGATAGTGATTGCAATTCTTTTTAGGGCCTTTGTCAGAGATCTATCAGGTGCTGTAATTGTTGGGAATAAAAGAACAGAAAACCTCTCCAAAAACACCACACACCCCTTCTTCTTTTGCTAGGATCATATCCAAAGCTATTCTATTTTGACAAGAAATAATTTCAACATCCTGTTTACACAGCTTTCAGCTGTCTCTCCTGTTTTGCTTGGTGTCAATTAAAAGATTACAATCGGTTCTAACAGGAAGCAGTTTGTATTCTAGCAGACATATCAAATTCAAAAACACATTTTCTGAAAGGTTCCCCCTGACGAAGTAGGCCAATCAGTGTCAGGGCATCTTGGATGGAGAGGGAAACCAGGGGACATCTTTCCTGTCCAGTCAATAGGTAGCCCCCCCCCTAAGCAATTATTCCCCATAAATCAGTTCTGTTCAGCAGCAAGTAAAGGTTCAAGGCCTTGTATCAAGTTAGTTTACAATCTAAGTTACAAACAACATCATCTATAAATAAATAACTCAGAAGCACATAGGAAGTTATAATTTCTATTCATTAAGTTATTTGAATTGATTAAATAGTTAAACACTCCTTTAACCCTTAATGCAATTTATTCCACAATTTCCCATATTCACAGAAGTAAACATTTGTTTGTTGATTAATCACACAGTTTTAGTTTAGAAATCCTTCTCCCCTCTGTGATTATTGATTTTGTGACCTCCTATCAAATTTACTGGGACTCCTTCAAGCTTTGACCCAACAAATATAATTTTTATTGTTTACTTCTTTATCACGTTCCTTCTGTTGAAGTAACCCAGCCCACTCAAAAATTTATAAAACAGGTCCCACATTATTGTATTTTGTTAGTTGAAAGCAAAAAGATGAGTTAATCTTACCTTATGACGTTATGGTTACTGGAATAAATGAATTTAATTCCATAAGCACATTTTTGATGTGTTAGCTGGAAATGAAATGTTAAGTCAAAAGATATCCAATTGAATCTATTTGTATTGTAATGGAAATTCTTTTATTAAGTGTTCCAAAGTGTGTGACCTTTGGGTTACCTCACTTCTGTGAACATCTGTGTTAGGGAGTAAGCTGTGAAAGCCATTATCAGAAGTTTAATGGTTCAGACTCATCTTTTAGGACAATGTCAGGAAGGGCAGTTAGGTCTATTCCTAGATAACCTTGTCACCTTTGAACTCAAGAAGGGTTTGGGTCATAAAACACAGACTCTTTGCAGTTGGGATAACACTGTCATGTTCTGGTATAAATACTGTGTGTAAATGTTGATCGGGGCTCTGTTTAACTGACTTGCTTGGTGACAGTCATTCAAACGCTGAATGCCTTTGAATAAAACTTATAAAGACAAAGTCCGGATTTTCTCTTGTTATGAGTCAACTTCTACCCACTTTGATAAGAAAATTCCACAACAATTTTAGCGTCACGAACAGGATCTAACGTGCCAGAGGAGACCGCAGGACGGGGACACGGACACCTGGCCAGCCTGGAGACGTTGTCCTCAGTCCACTTCCATTTTACGGAGGGGAGTCTTATGGTGCCCGCCTGCGGCTTCTGGCTGATTGGATCCGAACTATTTGTCTTCAAATATATCTGGGTGAGAAGTTGCTCTGTATGATATAATGTATATTATTATTTTTATTACACATTAACCATCATCTCCTAACTAATTAATTAGGTTCCAGAGTTGCGAGAGGGAGGACATCAGCTGAGGGCCCGGTTACCCTGCAAAAGGAATGGCAGGGAGGTTCTCATTGGTAACAATGGGATAAAGCAAAACACAGGGTTTTGCGGGTGGTTTTTAGCAATTTTCTACACCTCATAAAGGAGAAAAGCCAGAGGGCAGACGTGCCGCTCAACGGGTAAAAACAAAAATGGTTCTGGAACCTTGAGGCATCAGGGGTGTCTCCTTCTTCATACTCTGATTTATAAAATAATTAAAGGAAAAAGTGGGGATAATTGTGTTAAATGTGCTTTAATTTGGAAGATAAGTTAGGTTTTTCACAGCGTGGAAGTTTGAGTGTAAATAAGTTAAATAGTTTAAATAGTTTCAAGTAAAGCAGTTGATGGAAAAATAAAAAACATAAGAAAAAGATTAAAAAGCACAGAGTGCATCAATTAAGGGGTTAAAGAGTTAAAACTTTCCTGAAGGAAGTTTCATTTGTCTTAAATATTGCGATCAGTCGGAAAATAAGGTAAAAGTGAAAAGGGACATTAGAGATGCGAAAAGAAAGTTGTTTTAGAGAGGAGTATAGTGCATGTTGTGAAAGGAAGTGACAGGCAGGTGGACAACTGACTGACTGACTGATAATATTTCTTTGTGCAAAATCTGAACCTATACTAAACTTTTCTTCTGCCTCTCTCACACACATATACACACATATATGGGATTTGAGTTCAACATCTGCGTTTTTGAGTCTGGATTTTAGAAACCTGCCCTTCTCCATGGCTACTACACCAGAGACGCTTCTCCAGCACGGCCTGAAAGAGAGAGATCTGCCTTCCTGCATGTTGAATATCGCAGTGTGACTTTCTACAAGAAAAAAAAAAACGAAACTCAGAAGAAATCTGGACCCACTGAGATGGACAACGATCCATGCTGTTTGCAAGAGCCAGAAGAGCGATACACTGGATTTACATTGAAAGCATCTTATGCGGGCAGAAGAGAAACCGGAGCAAAGTTTCTTCTTTCTCCCTCCTGGAGAAGTTAAAGTGGACAAAGAATGAGTGAATGTCTCACCAACAGACCGGGGAAAGGCCTGGTTTTTTTTTTTGGACTGATAGAGAACTGTGTGTGTGACAGTCTGACTCTGGAGCGATTAAGAAACTGATGGGGGTAATGTACAAACACACACACATTTGCATAAATCTTTTCCTATTTTCTGCAACGAAGAACGCTCATTAACCGCTGCTCATGTGACGCTTGCTTGACGTTGATAGATATAGCAGGTTAAAATATTATTTTAGGGTTAGAAAAGTATCTTTAAAAGGGTGATAACTTAGCTCATTTGATACTTTCCAGTTAATTCTTTTAGAGAAACAAGTTCTCTTTTGTCGTGGAATATTCAGGGTCAATTGTTCTAGTTATTAAAAGTTATTAAAAGCAGAGGAAGTTACATCTCCAAAACTCAGCAGTAACCATGTGTTTCTATGTTATTCTCAGGACAGATCACATGAAGGAGTATTTTTAAAACCCAGCGCATGCGTAAAACCTGATGGTTTTCTCCTTCAGGTATAATTTTCTGTTGTCAGAGTTTGTATCCCATAAATCTAATGGGTAGAGACCTCATTAAAACAGGCTTAGTTTTACTGCAGATGGTCTTCATACAGTCTCTGACACAGTACTTCCAGTTTGGTGCAGTTTTTGTCCGCAAGTGTTAACTGACGCTTATGGAAAGTACAAATTCATTGTTTTTCATAGCAGCTGCTGGGAAGAGGTTATATTAGGTTTTTCTTCCCTCTTCTGATTCATGCAGCGTGTTGATTTACACTGTACCTTATATGAGGTCCTGACAAAAACTATGAAAGGTTTGGTTCTGCAGGTTCTTTTTTCTCCCTTTGGAGAAGGAAAGGAAACCTGATCAGTTCTGTGTTGCATAGAAATATTAAAACACTAGTTGTTTTCTAAGATATCAGCAGCTAAAACTTTTAAAACTTTTGAGAGTAATTGGTTTTGTTAAACACATTTTCCTTGGTAATACAAACCTTTAAAATGAGAATGGAAAATTTGGTTATTTAAAAAGAATCTGATTGGACAGTGGTACCACACAAAAATTAAACTAATCTCATGTTTCCTAAAATACTCTGCATGAAAAGGCCTTCAGAACCGTGGAGTTATTTTCCACCACAGTACCAAGTTTTTTTAAGCATGCTTTTTCTTTATTTTAAAACAGATCTGGTTTTTGTTTGTTTTCTTTTTGGCTTTTTAGCATAATGTTTGTCTGAAGCTTCTTATGAACTGGGATAGGAGCAAATATGATCTGAGGTAAATTAGGAGCTGTGAACTAGTGATTTTAAATCTGATTATTGTCCAAGCAGAAATAATATATTTAGCCAATCCTTCAATCTCTGCAAAAAGTTAACACCATTGTTCAATGCAGTAGTACTCAACTTGTGGTTCCTGGACTCCTGAAGCCCGTGAGCCATAGATTTTGGGTCCATAAAATTATAATATTTAATTAAAGGTAGACCGATTACCTATTAAAATAGATCTAAGCCAATGATGAGTTCCAGTCATTTGGTGGCTTTGAAATGCAATAATACTCAAAATTTCTACTCTGGGGACACAGATTGGGGTTGAAGAGTTTAGTTTTGGAACCAAGGTTAAGACTTGCATAACGGAATAAAGACAAGTAAAATCCTTCATTTTAGGAAAAGAAAATAAATAAAGGCTCTCAACACTAAAGAGGATGATCGGCTCAAACTCCAGTCTCCTTGTTTGATTTCTTAGGGTTTAAAGATTAAAAGAATACATAGGAGTAGAAAGGTACACAAGGTGATTTCAGATTACTAAGAGATAAAATATTGGAACATTTATCAGCATTTGGATTCTAAAAGAAGGGTTCTAGTAATAAGTTTTCCCCAACTCTCAAAATTTAAATAGCCCAAATTAAAGAAAATGATGTTTGTTCTTTTTGAAACACTATGTGGGAAAAAGTTCAGTTTGGAGACAAGCTTCTTATCTTAATTTATGATTAAGTCAAACACTGCAGTTTTGTTTAGTTTGGGTATAACATAAAAATGTCAACGCTGACTTTTCTAATTTCCCCTCGGGGATCAATAAAGTATCTTTGAATTTGAATTGAATTGAATTAAAATACTTCTTTGCATTTAACTTGAAATTCTGCAATACAGCTGCGATCAAATTGAGCCAAACAAAAAGAGAATTATAACAATAACTCTCAGGATTGTAGTTATTATTATAAAGTTACAGAACAAAGAATTAGCAAAAGATTTCAGCATCAGTGAATTTGGATTCATTTAAGAGAAAACTGTTGTTGTGCTTCTAAATACTTTGAGATTTTGTTGGACTATGTAAACTCACTTTTAAAAAAAGGATCCTGAAGATTGTCATAACTAAATTGATCAATTATAGCATTAAAAGATATGGCTGAGAAAACATATTCTGAAAAAAGATTGTTAAAAATTTCTTTGAATTCTTGAAGCTTCAAATTTGGCCATTTGTCTGTCTTTGATGTTTTGTCTTTGTTTTGTTGGAATTAATGTTTGTTTATATGTTGCATGAAACAATAATCCATGTTTAGAATAATGTTTCTAAATCCCAGATTGATTAAACTTTGAGTTTTCAGGAGGGTTAAGAAGCAGCTTGTTTCTGAGGTAGGTGCATGTTAACAGTTTTGTAGTTTAAGGTTCACTAAGATGGGTTTGAATGAAGAAACTGTGGGTCCCGCCCATAGGCTGCCAATCAACGGTTAGTTCTGCCTGACTCCGCCCACCTACCAGGTTGATTCATGCCTTTGCTCCCATGGTAACGCTCAGCACCTCCCTTCCTGAGTTTTAACACTGTTTAAGAGACAATAGATTCAAAATGCTTGTAGTGATTGTTGCCTTAATAACATGTTTTTTTTGGATGTAGGATGACTTTTAGATTTATGTGTTTTACTATTAAAAGGTTTAAACTAATTTGAAGAATTAGTTTTGCATACAGAATCATTGGTAATTTATTGGATTGAAAGTTTTCCCTGGTGCCATTAAGCTAACTGACAGTTCAAGATATGCCAAAAGTAAGGAATATATTTCTGATAAACAGTCCGAGTTATGATTTCATACTTGGTTGGAGTTATTTATTAGATTCGAATTTGTAGGGTTTATGCATCTGAATTACATTAGATGTCCATTAATCTAAAACTTATCTTCATACAAGACAAATCAGGATGATATGTGACTAATTTCTAAGTGAAAATATACAACGACTGAAGTTTGTGTTTTGTTGTTAATGGAAGTGAGTTACAGTTAAAAACATCTGGATTTTCTTTATGCTGCTTTTGTTAAATTCAAAGTGGCACATAGTTATGTCAGAATTCATTTCTTTGGTTCTATCTAATGTGATCTTGGTTACTAGAACATTCTTGTTTAAACCTTTTGCTGGATTGTCGCATGGGTTGGACCCTGCGCCAGAAGGGGGGAATGTCAGAATAAAGTAACATGGAGACATTTCCAAGATCAATTTCTTCCACATTTTTGTGTGAAGATAGGATGTTGTTTTACTGTCAAAACCTGTCCACTGTGTTTTCTCAGGTTTCACAGATGGTGAAGGCTGCATTACCAGAGACAGCCACTTCCACCCTCCAGTCCTTTATTCCTGGTGACTGGATTCTGCTCAGAGAATTTAGGAGAAAACACTGGAAGTCCAGGCGCTGGAATGGCCCATATCAGATCCTACTAGACACCCAGGAAAGCTGCAGGAAAGCTCTAGCTCCTCCAGCTTCATCTGGCTTCCAGGACACAAGTCATCTTCCAACTGGATCATCCACGGCCTGAAAGGTGTGAGGACAGCGGACCACCACAAGACAAAGAACTGTAAGCGGATCACTGGCGAGTGATTGAACAGGTGGTTGAAGAACACTGTTCTTACAAGGGCACAATAATCCCTTGGGCAGTGCAACGTTATTTCAGAATCTACTTAAGGCCATCGCATTGCCTGAAAGTTAGAAATCATAAAGTCATTTGCCTCACTGCACACACACCACAGTGAGACACACATAGAAAACATACAGGGAAGACCTCTACACATTTGCACATAACGTTTCTCTGGATGATGGACTGGTGACGTCTGCAACAGAGAGAGAGTCAAACATGCGCCATGATGCTTATTCTCCTTAACTTCTTAACATTTGGTGGCTACTAGGGGCTCCTTTGCCTGGACAGCGAGGGTCAGCCAAATTCTTTTCTCCCACTTTGACAGCGAAACTGACTCTGAGGAGGAAATCTTGGATGCTTTTATCTAACTTTCATGTTTATTGCTTGATATCTATCATTATGGCACAAATTCAAAATGTGTTCATTTCCGCCGTTGTTATAATTTGTTTTCTTTGAGGAAAAAACTGTTTGCTTTCAGTATCAGAAGGAAGGAGTTGTAATGGAAATTATTTTATTAAGTGTTCCAAAGTGTATGACCTTTGGGTTACCTCACTCCCCTGAACATCTTTTAGTGGTGGAAGCTGTAAAAGCCATTATCAGAAGTTTAATGGTTAAGGCCATTTGTTAGGGTGATGCCTTTGGAAGAGCAGATGTTGTTCCTAGGTAACCTTCTCACCTCTGAACCCGAGAACGGTCTAGGGTCATAAAGCACAAACTCTTTTAAGTGGTGATAACACCCATATACTCTTTAAATACTGTGTGTAAATGTTGACACCACACTAAACCCAAAAGCAGATGATTATGATGACATGTTGTAAATGAATATATCTTCCATGCCTGAGTGTATTCATAATTGTACTTCATAAAATGACCTTATAGCAGAAAATTGAAAGAAGTTGCTGTTTAAGTAAAGTGAGAAAAAGTGCAATGATGATATGAACAAGGCTTGTTTTAATTCTTTTATTTTTTATTCTTACATTTTATTTCTTTGCTTTATAATTGTTTTACTCTGCCATGATTGGTGGTCGCCTGGCGGAGGGTCCGTGTAAGTGTTTCCCACAAAATAATCTGTTTTCCGTCCTGTGCTTACACAGTGTTTCATTTTACATGTATTTACTCATGACTTATTTGTGATAAAACAGGGGGGAACTGTTAGGGTTTTTACGACTTTTTGTATTGTTTATCACTCATCTAAGTGCTTTTCCCTCCTTACATGTTGCAGGAGGGGAGATGGTCACAAGAATGAGTTATGCTTTTATTACTAGCAGCATCTGGGGGCTATACACCAGGTGCCCACTTCCCACCTCCTGTTTGTTTATAATCAAGACAGATGGACCCTAACCTTTCTGACCCCACACACACACACATATACACCCCCACCCTGAATGATGTTTGAACTGTGTGTGACCAAGCATGTATAAATAAAGAGAGAGGGGGATAATACTTCGTAGTCTGTAGTGCACAGCTACCCTTGCAAGTAAAACTGACTCGGTGTCTTTCCTTACCTCTGAGTTGATTAAATACAGGTCCTTCTCAAAATATTAGCATATTGTGATAAAGTTAATTATTTTCCATAATGTCATGATGAAAATTTAACATTCATATATGTTAGATTCATTGCACACTAACTGAAATATTTCAGGTCTTTTATTGTCTTAATACGGATGATTTTGGCATACAGCTCATGAAAACCCAAAATTCCTATCTCACAAAATTAGCATATTTCATCCGACCAAAAAAAAAAAGTGTTTTTAATACAAAAAACGTCAACCTTCAAATAATCATGTACAGTTATGCACTCAATACTTGGTCGGGAATCCTTTGGCAGAAATGACTGCTTCAATGCGGCGTGGCATGGAGGCAATCAGCCTGTGGCACTGCGGAGGTCTTATGGAGGCCCAGGATGCTTCGATAGCGGCCTTTAGCTCATCCAGAGTGTTGGGTCTTGAGTCTCTCAACGTTCTCTTCACAATATCCCACAGATTCTCTATGGGGTTCAGGTCAGGAGAGTTGGCAGGCCAATTGAGCACAGTGATACCATGGTCAGTAAACCATTTACCAGTGGTTTTGGCACTGTGAGCAGGTGCCAGGTCGTGCTGAAAAATGAAATCTTCATCTCCATAAAGCTTTTCAGCAGATGGAAGCATGAAGTGCTCCAAAATCTCCTGATAGCTAGCTGCATTGACCCTGCCCTTGATAAAACACAGTGGACCAACACCAGCAGCTGACACGGCACCCCAGACCATCACTGACTGTGGGTACTTGACACTGGACTTCTGGCATTTTGGCATTTCCTTCTCCCCAGTCTTCCTCCAGACTCTGGCACCTTGATTTCCAAATGACATGCAGAATTTGCTTTCATCCGAAAAAAGTACTTTGGACCACTGAGCAACAGTCCAGTGCTGCTTCTCTGTAGCCCAGGTCAGGCGCTTCTGCCGCTGTTTCTGGTTCAAAAGTGGCTTGACCTGGGGAATGCGGCACCTGTAGCCCATTTCCTGCACACGCCTGTGCACGGTGGCTCTGGATGTTTCTACTCCAGACTCAGTCCACTGCTTCCGCAGGTCCCCCAAGGTCTGGAATTGGCCCTTCTCCACAATCTTTCTCAGGGTCCGGTCACCTCTTCTCGTTATGCAGCGTTTTCTGCCACACTTTTTCCTTCCCACAGACTTCCCACTGAGGTGCCTTGATACAGCACTCTGGGTAACAGCCTATTCGTTCAGAAATTTATTTCTGTGTCTTACCCTCTTGCTTGAGGGTGTCAATAGTGGCCTTCTGGACAGCAGTCAGGTCGGCCGTCTTACCCATGATTGGTGTTTTGAGTGATGAACCAGGCTGGGAGTTTTAAAGGCCACGGGAATCTTTTGCAGGTGTTTAGAGTTAACTCGTTGATTCAGATGATTAGGTTCATAGCTCGTTTAGAGACCCTTTTAATGATATGCTAATTTTGTGAGATAGGAATTTTGGGTTTTCATGAGCTGTATGCCAAAATCATCCGTATTAAGACAATAAAAGACCTGAAATATTTCAGTTACTGTGCAATGAATCTAAAATATATGAATGTTAAATTTTCATCATTACATTATGGAAAATAATTAACTTTATCACAATATGCTAATATTTTGAGAAGGACCTGTAATACTTATCAGCCTCTCTATGGCTACATTAGCCTGACAGTCGTTTGTTTTTCAAGGTAAACCACTCTCAGAGATCAAATGAAACGCCTCTGAAGATCTGGATTATTGCAAAGGAGGATGGAGAAGTCATTGCTGGTCATTGCAATTGCATGGTAGGGTAAGTAATTTATGAATGCTATTATGTAAACCATGATATCACACATGTACAGCTAGTATACTGCCAGTATTCTTCCAAACCAGAGGTTAGAAACATGCTTCACGGTTAAACCTGTCAATTAATTTAATGTAATATTTCGTATTATATTAAGTAGACTAGATTGTATATCAAAATGTGATGATATAGATGTAATGCTGCCCCTGGTAGATTGCATTCTTCACAAACTATCAGGATCGTGTTCTCATGTAGGGGCAGTACTATTTTCCACTGAAGCTGGGGTAAAGATGTGAGATAGAGCTTCTTGCACTACAGAGAATTGCAAGTCGCTGATGCCATCCCATGTAAAAAAGGTAGGGTGACAGAATGGTTTTTGGACACTGTGTCACAATAGGCTAAATTAAGATGGTAACAAACAAATGTTTATGTTGTCCCCCATTGCTTATGTATTTGCTCCGGTGGATAAAGATACTATGTATTTATTGATCCCAGAACTTGAAAATGATTGGGCAGCAGCATAACATACAGAAATACAATAAAAAAATATATCTTTCAAATCACAATATGCCGTAGATGCAGACAACAAGATATCATCTTTATGGGGATAGTCACAATTCACTAACTGACACTTTCTGTGCACATGGAGTGTTCATATAATAACAACTATGATTTTAATCTTGACAGGATTTTACCTGGTTTAATACAATTAATATAGCCCAAGGATTTTTATAATCATACTAAATAGCTAAGACCCACAAAAACATAGTTTGGCATTGCAATCCTGTGACGATAGGCTTACCATTTTGTTTGTTTGTTTACTAGCCATAATACATGCCAGATTTATACTGCATACAGATAAGTTAAAGACCACAGATATGTGGAATTGTTATCCTTTGTATTAACTTATTTTCAGATTCCTGCTTTTCCAGTAGCTATGATCGACTTGTCATCAGCAAAGTCCAAAAAACAAAAGCTTGATGGTTCCATCGACGGCAGGAGAACTGAAAACACGGTGGGGAAATCATCTCTATGTCCAAGAGTGAAGAGAGGGTAAAAAATGTATGCTAGGTTTTTTTGAGACGTTAAGCAAAAACTACCCCAGGAGTGCAGCACTGATGGCTAGGGAGCCTTACCACAAAGAATGTATCCCTAAATCCAGCATGCTACCTAAAACTATTCTTGAATACCGAACAGCAGAGACTCTGCAGCTTCCCTCGAAAGAGCTTGAAGAGCTCTGCCAGGAATTTCAGCTAGAAGAGCTCACCCTGTCCGAAGTCCAAGCTGTAGAGAGGGCAACCAGAATTCAAAGTGCAAGCAGGATTTGGTTTAAGCAAAGAGCTGGACGCATAACAGCCTCTAAGCTGAAACAAGTTCTTAAGACAAATTCCCAGCAACCATCCAAGAGCTTGATCAAGGCTATATGCTACCCAGAAGCATATAGGTTCACCACAGCTGCTACAAGGTATTTAGGGTTTGATTTAGGGTAAGACAGAGGTAAGATTGTGTTTATGAGGCTGTCCACTATGAACTAAGAACATGTTCTATGAAATGGAACGAGAGTCCACTTCACAACTATAAAGTTGTGGTCCATACTCAGTATTTTACTGTAGTCCTTCTTCAGTTAGAACACCTTCACTGTTTTCATTGTTTATTAATGGAATGGACAGCCTTGAAGGGTCATTATAAGTTATAGGGTTAAAAGGCTAGCATTATACCGGAGTAGGACCAATCACAGTGGATAGGGTAACTGCATTTAAATTAATGAAGTACCTCTAGACAAACACTAAGTAATAATTTCCTGTTTATGTTTTGTATTGTATTGTTTAGTTATGGAAGAAAACATGAATCCCAAGCAAGAGGAGCGTATGAGTAGCTGATGGGTCGGGAGCATATTGGCTTCTCGTGTATGGACAGTGGTCTCTGGCTGAACCCCAAGTGGCCGTACATGGGGTCTCTCTTAATAATGAATTAGCAAAGTCATTATTATTATGATATATAAGTTTTCATTTCATCTGAGTACAAGACATGGGCTTTCACACTTTTGAATGTAGTACTCGATTCTTGTGTCTCATTCATCAGACTTGATTAGTATTTATTTCTGTCTGGTAGAGAAATGGCCGGACCTCTTTCAATAAGTCTGTTAACCGAACTAGGCACAAAATGCATTTGTTAATCTATTCTATCTAATCTGTTTATGTCTTTCTGTGATTTTAGTGCCCCCACTCTCAAAGATGAGGCCAATCTACGCTCGTGTGCCGATCAAAAGGGCTTCTGCCTTATCAATGATGGGAGTAATCTCACACTTGAACAAAGTCACGACTACTACGATCAAGTTCAGGCACAGCTTCACATTGTAGATGCTGAATACTGTGACTTTGTAGTGTGGAACCAGAATGATATTTTTGTTGAAAGAATTTTGCCGGATCTGGAATTTTGGGATGAAGTTATTCCTAAAGTTGAATGCTTTTTTAGGAACAGTCTACTTCCAGAAATACTAGGACAAGTTACACAGGTACATGAGTAATATCCTAGGATATAGCCTTAGGTTTAGGCACTTTTAAAAGTGGGTTGTTGTGATATAGAGGTGAGAGTAGATGATGTTTAATATTGTTATGACGCAGTCTTGTTCTTTGAGAGTTCTGGCTGTTGTGTAGTTTGTTTACTGAAATGATTAAACGGCATTTAGAAAACAATAAATCACATGGGTTTATTCACAAGATTAGATTTGTCAAATTGTTTTATAATTACAAGAACAATGTAATAATAAGCATGAACATATCATTTGAAAACATATTTACAGACTGACCAACGTGTGAGGGCTCAGGTACTGAACTGATTATATCTCCTGTCTTCTCCGCCTTACCCCAATGGGACAACAGACTCCGAAAGATTAGATAAGACACAGCAAATAACTCCAATCTTGTCAATCAATGCTAGTGTTTCACCTGACTTTGTTGCCATATGTTATATGGGCATAGCTTTGTTCTGCAGAATCTGATATTTTCTTTTGATTAAACCTATGACTCTCTGAACATGAATATGCAAATTAGCTATTTTTCTAGTTTCTGCCACCTCAAATGCTGATAGCTGTTTTCTTCCCTTGGTGAATGCAGGTATCTGTAGTGAAGCACAATAAAATCCCACACTATCACCTATATTGAACCCACGATCTGCTAGGACAATATCTCCAGGTAACAGGTTTTCCAGGAGGCCACTCTCTAATGTGATCTGTTTATCACTAACTCTCCCTCCCCAAGCACAAGATATACAAGTGACATAGCCTTGGGGTGCAACACCAATAAGAAATTTAACAGTTTGGTGATGCTTGTAGTTAGACCATGTTTGTGCTTTCACAGCAACTCTATGTCCAAATGCCTGTTTAAATGCCATTGTCATTGTGGCCTGAAGTACATGTCGCTCTGGCCACTCAATTTGAAATTCCAACCTCTGATGAAGTATGTTGATTACTTTATGCCAAACTCTAGGAGCAGTGACCACAGAGATCTTAAACCTAAAAGCGAAATCTTTGAGCGGAAGATTTAGTCTGAGCCTCATCAAAACTAAAATGAACTGTTCAAATTTAGACAGCACAGAAATAGGACCACAGGTGATGTGAGCACAGCTCAAAAATCTGAAGCAAAACTAAGAAATCGGGTAGCCCCGTGTAAAACTTTGTCTTGTCTCGTTTTTTTCAAAGGACTCCTGTTGAACTCTGTCTCCAGTGCTTCGATTCGAAGATCTGCCAGCTCTGTTGTGTTCTGTCACAGAACATCCTCCATCTTTTCAAAGTCATCCATTGTTAGTTCAGTCTGGCATCTGGCATCTACGTAGCCTGTAATATAGCAGTGGGGAGGATATACCTTAACGAATATGAATTATGTGATTTGTTGTGTAACAATTTTTTTGACAATGTTTTTTACAAACATGCAAGCCCTCTGGTTCAATTATACAGGGATGTACACAAAATTCAATTTCTATGTTTCTTTATGTTTTCATTTCCACGGATGGGTATTCATAATCTTTTCTAAAATATATTCAAATTGAAATATGACCTAATGTTAGAAATTATTATTTTTATACACCATCTAACCCTCCAAGCACATAGGTGTACATAGCTGACATACAATATCATATAAAATATATGATTATTTTCATATACAATAGCATTTGAAATGTTTAATAATGATGCTTGTTACACATATTACCTTGATCATTTAATGTCCCGTTTCCGCTGACCACCTCTGATTGTGGGACTGTTGGACCAGTACCTGTCTCCTCAGGGTTCATATGCGGGTGCTCAGCTGACAGATCCAACATAGCCTCAGCACATTCCGACCTTCTTTGTTGTTCTCCCTTTAGCTTCGTCCTCTGATATCGTTGAAGAGATGCCTCTGATCTGGGCTTAGACTGTTGGTGACCGAGGTTTACTGTTGGAGCCCAGTCTACCGACTCGACGTCACCCAAAGAGCTAGGGCAGCCTAAAAAGTCCAGATAGAATCCATATTAGACTTATAGTAGCTTAACAATCATTACTACATAAATAGGCATTTCACAACAAACTAATGGTAAACAGAACCACAAACAAAGAAGTTGGACTGCTACTTACCGCTGACGAAGTGGTTGCTAAAGATACGCGCATTAGCAGATTCTGCTCCTCCCGACCCCAGACGTAGATTTATAATCCACTTTTTACGTCAATTTTCAGTTAGTTTTTTTTACATCTTTCACCTTTATGAACGACAACCTTTGGCACTCGATAATAATGCTTTTCCTTTTCTCTGCTGGAGCGATTGGAGCAGCCGTAAACTGCACAAAACATGGGCATATTTACAGATGGCAAATCCTCGGCTACTTCACTTCCTGCCCTCCATCTGCATTTCGCACTCTTGCGGTATAGCTATATGACATCACGTGAAAGCTTGCTATTAATAACTCGTATTAAACAACATTGTTCATGGTATTTTCTTGATTGGGAAACTGAAACCTAGATGGATGCTGCTATTATTGAACAACCATTCCTTTCTTTGTTTCTTAAAGATTAAATACAAATATACAAAATGTGATTCTTCAATGAAAAGGTTTTAACAAATGGAGAACCTTTGATCCTACCGCCTCAATCTTAGGAAGCCCATGTGAATGATTTAATGCATTCAAGATCTTCGAATAATTGTCTTGTTGCACAAAATGGGAGCAAAGTGTGAACATCAGTACAAAATGGTAAAAGGGATGGCTAGGTAGTGATCATGGGAGTACAGTAAAAAAAAGAAAAAGTTTATGACAGTACAAACACATTACAGAGAGACGGTATGTGTCGTTTTTGGAAAGGTCTTTTTTTTTTTAAGGTGTTGGGGTAAACAAGCAATGTTAGTTGCAAGCTTCCATCTGAATTAAAAAGAACAATTTAACTACAGTTTGCAATTAATCATGATACCCTTGTGTCTGAATCTCAGCAGGTGGGTGCTTTCTTTGTGGAGTTTGTATGGCTTTCTAACTCATACCTAACACTTGCATGTTACGGTAACTGGTCAGTATACATGACCCTTAGTTGTAACTAAGGATCACCAAGGCTGTTTCCCTGTGTGTCTCAGTGATGGACAAGTGATCTGTCCAGAATCTGCCCTGCCTCTCATTCTATTGTCCAATGAAGATGGCCACTAGTCAACAGTGGATATACAAAATAAATAGGAGAATGGGTAGGCTTAAGATGTGAACCAAATTCCACCATTAGGACAGTAATAAACCTTGGTGCAACCTAATCGTTATTCAATTTGGATATCTCTGCTTTAACCATTGCACAACAAAATGCTCATCAGACAGCAAAGAGAAATCATCAGCGTGGTAAAGTATCTTGAGGGATCTACTTCTTTTTGAAGCATTGTTGGCAACATTTTTTATTTTTTTATTTTAAATACAGTACTCAGCCAAGTGGTGTGAAGAACCAAACCTGTACTTTTCAAGGTTCCGGTTCTGGTTCCTGGCGATTCTTGAGTCCACTGTATGGACTCAGGCTCCCTCCTATTAAAAAACTTGCATGGCGGGTGTGGTGCTAGCGCAGTGGTAGAGCATGTATAGGAGATTCAGCCCTCAATACAGCTGTGCCCTGGAATGAGTCCCAGCCATGGTGACCAGTGCTGCATCTCCTCCCCCTCTGTTCATCTTAAGCTGGAGAATCAGTAGCACCATCAGAGCTGTTATGAGATTAGATTGTTTATATTGTTCAAACTCTCTAAAATGTATCAAGTTTCATATTTTAGAAAAGGGTGTAGTTTTGTGACCATGAACAGGTGTCAGTCGTAATTTTGGAATTATTTGGTCCCAGGACCATGCTTTTTTCCACATTCTACAAGAAGTGTGAGGACCTGAAATAAGATTATTTGTCTAAAATAGCTAAATGCATTTTTTTTTACCCTGATACATTAAGCCAGTGAAATATTAATAAAGACACTTGGTCACTGCTATGAATTTATTTTTCAGACAAATAAAAACATGATATTTCTACAACTGTTGCACTGGTAATTCATTTTGGGTTATTTTTAAAAAGCTCTTAACTGGATACTGCTTCTACTTCTACTATTTGTAAATGTTCAATGTGTACCTAGAGCATGTTGGGACCTCACAATGCTATACATAAACTTGAAACCCGATAGATAGTTAAATGCACTGTGTAAAATACATACGTTTTTTCACTGTATGACATTGAATCAGACCAAACATGTTTTAGGTCAGTTAGGACAACCAAAATAATCTCTATGTGTGAAATCATGAAAAAATAGCCAAGTTATAAGGCAGAAAATTGTGGACTTGCATAAAATGTCCAAATGCCTGAAGGTGCAGAATTTATCATTCATATGTTTTGGTTCACTTGAAAAAATAAATGCAATCATGAGGAAAGAAAATCTCAAGATATCAGCCAGAAAGTCTAAGCTTGGGTGCAAATTCGGGCTGCACAATACATTGCAAAATGATCATTATTGCAATATAATTATATGCAGTATCATTATGGCTAAAAACTGCTTGGAATGCAATTCATGTTACCTAATTATATAGTTAATATTGCATAGGTTCTCTGTGCCAAAATATATGTAGTGGTGTTGTTTATTGGAGCAGAAAATGTTTTAGGAGGGCATTAAGATCTTCTAATGCATAAGTTGTTTCCTTGCAAAAACAGCTAAATGTAGCCAGATGCAACCTTTACATAGATTCATGTTGTTGAGGTAGAACATCATTAATTTATTTTTTCCCAGTAGCTAGATAGACTACTCACTGTCTGGAGTCTGTGTTTGCTATGAATCCAAAGCAGAAATAAATAGAAGCTGTTCAACTAAGAATGTGTTTATCGCAAGCCTTATCATCACTGCAGCATTCACCAACTTTATCACATATCTTGTGTTTTCCTAATTTTCTCCAGTCCTAGTGGGTGTTACGAATGGAAAATGACCCTAAGCACACAATCAAATTAGTCACAAAATGGTTTAAGGACAACAAAGTGAATCATTTGCTGTGGCCATTACAAAGCCCTGATCTCAATCCCATAGAAAATTTGTTGACAGAGCTAAAAAGGTTTGTGCGAGCAAGACGGCCTTCAAACTCATTTACACCAGTTTTGTCGGGAGGAAAGCGCCAAACTTCCAATGAACTATTAATGAGGATCTTGTCAAAGGAAACCCAATTAACACAGTTTGAAATGCAAATCTACCATATGCTAGGGAACTGTGTGGAAACTTCAAAATGTAAACAAAATAATAAATAAATCTCAAACAATGATCTCTAATTATTGACATTTAGCAACTACCCATAATTTAGGGAGCCCTGGGTAAACTACACCACTAGTATGGTTAGACATGAGTGCTGAAGAGATGAACATAAGTGGAAGAAATACAAGCTGTCATTTCAAATGTAGCAGGACTGTTCTTATCGCTATAAGGCAACATTCAAAGAGAAAGTATTTCTCAAATGTTATTGTGTTTGTCACAAACTACATGTTTAATTTAATGCTCATAATTATGTTCTACAGGTCCTTCTCAAAATATTAGCATATTGTGATAAAGTTAATTATTTTCCATAATGTCATGATGAAAATTTAACATTCATATATTTTAGATTCATTGCACACTAACTGAAATATTTCAGGTCTTTTATTGTCTTAATACGGATGATTTTGGCATACAGCTCATGAAAACCCAAAATTCCTATCTCACAAAATTAGCATATCATTAAAAGGGTCTCTAAACGAGCTATGAACCTAATCATCTGAATCAACGAGTTAACTCTAAACACCTGCAAAAGATTCCTGAGGCCTTTAAAACTCCCAGCCTGGTTCATCACTCAAAACCCCAATCATGGGTAAGACTGCCGACCTGACTGCTGTCCAGAAGGCCACTATTGACACCCTCAAGCAAGAGGGTAAGACACAGAAAGAAATTTCTAAACGAATAGGCTGTTCCCAGAGTGCTGTATCAAGGCACCTCAGTGGGAAGTCTGTGGGAAGGAAAAAGTGTGGCAGAAAACGCTGCACAACGAGAAGAGGTGACCGGACCCTGAGGAAGATTGTGGAGAAGGGCCGATTCCAGACCTTGGGGGACCTGCGGAAGCAGTGGACTGAGTCTGGAGTAGAAACATCCGGAGCCACCGTGCACAGGCATGTGCAGGAAATGGGCTACAGGTGCCGCATTCCCCAGGTCAAGCCACTTTTGAACCAGAAACAGCAGCAGAAGCGCCTGACTTGGGCTACAGAGAAGCAGCACTGGACTGTTGCTCAGTGGTCAAAAGTACTTTTTTTCGGATGAAAGCAAATTCTGCATGTCATTCGGAAATCAAGGTGCCAGAGTCTGGAGGAAGACTGGGGAGAAGGAAATGCCAAAATGCCAGAGGTCCAGTGTCAAGTACCCACAGTCAATGATGGTCTGGGGTGCCGTGTCAGCTGCTGGTGTTGGTCCACTGTGTTTTATCAAGGGCAGGGTCAATGCAGCTAGCTATCAGGAGATTTTGGAGCACTTCATGCTTCCATCTGCTGAAAAGCTTTATGGAGATAAAGATTTCATTTTTCAGCATGACCTGGCACCTGCTTACAGTGCCAAAACCACTGGTAAATGGTTTACTGGCCATGGTATCACTGTGCTCAATTGGCCTGCCAACTCTCCTGACCTGAACCCCATAGAGAATCTGTGGGATATTGTGAAGAGAACGTTGAGAGACTCAAGACCCAACATTCTGGATGAGCTAAAGGCCGCTATCGAAGCATCCTGGGCCTCCATAAGACCTCAGCAGTGCCACAGGCTGATTGCCTCCATGCCATGCCGCATTGAAGCAGTCATTTCTGCAAAAGGATTCCCGACCAAGTATTGAGTGTATAACTGTACATGATTATTTGAAGGCTGACGTTTTTTGTATTAAAAACACTCTTCTTTTATTGGTCGGATGAAATATGCTAATTTTGTGAGATAGGAATTTTGGGTTTTCATGAGCTGTATGCCACAATCATCCAAATTAAGACAATAAAAGACCTGAAATATTTCAGTTAATGTGCAATGACACAAAAATATATGAATGTTAAATTTTCATCATTACATTATGGAAAATAATGAACTTTATCACAATATGCTAATATTTTTAGAAGGACCTGTAAATACTAAAGAATTCCCCCAAGGCTTGTCAGACATTTCTTAGTGAAAAAGGTGAATAACATCAGGAGTCTTATCAATCCTTGCTTTTGACCTCATATCTCTATCCCTTGCTGTGCTCATTTGTACCAGTTTGAGACTGTGACTTCTCTGTGAGCTAGAGAGGTTGTAACCTTTTAATCTTCATCCATCACTTAAACTACTAATAAAAAATTAAAACCAAGTCAGATTATTGTGAAGCTTTTTTAGTTTGATTCACAATAATTTAAATTCAGCGAAAACCCAGCCAAGGCAAAAAGCTGCAATATGTCTTGTGTTACTTTAACTTTAAGTGACTTGTAAACTGTAACTATAGCTGTAAACTATCTGATGAAAATTAAACTATTTAGTGCCTGGGCTACAGACCCCAATGGTTCACACCCTAAAAACGCCTCTGCTTTATAAGTTAATTTGTTCCATTTGATGGAGCTCTTAACTGGAATTATTCATATGTAGAATCATTGAAATTAATTGAAATACAAATAATCCATTCAAGACCCAGAGAAACACCATGATGAAGCATTCAAGAAAATGAAGGTGCTCTAAAAATGTAACCTATTTGGTTCTGTGTTAGAAAAAAGATGAAATAAAGGTTAGCCTTTTATTAATTGTTGAATTGATGTGAAACAGAGAAACTGCAGAATAAATACAAAGAAAATAGGAAAGTTAATTAAAAACATTAAAAGCAGGTGAATACATTTCTAAAACAGGAATGCTAACTTTGCTGACTTCTTTTCTCATCCCAGCTGCTTCACACTCGGCTGCAAACTGTTCCAGTGACAGCTGTAGATCACAAGCTGATGAAGCCAATAGGACCACATCATCCGCAAAACAGAAAATTCTTTCAATAAAAGTTGTATTTATTAGAATGAAAAAAGCTGTCGGTCCAGACGTACAAGGAATTAATACATTGACTGTCTAACTATAACCAAATATTTATGGAGTAGAGGATGGCAGCATCACTTAGCTTCTGGGAGACAGCATCCAAACCTAGAACTGCGGTCTCTCCTTCTACAGAGCTGTCTGCATAAAAGTACGAAAAATTTAAACAATCTTCGGGAAATATGTATTTTTTATGTACATGGAAAATTTAAAGTGCTCTGATTATCAGTACTACATTAAAATACAGGGGTTGGACAATGAAACTGAAACACCTGGTTTTAGACCACGATAATTTATTATTATGGTGTAGGGCCTCCTTTTGCGGCCAATACAGTGTCAATTTATCTTGGGAATGAAATATACAAGTCCTGCACAGTGGTCAGAGGGATTTTAAGCCATTCTTCTTGCAGGATAGTGACCAGATCACTACGTGATACTGGTGGAGGAAAACGTTTCCTGACTCGCTCCTCTTAAACACCCCAAAGTGGCTCAATAATATTTAGATCTGGTGACTGTGCAGGCCATGGGAGATGTTCAACTTCACTTTCATGTTCATCAAACCAATCTTTCACCAGTCTTGCTGTGTGTATTGGTGCATTGTCATCCTGATACACGGCACCGCCTTCAGGATACAATGTTTAAACCATTGGATGCACATGGTCCTCAAGAATGGTCCGGTAGTCTTTGCCAGTGACGCGCCCATCTAGCACAAGTATTGGGCCAAGGGAATGCCATGATATGGCAGCCCAAACCATCACTAATCCACCCCCATGCTTCACTCTGGGCATGCAACAGTCTGGGTGGTATGTTTCTTTGGGGCTTCTCCACATTGTAACTCTCCCAGATGTGGTGGACTCATCAGAGTACAATACATGTTTCACATTGTCCACAGCCCAAGATTTGCGCTTATTGCACCATTGAAACCGACGTTTGGCATTGGCATGAGTGACCAAAGGTTACCTACCAAAGGTCACTATAGCAGCCCGGCTGTGTATATTGACCCTGTGGAGCTCCCGACAGACAGTTCTGGTGGAAACAGGAGAGTTGAGGTGCACATTTAATTCTGCCGTGATTTGGGCAGCCGTGGTTTTATGTTTTTTGGATACAATCCGGGTTAGCACCCGAACATCCCTTTCAGACAGCTTCCTCTTGCGTCCACAGTTAATCCTGTTGGATGTGGTTCGTCCTTCTTAGTGGTATGCTGACATTACCCTGGATACTGTGGCTCTTGATACATCACAAACACTTGCTGTCTTGGTCACAGATGCGCCAGCAAGACGTGCACCAACAATTTGTCTTCTTTTGAACTCTGGTATGTTACCCATAATGTTGTGTGCATTTCAATATTTTGAGCAAAACTGTGCTCTTACCCTGCTAATTGAACCTTCACACTCTGCTCTTACTGGTGCAATGTGCAATCAATGAAGACTGGCTACCAGGCTGGTCCAATTTAGCCATGAAACCTCCCACACTAAAATGACAGGTGTTTCAGTTTCATTGTCCAACCCCTGTAGTTGTCTTACAGAACTTTGATGAAATAGTTTATAATACTGCCAACAATAACTTAAAATGTCAAACATTTGTGGCGAAAAATATTCCGTTTTATTTTCTGGTACTTATGGTTTTTCATTACATACCTACTAAATGTAACAGGAAGTGGATTGGCTGGTACACTGGTGTAGTCAGAACCACCTGGAACTCAACCCACTCAAGACTGTGGAGATGATGGTGGACTTTCGGAGAACACCACCCCCACATACCCCCCTCACCATCCTCAAGAACACTATGTCTGCTTTGGACCACTTCTGGTTCCTAGGAACCACCATTTCTCAAAACCTGAGATGGTCCTCACACATTCTCACAATGTTCTGAAGAAATCCTAGCAGAGACTGTACTTCCTGAGGCAAATCAAGAAGTACAAGCTACCACAAAGGCTGCGGGTCATCTTCTACACTGCCATAATTGAGTCTGTCCTGTCTTTGTCAATCTCACTGTGGTTTGGCTCATTCACAAACCAGTACAGGTCCAGACTGCAACGAACAATCAGGTCTGCGCCGAGAGTCATCAGGTCTGACCTTCCATCTATCCAGCACTATCCAGCGCTGTCTGCTAAAATCAACTGCCACAGAGGCAGTTTCTGTGACAGCTGCCTCTCTGGCAGCTGTCCCCCAGGCTGTTTCTCTGATGAACACTTGACAGTCAGAGTTCCAGAATAACACTGTGCATACTGCGACTGATCTCATGTTAGATTACATTGTAAAGTCAAGTGAATATATATGTACATTTAGAAAAGATATTCTTCATTATTGAGAGCAAAGTTTACTGGAGTGAAATACCTTGTTTGTTTGTGCAAACCTGGCAATAAAGCTGATTCTTATTCTTACATTCACAAGTCTGTGCACTAATGTGAGAACATGGGTAAGGCATATTGCATATAGCATAGAGCATTTTTGTAACTTTGGAGGCGAGGGTGTTGGAATTGGAGGCCCAGCTCTGTGCTTTTGAAGAACCGGCAGATAGCAAGCAGATAGCTGAGGCCTATAAAGACATTGTCTCGCCCATGGCCAAAGTTGAATAGATTAAAAAATGATCTAAAAAGGAGCAAACCATGAAAATTACTCATGAAAATGAACACAACTCAATGTGGGCAACAATTAAATGTGGCTTATTGAACATAAGATCTCTCTCTTCAAAGACTTTGTCAGGGTCTGGGAGACTGTGGTATCCCCGGGTTGGATTCTGCTTTTTCTCCACCAAATGGAGCCACCAAGCATGGTGGTGAGGTAAACCACAGGTTCCTCTCATCTTGCCTCATCATGAGAAGGAGTATACAGGTCCTTCTCAAAATATTAGCATATTGTGATAAAGTTCATTATTTTCCATAATGTCATAATGAAAATTTAACATTCATATATTTTAGATTCATGGCACACTAACTGAAATATTTCAGGTCTTTTATTGTCTTAATACGGATGATTTTGGCATACAGCTCATGAAAACCCAAAATTCCTATCTCACAAAATTAGCATATCATTAAAAGGGTCTCTAAACGAGCTATGAACCTAATCATCTGAATCAATGAGTTAACTCTAAACACCTGCAAAAGATTCCTGAGGCCTTTAAAACTCCCAGCCTGGTTCATCACTCAAAACCCCAATCATGGGTAAGACTGCCAACCTGACTGCTGTCCAGAAGGCCACTATTGACACCCTCAAGCAAGAGGGTAAGACACAGAAAGAAATTTCTGAACGAATAGGCTGTTCCCAGAGTGCTGTATCAAGGCACCTCAGTGGGAAGTCTGTGGGAAGGAAAAAGTGTATCAGAAAACGCTGCACAACGAGAAGAGGTGACCGGACCCTGAGGAAGATTGTGGAGAAGGCCCGATTCCAGACCTTGGGGGACCTGCGGAAGCAGTGGACTGAGTCTGGAGTAGAAACATCCAGAGCCACCGTGCACAGGCATGTGCAGGAAATGGGCTACAGGTGCCGCATTCCCCAGGTCAAGCCACTTTTGAACCAGAAACAGCGGCAGAAGCGCCTGACCTGGGCTACAGAGAAGCAGCACTGGACTGTTGCTCAGTGGTCCAAAGTACCTTTTTCGGATGAAAGCAAATTCTGCATGTCATTCGGAAATCAAGGTGCCAGAGTATGGTGGAAGACTGGGGAGAAGGAAATGCCAAAATGCTAGAAGTCCAGTGTCAAGTACCCACAGTCAGTGATGGTCTGGGGTGCCGTGTCAGCTGCTGGTGTTGGTCCACTGTGTTTTATCAAGGGCAGGGTCAATGCAGCTAGCTATCAGGAGATTTTGGAGCACTTCATGCTTCCATCTGCTGAAAAACTTTATGGAGATGAAGATTTCATTTTTCAGCACGACCTGGCTCACAGTGCCAAAACCATGTACCATGGCCAGTAAATGGTTTACTGGCCATGGTATCACTGTGCTCAATTGGCCTGCCAACTCTCCTGACCTGAACCCCATAGAGAATCTGTGGGATATTGTGAAGAGAACGTTGAGAGACCCAAGACCCAACACTCTGGATGAGCTAAAGGCCGCTATCGAAGCATCCTGGGCCTCCATAAGACCTCAGCAGTGCCACAGGCTGATTGCCTCCATGCCACGCCGCATTGAAGCAGTCATTTCTGCAAAAGGATTCCCGACCAAGTATTGAGTGCATAACTGTACATGATTATTTGAAGGTTGACGTTTTTTGTATTAAAAACACTTTTCTTTTATTGGTCGGATGAAATATGCTAATTTTGTGAGATAGGAATTTTGGGTTTTCATGAGCTGTATGCCAAAATTATCCGTATTAAGACAATGAAAGTCCTGAAATATTTCAGTTAGTGTGCAATGAATCTAAAATATATGAATGTTAAATTTTCATCATGACATTATGGAAAATAATGAACTTTATCACAATATGCTAATATTTTGAGAAGGACCTGTATTAGGAGCCAGCCGCAAGCGCTTCTTCGCCTGAGTGTTACCAACAGTGGTTGGTGTTTGAGTTTGGATCCCGTTTCAGCTCAAGTCTCTGTGCTCACCTGCAAATCTTCCGTTCCTTCTTGGAGCAATTCCTGGCTAGCAGCTTCCTGGTTCTGGCTCTCTTGCTTCTCCTGTGGTCAGAACCTGCTCACCCTCCACCATGCACCTTTCTCTGGGGATTACTATCAAGACCTCTCGGATCGGATTTACTCTTCCCTGGTGGATTACACACTCCCAGAGCCTCACTCATTTCCCCCTCGGCAGATCATCCAAACAACTTCAGTAAGCTGACTCACAGCTCTTTGGTTCAATTCATCCACACCTCTCTAACCCTGCATCTCTCCACAGATGCTCCGCTGATAACCTGTCTGTGTTACAGTTCTCTAATTCCTGGCAGTTCCTGCATTCTCCTCATCTTTCAAATAAAATATTTAAACCTTTCTCCCTCTCCTGAGTGTGTTCTGCATGTGGGTGAAATCAATACCCAAAACTATGACAGTTAGTTAATGACTTGATTTGTGATAAACATATTGATTTATTTTGTCTTACAGAAACCTGACTGCAGCAAGAGGATTATGTTACTACAAATGAGTCAACTCCTTCTAACTATTTAAAATGTTACATACCTCCAAATACTGGGCGAGGAGGAGTAGCAACCATCTTTCAGTCCAATTTATTGATTAGACCCAGACCATTTAATAGCTACAACAATTTTGAATATTTATTCTTTAGTATTCCTCTTCCAAATTACAAAGCACAAGTCTGTTTGTTGTTTTGTACCATCCACCAGGCCTTTATTCTAAAATTTTAGATCAGTTTTCAGACTTCTTATCTGATTTAGTGTTAAATACAGTTAAGGTCCATATAGTGGGGGATTTTAATATTCATGTTGACACTGAAAGTGATAGCATAAATATAGCCTTTAATGCTATCTTTGACTCAATTGGCTTTGCTCAAAACATTAGCAAACCTACCCACCTTTGTCTTCATTCTCTTGACCTTGTGCTGACATATGGCAGGGAGTGTAAATAAATAACAATATTTCCTCATAACCCTACCTTGTCTGATCATTTTGTAATAACCTTTGAGTTTAATCTAACTGAGTTCTCCACACCTGAGAGAAAATTTAATTATAGTAGATCATTATCAGACAAAACCTGTAACAACCTTTAAAGAATCTGTTCCATATTTAATTTCCCCATTATACTTCGGCATAATCCCAAAAATTATTAATTCATCCTCAGTAAGTGAGACAGCATCGGAAGTAACTGTAGAAATTGATCTGTGTTTAGACTGTTTGATCCAGTAGGCCTTCCTGAGTTATGAAAAATATTAGCTTCATCTAAACCTTCAACTTGTTATTCAACAAATTATTCAAGGAACTGTTCCCTTTGATCTCCTCCCCCATTTTAGATATGATTAATTTATCATTAGTAAATGGATATGTACCAAAAGCTTTTAAGGTAGCTGTAATTGAACCTGTACTTAAGAAACCTTCTGTGATCAAGATGATTTGCTAAATAACAGACCTATATCCAATCTTCTGTTTTTATCTAAAATTCTTGAGAAATAGTTGCTAATCAATTGTGTGAGCATTTACACAGTAATAATCTGTTCGAAGAGTTTTAGTCAGGTGCGGGACTCTTTAATATATATTTGCTTCTAATAGGTAAAATATTAGGCAGCATGGGATAATTTTCCACTGTTATGCTGATGATACTCAGCTTTATTTATCCATAAATCCTGATAAGCCCAACCAGTCAGACAACAAGCATGTCTTGAAGACATAAAAACTTGGAAGACTTTAAATTTTCTGCTTCTAAATTCAGACAAGACAGAAGTTGTTGTCTTTGAACCGGAATCTTTGAAAATGAAACTGCTTAGAGAATCAGTTAATGTGGATGGCATTAATTGACCTCCGGTAATTAAGTAAAAAAAAAAAACCTCTGTAATATTGCCAAAATTAGAAATATCTTATTATCCTATCCAGGAGTGACACTGAAAAAGTAGTCCATGCATTTGTTATTTCAAGGCTGGACTATTGTAATTCTTTACTATCAGGATGTCCACAGAATGCAGTTAAAAGCCTTCAGCGGATTCAAAATGCTGCAGCAAGAGTTCTGATGAAACTTAAAAAGAGAGATCATATTTCTCCTATTTTAGCTTCCCTTCAATGGCTCCCTGTTAAATCCAGAAAATAATTTAATATTCTCCTCCTAACATATAAAACCCTTAATGATCTAGCTCCATCATACATCAGAGATCTGACTGTTCCATTTATTCATGACAGAACACTTTGTTCTCAGACTGCAGGTTTACTGGAGGTTCCTAGAGTCTCTAGAAGTAGAATGGGAGGCAGATCCTTTAGTTATCAGGCTCCTTTCCTGTGGAACCAGCTCCCAGGTTTAGTCCGTGAGGCAGACACCCTGTCTACTTTTAAGGCTAGGCTTAAAACTTTCCGTTTTGATAAAGCTTATAGTTTGAATGGCTTAGGTTATCCTGAGCTATCTGTGTAGTTATGCTGCTATAGGCTTAGGATGCTGGAGGACATAATGACCACTTTCACTCTCTTCGCTACATTCTCATACTACTCTCCAATTTTGCATTGTTTGCTGTTATTTCAGCTTTTAACTTTATGTTCTCTCTCTTTTCTCTTCCTAGAAGCTACACCTGGCCTGACTCTGTATCTACCTGTGACATCTTCCTGAAGGGGGGCATCGGCTGAGCTGCTGCCAACAACTTAATATTCTCCTTCTGCAGATGATCCCTGTCTCTCTCCTAGACATAGCTACTGCCTGAACTTTTACTGTGACTAACTGTATGTCCTCTCTTTAATACTCTAGATTTGAAAACTGACTCAGTTTTATCTGCTCATCTCTCTTTCTCTCCTAGATGAAGTCACTAAAGCAGCTGCAACTGCCTTTAACGTTTCACTTTTCTTTTACATAGAAAGTACTCCTTGAATATCTGAGAGTGGTCCAGTATTTCACAAATGTTTATAAAAGCACTCTGCAGGCCAATCTACAGGGTATAATGCACACGTTGATGTGGAATGGATTGAAACACCTGAACTCAGTGATTTTAATGGTGAGTGAATCGACTCAGTCAAAGACACTAACTACTCTTCTTAGCTATAGTTGTACATTGTTCAGGTACATTTTCTATGCATGCCCGGGAAGCTAAACAAACAGGCAGTGTGAGGTCAAGACATGCTGCCACCCAAAGGTATATTGGTTAAAAAATATACTTGGAAATAGTCAATAGATGGCAGTATATTCATGCCTTTACAAAGCACTACTTTCATTTAAAATAGGTTTTCAACATCATCAATAAACTTTATGTAAAAGCTAGTATTGTCATTCTTTTGTCATTTACAGAAATGTGGCTGTTGTATGCATTATACAAATATATAATTATTTACTGTATGTCTATTTAACAGATTTCAACAGTAGCATAACACAAGTAATGTTTTACTATAGCACGTTTAACAGACATACAGTACAGACCAAAGGTTTGGACACACCTTCTCATTCAAAGAGTTGTCTTTATTTTCATGACTATGAATATTGTAGCTTCACACTGAAGGCATCAAAACTATGAATTAACACATGTGGAATTATATACTGAACAAAAAAGTGTGAAACAACTGAAAATATGTCTTATATTCTAGGTTCTTCAAAGTAGCTACCGTTTGCTTTTATTACTGCTCCGCACACTCTTGGCATTCTGTTGATGAGCTTCAAGAGGTAGTCACCTGAAATGGTTTTCCAACAGTCTTGAAAGAGTTCCCAGAGATGCCTAGCAATTGTTGGCCCTTTTGCCTTCACTCTGCGGTCCAGTTCACCCCAAACCATCTCGATTGGGTTCAGGTCCAGTGACTGTGGAGGCCAGGTCATCTGGTGCAGCACCCCATCACTCTCCTTCTTGGTGAAATAGCCCTTACACAGCCTGGAGGTGTGTTTGGGGTCATTGTCCTGTTGAAAAATAAATAATGGTCGAACTAAACGCAAACTGGATGGAATAGCATGCCGCTGCAAGATGCTGTGGTATCTGTGCTGGTTCAGTATGCCTTCAATTTTGAATAAATCCCCAACAGTGTCACCAGCAAAGTACCCCCACACCATCACACCTCCTCCTCCATGCTTCACGGTGGGAACCAGGCATGTAGAGTCCATCCGTTCACCTCTTCTGCGCCGCACAAAGACACGGTGGTTGGATCCAAAGATCTCAAACTTGGATTCATCAGACCAAAGCACAGGTTTCCACTGGTCTAATGTCCATTCCTTGTGTTCTTTAGGCCAAACAAGTCTCTTCTGCTTGTTGCCTGTCCTCAGCAGTGGTTTCCTAGCAGCTATTTTACCATGAAGGCCTGATTGACACAGTCTCCTCTTAACAGTTGTTCTAGAGCTGCTAGAACTCTGTGTGGCATTGAACTGTTCTCTAATCTGAGCTGCTGTTAACCTGCGATTTCTGAGGCTGGTTACTTGGATGAATTTATCGTCTGCAGCAGAGGTGACTCTTGGTCTTCCTTTCCTGGGGCAGTCCTCATGTGAGCCAGTTTCTTTGTAGCACTTGATGGATTTTGCGACTGCACTTGGGGACACTTTCAAAGTTTTCCCAATTGTTCGGACAGACTGACCTCCATTTCTTAAAGTAATGATGGCCACTCGTTTTTCTTCACTTAGCTGCTTTTTTCTTGCCATAATACAAATTCTAACAGTCTATTCAGTAGGACTATCAGCTGAGTACTGTATCTATCCACCTCCTGCACAACACAACTGATGGTCCCAACCCCGTTTATAAGGCTTGAAATCCCACTTATTAAACCTGACAGGGCACACCTGTAAAGTGAAAACCATTTCAGGTGACTACCTCTTGAAGCTCATCAACAGAATGCCAAGAGTGTGTGAAGCAGTAATCAATGCAAAAGGTGGCTACTTTGAAGAACCTAGAATATAATACATATTTTCAGTTGTTTCACACTTTTTTGTTCAGTATATAATTCCACATGTGTTAATTCATAGTTTTGATGCCTTCAGTGTGAATCTACAATTTTCATAGTCATGAAAATAAAGAAAACTCTTTGAATGAGAAGGTGTGTCCAAACTTTTGGTCTGTACTGTACATATCCCATTTATTAAAGCAAACACATTAAGCAAAAGCCTATCTGAATAAAAAATGCCTTTAGTTGTTTCTTAAATGAGTGTGAGCAGCCTCATTGTCACTGCCTGAAAACCTCAGAGTTGATTTTTGTTAACAGCCTCACTGCTGCATTCTGCACAGACTAGAAGGCAAGCCATGGAGGTTTTGTTCAAACAAGTAAAAATACTGTCACAATACTCAATGAGAGGAAATAAAACGTCAACAATCAACTCTAGTTATATCTATGACACAAATGATATCAGCTTAAAAATTACTTTTAAATGAAAAAAACAGTTACAAACTAGTATTTTTACAGTGATCGTCAAAAGACAAGGAGCTGTCAAAGACACATTAAAATATATACAGCTATAATTACTTCCAGTATTAAAACATTCTCCAGCTTACTGATGGGTAAGAAATCTCACTAAATTGATGATGTTTGTCCACTAATGTTGTCTAACAGAACTTTGAGGCTTCACAGAACATCTGCATTTATACTTAGATTCAACTACACACAGTCAGACTGTTTACTAACTAGCTGAATTCCAAAGCAATTTACACTGAATAAAATTTTTTGCAATTAGATCAAAGGTGGTTGCCCTACTTTTCCGATTGTTATTAATAAAGAAAATTTAAAGGCATACATCATTTTCCTTTCACCTTACAGTTATGATCAACTTTGTGTTGCAATGTGATGTAGCTGATTGGAAAGCTGCAGTACATTAATGTTTTCAGTTTGATGTAGAAGAAGGCAACAGTTTCTGCACATCCCCCCTTTTTTGAGTTTTTTCTCAGTAGCAGAATTGTTGTCTGAGTGCCATGGAGAAGCCCAGCAGATTTACTTACGGCTAACAATATAATGCTCCACTTGATATGTATAAAAAAAACTTTATTAGAAACTGCTTTAGGATTATTTCAAATGCAATGGAGGAAGCAAAAAGGAAAAAAAGAAGCAATAAAGAGAAAGAGGTCGGGCAAAAAGGGAAAAAGGGAGAGAAGAAGTGTCATGGAGTGACATTTTGGACTTGTTGGTTTATTTTGTATTTTGATTCTCCTTATGGCTCTTTGTTTATTTCTTAAGTTATTGTTTCTATGTTCCCCTCTAGTTTCTCTGTTTACTTTAGTTCATAGTTATTCTAGTTCTTTATTTCCTCCTCTGATTTATTCTCTTGCTTAGTATGTGTTTTCTGTTTCAGTCCTTTCACCCATCCTCAGCCTTTGTATTTGTTTCACCTGTTCCTTGTCACACCTGTTCCCTGTTTCTTTGATTACCTGCCTTTTGTTCCCCTCTCTGTGCTCTGTGTATATTAGTTGTTCTGTTTGTTTAGTTCCTCGCTGGTTCCTATGTCGGTGATGTCTATGCTTCGTTTATGCTACACTATGTTTCTATGTCTATGCTTTGTCTATGCTTCGTTTATGCTACGTGTACCATGACTATGTTTTGTTTCATGCTTCGTTTTGCCATACTACCTGGAGTGTGGAATAAATTATGATGCGGCTACCGAGCTCTGTTCTGCGTTTTGGTCAGACCCACAGTCCTTCCCCGACATTAGGAACCAGCCAAAAGGAGGACCAAGCAGAACCAGAGATGATTACCTTGTTTGAGTATTTCCGACGTGCCGCGGAAAAGAGCGCACGTCTACAGATCTACAGAGCCTCAGCCGGCCGTCGCCGGGTCTACAGAGCCTCGTCATGACACGGAGGAGCCCGTGGGCGGGCTGCCTCCATTCCCACACCATGCTTTGGTGGAGCCCATGGATGGGCTGTCTCCAAGACCTGGTCCTGAGCACCTACTCAGTTTCCTCTGGGGGGTGTTACTGGAGATACGGACTGACTTTTTGACTTTGATTGACACACCAGTGCCTGACTCTTTGCCTGACTCTTTGCCTGACTCCAAGTTGGACGCCAGGGCCAAGTCTTCAGGGTTTCTGCCTGGGTCCAAGTTGGACGCCAGGGCCAAGTCTTCAGGGTTTCTGCCTGGGTCCAAGTTGGACGCCAGGGCCAAGTCTTCAGGGTTTCTGCCTGGGTCCAAGTTGGACGCCAGGGCCAGGTCTTCAGGGTTTCTGCCTGGGTCCAAGTTGGACGCCAGGGCCAAGTCTCTGAGGATCTCGCCACGTCATACACTGCTTGACTCCTCGCTTCGTGGGTTTGCCTGGCATCTGCGCTGTCGGACTCCAGGCAGCCTGCATCCTCGCTGCAGACCTCCGAGATGTCTGCATCCTCGCCGCAGACCTCCGAGACATCGGCTCCTTCATCGCTGGCTATTTCGTCACTGCCGGCCTCCGGATCATCAACCACTTCGATGGCTACTTCGTCACTGCCGGCCTCCGGATCAGCAACCACTTCGATGGCTACTTCGTCACTGCCGGCCTCCGGATCATCAACCACTTCGATGGCTACTTCGTCACTGCAGGTCTCCGGATCATCGGCCTCCTGGATTTTGTTATGCGCCCCTGGAGATTATGGACTTTGGTTTTGTTGTTTTGTTTATTGGGAGTTATTTTTGTTCTGGACTTTGGCCCTCCTCCCAAGGCCCCCCTCCGCCCACCCTGGTTTGGTGGTTTGTGTTTTGGACTCTTGCCCTCCTTCCGGGCCCCCTACGCCCGCCCTGGTCGGGTTGTTTTGAACTTTTGTTTTAGTCTCCAAGTGGTCGTCTGGAATCCGACCTTGAGGAGGGGGTTATGTCATGGAGTGACATTTTGGACTTGTTGGTTTATTTTGTATTTTGATTCTCCTTATGGCTCTTTATTTATTTCTTAAGTTATTGTTTCTATGTTCCCCTCTAGTTTCTCTGTTTACTTTAGTTCATAGTTATGTATATTAGTTGTTCAGTTTGTTTAGTTCCTCGCTGGTTCCTTGTTTCTATGTCGGTGATGTCTATGCTTCGTTTATGCTACGCTATGTTTCTATGTCTATGCTTTGTCTATGCTTCGTTTATGCTACGTGTACCATGACTATGTTTTGTTTCATGCTTCGTTTTGCCATACTACCTGGAGTGTGGAATAAATTATGATGCGGCTACCGAGCTTTGTTCTGCGTTTTGGTCCGACCCACATTCCTTCCCCGACAAGAAGTGATTAGAGAGAAAGAAGTATGTAGAGAATACAAGATAACACTCTAGAAGACTCTTTATACACCTGCAGAAACATGTATAACAACAGTGATCTCACCGAAAGTACATAGTACTAATGAATGCAAGATGTATTTAATAGTAATTGTGGCTCAATATAGATCATCTGTGTATCTGTTATCGCCTGAATCCAAACACCTGTGGGTGTGTGAGCTGCTTGTGTGTATGAGCTTTCTCCATAAAAATATTCATTAGCGAGTGAGAGGAGCCACAGACCTGCCCCCATGGACCCAAGACAGACACGGAGGAGATCTAAGCCACATCCAAAGGTCCCCCCGAGCATGGGAACCCCAGGAGGACCCACCCCCTGGGAATTTTGCAAGCCCCTCAGAGAAGAGCAGAGGAGAACCCCAGGGGAACCACCCAGTAGCCACAGTGCAGAAGCCCCATGGACCTGCAGCAAGAAGCCCACAGGCCCTGCTGGCCCGAGACCCCGGCAGAGGCCCCACCCCAAGCAGAGGTCCGACAGAGCCAGGGGGCCTAGGCTCTGGCAAGCAGCCATTGAGAGTGAGCCGACACACACCAAACCACTCAGCTCTGGACACCGAGAACCACCAACACACCAGCGTGCAGAGGCACCAGCCACCAGCAGGGAGTGTGGCGGGTAGGAAATAGGCCCCACATTTGATGGGGACCTAAGCTGATCCAGGAGAGGGAGCAGCCCAAGACCCAACCTGACACAAAAATTGTCATATTGTTGGTTTGTGGCAGTATCAAAGTGCAGAGAAGTACTCCAGGAACATGGAGAATGAAGATAAGAAGGTTTTAATATCCTTACTCACAGGACCAGGACACCAGACCAGATACGACAGCAAATATTATTATATATTAATATAAATATTATTATACAGTATTTTTGAACACAAGGAACCAGCCAGGAACAATGAAAACACAGGAGCTTAAATACAAACTGACAGAACAGGGAGGACCATTGAACAGAGGGACAGAGGAATCAAGGAACAAGGAACTGGTGTGGGTCAGACTACTGGGAGACAGTGAAACAATTAACAAGTCAAAACACAGAACTAAGGGTAAACAAAGAACCGGCCCCCCTTCCACAAATCAGAGTCCACAAAACAAACACACAGCAGGTGAACACAGCTTGTTGCTTCTCCTTCCTTCCTTCCATATTTGAATATGTAAATCTTTATATCCCAGCAGGTGGTATGCAACATCTATCCATCTGATTTTGAGCCACTGCTGTTTTGTCTCCTGCTATGGGTAATCCAGCTGTTGCCAGCAGAGACATGTGGCTGTTTCATGAGCGTTCCAATGATCCAACATCTGGACACTTCTCCATCAAATCTGGCTCTCTGTTGACAGCGATGTGGTTAATTAGCCACATAACCAGAGGTGCACATAGGTGGTGCACAGGTGCTCATGTGCTGTCCAAAATAAAAAAGGGTACCAGATGAAATGTAACGCTCATTGCATACCTAAGATTTAGGGATAGATAGATGCGTAATCTGTACTGCAAGATAGGCCCTATGAGTCATTGTTTTAGAACGTCATCAAAATGACTTTGGTGTTCCTCCACCTCCAAAGAAATCCCAGACTGATTTTGAACCGCAAAAGAAGGACGTCTTTTTGGAAAAGAAGTTGCAGGAGGTGAGCTGGCTTCAAATGAATGATAAACGCATAGAGATGTGGTACAGAGTATGCACCACAAATCGAAACATGGCTGTCCCATGGGCTCATATCCACTTCTGATGTGGCTTGGAGTTAATGTTGGGAATGTGTGACAATTCAGATTTGAAAGAAAAACTGCAAGCAGCTGAATTTTGGAGTGTGCTCTTCAATGGATCAGAAGATATCACAAAAATGGAACAGGAAATTTTGTACATTGTTTCTGTGTCCAGCAACGGTCATTTCAGCTCAGATTTCTCTGGATTAATTAATCTGGATACCAATCAAACAGTACAGGACATAGTGGACGAAACAAATTGCACAACTAAAGATGATATGTAAGGAGAAAGGCATAGCCTTTGTCAAACTAGGAAAATTTCACAGTTTTAGATGGTATGCATGGAGACAGGAGACTGCTGAAAATATGGAGGATGTTACCAGCCATCCAGATTCAAGTGGCAACAAGTGATGACCTGAGCCTGAAACACATCTGCAGAGAGTGTTTTCATTGTTTCCTGGCAAACATTCCTGATATTCGAAATATTTTGCAGCTCACCTCCCTCAGGTTTCAGCAAGATAATCTAACCATTGGTTAATGCAAAGATGAGCTGATGGTTGCTGTTGGACAGTTAACTCTACTGATAGAGAATGAGGGCAAGTACAGGACTGGGTCACATGCTGATGTTGACAAGGACAGGACTGATGTATTGAGAGCTCTAATTTATGAGTTTGAATGCAGATATGAATCCCTTAAATCATGTGGTCATTTTTTGATTTTTGATCCCACAACTTGGTCTCTTGAAATGAAAGACAACAACAGTTTTGGCAACATGACTCTAAATCTGGGCTTTATTTCTTAACTTTAGTTATTTATATTTGTTTATCGTGGGTTGCACCCATGGTTTCTTTTCTCTCGGTGGAAGACACACGCATTTTCGCTACCTCCCTCCCTGCTGATCCCTGCTTCTGCTTTTGTCTGTATTTTTCTCAGAGCCTCGCTTTGCATATCCTCCAAACTTGTAAATTATGGATTTGGTCTGCTGGACTCTCAACGTAATTGGTCAATTTATATTTTTTCCTACGGGAAGACAGGGTAAAGGAGACCCTCTTGTCCAGGCGGGACGTTCTTCTCTGGAAACACAATGGATTCTTGGCAGCAGTGGAAGATTGTGTGCCTGACTACAATGTCGGTCGCGGACGTAGAAAATGTGTACATATTTGGACTTTGATAACAGGATATCTGCTTTTTGGAGTTGGTGGTTACCTGGCTTATCGAGTGATTCGCAAAACGTGGGCGGCTGTTCAAAACATTCCAAAGCTTCCTGCGATGTTAGATGGAGTCTGTAGAGCGATCAACATGCAGACTGAAATATTAAGAGAGCAGAATCGCAAGCTGGACACGATTCTTGAACAGAATCACAGCCTGGCAGCGGTTGGATTCAGAGGTTAAAGGATATAATGTTGGAGAAGTTGTTCCCTCGAGATCAGCGGAAAGTACCAGAAATTTGGCTATTTGGATTCGCAATTGAGACGTACCAGTAAAACTCTTAAGGTGGTTGGAAATTCACAACTGCCTGAACCACAACATTTATTGTTTTTCTAAATCTGTCTCCCCAATGTTTCCTTGGTAACTTCTGCTAACTGGCTGTCGACAAAATATCTCCTGAATGTTATATAAACACGACGCTCTTCCCTACCAGCTGTGTGCTGATAGGACTATACGGCTGATTGATAAAACTTCCACCTCTCTTCTCAAGGACAATGGTGCTTCTATCAGTGTTGACAGTCTAATTCTTGCAAACACACAGTGTTGGAATAATTGACCGTTTCTCCTCGCAGCGAGTAAAATAACTAATACTTTGTCTCTCTTCTTTTTTTTGTGTTGTTATAAGTATTTTAGGTTGTTTAAACCTGACATTAATTTGGTCCTTCGAGAGCCGGATTCCAACTACGCCTGATGATTCCAGCGGGTCAGTAGACTCCAGGAAAAGACGGCTGTCTTCAACAGGGAGACACACAGACCCTTTTCGGGACTGGATTTCGGCCCGCCCGCTGGGATCTGACGGCTGACGGAACTCTGAGAGAGAGGAGAGGACAAAGTGGTGAGTGAATCTGGATTTAAAAAAAGTGTGACGAATGACTGGGGGTCATTGCGTAAAATAATAAAAACCCTGTGAATCCTAGGCCCTAACAGGTAACAGCAGTGCGCCGGAGTCCTGCTTAAAGTATTAGGGAAAATACTGAAAATTCCGTGGTTATAGGGGACGACAGAGTCCTCTTAAGTATTGTTGTGGAATTTTCTTATCAAAGTGGGTAGAAGTTGACTCATAACAAGAGAAAATCCGGACTTTGTCTTATAAGTTTTATTCAAAGGCATTCAGCGTTTGAAGACCCTGACACTGAGGTTAGTCAGTGAAACAGAGCCCCGATCAACATTTACACACAGTATTTATACCAGAACATGACAGTGTTATCTCAACACTTCAAAGAGTCTGTGTTTTATGACCCCAGACCCTTCTCGGGTTCAGAGGTGACTAGGTTACCTAGGAACAACCATCTACTCTCCCTGAGGCATCACCCTAACAAATGCCCTTAACCATTAAACTTCTGATAATGGCTTTTACAGCTTCCTCCTCTAACACAGAGGTTCAGGGGAGTGAGGTAAACCAAAGGTCATACACTGTGAAATGCTTACTGCAAGAATTTCCATCACACTCCCTTCTTCTGATTACAAGATAATCACAACTAAAGGAAAATTCTTCAAAATCATCACCCCTCTCAGCTAACAGATAATCCAAAGCCATTCTAGTTTGCAAACTCATCGTTCTAATAGCTTAGGCTGATTGAAGTATAAGTTGTGACCGTAGGTAATAAGTGAGCTAGATAACATACTCCAGACCAAGTAGCAGGCAGATACAGATATGATCTATTTCCACACATCCAACCCATGTTCGTAGGACACGAAAACCCATCTCTACTAGGAAAAGTAACAAGAACCCTGGTTAATTTACCTGCCATGCCATACAATTAACCTCCATCCGGTAAGGCTGTAAGATTAAGAGTTAACACAAAGGGATCTGGAGCCAAACATTCTGAAATAGTAGAAGGATCAGTCCTGACAGGACAAGGTCTAGATGTATTAATGTGGGTCAAGGCACATGAAACTGGTATAAAAGTTTTACAACCCTCCGTCTTTCCAAGGAAATAAGGTGTACTTTCCTCCTGTGTAATACAAATATCTGGATCTTTAATCGGATTTCTAATACCCCGAATTCTATAAAGAGTTCCTGTAGAAGCACACGTTAAATTAGTCTCAGTAGAACATTTACTAACATTTCTGCTTTTTCTTACAGTATAATTCCTCACAGTTTTGATGCATCAGTTGCCACCAAACATTATCAGTATGATCATAGTAGTCAGAAAAGTGATGAATCTCTCTTCGAATCCGCTGATGAGTATTATTAGTCAGATTAACCACACATTGTCTTTGCTGTACCTTTTCCCAAAATGAACACAAGAGTTATAAAAATACTTGCAATACCAATCATTAGCATCAGAACAAACCATCTTCCATATAGCTCCTCATGACCTTGAAGTGGAATGTCCTTTCTTCTGGTACTGAAAGCAAACAGTTTTTTTTTTTCAAAGAAAACAAATTATAAACACAACTTAAAAAACAAAAAAAACAAAAAATCCTGCTGACTCTCCTGAGTGGCTTCAAGCTGCCCTGTTACCAGTCTGGTACAGGTGGGCGGTTGTAGGAAGCTCCTCTAGAAATATATTTAGAAACAGGAACTCTAACCTTCCATAGTCCAACTAAAGAACGGTGGAAATGAACACATTCAAATTTGTAATAATACCATAATGATAAATATCAAGCAATAAACATAAAAGTTAGATAAAAGCATCCGAGATTTCCTCCTCAGAGTCAGTCTCGCTGTCAAAGTGGGAGGAAAGAATCTCTCAATGTGGTGTGTGTGCAGTGAGGCAAATGACCTTATGATTTCTAACTTTCAGGCAATGCGATGGCCTTAAGTAGATTCTGAAATAACGTTGCACTGCCCAAGGGATTATTGTGCCCTTGTAAGAACAGTGTTCTTCAACCACCTGTTCAATCACTCGCCAGTGATCAGCTTACAGTTCTTTATCTTATGGTGGTCCGCTGTCCTCACACCTTTCAGCCGTGGATGATCCAGTTGGAAGATGACTTGTGTCCTGGAAGCCAGATGAAGCTAGAGGAGCTGGAGCTTTCCTGCAGCTTTCCTGCAGCTTTCCTGGGTGTCTAGTAGGATCTGATATGGGCCATTCCAGCGCCTGGACTTCCTGTGTTTTCTCCTAAATTCTCTGACCAGAATCCAGTCGCCAGGAATAAAGGACTGGAGGGTGGAAGTGGCTGTTTCTGGTAATGCAGCCTTCACCGTCTGTGAAACTTGAGAAAACACAGTGGACAGGTTTTGACAGTAAAACAACATCCTATCTTCACACAAAGATGTGGAAGAATATTATCTTGGCAATATCCCCATGTCCAAATTAGGAGACCTGCCACACAGCACTTCAAAAGGACTGAGATTTGCCTGTGTCCTTTGTCTCAATCTCATATAAGTGAGAACAGGGCCTTCACAACACTTGGCTAATTTTCAATTCAAAGTCCCATTCTCAAACCTAAGTGCTTAACTACATGAACTTCATCAAAACATCCAACAAAATCCAAAGAATTGATCTTCTGACTTCACCTGATATACTAGCAATGACCATCAGCTAAATATTCTGAATATCAAAAATGTGACATGATGTTTGAGGAAGGTCTGATTACAGGTCAACATTTCATAGTTTCAGAATACCCAAAAAGAATTTCAAAAATGGTCTAATCTGTGGAGATATAAAATTTCACAAAAAATCAACACCATAATTTCAGAGAGGTTTTCATAATGTGGTCTTAGGGAGCTATGCACCATTTACATAAACAAAGTACAACGTCTCTCTCGCATTGTCACTAAGTCCTCACTGGAGGTATGAGCTACCCTTTTTCCCATGAGTGCAAAAACTTTTGGAACCCCATGTTGCTTTATTCTGACATTCCCCTCTTCTGGCGCAGGTTCCAACCCATGCGACAATTCAGCAAAAAGTCTGAACAAAAATGTTTAGTAACCAAGATTACATTACCTAGAACCAAAGAAATGAATTCTGACATAACTATGTGTCACTATGAATTTAACGAAAGCAACATAAAGAAAATCCAGATGTTTTTAACTGCAATTCAGTTCCATCAACAACCAAACACAAACTTTAGTTATTCACGTCATCAATGTCTCACTTAGAAATTAGTCACATATCATCCTAATTTGTCTTGTACAAAGATGAGTATTAGATTAATGGACATCCAATGTAATTTGGATGAATAAACCCTACAAATTGAATCTAATAAATAATTCCCCCCAAGTATAAAGGCATGACTCAGATTCTTTATCAAAAATATATTCCTTACTTTTGGCATATCTTGAATTGTCATCTAGCTTAATGGTACCAGGGAAACTTTCAATCTAATAAATCACCAATGATTCTGCATGCAAAACTAATTCTTCAAACTGGTTCAAACTATTTCATTAACCTTTTAATAATAAAACACATAAATCTAAAAGTCATGCTACATCCTTAATCATTATACAAAAAAAACATGTTATTAAGGCAACAATCACTACAAGCATTTTGATTCTATTGTCTCTTAAACAGTGTTAAAACTCAGGAAGAGAGGTGCTGAGCGTTACCATGACAACAAAGGCATGAACCAACCTGGTAGGTGGGCGGAGTCAGGCAGAACTAACCTTTGATTGGCAGCCTATGGGCGGGACCCACAGTTTCTTCATCCCATCCCACATTAGTGTAACTTAAACTGCAAAGCTATTAACATGCACCTACCTCAGAAACAAGCTGCTTCTTAACTCTCCTGAAAACTCAAAGTTTAATCAATCTGGGAATTAGAAACATTATTCTAAACATGGATTATTGTTTCATGCAACATATAAACAAACATTCAGTCCAACAAAACAAAGACAAAACATCAGAGACAAACAAATGGCCAAATTTGAAGCTTCAAGAATTCAAAGAAATTTTTAACAATCTCTTTTCAGAATATGTTTTCTCAGCCATATCTTTTAATGCTATAATTGATAAATTTTGTTATGACAATCGTCAGGATCCTTTTTTTTAAAAAATGAGTGCACATATTCCAAAAAATCTCAAAGTATTTAGAAGCACAGCAACAGTTTTCTCTTATATGAATCCAAATTTACTGATGCTGAAACCTTTTGCTAATTCTTTGTACTGTAACTCTGTAATAATAATAACTACAATCCTGAGAGTCATTGTTATAATTCTCTTTTTGTTTGGCTAAATTTGATCGCAGCTGTATTGCAGAATTTCAACTTAAATGCAAAGAAGTATTTTTAATTTAATTCAATTCAAATTCAAAGATACTTTATTGATCCCCGAGGGGAAATTAGAAAAGTTGGCATTGACATTTTCATGTTATACCCAAACTAAACAAAACTGCAGTGTTTGACTTAATCAGAAATTAAGATAAGAAGCTTGTCTCCAAATTGGACTTTTCCCCACATAATGTTTCAAAAAAGAACAAACATAATTTTCTTTAATTTGGCTATTTAAATTTTGAGAGTTGGGGAGAACTTATTACTAGAACCCCTCTTTTACAATCCAAATGGTGATAAATGTTCCAATATTTTATCTCTTAGTAATCTGAAATCACCTTGTGTACCTTTGTACTCCTATGTATTCCTTTAATCTTTAAACCCTAAGAAATCAAACAAGGAGACTTGAGTTTGAGCCGACCATCCTCTTACTGTTAAGAGGGCCTTTATTTCTTTTCTTTTCCTAAAATAAAGGATTTTACTTGTCTTGATTCTGTTATAAAAATCCTAACCTTGGTTCCAAAACAAAACTCTTCAACCCCAATCTGTGTCCCCAGAGTAGAAATTTTGAGTATTATTGCATTTCAAAGTCACCAAAATGACTGGAACTCATCATTGGCTTAGATCTATTTTAATAAGTAATCAGCCTACCTTTAATTAAGTATTATAATTTCATGGACCCAAAATCTATGGCTTACAGGCTTCAGGAGTCCAGGAACCACAAGTTGAGTACTACTGCATTGAACAATGGTGTTAACTTTTTGCAGAGATTGAAGGATTGGCTAAATATATTATTTCTGCTTGGACAATAATCAGATTTAAAATTATTAGTTCACAGCTCCTAATTTACCTCAGATCATATTTGCTTCTAACCCAGTTCATAAGAAGCTTCAGACAAACATTATGCTAAAAAAACAAAAACAAAACAAAAACCAGATCTGTTTTAAAATAAAGAAAAAGCATGCTTAAAAAACTTGGTATTGTGGTGGAAAATAACTCCACGGTTCTGAAGGCCTTTTCATGCAGAGTCTTTTAGGAAGCATGAGATTAGTTTAATTTTTGTGTGGTACCACTGTCCAATCAGATTCTTTCTAAATAACCCCATTTTTCATACTCATTTTAAAGGTTTGTATTACCAAGGGAAATGTGTTTAACAAAACCAATTACTCTCAAAAGTTTTAAAAGTTTTTAGCTGGTGATATCTTAGAAAACAACAAGTGTTTTAATATTTCTGTGCAGCACAGAACTGATCAGGTTTCTCTTTCCTTCTCCAAAGGGAGAAAAAAGAACCTGCAGAACCAAACCTTTCATAGTTTTTGTCAGGACCTCATATAAGGTACAGTGTAAATCAACACGCTGCATGAATCAGAAGAGGGAAGAAAAAACCTAATATAACCTCTTCCCAGCAGCTGCTGTGAAAAACAATGAATTTGTACTTTCCATAAGCCTCAGTTAACACTTGCGGACAAAAACTGCACCAAACTGTAAATACTGTGTCAGAAACTGTATGAAGACCATCTGCAGTAAAACTAAGCTTGTTTTAATGAGGTCTCTACCCATTAGATTTATGGGATACAAACTCTGACAACAGAAAATGCCTGAAGGAGAAACCCATCAGGTTTTACGCATGCGCTGGGTTTTAAAAATACTCCTTCATGAGATCTGTCCTGAGAATAACATAGAAACACATGGTTACTGCTGAGTTTTGGAAATGTTGTAACTTCCTCTGCTTTTAATAACTTTTAATAACTAGAATAATTTACCCTGAATATTCCACGACGAAAGAGAACTTGTTTCTCTAAAAGAATTAACTGGAAAGTATCAAATGAGTTAAGTTATCACCCTTTTAAAGATACTTTTCTAACCCTAAAATAATATTTTAACCTGCTATATCTGTCAACGTCAAGCAAGCGTCACATGAGCAGCGGTTAATAAGCGTTCTTCGTTGCAGAAAATAGGAAAAGATTTATGCAAATGTGTGTGTGTTTGTACGTTACCCCCATCAGTTTCTAAATCGCTCCAGAGTCAGACTGTCATGGCACACAGTCCTCTATCAGTCCAAAAAACAACCAGGCCCTTCCCCGGTCTGTTGGCGAGACATCGAATCATTCTTTGTCCACTTTAACTTCTCCAGGAGGGAGAAAGAAGAAACTTTGCTCCGGTTTCTCTTCTGCCCGCACAAGATGCTTTCAATATAAATCCAGTGTATCACTCTTCTGGCTCTTGCAAACAGCATGGATCGTTGTCCATCTCAGAGAATCCGGATTTTCTTCTGAGTTTTGTCCGGATTTTCTTCTGAGTTTCGTTTTTTTTTTCTTGTAGAAAGTCACACTGCGATTTTCAACATGCAGGAAGGCAGATCTCTCTCTTTCAGGTCGTGCTGGAGAAGCGTCTCTGGTGGAGTAGCCATGGAGAAGGGCAGGTTTCTAAAATCCAGACTCAAAAACGCAGATGTTGAACTCAAATCCCATATATGTGTGTATTTGTGTGTGAGAGAGGCAGAAGAAAAGTTTAGTATAGGTTCAGATTTTGTACAAATACATATTATCAGTCAGTCAGTCAGTTGTCCCCCTGCCTGTCACTTCCTTCCACAACATGAACTATACTCCTCTCTAAATCAACTTTCTTTTCGCATCTCTAATGTCCCTTTTTACTTTTACCTTCTTTACCGACTGATCGCAATATTTAAGACAAACGAAACTTCCTTCAGGAAAGTTTTAACTCTTTAACCCCTTAATTGATGCACTCTGTGCTTTTTAATCTTTTCTTATGTTTTTTTATTTATTTTTCCATCAACTGTTTTACTTGAAACTTTTTAAACTATTTAACTTATTAACACTCAAACTTCCACGCTGTGAAAAACCAAACTTATCTTCCAAATTAAAGCACATTTAACACAATCATCCCCACTTTTTCCTTTCATTATTTTATAAATCAGAGTCTGAAGAAGGAGGCACCCCTGATGCCTCAAGGTTCCGGAACCATTTGTTTTTACCCGTTCAGTGGCACGTCTGCCCACTGGCTTTTCTCCTTTATGAGGTGTAGAAAATTGCTAAAAACCACCCGCAAAACCCAGTGTTCTGCTTTATCTTATTGTTACCAATAAGAACCTCCCTGCCATTCCTTTTGCAGGGTAACCGGGCCCTCAGCTGATGTCCTCCCTCTCGCAACTCTGGAACCTAATTAATTAGTTAGGAGATGATGGTTAATGTGTAATAAAAATAATAATATACATTATATCATACAGAGCAACTTCTCACCCAGATATATTTGAAGACAAATAGTTCGGATCTAATCAGCCAGAAGCCGCAGGCGGACACCCGGACTCCACTACCGTAATATGGAGGTGGACTGAGGACAACGTCTCCAGGCTGGCCAGGCGTCCGTGTCCCCCTCCTGCGGTCTCCTCTGGCACGTCAGATCCTGTTCGTGACGCTAAAATTGTTGTGGAATTTTCTTATCAAAGTGGGTAGAAGTTGACTCATAACAAGAGAAAATCCGGACTTTGTCTTATAAGTTTTATTCAAAGGTATTCAGCGTTTGAAGACCCTGACACTGAGGTTAGTCAGTGAAACAGAGCCCCGATCAACATTTACACACAGTATTTATACCAGAACATGACAGTGTTATCTCAACACTTCAAAGAGTCTGTGTTTTATGACCCCAGACCCTTCTCGGGTTCAGAGGTGACTAGGTTACCTAGGAACAACCATCTACTCTCCCTGAGGCATCACCCTAACAAATGCCCTTAACCATTAAACTTCTGATAATGGCTTTTACAGCTTCCTCCTCTAACACAGATGTTCACTGGAGTGAGGTAAACCAAAGGTCATACACTGTGAAATGCTTACTGCAAGAATTTCCATCACAGTATTAAGAAAGTAATACTAAAATTCTGTGTTTCCAGGACGGCGGAGTCCGCGTTTAAGTATTTTAAACAATAAAAAATACTAAGAAAAATCCGCGTTTAAATGTGTGCATGTGAGAAATAAATGGAGGATTTAAACCACTAGGTTTGCCTCATACCAAAGCTGTAGGATTGAAAGTGACTAACATTTGTGGATGCAAAGGCAAGAATTCTCCACTCGGAAGAGTTGAAGTGAGAATTACCACAAATGGACATTTTTTCTGTCACCCTACTGAGCAAAAAAATCCAGCATTTAGAATACCCTAGGTATTTATATGCTGGATCAAATTTAAATAAATAAAAACATGGGAAAAGGGGTGAGTAAAATAAACTAAAAATGAATAATAATGTAAAGATTGGAAATTTATGGAAGCACAGGATCAAATTAAAATATTAAAATTAAAATATTTAGATAAATGTATAACCACATATCATTATGATGGTCGTTTAAACTCTAAAAAAATTAGTTGATCTATAGGATGCAATAATTAAAAGTACATTAAAAGTAAACGTGATTTAAGAAAAATGGACAAAGAAGGTTATGCTGATGTAGATTATTGCTTAAAAGTAACTAAAAGAGAGAGATGTGATGCAGGAGATAAGAATGGACTCATGTATGTTTTATTTGTGTTTATTTTTTATTATTGTTTTGAGACGCTAAAGGCTGTTGATACAGCGTGTCACGGAGGTTCATGGCATGACATGGTTTTTGTGTAACCTTAGAAAATATTTTACTCTTTTTAACAGCAGAACAAACAGAGTGAGGGGATAGGCTTAGAGTCATTTACAGACGTAGAGCTGACTACGCAGAAATAGCCAGAGTGAAACAAAAAGAGGAAGAACCTTTTGAAGAATATAAGCATTTTATAGGGTTCCCCACAGCAAATCTAGAAGACTATGTAAATCATGCCCTCCATGCAGAAAAGTAATGAAGGATGAAAAACAAAAACAAAAAAATAGTCAACACCTTTTTCCAGCAAGAAGAGCTGGAAAAAGGTGTTGACAGAGGTGTTCCTCTGTTATTAAAACAACAGAGGAAGAGGAAAATTTAGAGGCAGAAGGACAAAACCCCAGGTGTCAGAGAGGAGGAGTGAGCAGAGGAAATTACAGACAATACACCTCAGGGTGTTGGTGTTAAAAGTAGTAGGACCACCTTATTACCACTATTAACTGGATGTTCTGAATAAGCCACCCCTAGACGTAGGGACAGCTTTATTAACAGAAGGAAGAAATGTCATTACTCGACTACAAGATCAGATGACACCAGATGATCTACATATTACCATGTGGTATAAAAATACTCCTGGACCAGATAAAACTTATGAAGACGCATTAACTAAAGTAACCCCTACAAAAGTTATATTAACTTGTGTTTATACAGATTGGAACAGTACGTCAGTTGCTGAAGTTGTTAGCGGAAGACACTAAGAGGCTCTGCAAAATGTGGTCACCTCCACACACATCTTTATTCAAGGATAAAGAGCTCAAGTGGCATGAAATGGGAAGAATAGTGCAGAGGGGAAAAGATGCCACAGACTGGTTTGCAACAATAATGAATACAGAAACTAGTGCATCCACAGGATTAATTAGACAATTTTTATTTTGGACAGTGATAGTGTAAGAAGGGATACATTTACATACAAAGCAACAATGAGAATTATTCCTTACTGAACAGGAGGAACTGTTTTTTGAATGAAGTCCCTGATAAGTTATGGTTAAAAGACCCTACTGATGTGAGTTTAGTAAAAGAAGAAAAGTACTTAAAAGTCGTTTGGTAGTGTGTCGCCGGTTAAGGACACTGCATTGGAAAGGTTTTATTTCGCCGCAAAGAAATAGCGATAAATTTAGGTAGGATCTCGCCGCAAGGAGATCAGAAACGACTAGGCGCCGTAAAGTGAACTGGATAATTTGGTTGGTAACATTCCGCCGGAAGTGAATGAAATTAAGTGTTAAATAATAAGAGAGCTCATAAACTAAGCTAGGTCGACCATACATATGGTCGACCTAGGGGACATTTTATGACTTCAGTTCTGGTTCAACAACATGGAGATTAAATGAAAATAATAGCCTATTTCTTTTCAAAATTAAACAGTGTTGTGTGTGCACAACCATATTGTGAGAGCTGTAATTACAGCCTAAAATGACAGTTGCAGTGCTACAATAGTGTTGTTTCACCTTCTAACCTTAAGAGTTTCTCATGCAGTTTCAGCATTAATACTGCAGAATTAGAAAAAAAAAGAAGAAAGAAAAAACTAGAAGTGATTTGCAGTATCACAAAATAGTTTATGTGAATGATTTCTCTAAAAAGATGAGAGGGAGAAGACACAAACAGGATATGCATTGGTGACAATGGATATTGTGTTAAAAGAGATGCAACAACAAAGTCCACCACAGGAGATAGAAATGTGGAAAACATGGAGCTGCATTAAAAGATGAAAACTATATTTGACCAGATAATGCACCTGTCCTACCAAAGAACCTATATAAATGGGAAGCAATATTGAGCCATCGTGTTTCACAATGTCTCAACAGGGGGGAATAGTAGGACAGATATATTAATATTATATAACATATTGATTAAATTCTAAATTCTTATTTAAAAAAAGTTTTTGTAAAACATGTTTAGCATGTGTAAAACATTATCCACAAGGGAAGTTAAGACCACGAAGGGGACAATTTTCAAAACTAAGACACCCTTTTCAAACAATTCATATGGATTTTATTGAGTTAAACCACAGTGAAGGGAAAAGGTTCTGTTTAGTCATTATAGATGCATTTTCTAAATGGATAGAACTATTTCCAACTAAACATCCAGATGCCTTGACTGTAGCAAAAGCACTGTGTAAAGATATCATTCCCAGATATGGGATTCCAGAGAAAATATATAGTGATAATGGAGCTCATTTTGTAAATCAAATAATAAAGAAAATAGGAATTATGTTTAACATAAATCTGAGAAACCATTGCGCTTACCACCCGCAAAGTGCTGGATTAGTAGAAAGAATTAATGGGACTATAAAGAACCGCCTGAAAAAGTGTATTGAAGAGACAGGAAGACCATGGACACAATGTCTAGATCTAGTAAAATTATATATAAACATTACAAGCACCTCAGGGCTAACACCCTATGAAACGTTATTTGGAAGACCATACAGATTACCACAGTTAAAAAATAAGTGGGAATTAGATGAAGAAGCTAACCTAGCTGATTATATGAGGAGTATGTTAGAAACCAACAGAAACAAATTCAAACTATGAGGAATGTTCTATTTCCCAGCAGGAAGACTAACTAGTGAAACCAGGAGACTGTGGGAAGTGTGTTGTTAAAAGATAAAGGAGTTTATGACCTGTTTACGATGCAGCTGTTGTTTCCCATCCTTTAGAGGTGTTTAGAGTTAACTCGATAATTCAGATGATTAGGTTCATAGCTCGTTTAGAGACCCTTTTAATGATATGCTAATTTTGTGAGATAGGAATTTTGGGTTTTCATGAGCTGTATGCTAAAATCATCCGTATTAAGACAATAAAAGACCTGAAATATTTCAGTTAGTGTGCAATGAATCTAAAGTATACGAATGTTAAATTTTCATCATGACATTATGGAAAATAATGAACTTTATCACAATATGCTAATATTTTGAGAAGGACCTGTATTGATCAAAATGGGTGCAACTATTCTGTGTGGTTCTGATGGACTACAGGTGAACCTCCCTAATGGCACCCAACTTTCCTGTGGCTGCAGCACCTCCTTCTCATCTGAACAGTACTTAATCCAGCCCTTGCCCGATCCTATGGCTGACATTTACTGGGTCCTGTTACACCCAGAAACCACAGCATGCAGAGGCGTTCTCTCTTCTTTCCTTCGGTGGAAATCCTGGATCTCCACCCTGGCACCCTACATCCCTCCTCCTGACCCCCCGCATGTCACCCTGTTTTATGACAGAAATAAGTGTGAATGTTATCAGGAAGGCTATGCTGACGAGCTGGAGGGTAAGAAGTGGGACATTGTCACCACTGATATTTATGTAGCTCCAGAGGGCGTTGTCGCCTCTGTAAAGTTATCCAAAGAACAGGAAGGGTGGTTTAAAATGTGGTCTGATGGCGTTCCGCACGTTTCTTTAGCCCTTCATCCAGGACATGAAGCACGTGAGTTAGGGGGTGTGTTAAAACGCTCCCTCTCCCTACAGGATTGGCACCTCTCTTCCACTCCTAACCTCTCCTATTCACCTTCAGGGAACACTTATCGCATTCTTAATCATTCCACAGATGTAGGCACCCTGGAACATGTACAGTTAGACAGACATCATGGTAGAGAAAAATCAGATCACTCACTGGCAGCTGCAGTTGTACAAAACATGCCCTCCACACTTTGGGCATAAGGTCCCAAGGACGTGGGCCTCATACACTGTACTCCCATTACTTTTCAGCTTACTTCTGATCAACCAATCTGGAGGGCCCAATACCCTCATAAACCCGCTGCTGAACTGGGCATTAAGGACACAATTGAGGGTCTGTGGAATGCTGGTGTATTAGAGTTGACTGACTCCTCCCCGTGGAATACACCTATTTTACCAGTTGAGAAAAAAGGAACAGGAAAATGGAGAATGGTACACGATTTTAGGGCCGTTAATGCAGCACTGCCACTCCTACTGTCCCTGTTCCAAATCCTTATGTTGCTCTCACTAATCTTAATCCTGAACATGCATGGTTTACATGCATTGACCTGGCAAATGCTTTCTTTTGCCTGCCTTTAGCTGAAGAATGCAGGGATATTTTTGCTTTCACCTATAGATCACATAGGTACCGATACACTCGTTTGCCACAGGGTTTTGCTCTCTCCCCAGGAATCTTTAACCAAGTTCTTAAAGACTCCTTACAGGACTGCCCACTTCCACCGCATACTACACTCATCCAGTATGTTGATGACATTCTTTTGGCCACACCTACTGTAACTGAATGTTTGGAGGCTACTGCTGTTGTTCTTTCACATTTGGCCAGGACAGGCTATAAAATCAGTAAAGCTAAACTTCAAATCTGCAGAAGACAGGTGGACTTCTTGGGCAGTGTTGTCTCCCAGCCAGGGACCGGTATGTCCCTTGCACATCAATCTGCAGTACTTTCTCATCCCAAACCATTACTCGTGAAAGACATGCTGTCATTTCTGGGACTTACGGGTTACAGCAGATCATTTGTCCCCGGCTACACTGATATCACAGCTCCCCTTAGAGACCTAGTTAAAAAAAAGGGCATGAGAAATCTCACTGCCCCCTTGGAATGGACCAGAGAAGCTGAAGAAGCTTTTATCACTCTCAAAACAAGCTTATCCCAAGCTGCACACATGGCACACCTTGACTACACGTTGCCATTTTATTTGGATGTTTCTGTAACAGCACACACAGCCAATGGGTTGCTGTTTCAGAAAAAAAGGGGGTACTAGGACTGTCCTTATGTACATAAGTGTAATGCTGGACAACATGGAACAAAGACATCATGAATGCACCAGACATGCAGCAGGGATGGCTAAAATAATCCAGAAAACAGCCCATGTAGTTATGGGACACTCTCTTCATATTCTCACATCACATGGAGTGGTGGCTTTTGTGAACTCAAAAACATTCACACTATCACCACTGAGACAAGAGAGACTGAGCAGGGTGCTGGAAGCTCCTAACATCACATACACACATGAAGGCATAAACATGGCAGACAGAATGACGTCAGGAGAACCACATGTCTGTGCAAAAAAAGTTGAGTTTAATGAAAAAATCAGACCAGACCTACAAAGCACATCTCTGACAGATGCTAGAAATCTGTATACAGATGGTTGCTGTTTCAGACATGACACAGAAGGACTTAAAGCAGCTTATGCAGTGGTGCAGGACACAGGGTCGGACTTTGTGACAGTGAAAGCGGAAAGACTGACAGACACACAATCAGCACAGAGAGCAGAAGTTTTGGCAGTGATAGCGGCCCTAGAATTAGGAGAAGGACAGAAAGTAAACATTTACACAGACTCAGCATATGCCACAGGAGCAGTGCATGTGGAACTAAAGCAATGGTTGAGAACAGGGTTTAGAACAGCAGGACAGAAACCCATCAAGCATGAACAGGAAATGAGAAGGTTGGCTGAAGCATTGTTACTACCACAGGAGGTGGCGGTTATTAAATGCAAAGGACACGACAATAGTAACACCAGAATAGCACAGGGCAACCAGGCGGCCGACCAGGCGGCAAAGCAGTGCGCTGGTTACCAACCTAGAAAAATATTGTTGTGTTCAGAGGTAGGGTGGACGCCAGAACCCACCCCGGAGGAAGTGGGGAAACTACAAAAGGGGGCCTCACCAGAAGAAAAGTCGAAAAGTCAGCTTGGAAGGCGAGAGGAGGCAGTGAGGACCAAAATGGACTTTGGAGGAGTCCAGACGGACGTCCAATCCTGCCACCAGGGCTCACTACAGCAGCCTTGGAAGAAGCCCATGGCATGGGGCATGTAGGGACCACACAAATGATAAAAAAATATCGAACACTGGTGGCATCCTTATTTAAAACCAATGGCAGTGCATTGGATAAACTCATGTGAAATTTGCAGACAGTTCAATGCCAAACCTACCCTGAAGCCAGCGCCAGGGAAATTCCCAGTGGATCCTATTGCAGGGAAAGAAATCATCATTGACTATACAGATATGACTGAAAGAGTGAATGGGTTCAGATATCTGTTGGTGTGTGTGGATGCATTTACAGGCTGACCAGAAGCCTGGCCCACAAAGAAAGAAGACAGCAAGTCTGTGGTAAAGTGTTTGATAAATCATTACATTCCCAGACATGGTTTTCCCACCAAGATAAGATCAGACAATGGCACCCACTTTAAAAACGAGGAGCTCAGAGAAGTGGAAAGGTTTTTGGGGCTCAAACATTCCTTTGGGATGGTGTATCATCCACAGTCCCAGGGAAAGGTGGAAAGAATGAATCAAACACTCAAAACCAAATTGGCTAAAATCTGTGCACAGACCAAAATTAATTGGGTCACAGCCTTGCCATTAGCCTTGATGTCTGTAAGAAGCTCTGTGAATCAGAGGCATGGTCTGACCCCACATGAACTGCAGACAGGGAGACCATTTCCAGGTCCCCAAACCAGGCTACCTTTTCTAAATGAATGTGAACAGTCTGTCTCATCGTGATTATTACAGATCTCTCCACAGTCTTGTTGCAGCATTCTCCAAACAGATTCCAGCGGAACCAGAGACCAGAGCCGGCACCACCACATCGGAAGCTGAGTGGGTCCTGCTGAAGGTGATCAAAAGGAAGTGGTCAGAACCCAGGTGGACCGGTCCATTCCAGGTCACAGAAAGAACCTCACATGCGGTAAGACTCAAGGGTAAAGGTGACACCTGGTACCACTGGAGTCAGTGTGCGACAACAGAAGCTCCACAGAGATCCCTCGCTGAGGTCCAGGAAAACCTAACAGAAAACACCGGGAAGGAAGATCAAATTTCTCACACAACAGAAGGGGCAGAATAATCCCCAGGTGTGAGATCGCAAAGCTCTAGGTCAGTCTAACCTGAGAGCTGAAGAGAAGAAAGAACATCAGGAGAAGAGGCGGTAGTGATTGAGTTTCCCTCTCACTGAAAGTGGTAGAGTTTTCCCTCCCACTTCTAAAATACAGAAAAAAAAAAAAAAAAAAAACTGAACTAAAACTTTTGTATCTCTATTAATTTCTTTTTTTTACAGGTGTCAAAGATTATATTACTCACAAGTATTACCAGGAATAATCATGGGGAGCCAAAGGGTAGGACCAAAACCCTCTAAGGGTTGGGTCATGGGATGTTTGTGTGTCATATCTTTTTGCATTATTACAGTGATTTTGTGTTTGTTTTGTGAACTTCCATTCCAGACATGCTCTGACAGCCGCCAAATTGAGCAAATGTTCATAAGCGCAACCAATAAGGGAAAAGCGGACTGGTGTATGGCTAAAAACGAGGGGATAGAGCTCAAGTATGTTTGTGGGGCCAACACCACCTTTACTTTTGACGTCTGTCTGGTAGTGAATTGCGGGAATGGCGGAACCGGGTGGGAAGGTTATGCCATTTATTTATGCATGGACGAAAGATGGTCTAAGTACTGTAAACAATGGAGGTACTCTTTGCCCAGGCCCCTACCATGTGGCTCTTGGAGCGGGGTGACTAGTTGGACGGGCTCTGGATGGACTCCTGATAAAAAGGCAGTACCCGGTAATTTGACGAATATCAGCATCCAGCGAGGCATGCTAGGTAGAACCATTGGCAACGGACGTAACCCCCTTATGCTCTCCATGCACGTTAACTGCACTCAACCCTCTGTAGAGCATTTTACTCTTGCAGTATGGCAATCAGAAACAGACACATGGGGACCAATAAAAATTCATTTTCAAACACCGTCCCGGTGTTATCCCCAATAACACCAAAACAGGACCATTTACCCCTCAACAAGGGAATGGAACTTACACTTGTTTTAATTTTATTGCTCAAAACCCTAAAATCAATGTGGGACAGATCCCCTTAGATTGGTGTAATAGGACCGCTTCAGGCGGGGGCATTGGACGTTGGGCAAGGTCAGGACTCTACTATTATTGCGGAGACCATAGACTGCTCACTAATATCCCACAAAAGACCGTAGGATTGTGCGCCATGGTTAGGCTACAGGCACCACTGGTCCTGATAGGACCTAATATAACATCTGCCACGACCACTCATGATAAGACCAGGGCGTTAACACGTAGAAGAAGAAGGCATGTCATGAAAAGGAGCGCAGGAACCTTTGACCTGAGTCAGGGCTCCCTCACTTACATTGATGCCATAGGAGTGCCTCGGGGAGTGCCAAATGAATATAAAATCGCAGATCAAGTCTCAGCAGGTTTTGAAAATATCCCAATAATTGCAGCCTTTTTCCCGGTGACCCCAAATAAGAATGTTGACCGGATCAACTACATCCATTACAATGTTTTACATCTAGCTAACCTAACAAGGGATGCAGCAGAAGGCCTGTTTGAACAATTGGCACCAACCTCCCTCATGGCTGTGCAAAACCGAATGACATTAGATATGTTGTTAGCAGAAAAAGGGGGCATCTGCGCAATGTTTGGAGATATGTGTTGCACTTTTATTCCCAACAACATTGCACCGGATGGTTTAGTGTCAAAGGCTTTAGAGGGACTTAAGACCCTCTTCGCCACCATGCATGAACATTCTGGAATTGATAATCCTCTTGAGGAGTGGATGACGGGCATGTTTGGACACTGGAAGGGACTGATAATGTCTTTGTTGATTTCTATTGCTGTGTTTGTAGCTATTATGGTGACGTGTGGGTGTTGCTGTTTGCCATGTATCCGTTCTCTTGTGGTAAGATTTATCACCTACACTATTGAAGGGAAGGCTTCTCAGCATCCCACCATGATGCCACTGCTAGAGGTAGATGGTGATGATGAGGAGCAGGAAGGCATGCTGAAGATTTAAAGTTGCTTAAAATATAATCTGCGGGCATTTTAGGGTGAAGTCTTATTAAGACTTCAAAAGGGGGTAATGTTGGAAACATTTAAAATACTTAATAGGGTCTGAATTGAACCCTTAAACAACACAATATAACTCCAAGTAAATCAAACTTCTGTGAAATCAAACTGTCCACTCAGGAAGCAATACTGATTGACAATCAATTTCACATGATGTTGTGCAAATGGAATAGACAACAGGGGGAAATCTTTGGTGATTATCAAGACACACTCAATAAAGGAGTGGTTCTGCAGGTGGGGACCACAAACCACTTCTCAGTACCTATGCTTTCTGGCTGATGTTTTGGTCACTTTTGAATGTTGGTGGTGCTTTCACACTTGTGGTGGCATGAGACGGACTCTACAACCCACACAAGTGGCTCAGGTAGTGCAGCTCATCCAGGATGGCACATCAATGCGAGCTGTGGCAAGAAGGTTTGCTCTGTCTTGTTGGAAACATTTAAAATACTTAATAGGGTCTGAATTGCTATGCTCAAGTTATGTTTAATAATGTGTGAAATAAAATGTATTGTGTAACTTAGCGGCCTGGCTAACAGGCCTCTGTGTTTTTGACTTAGATATAATTTGCCCGGCAACAGTGAAGATATGGAAACAGACAGTTCAACTGACATCTGATAAAGTGTATGTTTTTTCTTTGCATGTACACGCCTTGCTTTTGAAAACTGCTGAAGCTGGAGAGGAGATCAGAAGCGTTCGTGGTGAGCAGCAACGGGGCTGCAGCGTTTCTCCCTGGCCAGGCAGAAAAACCTGACTGCACAGTCTTTGTGTTTTTATTTTTACTATAAAGTATAGCAGGACTTAGCTTTACCAAAACAAACGAGCACGCAGGAGTTCTGGGGAACAACTCCAACAGTCTGTCAGCGTAGTGTCCAAAGCCTGGAGGCGCTACCAGGAGACAGGCCAGTAAACCAGGAGACGTGGAGGAGGCCGTAGGAGGGCAATAACCCAGCAGCAGGACCGCTACCTCCGCCTTTGTGCAAGGAGGAACAGGAGGAGCGCTGCCAGAGCCCTGCAAAATGACCTCCAGCAGGTCACAAATGTGCATGTGTCTGCACAAATGGTTAGAAACCGACTCAATGAGGATGGCATGAGGGCCCGACGTCCACAAATGGGGGTTGTGCTCACAGCCCTACAACGTGCAGGACGTTTGGCATATATATATATATATATATATATACACCACCAGAACATGACTACTGTATGCAGGCAAGTATAATATTATAGATGTGATTAATGTTTGAGGGGTATAACTAATTGTCATATTTTTTGAGCACCATCTTCTAATTCTGCATATTTCTGATTACATCTTAGTGATGTGGTCCAGCCAGCCCTTTAAACTTGATGGATGAAAGAGGCATCACAAACATCTGCAGACCACCTGTTTGATGCTTCGCTCACCATCCAGAAAGACAAACCACAGGTCTCAGTTGCAGCGTCCCATCCATTTCTCTGACCTTGTGAGAGATTAACCACATCGCCAGAGACTTTCTGTTCAGAAAGACATTTGCCTTTTTGTTCTGTTGAAGAGGTTTTTCCAGGAACCAGTCACTCAGGTTGATCCTGCTGTCACCATTGTAAATACTTGTACATAGTTTTATTTTATGCCTTTTGTCTTGTAATCTTGATCTGTTTGAATGTTGTTTTTTCCACATTCTGTTTAAAATGCTATTTGTAATTTTCAAAATAAACTGTGTTTAGAAATTTAAATGAAGTTGATGTATTGTTAGGTCAAATGGAAATAAAATACATTGGTGACAAAAACAATATTGAAATTTATTAGAACAGCTTAAAACTTTAAGAAACTATCTGAACAAAACTTAATATTCTTTCTTATATAGCACCTTATTTTGGTACCATTCTTTCTAAGATGGAAAAACAGTTTGTCCATTCTCTGTGCCCTCATGTCCTCCCTGATCAACTCCATCATTTCTGTCCCTCTTTCTTTTCTGACCCCTTCCTGCTGGCTCACTGTCTTTCTTCTCCATCTGGTTGCCCACCACTCCGCTTGGCCCTGGAGTGTCCTCAGGGATGGAGGCAATTAGGACAGGAGGTGTTGTGGAAGGACTCTGTCCCACCACCTCATCCATAAGGACAAACCAGGGCCAAGTAGCAACAGTGGGCTTTTCACTGACTCCCTCTCCTGACCCTGGATACTTGCAATCCTAAAGTTAGAAGGAAGAAAAAAAGAGTTGACTAAACAGAGAAACCAATAATACTTTTAGAAATATTTTTTATTTGTGTGTGACATGAGAAGTTCTGAACAAACTTTGTATTTATTTTTCATATTGTCCCACTGTTTTTTGGCCTGCAAGGGGGTGACCTTCCCCTATTGGCCCATCTTCTCCAGAATTGTCCTAAACAAACAAAAGGAAAAAGGGAAAACCAAAAGAAGTATGTTAACCACTGGATTGATATTTATGAAAGTTAGAAAGAGAGGAGTTTTTGAAACTGGACAGAAACTGACTGAAACGAATGTTGTTATTGTACCTCCAAGCCACGGTGGCTGAGTTTTTAGCTCCAGTAAAAAGGTGGTGGTTCCCACCCCTGAGCTTAATAAACTGGCCCTTCTGCTCCTTTGTCCCTAAACAAAAAAAAAAAAAAAAAAAAAACCATCTTGCTTTATATCAGTGTAAAAAAAGCCTTTTTTAAAATTTTCTATTGGTCTTAATTTGCAGAACATATTAAAATATTTCTATGCAAATGCCTAAAACAAGCTCTTTCAAACTTTTCACTTCTTTACTGAGATTTGCTTGCATTTGAAAGTGTATTTCTCTTCAGCTGTACCTGGAATCACGAATTATAATGCTAGCTGAATTATAAATACACTTTTAAAAACACATATAGCACATTTCTTTATCAAAAATGAATATTTAAAAGCTTATTTATTCTTGATCACACTCTTCAGCGATACGGTAGGATTACATAAAATCGTCCATTTATTCAGGTTAACTTTAATATCACCTGTAATGTCAAATCGACTTACATGAACAAATGACACAATACATTAAAATAACACTAACATAAACTGTTAGAAATCACTTGTGTTTAACGTTCACTGTGATGACTGGCAGCAGGAGCTCAGTGCCGATAGTCCGGTCAGATCTCTACCGGGCTAGCTCGCCTCACCGCCGGTAGGGCTGGCGAAGCAAGCCGGCAGTTACTACGGTAGGAGCGGAAAACTCCGAACACATCGCAGCACGTTTGAAATTAAGTAATGTCTTGATAAATCAAGCAGATTTTTCACGTTTACACAGTTATATTCCCGCACTAAAAACATTGTAAAAGTTCATTTGTGTCACAGAAAGTGTAATTTTTCACAGTTTACTCACAGCTTTTGCCACTGTGGTCCGCCATGGCTGCCCCTGTTTGACCAAACTGCTTCGACCCGCAATGAATAATGGGAAAAGATAGACCGCGAAGGATACTCACAACTCATCCTTCAAATCGGGCAAAAGAAGGACACTTTTGTCGGCAGCATCTGACAGACCTTACGTGCTGTGCTGTGATGTACTCAGCCCACAAGTACGCACTTGGAAGGATCCAGCCCCTGAATTGGGACACACCCTCGGCCTGCACATGGATCCTCCTCCTTCCTGTATATTGACCAATAGGAGAGGAGCTGGAGAGAAGAAGGCAGCCCTCCTCATTTGCATAATAAAGCAGAAATGCATACGGTAAAGGAAAAAGAGAGACGAGGAAATGTAAAATGAACAAAGGCATGTCTCAGGAAAAGGAAAAATAAAACTTTTACATTTCTTGATGAAAACACATGTTTAAGGAAAAGGAAAAACAAAATATATATACATTTCTTGATGGAAGCACATGTGTAAGGAAAAGGAAAAACAAAACATTTACATTTCTTGATGAAAACGCATGTGTAAGGAAAAGGAAAAACAAAATATATATATTTCTGCTTTTATTTTTTATTTTGTCAGGATCGGTCCTCCATATACATGCACTTGTACAAATTAAACACTTCATAGAGGGGTGTAGGGTGTAGTGTGGGTATTGGGACAGGGCCAAAGTGTGGGGTAAGAATGCTGTCAAAAACAATGTGTATGTAAAGAAGGAAATGTGTGCATATTAGTCAATAGTTGTGCATAAGTAAAATCCAAAAGAGGTATTGTATATTTTCTCTATAAGAATACAAAATAAAATGTTACAGCTTCAAGAAATTACAAACACAAAGTTTAAGTTGTGGTTTATTCTTTATGAATACAATATGCTATAACAGTTTGTGAATACGATTTCTTTTCTATTAGAAAATCAAAGTCACATCTAACCCGCCTTGGTCGTTCCCACTGGAGTCACATTCCAAAAGATCAGATACAAGTCGGATTCAGGACCACATATGAATGTGGTTCAAATGTGACTTGAAAAAGTCAGATACGGGCCAGATCTGAGTGTTCACACTTGCTTTAAAGAATTTTTTCTTAGAAAAAATAAATATGAAAAAATTTCATCTTTCAGTAAATAAATATCTTCATTCTATCATTATTTTAGTTTTTTTGATCTCTCAATATCACTATGTGGGGTTAACACTTCTATAGAAAAGCGAACAGGTCTGCAGCTGAGTTGTTGTGCAGGTTAAGTAATTGCTCTCAGGAAGACAAGGGAAAGAAGTGTTGTACAGGTCCTTCTCAAAATATTAGCATATTGTGATAAAGTTAATTATTTTCCATAATGTCATGATGAAAATTTAACATTCATATATTTTAGATTCATTGCACACTAACTGAAATATTTCAGGTCTTTTATTGTCTTAATACGGATGATTTTGGCATACAGCTCATGAAAACCCAAAATTCCTATCTCACAAAATTAGCATATTTTATCCGACCAATAAAAGAAAAGTGTTTTTAATACAAAAAACGTCAACCTTCAAATAATCATGTACAGTTATGCACTCAATACTTGGTCGGGAATCCTTTTGCAGAAATGACTGCTTCAAAGCGGCGTGGCATGGAGGCAATCAGCCTGTGGCACTGCTGAGATCTTATGGAGGCCCAGGATGCTTCGATAGCGGCCTTTAGCTCATCCAGAGTGTTGGGTCTTGAGTCTCTCAACGTTCTCTTCACAATATCCCACAGATTCTCTATGGGGTTCAGGTCAGGAGAGTTGGCAGGCCAATTGAGCACAGTGATACCATGGTCAGTAAACCATTTACCAGTGGTTTTGACACTGTGAGCAGGTGCCAGGTCGTGCTGAAAAATGAAATCTTCATCTCCATTAAGCTTTTCAGCAGATGGAAGCATGAAGTGCTCCAAAATCTCCTGATTGACCCTGCCCTTGATAAAACACAGTGGACCAACACCAGCAGCTGACACGGCACCCCAGACCATCACTGACTGTGGATACTTGACACTGGACTTCTGGCATTTTGGCATTACCTTCTCCCCAGTCTTCCTCCAGACTCTGGCACCTTGATTTCCGAATGACATGCAGAATTTGCTTTCATCCGAAAAAAGTACTTTGGACCATTGAGCAACAGTCCAGTGCTGCTTCTCTGTAGCCCATGTCAGGCGCTTCTGCCGCTGTTTCTGGTTCAAAAGTGGCTTGACCTGGGGAATGCGGCACCTGTAGCCCATTTCCTGCACACGCCTGTGCACGGTGGCTCTGGATGTTTCTACTCCAGACTCAGTCCACTGCTTCTGCAGGTCCCCCAAGGTCTGGAATCGGCCCTTCTCCACAATCTTCCTCAGGGTCCGGTCACCTCTTCTCGTTGTGCAGCGTTTTCTGCCACACTTTTTCCTTCCCACAGACTTCCCACTGAGGTGCCTTGATACAGCACTCTGGGAACAGCCTATTCGTTCAGAAATGTCTTTCTGTGTCTTACCCTCTTGCTTGAGGGTGTCAATAGTGGCCTTCTGGACAGCAGTCAGGTCGGCAGTCTTACCCATGATTGGGGTTTTGAGTGATGAACCAGGCTGGGAGTTTTAAAGGCCTCAGGAATCTTTTGCAGGTGTTTAGAGTTAACTCGTTGATTCAGATGATTAGGTTCATAGCTCGTTTAGAGACCCTTTTAATGATATGCTAATTTTGTGAGATAGGAATTTTGGGTTTTCATGAGCTGTATGCCAAAATCATCCGTATTAAGACAATAAAAGACCTGAAATATTTTAGTTAGTGTGCAATGAATCTAAAATATATGAATGTTACATTTTCATCATGACATTATGGAAAATAATTAACTTTATCACAATATGCTAATATTTTGAGAAGGACCTGTATGAACAGCCAATATAGGGTGTCATGCGAAGAACAACACAAGTGAAAGTTGTATTTTGTTTTCTTTTCCATTTTTGACAAAACAAAAATTGTAAAATTTGAATGGATTTCAGAGAGGAAGAAGCACTATGCTATGCCTTTTAATTATTGTTTTGGATTCCTAGTTATGAACACATTTTCTTTCTCTGTAACTCTGTGGTCACATTATAAATTGTCTGTGACACCAGCAGTGTCACAACAACAGACTCTCAATGGCGTGGCAGATATTTTAGTTTCTTATTCCTATGACTCACAGAGGCACACCTGATTTATGTGGAAAGAGCACCACACCCTAACTACTGTTTTTGTTGGCTACTCTGGTTAAACAGGCTGCCACAAGTCCCACTGAAAAACAACACCTATAAACACAAATGTTGCTAAGAGAGTTCTGTCTTGTTCATGCCTGTCTGTTCCGTAGTTTTCCGCATATCTTAAGTGTCTTCATAAATGATATCTTATGCTTTTAGGAGCCTCCCCTCCCTGTAGTGTGTTAGATAACCTTCTTTGCAATTACATAAACACATATTCCCATAAACTGTTTTTCACTGCACAGTGTTTTGTTGTTCACAGGGAAGCAGAATTTTGAAGATAAAGTTCAATTCAATTTCAATTCAGTTTATTTATATAGCGCCAGTTCACAACACATGTCATCTCAAGGCACTTCACAAAGCGAGGTTCATACATTCCAATTAATCCTAACCATTGAACAGTGCAGTCAGATTCAGTTATTTATTCAAATTGGATAAAATGTTTTTCTATCTAAAGAACCCCAGCAGATTGCATCGAGTCAGAGACTTGCAGCATTCTCTCCTCCCGGATGAGCATGTAGAGACAGTGGACAGTCACTGGCGTTGATTTTGCAGCAATCCCTCATACTGAGCATGCATGTAGCGACAGTGGAGAGGAAAAACTCCCTGTTGATACACTGACTGTAATGTATTTTGGTGCTAAGTCATTCAGTGATTTATAGACTAACAGAAGTATTTTAAAGTGTATTCTCTGAGCCAGTGTAGGGACTTTAGAACTGGGGTGATGTGCTCCACTTTCTTAGTTCTAGTGAGGACGCGGGCAGCAGCGTTCTGGATCAACTGGAGCTGTCTGATCAACTTTTTTGGCAGACCTGTGAAGACACTGTTGCAGTAATCAATTCTACTAAAGATGAACGCATGAATTAGTTTTTCAAGGTCCTGCTGAGACATTAGTCCTTTAATCCTGGAGATGTTCTTTAGGTGATAAAAGGCTGACCTTGTTACTGTCTTTATGTGCCTCTGAAGGTTCAGGTCTGAGTCCATCACTACACCCAGGTTTCGAGCCTGTTTGGTGGTTTCTAGCTGTATTAACTGAAGCTGTGTGCTAACTTTTAAACGCTCTTCCTTGGTCCAAAGGAAATTATTATTTCAGTTTTGTTTTGATACAGCTGAAGAAAATTTTGGCCCATCCATGCATTGATTTCTTCTAAGCATTTACCCAGCGCTTGAATGGGTTCATAGTCACCTGGTGACATCGTAACGTATAGCTGTGTGTCGTCTGCATAGTTATGATAACTTACGTTGTTGTTTATTAAAATCTGAGTTAGGGGGAGCATGTAGATATTGAATAGGATGGGCCCTAAGATGGATCCTTGGGGAACGCCACATGTGATTTTTGTGGTCTCTGATGTAAAGTTACCTACTGACACAAAAAAGTCCCTGTCCTTCAAGTAGGATTTAAACCAATTGAGTGCTGTACCAGAAAGGCTGACCCAGTTTTCCAGGCGCTCTAATAAAATGGAGTGATCAACAGTGTCGAATGCTGCACTAAGGTCCAATAATACCAGCACTGTGGTTCTTCCACAGTCTGCATTTATACGGATGTCATTGAACACCTTGACAAGAGCAGTCTCTGTACTGTGGTGAGCATGGAAGCCTGACTGGAAGACATCAAAGCGGTTGGTCATTGTTTGGAAGTTGTTTAACTGTTGAAACATAGCTTTTTCAATAATCTTGCTAATGAAGGCGAGGTTTGATATAGGCCTGTAGTTCTGTACTAGTAGCTGGTCCAAGTTGCTCTTTTTCAATAGAGGTTTGATTATTGCTGTTTTTAGGGCCTGGGGGAAAACACCTGACAAAAGGGACGTGTTAATTATTTCTGTTAAATCAGATGTTATGACAGGCAAAGCTTTCTTAAGGAAAGCTGTGGGTAAAACATCAAGACAGCAGGGAGAAGAGCTTAGTTGGAGTACGATTTCTTCTAAATTTTTCACATTCAAAGTGTCAGAGGACGGGAATCAATTCACTTGTAGGGGTGTTCTGTCTACAGTCAACAGCATTTTTGATCCTTTGGGCATTCTCGCACCAGTAACCATTGAAGGCAGAAGTATTTTAAGGGAGTTGAGTCTAGAGAACATCAAATGGGATACCCCCCTTCCCAAAGTAAAGCTCAAAGAATGGGAAACGTGGAGAGAGGACTAAATTTGTGGCAGCTGCAAAGAAGCTGGGATTGAGCTAAAAAGGTCCAGATGTCGCAATGCAAAGGTTCCTGAGTGAACAGAAGTGTTCATGGATGTTCAATCCTCCTCATGCTCAAAGACAACATGCAGCTCACCCAAAACATCTTCTCGTACTCGTCGTCTTCCGATTCATCCGCAGCACCCTCGACAGGGACGCCAAGAAGGCTGGGTATTCCACACTACTGCCCAGCCCGTAGGCCGAAACGACAGTCAGAAACCTGTCCCCAACCCGAAGGTGCCGGGATGCGACCCTCTCATCCACTGGGGTAAACCCAACACGAGATGGCTGAGCTGGGGGGCAACAGCCATCTCGTGTTGGCTGTTGCTATATGTACGCGTATGCCTCTTTCCCTGTCTCTAATGACACAGAGTCACCCTCCATATTGTCACCTGCTATGACCCTCACTCAGAAAGTGGGGGTTTCCCCACCCCAAGGAGAGTTCGCAGACAAGGATTTCTCCACCAGGAAGTTTTCCAGTCACGTCTCACCTGGAGGAGGCCCAGGGGACAACCCAGGCCAAGCTGAAGGGACTTTGTCTCTTGACCCTGAACACCTTAGGCTCCCCCTTGAGGAGCTGGAGGTGGTGTCTGGGGAGAGGGAAGTCTGGGCATCTCTACTAAGTCTATTACCCAGATAATAGGAATCCCAAGGAATCTCGTACTTTGTTTTTCCATTGCCACCGGCCATTTCTATAAATCAGCCTAATGACGTATGGGAAATTGGTGAAAAATCCATCGTCTTACCAGCAGAAGGCATTAGTCCTTTATTCTGTTTAAACTTTAATAAAAAAAGATTTTGTGTCACCTGATAAATAATAGATGGTGAGCAGTTTTATAGTTATACAGTTGATTAATTCCTTCCATTATTCCTTAAGTTGCACTGGATCCAGAAGTGGGAAATGTTTTAACTATTTTACATTAAATTTATTACCAACCTGCATCTGACCAGAGTTGTTGCTTTACGACTGCATTTACAATAACCACCAAACACTGATGAACACCAAACATTTATTTTTCTTTTATTATCACAGATAAACTCATATCAGAACTACGGAACATGTAAAACAATTTAAATAGATAATTGACTGATAATCAGTCCAGAATTACAGGGAACTGATACATTGACTAATCATAAGCAAATATTTATATAAAGCAGAAGAGGATTAGACAGTGGAGTAGAGGATGGCAGAACATGAAGAGGATCAGATTTTCTGGCATCCAAACCTGGAACTGTGATCTCTTCTACTGCAGATCCATATATGGAAGTAAAATGGTCTCATTACAATCAGACATTTTTTAGACATTGAATTTATAACACTGAATTTTTATCCTGTGCAATTATATATGTGAATTTTTGTTTTTACTTAAAATTTTCCTGCAAAAATTCACCTGCAAAAATTCACCTGCAGAAATTTGCCTGCAAAAATTCACCTGCAAAAATTCACCTGCAAAAATTCACCTGCAGAAATTCACCTGCAGAAATTCACCTGCAGAAATTTGCCTCCAAAAATTTGCCAGCAGAAATTCACCTGCAGAAATTCACCTGCAGAAATTCGCCTGCAAAAATTTACCTGCACAAATTCGCCTGCAAAAATTTACCTGCACAAATTCGCCTGCAAAAATTTTCCTGCAAAAATTCACCTGCAGAAATTCGCCTGCAGAAATTCGCCTGCAGAAATGTCCCTGCAAAAATTCACCTGCAACAATTCGCCTGCAAATGTGTTGACCTTCTGGGGACTCAAGCCAAATGAATCAGCACCATTTGAGATTCGGTATTTTTTCATCTAATGGAACTGAATGAAATGTTTGACTGACCTGATGACAGCTAGTGCCCCAACCCGGTCCGCAGATGCTCTTGTTTTGAAGTGACCGGAAAAAGCGGCAGCATAGCGCTGGCAAACCCGGCAAGTTCTTTGGTATGTATAGCGTATATTATCTTTCAAGTTTTGCTTTTTTTTGCAACAGTGGATTTGCTTTAAATTCATTGCTCATTGACAAAATTACACAGAGAGCGTCTTCGCTCAACTTTTATCACAGGTTTGTCCCACTAAGCCCTTTGGGTTAGCATCATGCTAAATGAATAGACATGGATATGCTGTGTTTGTGAAAATATGAGATTCAGTACAAAATTGTATAAGGACAGTAATGAAAGATAGACAACACTGAAAATAAGAGGTTGCAAATGAGAAAAGCATTTGGAGGAGGGGTAAAAAACGTGGAAAATAAAGCCGAGTGAACAACATTAGAAGTGGAGGGCGCCATGGTTGCAGGATGCTGTGATTTAATGATGGGGAATGTAAAAATTTAAAAATACCTTTTAGGTACTGAGCTAAAGTGAAAGTGCTATTATAAGTGCTCTTATGCAGTGTTATATAAAGTTATTATCTTCTGCATGGATTTGTTTCAGGTTAGGCAAGACGCAATAGTTCAGTCAGCAAGACACTTGCTGCACTTGCTGACATCATCTAGCAGAACCACTGCTATGATGAACCAAAATACAAGGTTTACTTAAGCAGAACCCATTGCTTAGTACTTATGAGTTATTTAACTATATTCTGATTTAGAAATTGTGTTTTGCAACATCTTGCAGAGAATAGAGCCAAGGTGCCCACAGTAGCACTTTAATCAATCATGAAAGACCATCGGTCCATCAAGAAATGACCAGGTAATTACTTGTGAAAATACTCTATAGTAAAAGGTCTGCATATGCTAAAACTTTGAAAGCAGTTCTACATGTTACTTGTTGTATAATGTCTTTAGTGTTATTGGTGTTTTAACTGCAACACAAAACCCCAATTTATAATGGTTGCTGTCAATAATTGTTTTTTCTGACAGGTCCTTTCCTGGTATTTTCTCAAGAGGAAGAGGAAAAAGAAGATTCCCTGCAACATCTCTAGTGCCTGCCAAGAAGCCTAAACCTCTTAAAGTTGCATTTTATTTGCTGCTAAAAGAAATGGAGAAGGCCCCAAAAGAGCATGAGAAATACACGCAAACACAGGCAGGGATGGGTCAAAGGACAGCATATCTTAACGAGAGCACAACACACGAAGACGTATGAACAAATTGTTGCTATTCACTACAGCAAAACTGAAAAGTATCAGTCTCATAACAGTATTGCTGAATGTGATTATCACTGTAGTTCACAGCTGTGCTTTACAGCAAATACATTCAATTTCAATTAGCCCTGTCAATCATGAGAACTGGACTGTAAAGTTTGGTTTGAATAAGACATTAACTTGTAGTATTTGCACTGTTGATGTATGGTACCTTGAATATGTGTTTGTTAATACAGATGTGTAATGAATGTAAAATATGATGTGTATAATTTGTTTTGGCTTACTTACACTCTGAAAGGTTTTGTTTTTATTATTGCTTTCATTTAATTGATGTCCTGAACATTTTGTTTCCAAAACTGAAGGAGGTTACAGGTGGCTGGTTGCTGTTCAAACCTCGGGGTGGGTATATACACTATATTTTATAAAGAGGGCTCTCCTTCTGCTGTCTGATAGGTAGTATTAAGACAAGTTCCTTTTCACCTAACGCTATGCTTTCATTTTCCAAACTCATAATTGTGGTTTACTAATGCTGAATATTTGTTAAGTTATATTTATTACGTTTGTGTAGATATCAATTGTTATATTTAATTATCAAAATATTCAGCTTTGTTTTGCTTTGCAATATTTGATATAGGTGGATGGGGAAGCTGAAAACTTTCTTTGGTCCCTCCTGATGATATTGGCTACACTGGGTCGGCACAGAAATGTTTCCCACTGATGTCATTGAGATGCATGCCTCTTCATGCGGAGAAAGGTACAACAGAAAATATTGGTTTTTATTTATCATTGGTTTTAAGCCTTGTTTGAAACACTTGTCTCAATAGTAGCAGAAGTGATGAAAAGGGGCATGACAGTACTGTCAATGAGGAAGGGCCAGCAGATATGCCAGGACCATCTGGAATTTCTTGTACAGTCAGGGATGGTAGGTTAATGTTGTAGGAACAGGTTATATAAGGAAAGTGTGATTTAAGTGTGATTGGTGGTGTGATATGTCAATTCCCAGAATTCAAGCCTTTGCTTATCCATTCACTGTATATCTCAACTTCAAAAGACATATTTTCCAACAATTTTAATTACTGCTTCAAAGGACTATACATAATACTTATATGGTACTTAGTACACAGAAGGTTAGTTTTAGTTGTGTTCTTCTCTTCTTTCTCCTCATGTATTCTTACTGCTTGTATTGTTAACTATCTCAGATTCTTCAAAGGCCATAACTGAATGTGCAAAGAAAGCTCTGCACATGCATGAAAGGGAGGCAGGCTTGAGGGTAAAGGTTCTTACAACTATTCGTAAATTTCAAGCTGTATTTTTATCAAGTCAGTTATTTTGGTGATCTTACAGGGTATACAGCTGTTGGAAAAGGAGTAGTACGCTTTTTTTTTTTTTTTTTATCAACGTGCATGGAGAAGCTGACGTCTGGTTTTTGCATCAATTTCGGTAAGAGTATATTTGGTATACAATTCCTATGATATATATATTTTTTTACAATTCATAGTTTAATTGTCTTATTCTTTATCAAAACATTATTTGGAGGTAATATTTTTTCTTTTGATTTGTCACATAGCAAACTCTCACCCCAGTGTTTGAGGGAGAGCTTGGCCACTTAGTCCCATCAGCATCTCAGTTTCTTGTGGAGAGTGATATGTTCCTTATGGCAGGGAGAATGGTGGGGCATTCCTTTCTTCATGGAGGACCTTGCCTATCTGGACTTAGCCAACCTGTTATACATGTCCTACTTGGTGGAAGTCCTGAAACTGCTACAGTTACACCTGAGGGCACGTGTTCAGGATTTGGCTTATGCCTGGGACCTCCCTTCCTTGACAGAGAACAACAGAAGATGGCTTTTTGAAAAATTATTAATCCACTCTGTGAGTGAAATGAAATTTAAGCTATTTGTTTGCGTGTTAGCTTTTCAGTCTCCCATTTTTTTGTATTAGGTCATTGGAAGAGTGACAAGACCAATTAAACAGCTGAGAAGGGGTCTCAAAGAAACTCCTATGTGGACACTGCTGACCTAGCAAAAGAGGTTGGCACTGTGAGCCGTGAGGTAAAGTTTGTGCTCATAAAATGCAATAATGTCCAAAATAAAATGTTATTTTTTATAAAATTATTGCAGAAGGAAACTGACAAGATTTTTATCACTATGTAATAAATTGGATATTCATGTTTGGCACTCTGTAAGAATTAGGTACCAAATAAAAACATTTATCAAAAAACAAAAGCATGTATTCATCTTTACACATAAAATAACAATAAGCATATTTGTTTGGACACAATACAAATTTCTACATTTGTGAAACAGACCCAAGACCATATGTTTTTCCTGTAGATTTTTCTAATTTGCTTATATAAAGAATGGGGTTTGTCAAATTGTATTGCAGTGTCAAAAGCAATGGTTCATGACACCTATTTATATATAGAAAACATTTGATGTTTGTCAGACCTAAACAAATTGTGGTTGTAATTAAAATGTCAAATAATAACAAAAATGACTGCAGTTGAATAGAAAATTTTAAATAAATTTCCTTGGGTAAGCAGGACTGAAACTTGGAGCAATGCCTGCTTACAATGGACAACAACCCTTTTTAGTGTAAATGCTGCACATTATAAGTTGCTTTATTCAGTTTAGTAATGCAAGTCCATTACGTAAAATGTCAGGATCTTTATATTGATATACGAGTTTCTACATAATATATTGCTGTCATTCCGCATTTTTCATTTTTTTTGTGTACCTCTTTGTGAACTGTTTTATTATAAACTGTTTCTGATTTTTAAAATACACTGTCATGGAACGGGGCAGGGGGAACCCAGATTTTTTAGGCAAACAGGGCTGACAAAATCGTTTTGGAAAATGCCATGATCGAAGGGTACGTGGAATTATGAAGAGCACAGTAACCTGAGGATTACAGAAACTTATACAGGACCATTGAAACCAAAAACAAGCAGAGAAGAAATAAAGAAAGTATTAGGGGCCCGGTGGACAAAGAAAACAGGTTGTCATTAAAACATCAAAATAACTAACTTAAGCCCAATAACTTTAAATAAATAAAGCTAATCCAAAACAAACTACTGTGCCACACAGCTTGTATCTTTTTTATTTTGATTGCAATGTTGTGCATTACAGTGCGTTGTGTTGAAATGTAGTACAATGATGTAAAAAGGTGGATTTTGTATTTTTTGTCACAGGTCCTACTTCAACGGATCGTTTGGCCAGAAGATGGAGATGATGATGACTGCCCTGTTGAAACAAAATGCAGAATCACAGGCTATCTCAGGCAGTTCATTCTAAGTGGTATGTTTACAGAGTATTCAAGAACTATCAATTAAATTTAATCTTTTGTTTTGTATTCTGCCGAGGTATGAGTGAAACCTACTTTGTGATACATGAACTCCCATACTGAATTAATTGTATTTGCTTAGCCAATGTTCTTTCATTATTAAGAACACAATACATTTGTTAGTTGAATTTCTTTGAAGTTATTAACCACTTACTGACTTCAAATTAAAATTCTAAAACATTCTTTAAAAAATTCTTCAATGTAAAGCATAAGCTTTCTTTTTCTCCACAGCATCATCAAGTGAACTGACTAATCTCATCAAATTCTGGACTGGATGGGAGATTATGCCAAAAAGTCTCATTGTGGAGATAGTAGATGGCAGATATCCCACTGTGGCCACCTGCTATGAGACTCTATGCATTCCATACCACTACAAGGACTATTTGACTTTTAAGAGACCTCCTTGCCTGCCTTGAAACTTGCTTTGCTGGGTTTGGCCTTATTTGAGTGTTGCATTCTCTAGTGCATAATTCTGTTGTTTAGAACCTGTTCAATGTCTGTAATTTAAATGTCAAAATTTGCTGTGCTCCTCTTGAACCTATATATAGAAAAACTGATAAAATGCTGTTTTTTGCTCTGTTACAAACATTGATTCTTGACATTTGGGTTCAGTAGTTGTGAGAACTGTTAAACAAGGAGTTAAGAGAAGAAAATCTGTTAAAAGTAAACCTTTGTGATAATGTTAATGTTCCTTGTCTAAAGAGTCACATGCATTTTGATCCAAATAAAGTACAACAGATAAACTTACTTTGCTGTTTTATTTAGTCACAAATCAACATGTTCCCACTTTCAGTTTTACTTAACACATTTGAATGGTATACATAAAGTTGCATATTTTCAATTTTGAAAGTCAAACATTGCAAGCTAAGAAAAATTTTTCCTCAATGTTTACAACAAGTTACCAACATAGCATTATGTACAGTTGCGTTTATGTTGCCCTTCCATTTAAAGGAATTGCTCACAAAACTGAACAGCAGCAAGGTAGATGTCGGAGCCTAAGGACTGGGATGCAGCTCTTGGATTAACTACTTCCTGTAAACCTGCCATTTGTTCCTCAGTCAAAGGACAGTCTGTTTGCAATGACAATGGTCGAATGGTCCTGGAAAGAAAGGCCACTTTCCTCCCACTCAATGCCTGGAATCTGGACACCCTACAATAAAAAAAACATTAAGAATTAATCATTCTGTACAAGAAACATTGAGTGCTAAAAATGAGCATCCTTACATATGTGTTTTCTGGTTCAGGAACAGGGTGGTGTGTGTGTGACCCAACACCCACAGCTGGTTGGGGCTCATGTTGGTTTCTGTTTGCAGTGGATTGTCCCAACCACTGCAAAATGTATTCAAATCCTCCTGCAGGCGAGGCAGAAACACGTAATGGCAGCAGAAGAGGTGTGCAGCATTTGAAATGTCAAGAAAGCCCTCTTCCTCAAAGTTGTGAAGAACATCATTGTAAACGCATGTAACAGCCACCCAGAGGTCTCTCCATAATCGCTCTATCATGAAACGATATATAATGAAATATGTAGTTAGGTATGGCTTTTTTTTGGTGGTGGTGTAAAACTCCGTATTAGTTTATAAACCTCACACAAACAGAGCCTATATGTTTTATTGACACAATAGATCAGATGGGTTTTTATTAATTGTGAACAAATGGTAAATGTATAGCACTTGATCTTGTCCAATGACTCCAAAGCGCTTTACACTACAATCAGTCATAGACCCATTCATCCATAGGCTGTGTTACTTTCATTGATAACTATTGGAACCCTCAAAAGAAAATCCAGGATTTTTTCTTTTCATCAAGACTCTTACTTGTAGGAAGCTGGTGCAAATATTGTTTTTGAATGACCATCCTCTGGATTGTGAACAACTTCAAGGTTAGAAGAACAAGAACCAGGATTATATCCCCATGAGGAAAACACTACAGGATACTTAAAATTGGCAGAAGTGAGTGAGTGTGCATCTGCATGCACAGTGAATATTTTTCACCAGTGACCTTTCAAGAAAAGCTTTCCAAACAATAGAAGACTAAGAAGACCAGGATCAGTCAAGAAAGTACTCATCTCTTTTTATAGCTTTGTGGTGGAGTGTCCTGACCTAGATGAAATTTCCATCAGTTGCTGAAAAAGAAGGTTTTCTGCAATGAGGGGGTTCATACACCCTTCACAAGAACTGCTTGCTGCTTTTCCATCTAGAGGTAGACTGCAGCATTCAAGGCCAGAGCCTTTCAACTGAGAGTCCAGTTTTTTTCCTGAAGCTGTCAATTTCACAAACTATATCCTGAACACCTCCTTGTTAACCTTGATTATTTTAATTCTGAGTTTTACAAACTTTTAAACAGATGTATAGTATTTTATTTATTAATTGGATTTTATGTCTTTGGGATTTGTAGGACCTTGACCACCAAGTATTTCATTCCTTCATGATAAAATGATGGAATAACCAATGAAAACATATCCTGTTACATATCTGATAATATATTCTGTTGAATAGAGGAATATTTACAAGGTATAACACTCTTCACATACATAAACCTTTTTTCAAAACTAAACCCTTTGAGTGTTTATAAATTTCAAAAAATTGGAAATGAAGCTACAAAAGCCTGTTAGCACAAAAGCTTATCAGCTTGACAGTATTTTATAAGAACAAACCGTTGATTGTGCACACTCTTTCTTGAAATGAAACTGCTTCTTCCTGTGCCACGGACAGTAAACATCAACTGTGCAACTTCTACATTTTCTCTGCCATGGTCACCACGTACCCTGAAAAAGTTAAAAAAAAAACACAACACATTCAGAGCTTTAAATCAACTTAGACTTTTGTTACAACCCCACTTGGTCTAGGGGTAAACATTTGAACTAGGTGTTATTGGTATTATGAAAGAAAGAGTAATTTATTGCTTTTCAGTTCAGTTTCTGTTATTTGTAACAAAACAAACAAAAGGAGGGTACTTAACAAAGTACAAACTATATGAAAATAAAGAAATATGGGGTAAAACCCCACACAATGACTATAAATTTAATAAAATACACAACAATAAGTAATTTAACTAAAAATAATCCCCCAAAAGGAGGGACAAGCTAATTCAACAGTTTCTTAAATCAAAGCGTCCCTGCTAACAACAAGCAAACAAACAAATCAAGATAAAGCTTAACAAGCTTTAAAGAGACTCCTCAGAACCAAGATGGAGTCAAGCTAACCATCAAGCAGGTAAGCACACAAAAGAACCAAGCTTCAAAGTTTCAAAACACCAAGGTCAGAAGTGGCGAGCTGTTCAGTCCAAATCACAGCTGCCATTAGTGGCAGGTGCAGAGAGTTTATATAGTGCAGTTTCTTCAATGATTGGCGGCGAATTCGGAAGAACCAGAAAATGAATAGTCCAACATGAACTCCCGGAGACGTCCAGCAGGAGGAGTGCAGAGCGCGCAGGGTGATCCGAGTCCGTCAGGAACAGCGAAGAAGAGAGTATCCAGGGAAGAAGAGAGTAACCAGCGAAGAAGAGAGTGGCCAGCGAAGAAGAGAGTAACCAACGAAAATCCAGTAGGAGGGCAGAAGAAATCCGATCCCATCAGAAACAGCGGCACCAACAGCACGGAGGAAAAACGGCCCTCCGCAGCGACACCGGCTGGCCAGTCTGTTGATGATGGTACAGAACAAAACACACAAACACAAACATACGGCCACCAGCCGTAACACTTTAAATAAATCTGATAATAGATACACATGGGACAAAATTTGTTTGTAGCCCTCTGTTAATGAACATAAACCCCACAATGGTCACCGAAATAACTTGAAACTGGCAAAAGTAATAACCTATGCAGGGTACAATGAAATCTTAATACCATCAATATTCTGGAGATGAATGTTTATCAATTACCTGAGAGGACAACCAAACCTCTCTACTGATGTTTGGAAGAATGCCAGTGTTGTCGATGCCAGATTGTTGGTGGCAGCACCAAGATACATAATCTGCATCAGAAAAACAACAATGAGCAAAATCCCATGTAAACATCTCATTTGATGGACCATCTCTGCATACCATACGAGAAAAGCCATCTATAGCCCCAAAGATGACTATGTTATAGCTGATTGAGGAAACAAAGCAAACACGTTATTGTAAAAGTGCTAGAATAGAATTGATGCAAGATGTAATTTGTTTTAGTTCAATGGGATAGAGGAACAACAAGCCTGAAAACATAAGTCTGGGCGCCATTCTGTGGCGCCCAGACGATCCCCGCTCAGAGGGTATGACAGCAGTGGGTTGAGCTATTTTGTCCTTTTCTCTGCCTATAAGTGTGCAAAGTGCTTAGTGCATCTAAAATGGCAGGACAAACGCCTGAAATGGTAGCTGAAATGACAGTCAGAGACCTCTCCCCAACCTGAAGGCGTAGGGATGCGACCCTCTCATCCACTGGGGTAAACCCCAACACGAGACAGCTGAGCTGGGGGGCGACAAGCAAACCCACCCCAGATTTTGTAGCCGTCATGAGGGGTTCTTGAACCGCTCTTTGTCTGACCCGTCACCTAGAGCCAGTTTGCCATGGGAGACCCTACCAGGGGCATTTAAGCCCCAGACAACATAGCCTCTAGGATCATTCGAGCACTCAAACCCCTCCACCACGTCAGACAATAATAAAACAAGCTGGTAATGTCCGACGTTTTTTCAAGAAAAGTAACAAATTACGCTAAATATGTGTGAAGCAACGTTATAGCCGTGAATGAATCTTGGCTTGGTTTACGATGTTTAACAGAGTATTGGTTCACTTTAGCTAAGTACCTAAAAGGTGTTTTTAAATTTTTACAATCCCCATCATTAAATCACAGCGTCCTGCAACCATGGCGCCCTCCACCTCTAATGTTCTTCACTCAGCTTTATTTTCCACGTTTTTTTACACCTCCGCCAAATGCTTTTCTCGTTTGCAACCTCTTATGTTGAGTGTTGTCTATTTTTCATTACTGTCCTAATACAATTTCGTACTGAATCTCATATATTTTCACAAACATATGAGGGACCAAAAATGACAAAATGAAAAATAAATATGTAAATAAATAAATACACATATAAATAAATAAATACACATATAAATGTATAAATAAATGAATAAATAAATATAAGAAGAAATAAATAGACATATAAATGCATAAATGAATAAATATACAAATAAATAAATACACATATAAATGTATACATGCATAAATAAATATGTTTTGGTCATGAAAAAGACTAATTCTATATTTGTTTTTACTTGCATTTGTGTATTCATTTATTTTCCTCCTTTTTGTCTTCAGCACCATTGGTTAGTATTGTGTGTATGATCTCGATCCTGCTGCTACTGCCTAGACTCCGGTACCAAAGTTATTTTGGTAGGCACAATGGAGGGTTCTCTTACAGCCATTGCCAATGATTTAAGGTCATTGGCAAATGATATTGACCAAAATGAACCCAATGACTACCTCCATTTTCGTTTTGCACGGGTCATGGAGGATTTCAATCAGCTCCAAGCTGAGATGGATGTGGAGGTTGACTCCACTATATAGGACAGTCTGGAAGAAGTTGGCCGCCAATTTACTTCGGTAAAGTTAGAAAGATATTCACAGATTCGGCTTTTCCGGCTCAATAACACATCAGCGGAACATTGCCTCTAGAAAACCAACACCTCTCTGCAACCACAGCAAGGCAGACAGTGAGCTACAATTGTATTTTCCTCAAAACGAGCCCAACACCGTGCTGGGAGACTTGAATTGGCCTCTATGCAGAGCTCGCTGCTCCTCAAATGCTCAGGGACCGTCTGCATGTTGCAACACCAGAAAAATATGATGGAGAAATATTCAATAAAGTTGCCAAGGAGAGGTGTATTGTCATTAAAATCATTGTATGTGTAAGTGATCTCACGTTTTTCATACTACATTTCTTGGATTGGAAATTAATACTAAAAAAAGTGGAATTTCCCAAAGACTATAGCCTAAATAGCCAAATATTGAGTAAAATATGCATAAAATGGTCAATAACTTCACTATAGCATTTTGTAGTGCCAACAATCTCATGGCACACAGAGAGCACCTCATTTTAATCATACTACAACTGTTATTTAGGGAAAATGTGCTTAAATAGATTTTTTGACATTTGTTTACCATTAAAATATGCATAAAATGGTCAATAACTTCACTGTAGCATGTTGTAGTGCCATCAAACTCATAGCACGCATAGAGTACCTCATCTTGAATCTTTTGAATAAACATAACTTTGCGTTTATTGATGCAGACTTGCTTATACTGATAATAACTCTGTATTACAACCGAATAATATTAAACCTTTCCTTTACTGTTTGCAGTGTGTCACAACCTGAGATCGGACACCATTACATGAGCACGCAAAAATGTCTTACAGCTTGTTCATGCAATATGACATAAAATAAAATCACAATGAATAATAAAAATCCCAATATTAAAGAAGCCATTACAGCTAATTTATTGTTTTGCACTAACAGGCAAACCAGAGATTGATGAATGTAATGAAAGATCTTAGTAAATTTATGACCTCATCGTAGTGTTGATGATGTGTCCCATCATTGGCATCCTTGTTGTCCCGCATATCTGGTCACCTTACTTGTCTCGCCCTTCCACGTTACTTGTGGCTAACAACCCTAACCCTGCTGCGGCCAGTCCCACCATCCTACACCGTGCAAACAGAAAAGGCTTTTTTCTGGTCAGCGACTTGTAACATTGTTTTAGATTCTAAAAGTAACTGAATAGTTACTTTGCCTAGTAATTGGTTACTTTGATAGTGTAGTAACTGAGTTACTAACAGTAACTAGTAACTATAGCTAGTTACATTTTTAAAGTAACGTTCCCAACACTGACTTAACCTAAGCTATGTGTGTCTGATGATAGTAAAATAAAACACAACTTCATTACAACCTCCGTTGGGGATAGAACCCTGGTGTCCCGCAAGACAGGTAAGGACTCCAGGAGTCCTTACCTGTCAAGTAAGTTCTGGGGCACATACTTATCCCAGAACTTACTCTTGAGTTCTCACTGACCCTGCTCTCTAAATGAGGCCCTGAAGTTGAATCTTGAATGATCCTTTTAGTATAAAAACAAATCAACTTGGCTCTGCATTGGTTGAACCATGAACTGAAGGATGGGGCCAGTCAGTTCAGCACTTGGCACAAACTGATCGTATCACTAGACAGTGAGTGATTTTAAAATGAAGACATCAATAAAAGAAGCAAATGGATGTCCATGTTCTTTTTACAACTGAAGGTAGCCTGTTTCTGTTCTTAGTCGTAACATACAACCTATAGAACAATGTAGACATTTTCCCTACAGATAAAAGACTGCTCTGCTTTTTTAGCGTCAGTCATCAAGGCTCAGTGAAGGTCATCTAAGTTCATGTTCAACAAGTATTACTTAAGTGTCTTCACATACAGGAAAAAAAAAAAATTCATTAACTAAGGTAACATTTTATTTTTTGTATTTGCTCTGGTTGAGCAGAGCTAATGGAGTCAAAGCTGCATTGACAGGTTTATCTGTTTTTTTCTTATTATAGAGAACATCTGTGGTTTTCCTTGCAGATGAGTCATAGTTGGGAACAGGTGTGTACAACACATTGTGTGTGGTTATAATGGCTGTGGTTTTGATTTCTCTTTTAGACTGGTTGGACTCCATGTCTTCTTAGGGTGTGATATTGCACAGGATTAGCACTGAGAGCTGACTTCTCCAAGCTCAACTGTGAAAAATGTGTTACTTTTCTGGCTCTGGACCCAAAACTAACTTTGCAGTAATGTGCCACGTCTTATTGAAAATGTATTTATTGCTTTAAAATAAGATAAGATAACCTAAGATATAAATAGCATATCAAACTGAAAGTGATGTAGTCAGATAAAACAAAAAACTGCAAACAATACTCCACTACTAGTGAGATTCATCCACAGATGTTGAGAGCCCTCAACATTATGGAGCTGTCATGGTTGACACGTCTCGTCAGAGTTGCATGTTGGGCTGGTACAATAGCTGTAGAATGTCTGTTTGGGGTGGTGGTTCCAATTTCTAATGACCCTGTCTCTCAAGGTACTATTTTAGGTGGGTGCTGAGGAAAGATGGGATACTGACATGTTCTAGGCAGGGGCCAACAGGGGCCAGTGCTCCTATAGAACTGGCCCTGGCCCCAGTTATGACCCCTGTACTGAAGACACAATACTAAATCAATTTCTTATGATGATATGCACTGGCACAGAAACTATAACTGATTGGTCCCTTTAAAAATGAAGATGCACTTTTAGCTTCAGCCGTATTGAGATAGGATCACAGTTTTCATCTGCAACCAGAGCTGGAAGTGGCTCTATGGCTCATTTAATATATTAAACGATGAAATATTGTCCTGTTTCTTTCTTTTTCATTCTTTTATTCTGTGTCCACATGAACAAACAATGGCCCCACCCAGGCCATCCTGGTAAATTTGGTCTAGTACCGCCAATGGATACTGAGGATAGTTTTAAGGGGCATTTGGTTTTTTTATAACCTAAGGATAAGCTGTTTCCACTTTCTTGGTACAGTTCTAGTTTGTGGCCAGTGTGGGTATGAGTCCATGGTTCTCAGCTAGTTCAGTGTCTGCCTCAACAGGAGGAGGTTTACAGTGGGGGCTAGAATGGAGAAGTAAATAGGTAGAAGCACTAAGGCCTCTTCTGCAATAATGCAGGCACAGCTCCGATATGTTACGAAAAAGAAATAGCCGAGCCAAAACGGGAAGCTCTTCATTTACCAGTCTTTCATCATTCTGACCTTCACCTTTGGCCATGAGATATGGGTCACGATTGAAAGAACGAGATCCCAGATACAGGTACCTAAAATAAACCTCCTTTATAGGGGTGCAGACACAGCCTTAAAAAAAGGGAAGTAAGATTAGTCATCTGAGGGAGCTTCACATACAATTGCTGCTCATCCTTAATAAAAGAATTCGGTTGTGGTGATTCAGTTATCTTTTTAGGATGTTTCCTGGGAAGGTCTCCTTTTGGAAGTCTTCCAAGAATATTCCACTTCGGGGAGACAAGTCCAGTGCCAGAACTTGCTGGAAGGACTATATTTCCCCCAGAATAAGAGCAAGTGTATTGCTGAGGAGAAGGATGTCTAGATCTAACTCCTGGACCTGTTCTCTGATGGACCTGATCTTGAGTAAGTGGAAGACAATGGACTGATGAAGTGTGGTGCACATATATGCTGGTAATGTATATCATCAAATGAATGATTTCATATTTTCAAAGCTCTTTAATCAGTTTGGTATTTTTACACAACATGATCATACAGGCAAGTTGCATTTCGGTGTCGTTCCGGATATGAAATGGTAAAGCTGGGCTCAAACTGACAGCGGTCCAGCAGGCAGACAACACCCCTTTTGGTACAGCAATAAATATTACTTTGTCAATGATGTTGAAGCTGTATGTTGTCACGTGTTCCAATGAGCTGCACTACAGAGAGTTTAAACCAGGTCAGGGACACAGTCCCTTTTTACGTACTGTTTTTTGACACTGAATGAGGAACTACATACTGTTTTTGCACTTTTTGGTACTTAAATATAATTTTCATTGTATGCAGAATGTATTTGATAAACTGTTGAGCATCACAATAACCATACTTTATTTGAACTGTACAGTTCATACCTACACACAACATAAGCCCCATTCAGTGTTCTGTTTGTGCCAGAAATACAGGTCCTTCTCAAAATATTAGCATATTGTGATAAAGTTAATTATTTTCCATAATGTCATGATGAAAATTTAACATTCATATATTTTAGATTCATTGCACACTAACTGAAATATTTCAGGTCTTTTATTGTCTTAATACGGATGATTTTGGCATACAGCTCATGAAAACCCAAAATTCCTATCTCACAAAATTAGCATATTTCATCCGACCAATAAAAGAAAAGTGTTTTTAATACAAAAAACGTCAACCTTCAAATAATCATGTACAGTTATGCACTCAATACTTGGTCGGGAATCCTTTTGCAGAAATGACTGCTTCAAAGTGGCGTGGCATGGAGGCAATCAGCCTGTGGCACTGCTGAGGTCTTATGGAGGCCCAGGATGCTTCGATAGCGGCCTTTAGCTCATCCAGAGTGTTGGGTCTTGAGTCTCTCAACGTTCTCTTCACAATATCCCACAGATTCTCTATGGGGTTCAGGTCAGGAGAGTTGGCAGGCCAATTGAGCACAGTGATACCATGGTCAGTAAACCATTTACCAGTGGTTTTGGCACTGTGAGCAGGTGCCAGGTCGTGCTGAAAAATGAAATCTTCATCTCCATAAATCTTTTCAGCAGATGGAAGCATGAAGTGCTCCAAAATCTCCTGATAGCTAGCTGCATTGACCCTGCCCTTGATAAAACACAGTGGACCAACACCAGCAGCTGACACGGCACCCCAGACCATCACTGACTGTGGGTACTTGACACTGGACTTCTGGCATTTTGGCATTTCCTTCTCCCCAGTCTTCCTCCAGACTCTGGCACCTTGATTTCCGAATGACATGCAGAATTTGCTTTCATCCGAAAAAAGTACTTTGGACCACTGAGCAACAGTCCAGTGCTGCTTCTCTGTAGCCCAGGTCAGGCGCTTCTTCCGCTGTTTCTGGTTCAAAAGTGGCTTGACCTGGGGAATGCGGCACCTGTAGCCCATTTCCTGCACACGCCTGTGCACGGTGGCTCTGGATGTTTCTACTCCAGACTCAGTCCACTGCTTCCGCAGGTCCCCCAAGGTCTGGAATCGGCCCTTCTCCACAATCTTCCTCAGGGTCCGGTCACCTCTTCTCGTTGTGCAGCGTTTTCTGCCACACTTTTTCCTTCCCACAGACTTCCCACTGAGGTGCCTTGATACAGCACTCTGGGAACAGCCTATTCGTTCAGACATTTCTTTCTGTGTCTTACCCTCTTGCTTGAGGGTGTCAATAGTGGCCTTCTGGACAGCAGTCAGGTCGGCAGTCTTACCCATGATTGGGGTTTTGAGTGATGAACCAGGCTGGGAGTTTTAAAGGCCTCAGGAATCTTTTGCAGGTGTTTAGAGTTAACTCATTGATTCAGATGATTAGGTTCATAGCTCGTTTAGAGACCCTTTTAATGATATGCTAATTTTGTGAGATAGGAATTTTGGGTTTTCATGAGCTGTATGCCAAAATCATCCGTATTAAGACAATAAAAGACCTGAAATATTTCCGTTAGTGTGCAATGAATCTAAAATATATGAATGTTAAATTTTCATCATGACATTATGGAAAATAATGAACTTTATCACAATATGCTAATTTTTTGAGAAGGACCTGTACATTTGTCACAATGAATGTCTCTGTCTACACATCATTGATAAGAAATGTATCTGAAAATAAATGTTGGAACAATGAAACAATGTTTTTTTTTTCTTAAATAAACGTTAATAAAACAATAAGCTCTGGTATTCTGAGAGCTTTATTTCAGAAAATGAAAGCTGTTGTGGTGATTAACTCTCTCCATGAAGCCAGTATAATTTTTGCGTCCAGCTGTTATCTGCAGATCCTGTATGTCTTAGAATCTGTAATTAGCAGGCTTCTGGTGAAGTGACAAACTGACATGTTTATTTTCCCTCTCACGCCAGCGTCAGGTAACACCACACCTTACCTTAGGGGTGTGGACTGTTTGGTACTCTGTGTGATCGTTGGGTCACTCCTAGTTAAAGTCTCCTTCCTAAATCTGATCGGAGCAGACGAGCAACAAGCCCATCTGGACTCCGTGGGTTTACTGAAACCACTGGACTTCATCCGGTTATCATGATTCAATTGTCCTGGTTTTTGTTGGGGTCACTTTTGTTTGGGGTGAGTACAGCTGAATTTTGCGTATTTTAGAGGTACTTTTAAAAACAAAATCCCCATTTCTCTCAGGTAGAAACTCGCACCTTTGCTTTTCACTACAAGCCCAGGGCGTTGGTCTGCATCAGGGAAATCGCACTCTGACTCAGGAAACAAATTCAGTCTGTTTTCCACGTAGGCTACTACCCAAAAAAACACAGCGGACTGTCCTAAAATGTAATCCGTCACTTCTTTATTCATTTCCGGGCATGAGCTGATTTGCTGAATGATGGGATCTTTATTACTCATGATTCTGACGATGCTGGGTTGAGCTTTTTGAAGTCAGTATTCATGAATTCCTTTAAATCCGGAAACATTACGTCAGTTGCAGGCCTTGTTCTGGAACTGCAAGTGTCGGCTTACAGGCCTGCTTTTCATTAAATGTTTCTGCATGTTACTGTTGCCTTTAAATGCTTTTACTTGAGTGACGGCGGGATGATGTAGCCCTGTTCCATACAGCTGATCAACGACCATACTCCTGCTTTGTTTGCGATCAGGACAGTTTCATCCACTCATCATGGGTTGAACCCAGCACCAAACTGAATGTATTTAGGTCACATGTATTTGTTTCCCCTGTTTCCCCTACCGCTGTAATAATCTAAAAATGTTTCATACATTAATAATGTATAGTCAAATATGAACATACAAACATACAAAGTTAAAATGTGAAAAAGTTTTGTAAGAAATACTAAATGTAAACGTCGACAAAATTATTGAAAGTATTTAATAATTTATTTGCTGGGGGGTTTGAGGACCTTTTAATGGAGCTTCGATCAGGATCCTGAGCAGACAACCCTAATAAACTCTTTACATTTTAAAGTCATAATGCTGACACTGGGCTTCCATAGTGGCCCCTTGTTATTTGTGATCGATTAGTCTTTCATATTATCTTCATCAACGATGCCTTTGATTACCCAACTGTTCTTATTATGAATGGGGTTTTCTGCTGCTGGAGACAATTTGCCATGCTGTTTCTTTGAAGATATTAAAATAATATTGAGATTTTGTTTACACTGAGAGGACTGGTTGGGATTTTACCCATTGGTCAGTATGGCTGTTATACCCACAAGAATTGCTTAACTACATAACAAAATAAATAAGAAAAACAATGTGAGAGTTTGAGTCAAGTATCATTGTTCAAAGACACTAAGAGCAGGTTCAGGGTTTGTGTTATGTTTACTTGAGGCTAGCAATATTAAAACCAGCTTTGGGGGGCTTATTTTAGCCAAATCCATCCAACCATTCTGAACATGGTTCTCAGTACTTTACACATCCGACTGATGCCAAAGCATGCAATTTAGATGCATTTCAGAATTACTTTATTAACCACAATGGGAAATGATCTTCAACTCATATTATCCAAGCTTCTTCAGAGGCTGTGGGCAGGAAGGATGAGTACTCATGATATGCAGGCCGTATTTGTTCTGACACTAAGGAGACTGTATTATTTAGCTGTCAGGGTTGTTTATGTCAGGCTACAGGATGGCGCAGTTGGTAGCACGGTGGCCTTGCAGCAAGAAAGTCCTGGATTCAACTGGGTACTGGGTTCCTATTTTATGGAGTTTGCATGTTCTCCCCGTGCATGCGTGGGTTCTCACCGGGCACTCTGGCTTCCTGCCACAGTCCAAAAAAAATGACTATTAGGAGAACTGGTCTCTCTAAATTGCCCTTAGGTGTGAATGGGTGTGTACGTGGTTGTTTGTCCTGTATGTCTCTGTTGCTCTGTGATGGACTGCTGACCTGTCCAGGGTGTACCCTGCCTCTCGCTTGTAGACCACTGGAGATAGGCACCAGCTCCCCCTCAACCATTTTCGGAAGAAGCGGATATAGAAAATGGATGGATGGTTGTTTATTTCCTGGTTCTGCTAGAAAACATCTCTCAAAATGATATCACCCGTTTCTGTTAAATAACGTACAACCTGAACACTGATGAAGGGTCTGTGGCTGGAGGATCACTTTCTGTATCCTCCTGTACATTTTCTGAAGTCTTTGTTTTTTTGTAACTGTGGGTGGAGCAGCTTACCTGTGGATGATTCCAGGTCTTTTTTATAGTAAATAAAATGGTGGAGTCTGTCATGATTGCTGTTTGTAAAGAATGACAATAGATTTGGCTTCAGTGAGGAATATACTTTTTCTCAGTTGATTCCATTAGCCAACACATCAAACCCAGTGGTGCTTATACAAGCTTATGAAAATAAAACTGTTAATGACAATTAAAAAGTTGAGGTAACATCCTAGCCTCTTGTTCAATAAATTTACTTAAGTATGTAAGAACCTTTACTTACAGAGGAACTAAACCCAAAGCCAACTATTGTTTGCAAATAAACTGTATAAATGGCGCCTTAAGGGAGCTATCTTTATGTTACTCTGCAATGTTTTTTAAATTTCATGTAAACGTTTCTAATTCTGGAATATCTGTCCTAAAACCATCTTTGTGCTGCCCTCTTTGGGTTGAACGGTGGTTACTGCAGTTGAATTTTCGTGTTGGTTCAAATGGTACGGCTCGGTATATGCTTGTTTCACAGCCCCCGCGTTCGGGTATAAAATCGTCTCACTCAGACACGCCCCCGTAGCGAGTCAGGAGTTTGAATTGCTTCTCCAATGCCGCGGCTGCGCCAACTTTGGGCATCGCTGAGTCAGTGCCTTTAGCCAGCGGCTGGAAATGATTAGGCTCAGGCCAACTGGGCTCCTTAAAGGCTTTCTCGACCTCCGATAATCGGGATTAGTTCCACTTTAAAAACACATCCAGACACCCTGCAGACAGAGTTAGGGTCAGAGGAGCAGCTGCTTACCCGGGGGTCACCAGATTTCACCTGAATCTTTATTAGTTTTAATTATGAAATAAAAAAGAAAAACTCCTTTCAGTTGACTTCTTCATTAACCAATAGCTATGGAGGATAAATGTAGAAGATTAAGAAGGCTTAATTATAATACAAGCTGATGTCATTTTAAGTTTTTTCACTGTTGATAAGAAACATTCCAGTACCTACAGAGGTGGACAGAAAATTCACACATTTCGGTCCAAAGCTGTGTGCTCATCTCATTGTAAGGCAGATCTTTTTAAAAATACGCTTTTTTATTTATTTTAATTTTTTACAAAATATGCCCTTGGCTGCTTTCCCTGAACTAGTTTAAATTGGATCAACAAATCCAGGCAGCAACATTCTGAGGTGTCAATATCAGCAAAGGAAACAACACCAAAAAAGAAGAGGACTGAACTAAAAAGCCCTTTTACATTATCATTTACCATTACCACTTACAGACCCATTCAGTAAATTAGAATATTGTTGAAAAGTTCATTTATTTTAGTAACTAAGCTCACTGAATGAAACACATTATATAGATTAACTGCATACAAACTGAAGTTTTCAAACCTTTATTTCTGTTAATTATGAGGATCCTGCTTACAGCCTAATGAAAACATGATATTCAGGATTATATTACATCAGAGCAATAAAAAAACTTTTAACATGATACAGAAATGTGGGGCTTTTGAAAGGTTTGTATTTGACCTGGTCAAAGGTTATTTTCAAAAAATACTCTGACAAACTTCATTGGAACACATATTCTACGTTATTGAATATGACTGCAACGAAGCAGAGGGCTATCTTCATTAATTATTATTACTATGTACTGATTCATCCATTCTGTGTTTATTAAGTAATATTGTGACCATAACATGTCCTCAGAAACCAAATAAAGAAATCTCACTGATTTGTGTTTCTATGACTTGTGTGCTTCCCAATCTAAAACAAATGTTTTCTGTCAAATTTGACCTAAATATGATTTTTTTTCTTGTGTTCACAGCTTCAGGCTGCTGTGGTGATAAGAGCTCATTCTGGAGTTAATCTGGTGCGACATAAAAGAGACTGGATTTCCCCTCCAAAATCTTTGAAGGAAAATGTTGACTACACTCAACTGGAGTCTATTGCCAAGGTGAGTGACTCAGAGCCAATTCACTGACATGGAAAATCTGGTTGTGGTGGAACATGAAGGACAGAATTACAGTTAGACCAGGTAAATTAGATTCATTCGTGTTGCTTTGTTTTCTCAAATTGTAATAGATGTTTGACAGTTAGAGCAGGCACTGCTGCTGCTGAGTGGACTGGGGGCCACTTTCAGCAGGTACAGTCATCACATAAAAACCATGTCATAGCAGACTCAAATAATGAAACAAAAGATCGAAGGTCATTATTAGCATTAGCGCTGGGTGTAAGATCAGGTACCAGCTGTGTGTGAGGTATTTACATGCAGAACCATCTTCAAAGTGTCTTCAGTGGTTCTCCTTTTCGCTCCAGTGAAATCATCGAGTCTCCTTTTGTTTCAGATCCGTTCAGACCAACAAGCTGGAACAACGGTTCTCTACTCCTTAGAAGGTATTGGAGCAAACCAGCATCCTTTTCATGTGTTTGTGGTTGACGCTCATACTGGAAACGTTCGAGTGACCAGAAAGCTTGACAGGGAGCAGATTGACAAGTACCAGGTAAGTTTCCGGCTGTAATTCCAAACACATGGTTGTCTGTGAGAAATGTGAACAAAAAAAAAAAAAGATTTTCAGATACAGTACAACAAGAGACAATAGAGCTCCAATCTTGTTCAGCATTAGTTGAGCTTTACCCACATTAAATACGCTAATGACCCCACACAACATAAATGACACATGATTTGTGTAAGAATCAACATTTTTATTTTTACTAAGATAGTTTTTTTGGGCTTAAATGACCTTGATCAGGATCATATTTTAACTTATATATGTGTATGCAGAGATGATGATGATGATTTACTGAGGTGTTTCTGAGCTTCTGCAACAATGTATACTATAGAAAAGTCATGACCTTTTAGCTTTAATTTTCTTTATAGTCTGTTGTGTGAGAGGATAAATTCACCAGTGGTTTTCGAAAATGAGACTGAGAAAAACGGACGAATAAAAAGTGTTCTGCACAGAGCGAAAAACCTTGGTTCATCCTTGCTTCTTTAGAGATATTCTAGTAGTTTGTAAGCCCACGCATGGCCGCATCATCTGCTTAAAGGTTGGAGCCTACAGATTTCAACATACTGCATATGCAATTGCTCTCTCAGTATGAGGTTTTTAGGCAGCATTTCAATCAGCAGCCTATCTGCTGAAATAGTAACTGCATGTGTGGGACGGTCTACGCTCAGTTTTTGTCAGTTTGGGACAGGTCTTGGCAAAAAAAATTTTAGGCAGCTGTATCCACCACTGCCACTCCCACAGCTTCTTCTGTGAGCAGTACTGAGAACATTTCTATCACCAGCTGAACATGTGGGGGTGAAGAACAACTGCAATGAAGTCACGTAAATCCTGTGCACCTTCTGCTGGACAATCTCATTTTAATACATTCAAACTTTATGTATTCTTAGTATGTGTCTGTGATTAATTTTTATTTTTGTTTGTAAGCATGACAGGTAACAGCACTATGATTTATCGTTTCAGCTTGAAGGTTTTGCTAAATTCCCAAATGGCACTGAAGCAGAGAAAAAAATCGACCTCGAAATTAAGGTTATTGATGAGAATGACAATCCTCCGATCTTTGATTCATCACTGCTGAGAGCTTCGGTGGACGAGAACAGTGCTGCAGGCCAGTGCAAATATAAAACTCACAAATCAATAAAAATCAAAATGGAACTGTTTCTAAATGGATTAAACTGATATCACAGAGTATCACAACTTGTTCTGTTTAAACAAACGCTCAAGCACCTTGTGATCCACATTTTATTACTCAATTAAATACATTTTAAATGTATCATTCTCAAACTCTTTATTATCTCTTAAACCACGTATTATCCAGAGTAAAACATTTTTTACGTTGGTTTCATTTAAAACTGTTTTTACAGAGACGTCAGTTACAATAATCAAAGCCACTGATGCAGATGAACCAGGGACGAACAATTCTAAGATCGCCTACTCCATCATAGATCAGAAACCCCACCACTATTTCGGCATTACCAAGGATGGCGTGATCTTTGTTCAGAATGCTATGTTGGACAGAGAAGTATGAAATCCACCAGGAACTGCTTTTTTCCTGTTATTTTGGTATTTTGTGCATCAGTGTGTTGTAAACATAACAGACCTTGAGCAAACAAACAGTTCATTGCAAAGAGGTCACAGAGGTTTGCATTGACACTTTACTGTTTGTCCTAGAAAAGCTGCCTTTATATAAGAAAACATTTTCCACATAACTGCTCACATGGGTGCCAGTTATGGTCAACATTTAGTTTATGTGCTCTTTAGCACTGAAACAGACTCCCTGACAACCTGAGATGTACAGAAACAGTTGGTTATTTTAAATCAGGACTGAAATGTCTTGTTTTACTGCAGCTTTTGATCAGAGCATCTCATTAAAGTGTTTCCTTGATCACTGACTAATGGTAGAATTGGTAATTAAATTAAAATTTTAACATTTTATTGTTTGAATGTAGTGGTTTTGGGTGTCTTGTGTGTGTTTAGGGTTTGAGAATTAAACGTGTCTTACCTTTGTTAGGCTAGCAATGTATGCTATTTTTCTTTCAGGAAGAAGACACATATATTCTAACAGTGACTGGTAAAGATCTATATGGTGCAGAAGGGGGAAACATTGCAACAGGAACTGTTACTATCACCATCCTTGATGTGAATGACAATTTTCCAACTTTGGAAAAACCAGATGTAAGCTTTTATCATGTAAAAATGTTTCAGTTAAAACATGTTGCTGTTTAGTGGAACAGCTAACCTGAAGAATTGGGCACTTTGTGATCCAAGCATAAAATCTGGTACAGTTACAGCCAAAGGCATCCCAGAAAGATGTGCATATGGAGCCATCCTGAATTTTCAACATGGCAGCCACTTTTAGAACTGGCCACCAATAATACCCGATTTATGACCAACGTTTTTATCAGGGATGGATATTTAATTATATCTAAGATAAATTTATTCCAAATTATCTATCATACACAGTTTTTAGAAATTGCAACATGAATGATAACATTTTCAAGATGGCTGCCATTAATTGCTGTGAAAATAGTTTGCAATCAAGTTAAAAGATTTGCCTAATTAGGATGATGTTGTGTCAAATCCTACATTTTTTTTAAGATGGGAAATTCAAATTTAAAACTGAAATTGCAGAGAAGCGTCCCTCCATGTCACGCTTTAAGACCACCATTTTTATTCAATGTGGCGATGAACCAACATTTAAAGAAAAACATAATGTAATTTCGACCAAATAAGTTAAGGCCGCTATACTCATAAATCCCTAAGTCTGTGAAATGAAGACTTTTTATTGTTAGAGTGTTAAAGTATTGTAGAAAATGTAATAGATAGTAGGTGTTGAAGCATAGCCAGGGCACACTGGTGACACCACTCAGCATGGGGTTCAGTGTCAGCTAAATACACTTATTCTGTTATTTCTGAAGTTATTGAAAATCTACTGCTTGTGGGAATAGTTTAGTGAAAATGTAGTTTCCTAAAATCTATCTAATGTTAGCCCCACATGTAGTGAATATCATGTAGATGTAGTTGGATAGACAGGATGTGCCACCGCGGGACAGCCGAGCCAAGGGTAACGGGGCTTTACTTGATTTTCAAATAGTTACCTGGATGGTGTACAGATCGCACATACAGGTCCTTCTCAAAATATTAGCATATTGTGATAAAGTTCATTATTTTCCATAATGTCATGATGAAAATTTAACATTCATATATTTTAGATTCATTGCACACTAACTGAAATATTTCAGGTCTTTTATTGTCTTAATACGGATGATTTTGGCATACAGCTCATGAAAACCCAAAATTCCTATCTCACAAAATTAGCATATTTCATCCGACCAATAAAAGAAAAGTGTTTTTAATACAAAAAACATCAATCTTCAAATAATCATGTACAGTTATGCACTCAATACTTGGTCGGGAATCCTTTGGCAGAAATGACTGCTTCAAAGTGGCGTGGCATGGAGGCAATCAGCCTGTGGCACTGCTGAGGTCTTATGGAGGCCCAGGATGCTTCGATAGCGGCCTTTAGCTCATCCAGAGTGTTGGGTCTTGAGTCTCTCAACGTTCTCTTCACAATATCCCACAGATTCTCTATGGGGTTCAGGTCAGGAGAGTTGGCAGGCCAATTGAGCACAGTGATACCATGGTCAGTAAACCATTTACCAGTGGTTTTGGCACTGTGAGCAGGTGCCAGGTCGTGCTGAAAAATGAAATCTTCATCTCCATAAAGCTTTTCAGCAGATGGAAGCATGAAGTGCTCCAAAATCTCCTGATAGCTAGTTGCATTGACCCTGCCCTTGATAAAACACAGTGGACCAACATCAGCAGCTGACACGGCACCCCAGACCATCACTGACTGTGGGTACTTGACACTGGACTTCTGGCATTTTGGCATTTCCTTCTCCCCAGTCTTCCTCCAGTCTCTGGCACCTTGATTTCCGAATGACATGCAGAATTTGCTTTCATCCGAAAAAGGTACTTTGGACCACTGAGCAACAGTCCAGTGCTGCTTCTCTGTAGCCCAGGTCAGGCGCTTCTGCTGCTGTTTCTGGTTCAAAAGTGGCTTGACCTGGGGAATGCGGCACCTGTAGCCCATTTCCTGCACACGCCTGTGCACGGTGGCTCTGGATGTTTCTACTCCAGACTCAGTCCACTGCTTCCGCAGGTCCCCCAAGGTCTGGAATCGGCCCTTCTCCACAATCTTCCTCAGGGTCAGGTCACCTCTTCTCGTTGTGCAGCGTTTTCTGCCACACTTTTTCCTTCCCACAGACTTCCCACTGAGGTGCCTTGATACAGCACTCTGGGAACAGCCTATTCGTTCAGACATTTCTTTCTGTGTCTTACCCTCTTGCTTGAGGGTGTCAATAGTGGCCTTCTGGACAGCAGTCAGGTCGGCAGTCTTACCCATGATTGGGGTTTTGAGTGATGAACCAGGCTGGGAGTTTTAAAGGCCTCAGGAATCTTTTGCAGGTGTTTAGAGTTAACTCGTTGATTCAGATGATTAGGTTCATAGCTCGTTTAGAGACCCTTTTAATGATATGCTAATTTTGTGAGATAGGAATTTTGGGTTTTCATGAGCTGTATGCCAAAATCATCCATATTAAGACAATAAAAGACCTGAAATATTTCAGTTAGTGTGCAATGAATCTAAAATATATGAATGTTACATTTTCATCATGACATTATGGAAAATAATAAACTTTATCACAATATGCTAATATTTTGAGAAGGACCTGTAAATGAAATGGCACTGGATGAATGATCGGGCTAGCTGTAGGTCAATTTTCATATCCGAACCAAGTTGTATCCCATATCTGAATGTGTATCTCTCAAGTAAAAGGTGGTAAAAGGATAACCCTTCTGCCATTACTGCCAGACAAAATGTCAAAGTGTTTCAAACTTGTTATTATTGATGGTCAAGGGCCATCAGCTTCTTGTACACCAGTAGACTGACTGGAACCTTTGTATTATGTGCCAATAACACAAGGCAGAGACATTAACATTTCCTTTGCAGTCCAAGCGAATTGACAAGGGAAGTGGATACAGTTCACTTGCAGAACATTTGATTCAGTTCAATGAACTTGGCCAACTCCCTTCCACACTCCTTCTTGAAAGACTGGATGAGGGCCAAGGTATTGAAGCAGCCATGGTTGCGAACAAAGTTCATTACCATAAAACATGCAGGCTGAAGCATAATACTAACTAAGCTTCAAAGAGCAGAAAAGCAAACACTAGGAACAGGCAGTGACAGTCATGAACCACAGAAAGTATACAAGCGCACAAGGTCCAAGTTACCAAGTACTTCTGAAATAAGACAAGACATCTGCTTCTTCTGCAGAAAACCTCCTGGCCATGGTGGCCTGCTTCAACACTTGAATTGGACCAACGAGTGCGTAATTGTGCAACCTTACTTCAAGACACAGAATTACTGCAGCAACTTAGTGTGTTATGTTGACTGTTTCCAGTTTAAGTTTCACATTTACATGAAACCTAATTATATTACTAATGTGATCAAATGCCGTTGTCAATTCAAGTTTCAAGAATATGTAAAATGTAGAGTAAATTGTAAACAGTTATTTTACACATTGGATCAAAACATTCCACACAAATCCATATTCTAGATTTCAAAGAAAAGAAAAAGAATTCTGACCCAAGTCCCGCCCACTTCTGTTTTAAACCCCTGCTCTAAGCAACATACTTGTCAATATTATGGTAGACAAACCAATTGGGCCTTAAATATTAGTAGATATATATATCGCTGATCAGAAAATTTATAAGAAATCAGTTGCAGTGGCGATCATTTTGAATAATGACTGTCATGGGCGCCATGTTGAAAATTCAGAGTGGCTCCATATCAACATATTTCAGAATGATTTTGTCCATAACTTTACCAAATTTTGTGCTTGTATCACAAAATGCACAATTCTTGTGAAATGTCTAGCTAAGCTGCTCCAATAATTGAGGTTTTCAGATGTTATAATTGTTGTGGACTGAGCAGCAGTGTTAATATTACTGTTCTATGTGTTTCAGTAACTAACCTTCTTTAGGTGTCAGGTTTCTAATTAGCTATAACTATTGTTAGAATCACTTGAGTCTATGACCAACTTGTTCCTGTTAGTCTTTGGGACATTGTCGCCTATGAGATATTCACCAACCTGACCAACATTTTGGGTCCTTCTTCCTCATTTCGTTAAGATGTAAAGGCTTAAGAACCTTCTCCAGGGACAGCCTGGTCCTGAGGTGTTCATCCAGCCATGACTCAGACTTAGTTTATGGAAACCTGGGTTTCAGCGGAGCTGCAGCTTTTACTAGAGTCTGGCAGGTGGAATGAAACCAAGAGCTAGGGTAATCTGTATCAGGTCATACAGTCCCAGACAGGACATGTTTTTGATTGAAGAAGTTAGTAAACAGGACTGCAGTGGAAGGGTTAATAATCTGGACTTGGTGAACAGAAGCGCTAGATTAAAAGTGTTACCAGGAATTAAAATGTCAAACAAGACAGGCCAATGGTCTAAAAACACAGCGTCACAGATCTGCAAACGTGGAACCAAAAGGCAACACAAGGCACTGACAGCCCGAGGAGCTTTGCGGAGAAGTCACAGGTTTCCCACATTTCACCCTGCGATGCTGGAGAACTTCTCAAGTAGGACTCAGTTGTCCACTGAGCCCTTACTTAAGAACCTGGCTCTTCTGTGATCTGTCCACTCCTTGCTGCTGTAGACTGGAAACCTCAGAAAAACATTTTTCCAAAACAACATTTCAGTGTCCTAAATACCGAGCAATACACCTAAACAAAGAGATTCACTGTAGGACCATGATAGAGCTCTTGAATTATTCTTGACATTATAGGACTGTCATCAAGCACCTGGAACAATTGTGACACGGAATGAAAATCCACGCTATTTCTTTGTTACATATGCAGGTCACAAAAATTGTGATGAACAACTGTTCTATTTTACGTAATTACAATAACAATAATTATTATAATGAACCCTCCTACCATCATGTTGTACTGTACTGTCTTTTTGCAGTATGACGGAACAATTGAGGAGAACACATTTGGTGTTGAGGTGATGAGGATCAAAGCACAGGATCTGGACCTTAAGAACACAGACAACTGGGAAGCGGTTTTTGACATAGTCAAAGGCAATGAGGCCGGATATTTCAGTATAAAAACTGATCCCCGGACCAACGAGGGCATCCTAATGCTTGAGAAGGTATCATACTTTTTTTTTTTTTTAAGCCCAAAATTATTCAGACCCCTGGCAGATTTAGGTTTAAGGTAATCTTTTCATTTGACTAATATGTTTCTTCTGACAGGAAGTAATATTAAAGTTTTTGAGTGACCCAGCCAAAATCTAGACATGAATCTGATAGAGAATCTGTGGAGAGAGCTAAAGATTAGGGTGATGGCAAGGAGGCCTTCCAACCTTAAACAGGTCCAAGTCTGTGAAAAGCTGCTCAGTTATAATAAGCAGGCTTTACTGTAATGTCAGTAAAGAGTTTTCTATTGATTGATTAAGAAGGATATAAATAATTAAGATGCTTTTTTTCATAAAATGCAAAAAACATTCAATATTGATACTTCTTTTACATTGCTTTATGATACTTGTAGAAATGCTTGTCTCATTTACTGTCAAAGACAAACTTCTTGGTTGAATAAAAATCAGTTTAAACCTAAACCTGCCCGCAGTATGAATAATTTTGGCCAGAATTCTATGTGGGATTCTCTGTTTAAAGGCAAACATGAACTCCTGAGCCACTGCCAAAACATGTCACTATGTACAGCAGAAACCGCAGATATTCTCGCTTAATCTCTATATTGACATTTTTGTCTCTAAATTGATACCCAAGATACTTATATATGTTAATGATGAACTGTTAGCAATTACTTGATCATACAGTTGCTGTCTGAGTTGCTGACATTTTGTTTCAGCCAAAATGTTGTTTTTCTGTATCCTTTTTCAGCCTGTGGACTACGAGGATATGAAAAACCTGGAACTAGGGCTAGCAGTGCGGAACAAGGCTCCACAGTTTGATGGATCAGGCTCAAATGGAGCTAGTATAGGTTTTGGAGGAGGGGCCGGAGGGGCCACTGGTGCCAGCGGTGCCAGTGGTGCCAGCGGTGCCAGTGGTGCCAGTGGTGCCAGTGGTGCCAGCGGTGCCAGTGGTGCCAGTGGTGCCAGTGGTGCCAGCGGTGCCAGTGGCGCGGGTGGTGCCAGCGGAACAACATTTAAAACCTACCCAATCAAAATCGCTGTAAAGAACCAGCCAGAAGGACCACAGTTTGATCAAGCAGTTAAAGCTATTCCTGTCATAGAAGGAGGCGATATTGTTAATAAAGTGATTGGCCGTTATCCTGCAACAGATAAAGACACTGGGAAACCAGCGGAGAATGTCAGGTCAGTTAATCACACAAACACAAGGTTTATAAAGATAAAGCTTCAGTTTTTCTTAACTCATCTAATTATTCCTTTATATTATTTGTAGATATGTAAAAGGCTCAGACCCTCATAACTGGTTTACAGTTGACCCCGAGACAGCTGAGATCAAACTGAACAAGATACCTGACAGGGAGTCTCCATTTCTGGTCAATGGGACATATACGGCTAAAATACTCTGCATCACAAAAGGTACAGTTTTATAATTGTAGGTTTAATATATTAGGACACAATAGAAAAACTTTGGAATTGCTAGATGTATTAATAACTTTGTTTCTTGTAAATGCTGAAAACTTGAGATGCAGGAAGTTGCTATTTATCAAATATCCACCTGTTCAAGTTGTCAAACAACATTATATCTTACTCAAGTTCAGTAAAACTGTCTTGAACTGGTCATTTTTCCAGGACATCTGGTATTCCATATAACACACAAGTGCACCCATGCGTCTTATGTATCTGGTGTTGTGTTTTTGTAAGACTCATCTCCATGTAGATATTAAAGGCCACTAAACACCGTGTAGCAGTTATCTTAGTCACTGAAGGTGGGTTAGAGATTAATGTTTTATAATACATTTTTCAAGAAACAAAAATGTATCAATTTCTATGTAAAATTAATCTCATTAATACTACATTCTTCAAACCTCACACTAGGTTTCAAAATGTGTATGCAACTCATCATTGGTCTCTATTTCGGCAAACATGTGAATCAAGCTGTGCTAAAGAATTACTCCATACTAGTACAAAGTCAGGATTAGCAGAGCAGGATTTCAGGGGATTTGTTTATTGTGAGTTTTTGTTTTCTTTCAGCTTCTTATTTGATAGGATGAATAATCATGAAAAAACATGCTTCTGAAATAGGAATTATCTTTAGCCAGAGAGTTTTCCTGACCCTAGACCTCGCATAAGTCTAGAATGGAGGGAAGGTCAGCCCTGAGGATTCTCTCTGCAGACCTGATTGTTCGTTGCTGTCCTGTATTGTGGATGAGTCAAACCACACTGAGATGGAAGAAGACAGGACAGACTGAATGATGGCAGTGTAGAAGATCTGGAAGGTTGAACAGTCTCTGCTGGGCCTTCTTCTGAACATTATCTATGTGTGAGGACCATCTCAGGTTTCGAGAAATGGTGGTTCCTAGCAACCGGAAGTGGTACACAGCAGATACAGTGTTGTTGAGGATGGTGAGGGAGTATGTGGGGGTGGTGTTCTCCGAAAGTCCACTATCATCTCCACATCCTTGAGTGGGTTAAGTTCCAGGTGGTTCTGACCACACCAGTGTACCAGCCGATCCACCTCCTGTCTGTATGCAGACTCATCACCATCCTGGTTCAAGCCAATAACAGCGATGTCATCTGCAAACTTCAGGAGTTTCACAGACGGGTCTGCTGAGGTGCAGTCATTTGTGTAGAGAGAGAAGAGGAGTGGGGAGAAAACACACCCCTGGGGGTCACGGGTGCGGGAAAAGATGTTCCCCAGCCTCACCTGCTGCTACCGGTCCTTCAAGGAAACTAGTGATCCACTGACAGGTGGAGGCCAGGACTTTGAGCTGGATGAGCTTCTGGTGGAGGATGTCTGGATTGATAATGTTGAAGGCCGAGCTGAAGTCCACAAACAAGATCCTGGCGTATATCCCTGGGTGGTCGAGGTGTAGCAAGATGAAGTGTTGAATTCATCCTGTTTACTAAGTTGACAGCATCATATGTCAACCTGTTTACCCGGTAGGCAATCTGCAGGGTGTCCAGCAAGGCCTGTGATGTCCTTCAGATGCTTCAACACTAGTGGCTCAAAGAATTCCATGACCTCTGATGTCAGGGTGACAGACCAGTAGTCATTTAATCCTGTGATGGGGGGTTTCTTGGATGATGGTGGAGCGTTTGAAGCCGGAGGGAACCTCACACAGCTCCATTGACTTGTTGAAGATCTCAGTGAAGATGGGGGCCAGTTGGTCGGCTCAGGCTCTCAGGCATGATGGGAAGACATTATCAGGTCCTGAAGCCTTCTTTGTTTTCAAGCGCTGAAAGATCATATTTACATCTTCCTTTGAGATCCTTAGTGCATGCAGGGGGTCTGAAGGTAGGGGGGTGGTGGGTGTATGGCAAGAATTTGTGTCTGAATAGGATGTGGAGGAGTTGGGTTACAGTGTGAACTGCTGCTTTTCATACCTGCAGTAGAAGCTATTCAACTGATTTACCAGGCGAGGATTCAGCTCAGGGTTGGGGGGAAGGTCTCCTGTAGGCAGTCAGGTTTATCAAACCATTCCATACAGTAGAGGTGTCTCCATGTGAGAAGAATTTCTTTAGCTTCTCTACGCTGCTTTGATCTCCTTAGTCAGTTTTGCCCCTTTTCCACTGGCTCCATTTGGCCCGTCTCGGCTCCATTTGGCTTGCTTCGTGAGCATTTCCATTACTGTTATTTCAGTACCGGTACTTCCTTCTTAGCAGGGCTAAACGAAGCCGAGTCGGTACTGTACGTGACGTGAACAAACGACTGTTCACTGATTGGCCGTGGGCACGGCCAGCCGTAAGAGTTGACCAGCATAAAAAAAACAACCACCATTTTCAAACGTGGATTCAAGCGAGTGAGAGAAACATATGATGGAGTCCGGACAGTTATCCAAAAAAGTCACCCCCTGGGTGCAAGCTTTTCTGGCGATCATAGGAAACTGCAATATTCAGTGGCAGCTGGATGGGGCAACAAGGAATGAAAAGGTGTCTGCTGATATAGCCGATGAAATGGCCTGCCAAGGTTTTCACCGCACATCGCGGCAGTGTTTCATTTGCTGTTATACAGCATGACACATGATGCTTTAAAGCTGCGCCTCCAGGAAGTGTTCCCTTCAGCGGAGCGAAAGCGGGTCTATGGAAATGCAACACACAACGTGCAGAGCCATGTGGAGCTGTTCCAGGCTGGCCAAATCGAGCCAGTGGACAAGGGGCATTTGTTCCTGGCCTGCTTACACAAGGCTCGGTCCTCACTGCTGTGAGCCTCTTCCTTATCCCTGCGGAGCTTCTTCTTCTCTAGATGAAAAGTAAACCAAGGTTCATTGTTGTTGTATTGGTCTGGTCTCCACACAGGTGTCCTCACAGAAACTGATGTATGAGGTCACCACCTCAGTAAGTTGGTTTATGTCTGAGGAAATGATCAACTGAGGAAATGATCAACAAAATAGACGCTTTACGAGTTGGGGTAGCATTGCCTGAAAAAGACCTACTGTATTAAAAGTTTCTTTCTTGGGGTCAGTTAGATTTAGCTCAGAGGTTCTTAAAATGGCAGAATCTACATCTTCTTTCAGATCATGGTTCCAGATAATGCATAAAACATGCAACCACAAACCTCCCATCACAAATCACTGTCCATTAACATCATACAAATAATTTTGATAAATACATTTAAAATGTAATATATTGAAAAATTTTACAAGATGTTAGAATAAAATATAATCTGGTTTTAACAGAACAAACAAAGTCATCGACATTCAGATATGCACATCCACCACAGAAAAATAAATGTTAAAATCGTCACTCTTTACTGATAAATTGCATGACAAACATCTGATTTCTGTGTGTTTTTAAGGATATTTGTAAATTTACATTGTATGCACCTGTTTTACTAGCTAGTATGGTTCCTACTTGTTCTCCGTGTTTACTCTATTATCAAGTTTTTAGAAAAAAAACTCCAAAACAAATTTTTATCCCAATAAACAAAGGAGCTTTATTATGGGGAAATAGCACATTATTTGTAGGATAAAGATTATGTCCTTAACTGTGTTACTGAGGGAAAAATAGAGCAAACCAACACTGTGAATTATATACTGTTTTTACTTTTCCATGACAGACATGCCAGCTAAAACGGCTACTGGAACTATAGCCATCCAGGTAGAGGATTTTAATGACAACTGCCCCATGCTGACCAGTGACTTCCAGTCTATGTGCACATCAAAGGACAGTGTCATTGTCAATGCTAAAGATGAAGATCAACATCCTAATGGAGCACCTTTTGAATTTACCATTGTCTCAGAGGACAGAAGGGGAAATTGGCAAGTGGAGCACTACAATGGTAAGAGAATTTATTAAAAGTTCTTCACCATGAAGAAAATTTGTATGATGCAACTATTGATGGAAATAACATTATGATGTGTTTTGAGATTTTCAAAAGTTTTTATTTTATTTTAAAAAATGTCAAATGAAAAAGTCACAACATGGGAAAACCTGACTTTTTTCAACTGTCAATAGTAGGATTAGGCTTTTGCAAAGAAAAACAAGCTTACAGTCTGCAGTGCTCACATGTTGCCATTGTGAAAAAAACAGAGACATAATCTCAGCTGTGTAAACGGTGATTTATTATGCATACGATAATTATTAAAAAGAATGGTGTGTATCTAGAGTCTGTCCACACAGTAAGTGTACAGCAGTGGTACTCAACCCTTTTACTGAGAGTCTTTTTTCTCTTTTAATCAGTCTGAAGAATCTTAAGGGCATCACAGCTAATTATATGTCTTTATTGCCACACTTCCTTTGAGAGGCAGGCTCTGTGTAAACTCAGTAAAACCAGACTTAATTAAGTTCCAAATCATGTTACAAAACAGTGCTAGAAGACTCACAAGTTTGACATGTTTTCATATTTTTTTTCTTCAGGTCATCTACAGTGTTTCATTTGAAGGCTGCATCAGCCTGTAGATTTCAGTGAGGCCGATGAATATGTTTTATTATGAAAACATTTGTCCAATATAGTTAATACAATGCATTCCTATAGTGTATTTTAGTCCTCTATTAAAATATATAAGTGTATAATGATTAGTAACTCATTTAACTAAGCAATTTTTACCAATGGGAGATGAACGTCTTTTCTATTAAGTTGTCAGTTATTATACATTTAAAAAGCCCAGTTTTTCAGCATAATGACTTCTTTTCAACCAACAACAGGAATGTGCCAGTTACCAGTTGAATCTAATAAACTGATATGTATCTACACACATTTATTGATTAGAAATTATAACTAATAAACCAAATTAGAATAAAAATCAAGATGAAAAACAAAGAACATATAAACTACTCCTACAAAGAATCAAAGGGTCTGATCATGAGAGAACATTCAGCAAAGCTGAAATGGATTTTAAAAAGCTGTTGTCTCAGTTGAGACAACCGGTTTGGTCTTTCAGGTTTCAGGTGTAGCAAGGACAGGAGTCCAACCTTTTTCTCTCTATTTTGAGGGAGTCTGGACCAACGTCCCTGGGGCTGGAGCAGGTGATCAGATCCCAGCAAGCACCTTGTGTTAGTTTATAACAGCTGACAAATTAAATATCACTTATCCAGTTTTGTTAGTAATGAATGCTGAAAATGGGACACAGAATCACACAGAATAATCTTGTCAAGAAGGCTGGTAGAAAAATAACAGGGTTTTTGGAGTGCAGCAGGGAATGATGCCGATAGGCCGC